>NC_092717.1:141093293-141813293 GCF_047496885.1 Scyliorhinus torazame
AACTAAAAATCTTCCAGTTCGTGGCAATACAGCCTTTTCTAATGAATTATTAAATATGTGTAATAGTGTCTTTTCGTTCGATTCTTTTAAAATGGATGCAATACTTTCAGGCCAAAGGTTTTTTCCTACTTGGGTTTGATTAGTTTATTTGATATTTCTCCTCTATTTATTTTGAATGCAGTTATACAATTTTTAATCCCATCTCCCTGATACATACAGAAACAAAATAAGTATTTAGTATTTCTGTCATTTCGTTATCTTTATCTGGGATTTTATCCTGAACATTCCATAGTGGCCCTATTTCGATTCCAATGTTTCCCCTTTCATTCAAAACAAAAATACTACAGAAGCAGGAAATTTGAAATAAAGGGATTATGTTGGAAATGGTCAGCAGGTCTGGAAGCTTCTTTGAAGAGAAAAACAGAGTTAATGTGTAAGGTTAATTACCTGAAATGTTAATTCTATTCCATTTTTATTTATATGCCCACAGAATAGTTTAAAATTTTGTTTTATGTTCCTCAATTAACTAAGGTGGCGATCGAATGGCCTCATCGTGTCCGACTCAGTGCCGCGGTGAGGCCGTTTATTCTCGTGAGAGGCCTCGCGTGAGATTTACGACGCTTGGAATGGCTTTGCCAGATCTAACGAGATCTTGTGGGGCATAGCCATTATGCTAATTTAAACATGACTGCACCAAATTCTCCTGAGGCTCGGGAACTAACGTCCTCACCTGGAATATCTCGCCATGACGCCGTTTAGCACTGGCCCACACAAAAGTGGACCAGGCGTAACGGCACTTGGGGTGGGATGCTAGGCTCTGAGCAGGGTGGTAGCCTGGCACCCCTGCTGGCACAGCCCAGGCTGGCAGGGGCACTGTCAGGGTGCCAGGCTCTCAGTGCCAAGCTGCCCGTGCCAGGAATTGGGACCGAGGGTGCCCGGCCCTTAAGAGGTCAGGTGAGGGGGGTGCTCGAGGACCTCCTAAGACAGGGGGTGGGATTTTCTGTTCCTGAGACTAAGTGCTGGATTCTCCGATTCTGTGGCTATGTCTGCAGGATCAATCTGGTCTTACAACCAAAAAGTCAGCGCCACCCCTGCACCGATCCTCCGTCTGATGGGAGGCTAGCAGCTGCGCCGTGTAAGGCCCTCGGCTTTACCTGCGGATATGGCTGCAGAATGGGCGGTTCTGTGGCCGTGCATGCGCATGGCGGCGGCCATGTCATACAACATGGCACCGACCACGCGCGGACCCGGCCTGCCAAAAACCGTCCCCCTGTAGCCCCTCTCACCACCCCCGGACCAGCCCCTGCCGAAGTTTACCCTGCCAGCGGAATGGCTCTCCCCACCCCTATCCCCCGACTGTGGCAGCGCCAGACGACAGTCCACAGCGAGGTCCCCGAAAGTTGTGAGGACACGCGCCCCACGCTGTCGGGGCCTCGGCCCATCAGGTGCGGAGCATTGGGGGAGGCCTCAGGTGACGTCCTGAGGCCGTCCCGATGGCGTGAAGCATCAGAAAAACTGCACCGTCCCCGATTCCAGCTTAAAAATGCATTCTCCGGCCGAACGCGATTTTGGCGCCTGCGATCGGAGAATCCATCCCTAAGCGTTGGCGCGAGGGCACAAATTGAGGACTTCCATGACAGCAAAATTAGTGTTGGACCTGGACCGATTCAGCAACTGTGGATGGGCCAGCACCATGTGAAACACAATTGATTCCAATCAGAAACGGGGCAGCATTCACCGGGTGCGTGATTAACTCTCGGGAGGCTGACAAGCTGCAGTCGCATATACACATTACAATCCCCACACACACTCATCCCAGACAACAAGATGGCACTGGTTGTGCTGGAGCGTGCCCATCCTGCTGGGATTGATTCAGCTGGGGCCAGAGGGCACCTGGGGGGGGGGACCCATATGATCGGTGGCCCTAAGTTCACAGTGGGCAGTCAGAGATGCAGGCTGCGGAAATGGTGTTCCGTGTTCCATCAACCCCGACCCCACAGCCCACCTCCTGGCAACCCCCCGTTACTCCCCCCAGCCATGGTAGAAGCCACCCCCCCGGCCGGCAGAGCAATTGTCAGCAAACTGTGGCGATGTTGGACACTGTCCGTACCCCTCTCTCTCCCTCATCAGCCACAATGGTGGTTTCACGATTTTTAAAAGCCCAAGTGAACCTCGCCGTCGGGACTTCGGCCCATCGGAGGGGCAGAACCATGGAGAATACCAGGTCGGGCCCGCTAATAATATGCAAATTGTGTTTACTGCGTGTGCGTTCTGGAACACATTGACACCACTGTCGAGGCAACGGAGAATTGAGATTTGGCGTGGAATCGGCGTCCTCCGTGATTTCCCCGTCAGAACCGATTCTCTGCCCAATTGCGTTTTGCGAGTCTGGCGTCAGCCGACGGAGAATCCGCCCAAGGTTTATGAAACTGAAGGTTGTGACCCACGGGTGTTGGGAGGGTCGCAGAACAATCGGTCGCAGCGTTGCCAATTACCGAAAAAGCGGCCAATGACCGCAATCACCTTTTAAATTGGGAGTGCCAGCTGTAACTAACTTTTGACATGAAAGCATGGAGGATAGATTCCTCCATTTTCGAGCTGCAATCAAACAAGGCAACAGGACTGTGAAGAACTGAAGATGAATCGTTGGAAATAGAGAAAAAATGAAATCGGGAACAAAGCAGTGTAAAGATGATTCCTTGATGTATAGCTTTGTTAATTGTGCCAATGCAAATCAGATGCAAAGCCCATGTGTATTACATGCAGTAAAGTAGTAGGGGCGGCACCTAGCGCAGTGGTTAGCACTGGGACTACGGCGCTGAGGACTCGGATTTGAATCCCAGCCCTGGGTCACTGTCCGTGTGGAGTTTGCACATTCTCCTGTGTCTGTGTGGGTTTCATCCCCACAACCCAAAGATGTGCAGGATAGGTGGATTGGCCATGCTAAATTGCCCCTTCATTGGAAAAAATGTATTTAAAAGAGGTTCCCAAAATCCGAGAATGAGATCTCGCCGGAGAGATTCGTGCAGGATTTTCCGCCGTCACCGCCATTTTTGCCTGCAGCAAACGCTGGCTGAAAATCCCCCCCCCCCCCCCCCCCCCGCACCCTAATGTTTTAATCTGTGATTTTAAAATGAAGAAGCCATTCTTTTTGGGGTAGCAGGATCCATTTCACAACTCTACTTGCTTGATAGCCAGGCTGCTTTAAGCTTCATCAGCACAGAAAATTAATACCAGTGATCCTGATTCTGCAAAAGACAAATTGCAGGATCTGAAAGTAACTTTTGGTCGGGTTACACTTCTAAAATTGTGCTTTGCAAAGCAAGAACAGCCTGACAAGAGCTTGTAAACAAGGAGAAGAAATGATTTCACACAACAGAGGAGCTGCTAATCATTGATCTATAAACTGAATGGACGCTTTGAGTTTCTCCTTTAGCACACATTGAACTTGATACATCAGAACTATGTACAATTTTAGCAGCAGCCAGGAAGTGCAGGATCCCCTTTCAGGCACTGCATTTATTTAGTATTCAGGAACTTGAACATGAACTTGAAGTTTTTTTTGTTCGAGGATAACATTGAGATAATCTGCTGAAAGCAACCTGATTCATCTCAGTGAGCTCACATTGAAAAAAAAGGTCAGAGCAGTCGAATATTTCAATGATCTCGCCATTTTATTCAACTAGTTTATGCTAAGGTGACTAGATTTTAAACATACAGGGTGGAAAAAGCTCTTGATGGTGGGACAGGAATTGGGTGCCACATCCACTCATCTGTCGGGAGCCGCCATACAAGCAATTATGATGCACATAATAGGCTTGCGTGGCAGCCACATGAACCACAGAACAATATGCGTTGGAAGCAGGCAGAGGTGACCGTCCTCGCCATTAGCTGATTATTTAAGCTCCACCACTCTCCCTCTCCTACAGAACAATCATCTTCTGTTATCTCAGTCACTCTCTCCATCAGGACAATATTGGGTTCAAAATAGTTCACAGCCGCATAGTCCACAGCCATGCCTCGAGGCCATCACAAAATGACAGGAATTGTTCTTCACGAGTGAAAGCAAAAACACTCACATTGGACAAAGGTGGCTTGGCAATCGCAGAGGTGAGCAGCCTTGTCACCCAGCAGAGAGCTAGAGCAAATGAGTCAACTAACTTCTCCGATCAGCCAAGACAAGTGGCACTGTGGCGTTGCATCAAAGGGCCTCTTATTAGGGGATTAAGCAATGTATCCATGCCAGTGGGGAAAAACACCAAGCTAGCGAATGTGCGGGCATCCTCGGTACTACATGGTACTTGAGGTCAGGCCTTGTGACAGTTCTGAATCATTGAATCATAGAGTACAGAAGTGGCCCTTAAGCCATCAAGCCTGCACTGACAAAAAACTACTCTAAATCTACATAATCCAACTTGGCCCATCCCCTTGAATGTTATGGCATTTCAAATGCTCATTTAAGTTCTTTTTAAAGATTGTGGTGTTTCCTGTCTCAACTGATAATATAATAATATTCTTTATTGTCATAAGTAGGCTTGCATTAAAACTGCAATGAAGTTACTGTGTAAAGCCCCTAGTCGCCACATTCCGGCGCCTGTTCGGGTACACAGAGGGAGAATTCAGAATGTCCAATTCACCTAACAGCACATCTTTCGGGACTTGTGGGAGGAAACCGGAGCACCCGGATAAACCCACACAGACACGGGGAGAACATGCAGACTCCGCATAGACAGTGACCCAAACCAGGAACCGAACCTGGGACCCTGGCGCTGTGAAGCAACAGTGCTAACCACTGTGCTACCGTGCCACCCTCCCAGGCAGTGCATTCCAGATTGCCAGTACTCTCTGGGTGAAAATCTTTTTTTATCGAATCCCCAGTAAACCTCTGTCTTTCACCTTAACTTGACCCTTTAACTAAGGGGAACAGCTGCTTTCTATCCATCCTGTCCATGCCCATCATATGGGCAAAAGACCTGGGGCGGGATTCTCTCAGCCCACGCCGGGCCGGAGAATCGCCGGGCCGGACCCTAATCGCGAGTAAATATTGTTACTCTTTTATAACTAACTTGCTGTGAGAGATTTGTGGGCTTGGTGTCAGATAAATCAGAATTCACCTTTTTTTTCACAAAGGCTTCTCTAAAACTGACTCTCTGCATTCCTTGGCTCCACCCAGAAATGACCTCATCTCCCTAAACTGAAAAGCAAATTAATTATGCAGATTAAAAGTACATTAACTCCCAGAAATGTTTCCCAGTCAAACCATAATGCAATAGTCCAGACTGAAAACCACATTCCTTTGGTCAATTTCAGCTTCAGGCTCCTAGAAGCTCCCAGGCCTTTACAAAACAAATTCCTTTTAAAAACATGACCACTACAGTCAAACATACTATAACCCAAGGGTTTTACTGCTTAAATTGTCCCAATAATTAGAATCCAATATTTAAAAGATCCTCCATTCACACGAGAGCTGTATGTTTTTTGTTGATGTTTAATTGGGAATAGGGACTGTAATTAAAGGAATTGTCCTTACTGTATTGGATAATATTGTTTAAGGGGTAGTTGTAAGCTATTTTTGGGTGTGATCTTAAACAGTTTATATTGTGTTAATAATAAAGATTTATTGTAAAATACTAAATCCCTATTTCTTTGTGCAAGCCACTGTTGGGATCTGGCCTGAAATCGTAATGCTAGCACTAAGGAAGATGGTTGCGTTTTTTGGAGGTCAGTCATCTAAGTCCCAGGACATCACTGCAAGAATTCCTCACCATTGTGTCTGAGGCCCAACCATCTTCTGCTGCTTCATTGAAGACCTTCCTTTTGACATAAGGTCAGATGTGGGAATGTTCGCTAATGATTGCACAATGTTCAGCAGCATTCGCAACTCAGCAAACATTGAAGCAGTCCACGTGCAAATGCAGCAAGACCCGGATAATATCCAGGCTTTGGCTAACAAATGGCAATTAACATGCACACCAGGCAATAACCATCTCCAATAAGAGAGAATCAAAGTATCACGCCTTGACATTCAATAGTATTACCATCACTGAACCCCCCACTATCAACATCTCATTGCCAAAAACCGAACTGGACGAACCATATAAATACTGTGACTACAAGAGCAGGTCAGAGGCTAGGAATCTTGCAGCGAATGACTCATCTTCTGACTTCCCAAAGCCTGTCCACAACCTACAGGGCACCAGTCAGGTGTGTGATGGAATACTCCCCACTTGCTTGGATGAGTGAAGCTCCAACAACACTCAAGAAGCTCAACACGATCCAGGACAAAGCAGCTGGCTTGATTGGGTCCCCTTCCATAAACACTCATTCCCTCCACCACCGACGCACAATAGCAGCAGTGTGCATCGTCTACAAGATGCACTGCAACAGCTCACCAAGGTTCCTTAGACATCACCTTCCAAACCTATGACCACTACCATGTAGAAGGACAAGGGCACTAGATACCTGGAAACACCACCACCTGGAGGTCCCCCCCCCCCCCCCCCCCCCCAGGTCACTAGATACCTGGAAACACCACCACCTGGAGGTCGTTCTCCCCCCCCCCAGGTCACTAGATACCTGGAAACACCACCACCTGGAGGTCGTTCTCCCCCCCCCAGGTCACTAGACACCTGGAAACACCACCACCTGGAGGTCGTTCTCCCCCCCCCCCCCCCCCACCAACCCCTCCAAGTCACTCACCACCCTGACTTGGAAATATATTGCCGTCCTTTCAACTGTCACTGGCTAAAAATGCTGGAACGCCCTCTCTAACAACATAGTGGGTGTACCCACACCTCACAGACTGCAGCAGTTCAAGAAGACAGTTCACTACTACCTTCTCAAGGACAATTAGGGATAGGCAACAAATGCTGGCCTAGCCGGCAAAGCCACATCTTGTACAGATTAACTTTAAAAAATCACCGCAATCAGGTCCCCTCTCAGCTTCTTTTGCTTCAAAGAAAACAACGTGAGCTTATCAAGCCTCTCTTGATTGCTAAAATGCTCCATCCCAGGCAACATCCTGATGAATCTCCTCTGCACCCTCTCTAGTGTAAGCGCATCCTTCCCATAGTTGGTGACCAGAACGGGACACAGTACCCATCTATGGCCTAACCAAAGTTGTGTACAGCTCCAACATAACCTCCCTGCTCTTATAATCTATGCCACAACTGATAAGTGCCCTGTATGCCTTCGTAACTATCCTATTCACCTGTCCTGCCACCTTCAGGGATCTGTGGACAAGCACCAAGATCCCTCTGAACTTCCTAGTGTCTTGCCATTCATTGAGTACTCCCTTGCCGTGTTACTCCTTCCAAAGAGTGCACCACCTCATACCTTTCAGGGTTAAATTCCATCTGCCCACATGACCAATCCGTCCATATCCTCCTGTAACCCAAGACGTTCTTCTTCACGGTCAACCAATCTTCACGTCATCTGCAAACACAATGAAAAGACGATTGGGATACTAGTTAGAATGTTGGGCCAGTGTGTGACAATATGGAGTTGCATGGGGCCAAGGACGTTCGGTGTCTCTTGACATGCCAGTAAGTCTCCACTTTCTCTTGCAGAATACGGGCACCTTCAATGCCGAGGAAAGGGCGAAGGCTGGTGGAGGTGTTCCTGAAATAAAGATCTTGACACCATTTGAGGAGAAAGCCATGAAGATCATGGGGGAGCAGGACTCTATGCCGTTGCACGTGGTGAGTGAGGATTATTCAGGCAGCAGGGTCACAATGTCCCCAAGCTGGTGTTGAGAGATGGCCACACAGGCGGCACACATTAAACTGTGGTGTCCTGAAAGACTGAGATGTTCCTTAATGTCCTTCTTTTTGTTCTCCAACGCAGGTCATCAGGAGCCAAGGTTGCAGTCTGTCAGTGACAGTGACAATTCCACCTCTGAAGATGATGATCAGCAAGACCCAGAGCATGCACCATCTTCTAACTCTCCCGCATCCTTCACCAGCGCAGTGACACTCATACAGATCTTGAGCGATTGTACGTGGAATCAAGGGCAAATGTAAGCAGCTGAAGAGACTGTGTCAACTGAAGTCCCTGAAAGTGGGAGGGCTATTGGGGAACAGGCCTATGCTGAGGCCCAGGCTGATGGGGGCCTCTAGTCCGAGCTACAATAAATCTGCAAAGGATGCAGAAACAGGTAGGAGAAAAACGAGCAGAGAACCCAGAGGCTATACGGAGCTTTGAGTGGACAGTAGAAGAGTTAATTCAAGCCTGAAGTTCTGCCATGTCTCTGGCATCTGAGCTCATGGCATCTAACATGGAAAGGCAGGTGACCACCACGGAGAGCCTGACCTATCATATGATTTGCAGGTGCTCAGACCTGCATTCCATCCCTCTGGAATAGGCTCATTAACACAGTGGCAAGGCAAGAGTGGCATAAAACATCTCAAGTCCCCCTAGGTGCCCGCTTTCCTCAGGAATTCAGGGATGTGCCATTGCACACTGAGAGGGAGTAAGAGTGCCGGTCAGCTGCCAGGACATCCTCTCAGGGCTCTGCTTGTGACTCCACTGCCTCCAATAGGCAGGGCCGAGGAACCCATGCAGGAGACCTACAGAAGACCAGACCACTTATGGCCTCAGTCCACCAGAAAATGGCCATCAAGATCATCAAGGCAACTGCTCTCAGCCACAGTTTTCCACCTCAACCACAGATGTCAGGATCGCACCAATGCGTAGTGAGCATGAGGAAATTTAACACCTTTTGAGGGCATAAAAGTGGCACAGGTGTTAGAGTACATTTCTGCACAAGGGCGGCACGGTAGCACAGTGGTTAGCACTGCTGCCTCACAGCTCCAGGGACCCGGGTTCAATTCTGGCCTCGGGTAACTGTCTGTATGGAGTTTGCACATCCTATCAGTGTCTGCATGGGTTTTCTCTGGGTGCTCCGGTTTCCTCCCATAGTCCAAAGATGTGCAGGTTAGGTGGATTGGCCATGCTAAATTGCCCCTTGGTGTCCAAAAGGTTAGGTGGGGTTACTGGGTTACAGGGATAGGGTGGCGGAGCTCGCGTAAGCTCTTTCCAAGGACAAGTGCAGACTCGATGGGCCGAATGGCCTCCTTCTGGACTGTAAATTCGATGACTCTATGATATGATTCTATGTATGAAGTTCACATTATATCTGTTTCACTTGATTATTGTGTGCACCATGGTCATTTTTTTGTGGTGTGATTGGTCAAAACATATATTGTGCTGGCATATTTCATGATTGCCAATCATTGATGGATGAAGGATGTGGAGGGACATCCCATTTGTGGAGACAAAAACGTTCAATGTCAATTTGATTGGCTGGGAAGAGTTGTATTGCCAAGGCTGAACAACATGGCTGAACATGGGACTCTGGTGGCTCTACCATACATACCATGGCAAGAAGATTGGCCAAGGTTACTTACTTTGCGACAAGTGATTTGTTGTGCATGCACTCATGGCTCTGGCACTACAAACAGATCAGAAAACCCAATCATAATAGCTTCAGTGACTTATGCCCAAGTGCAAAGTCCGTGTCCTCAGGGCAGTCTTATTTTTTGATTTTGTGTGACAAAGGCCTACTCCCCTTGGCATTCTAGGCTAGGGTTTAGAGGAAGTTGGTATTGAGGTAACTCTGGTTGGAAGCTGGCAGATGTGGGTGCACATTCAAAGCAGGCAATGATTTGCAGGTGATGTAATGCTGGTCAGGTAAAGCAGTTATCCTGTGCAAAGCAGTTAAAAGTGAGGTTGACTCTGTGAGTCATGAAAAGTCTTTCCATAGCCCTGGCATCTTGGAGAGGTATTGCAACATCTTTGGCCACTTCCTCAGATTCCTTGCCATCACCCTTATCAGAGGAGAGCAGTTCCTCCATGTTTTCCCTTGGCAATTCCTGTCTTCGTTATGCAATGCACAGCACATTATGACAATCGTGTACACTCTCTGTGGCACTTATTGTAATGGTTCGTTGGAGTGGTCAAGGCATTGAAAGCACATTTTCAACAAGCTAATGGTTTGCTTTATGATTGCCTGCTGTCCCCAGGGAGCTAACACTTGAATGCAATCATTAACTCCTTCTACTTGTGGTAACCGCGCAATGACCCCAAAGCCAGCTCTTGCATCCTGGCTATGAGTATTGGTTGTGAACTGAACTAAATCATTGGTCCCTCTGAACATAACATTGGTCACTTCCTATTGCAGTCTGGAACATGTCCCCCATGCCCCCATGAACCTTTGGAATGAGCTACCAGCATAGAAATTCAGCATTATAGTCACCTTGAGGATAAATGTTATTGGGTTCCTCCATATCCACAGGACTTAAGCTCTTGTTTTACAGTAACATTGCAAATTGTAATAAAAACAGAGAATGCTGAAAACATTCAGCAGGTTGAGCAGTCTCAGTGGAGAGAAAATCAGTTTATATTACTTCTGAAGGTCACAGACAGGTGATTCATCAACTGTTTCTTCCTCCACATTTTCTTCTTCACCTACTGGGTATTTCCAGGATTTTCTGCTTTTATTTCAGATTGCCAGCAATGGCAGTATTTTGCAAATTGTGAGCAAAAATTACAGCACATAGCTTTTGTTATACATTTTTTTAAAAAGGTACAAAATTAATTCCTTAGTTGATTTATTAGTAGATCTTCCGCGGTATTATTCAGGCAGAGTTGGGGGATAAGTTGTTTTATCAAAGTCAGTGATTTGCCAAGTCAAATTACATTTGTACTGCAAGAGTGCTCTGCCTTTCATAAAGAAAAAGTATTACCATGCAATGCAATCTATTGTGAGATATTTTCACATTGTCAAATCTGCTGCATTATTACCATTCCACTTTCCCCAATAATTCTATTATGCCCTACTCTTGAACTTTACTCCCTCATGCTTATCATTTTAAACTGAAGTACAGATTTTTTTCATGCAAGGCTGAATGCATGATCATTTAGTATTTCAACCTTTTTTCCAGCTACAGTATTCTCAGAAATTGTCAGGCCCAGCTCCAAAAATAAATGCCAGTCTCAGATTTACGAAGCAAAAATAATCACCAGAGTTGATCCTGTATGAAGGTACATTGTTAAACTTCACCACTACTCATAAGCCGAATAGCCATATAACCTTGGCAATCCTGCTTCCCAACTGCACTGCAGATGTTTTACTTGTGTTGGCAGGACTGCCTGCCATGTGGAGAGACCATCAGGTAAACCTTGCTGGCCCCCAGTGGGCTCCCGCAGGAGCCCTCATAATGGAAGCGACATAACCAATGAACCCCGGCAGAAAATATTGCCCTTGTTGCAGCAAACCTCCCACCCCCTGATAGGGGTGTGGTGGTATGTATTAGGGGTATTAAGGTACACTGGGATGCCGAGAGGCTATTGGTGGATAGACACTGGATCCCGGTTGGATCAGCCGCCTACTGGCTCCACTCAGTAAGGCGGAGTATAAGAGCCCGGGTTCTCACAGCAGCCGCATTCTGTAACTGCTGCTGGGGGACAAGTCTGCGTAATAAAGCCATCGTTCGACTCTTTCTCATCTCGTCTCGTGAGTGATTGATTGTGCTACAATTTATTACGCAAACCTTTAAGGACATGGAGCTCCGAATCCTGCCAGAGTGTCTGCAATCAACCCCCACGCGACAAACGCAGCGGCCACTTTTAAACATTGGTTAGCATGTTGCCAGGGATACCTCTGGACGACCCCCGGCATACCTACAGAGGAACAGAAAATCCAGTTCCTGCATGCCAGGGTGAGCCCTGATATCTACACGTTTATAGAGGATGCGGAAGATTTCCCGACGGCGATCGCGATGCTAATAGGAATCTACATTCGGCCCGTCAACCAGGTCTACGCACACCATCAGCTTGCGACGAGACGGCAGATCCCCGGGGAATCGCTGGACGAATTCTACAGTGCTCTGTGATACTGGGGAGAAACTGCAACTGCCCATCGGTTGCGGCTAATGAACACACAGAGCTGCTGGTCCGAGATGCGTTCGTGGCAGGTATGCTTTCATCCCAAATTCGCCAGCGATTGCTTGAAAGAGACACACTAGGCCTCAAAGAGGCACGGGCCCTCGCGGCCTCGTTTGATGTGGCATCACAGAACGCCCGCGCCTACGCCCCTGACTGCGCGGCAGCCCCTTGGGCATCGTGGAGATAATTCAGCTCAGCCCCAAAAATTTCTCAGGATAGTGTCATAGGTTTCATCAATAACCTTCCCTCCATCATATAGTCAGAAGTGGGGATGTTTGCTGATGACTGCACAGTGATCAGCACCATTCACATTTCCTCAGATACTGAAACAGTCCATGTCCAAATGCCTAGCCAACATTCAGGCTTGGGCTGATAAGTGGCAAGTAACATTTGCACCAAAGAAGGCGACTTTCAAGACACAAAACAATGCAGAATCGCCGAGCAGAAACTGGTAGCCAGGTTCCGCACACATGATGACAGCCTCAACCGGGATCGCGGGTTCATATCACATTACATGTAACCCCCACCATATTATCCAGGTTTGCAGAATTTTACTAACTAGCTTGAGACAATTCACACTCCGATTACCGGTGATTATCACTCACTCCACTCACACTGTTTGTTCCTGTGAAGATTTTGTTTACCTGTAAAGACTCACATTCCAACCATTCTTCACATTCTAATCAGTAATTATCTTGCAATTCTGTCTATCCTATAAATGCTATGATTGTGAATCTGCCTCCACTTCATCTGATCAAGGTGCAGCACTCTGAAAAAGTTTGTGATTTCAAAGAAAACCTGTTGGACTTTAACCTGGTGTTGTGAGACTTCTTACTGTGCCCACCCCAGTCCAGCGCCGGCATCTCCACATCATGCTAGGAGTATGATAGAACATCCTCCACTTGCCTGGATGAGTGCAGTTTCAGTAAAATTTAAGAAATTCAACACCATCCAGGGCAAAGTAGCCCACTTGATTAGCATCCCATCCACCACCTTAACTATTCACTCCCTTCACCACTGGTGCATATTGAGAGCGGTGTGCACCATAGAATCACATCATAGAATTTACAGTGCAGAAGGAGGCCATTCGGCCCTTACAAAGAGCACCCTACTGAAGCCCACGTATCTACCCTATCCCCGTAACTCAATAACCCACAACTTAACATTTTTTGGACACTAAGGGCAATTTAGCATGGCAATCCACCTAACCCGCACATCTTTAGATGTGCGAGGAAACCGGAGCACCCAGAGGAAACCCACACAGACACAGGGAGAACGTGCAGACTCCGCACACACCATCTGCAAGTGCACTGCAGCAACATGACAAACCTCCTTCAACAGCACCTTCCAAACATAGGGGGTTGGATTCTCCGATCCTGCGCTACGCCCGCAGGATCTGTCTGGTCTTACGACCAGAAGGTCGGCGCCGTCCCCGCACCGATCGTCCGTCTGATAGGGGGCTAGCAGCCGTGAAGCCGTAAAGCCTCTGGTTTTACCTGCGGATACGGCCGGAGAATGGTTGGGTCCATGGCCGCGCCTGCAACATGGCGCCAGCAATGTGCGGACCCAGCCTGCCAAAAACTGCCCCCCTGTGAACAGCCTCGCCACCCCCAGACCACCCACCACCAGTTCCCCCAGCCCCCAACGAAGGCTCCCCTACCAGCAGAACGGCTCCCCCCCCCCCCTCGACTATGGCGGCGCTGGACTCAGTCCGCAACCGCCATGCGAGGTCCCCGAACGATATGAGCATGTGTCTCATGCCATCGGGGACTCGGCCCATCGGGGACGGAGCATCGGGGGGGGGGCCTCAGATGATGTCCTGAGGCCGTCCATACGGCATGTGGCGAAGGAGTATGCTGTTTTTGAGGGGCAGAGCATCGCAGAAACAATGCTGATTCCGGTGCAAACGGGGATTCTCCGGCCAAACGCGATGTCGGCATCAGTGATTGGAGAATACCATCCAGGATCCCTACCACCCCAAAGGTTAAGGACAGCAGCTGCATGGGAACTCCTCTTTCTATTGTTCTGTATAGTACCTTGGGAGAAAAGGATTGCCATCAGGTCCAAAACTCTTCTTAGATTCCAGAGGGCAGAGGTTTGGTGGAGATGTTTATTACCTGGTACCTATGTGGTGTGCCTGCTATCTCCCACTTGTCTGGAGGATGCACAACTAACTGTAGCTTGGCATGCATACTTCATTATTGGAGGATTTGTGAATGAAGTTGAACACTGAAGAATTTGTTTACATTTTAGTTGAGATACAACTTGAACGTTTGCTAGTTTGACTAGTCCCACGCGTAAGGCAAGGTTGCACAGACATGTACGAATAAATCTGGAAATGAGCTGACCCCACAAAATAGCATGCTGACAGCTCACTGAGCTGATATTAGTTTTGTGTGAGCCAAGCTTTCAAGCCTGGATTGGCCCAGATAAACCAATTAGCTTAGGGTATTAGAGAAAATTCTCAAGAAAGTTTTGCGGGCTGTAATCATTGATCTTCGAAAGACTTCGAAGGCCACAAGAAATAATCAGCTTGTAACAGGAAAGTAGAGAGCTTTCTCATAATCTTATTGAAATTCTATGAGGACAAAACTAAGTTGGTTCAGTGAAATCCAGACGTTTGTATTTTGTGGGGTATTTTACTTCCTCAGGATATCCAAAGTGCTTGAAATGGCATCCCTGTTTTTACGTAATTGAACAATTTGGGACACATAAAGGTCCCACAATTAACCAGTTAATCAGTTTGGATAAAAGCAAATTGCTGTTATGCTGGAATCTGAAAGAAAAACAGGAAATGCGGCAAAATCTCAGCAGGTCTGACAGCATCTGTGGAGAGAGAAGAGACCTGGGGCTGGGTTCTTCGCCGGCGGGTTGCTCCATTTTGCCGGCAGCCCAGGGGTTTGCCGACGACATGGGGCAGCCCCACAATTGGATCCCCATTGACCGGTCGGCGTAACGGAGCATCCCGCCGGCGAGGTGAAAGAGAAATGTGGCGGGGCGGAGAATCCAGCCCATAACATTTCGAATCTGGATGACTCTTGAAGATGCTGTCAGTCCTGCTGAAACTTTCCGGCATTTTCAGTTTTAATCTGTTTGGGTGATGGCTGAGAGATGAATTTTGGCCAGGACACTAGGAAAACTTATCTACTCCTCTTTGAGTATAGAATCATAGAATTTACAGTGCTGAAGGAGGCCATTCGGCCCATCGAGTCTGCACCAGCCCTTGGAAAGAGAACCCTACTCAAGCCCACGCATCCATCCTATCCTGGAAACTCAGTAACCCCACTTAACTTTTTTGGACACTAAGGGTAATTTAGCATGGTCAATCCACCTAACCTGCACATCTTTGGACTGTGGGAGGACACTGCAGCAACCGGAGGAAACCCACGCAGACACGGGGAGAACATGCAGACTCCGCACAGACAGTAACGCAAGTGGGAATCGAACCTGGGACCCTGTAACTGTGAAGCAACTGTGCTAACCACTGTGCTACCGTGCTGCCCATAAAATAGTCCCCTGAATTCTTGTATGAACAGGTTTAACATCTTGTCTGAAAAAATGAGACCTCCAACAAACTAATACTTTCATGGACCTTAGATTGTGAGGTTCAGAAAGAAGGTGGGATCGTTTATGAGTTTCCCGTTTTCATTATTTGTGCTTCATCTTCCTCTCCGACCTATCCCGAGTCAGTTAGATTCCAATGATTTGTTCATGTTCTTTGGAGAAAGAAAATATTTGAAGCGGAAAAAAGGTAGTCCTGACTGCAAATTGGAAAGGAAATCAGGGGACGGCAGGGTAGCGCAGTGGTTAGCACTGTTGCCTCAAGAGGCCGAGGTCCCAGGTTCGACCCCGGCTCAGGGTCACGGTCCATGTGGAGTTTGCACATTCTTCCTGTGTCTGCGTGGGTCTCACCCCCACAAATCAAAAAAGATGTTCAGGGTAGGTGGGTTGGCCACGCTAAATTGCACCTTAATTGGAAAAAAAAGGAATTGGGTACTCTAAATTTAAAAAAAATTGGAAAGGAAATCAGGAGTTCTTGAGAATTGTTCAGCATCTAATTTCGTAACATTGTTAAAGAACAAACCTTTTACTCAAAAATATGTTAATGACATACCGTTTGCAAGAATTAAAAGTGCCAATGGCGTTGCTGGGAATGGAAGTTCATGTCAGCATCAATTTATGGAGCAATGACCAATGGGTTGAGTTCACAGTAAATAACAACAAATATTTTTAAACAAATAAAGCCTGAATGTAATAAATATTGTCCATGTACTTCCATTTAACATGTTAATAGACAAAAACTTAGAATCACAGAAATATGCAGTAAGTACACTTAATGAAGCCAAACAAGAAGCATTTGCATTGGAAAGGGTGCAGAGGCGGTCCACCAGGATGTTACCTGGGCTGGAGTTCTTCAGCTAAGAAGAGAGGCTGGTGAGGCTGGGGTTGTTTGGCTTATAGCAGAGAAGGTTGAGGGGGGCCAAAATTATGAGGGACGCAGATCGGGGAGATAGGAAGAAATGTTTTGACTTCGTAGTGGGGTCAATAACCACGAGGCAGGAGATTTAGGGGGGATTTGAGGAAAACTCTTCACCCAGAGCGAGGTGGGAATCTGGAACTCACTGCCTGAAAAAGGGTGATAGAGGTGGAAACATGCATAACATTTAAGAAACATTAGATGAGCACTTGAAATGTCACAGCATACAAGGCTACAGACCAAATGCTGGAAATGGGATTAGAATAGATAGGCACTTGATGGTCGACACAGACATGATGGGCCAAAAAAGACCTTTCTGTGCTGTAAAACTCTATAACTCTATGATTTGCTTTGCCATTTTGCCATGTTGACTGCAGCATTCCAGTTAGATTGTAAGTTTATTACATTATGTACATTTAAAATAAAGTTGTAATTAGGAAATGGTTGGGATTTCCACCATATCCAGACTACCTGCTTCGTGAACAGTCAATAAAACACTGCTTACACATCAAAATTACCTGAGAGGAAGATGTGAATCAAACATTGATTAGCCAAAGTCTGCTACAGAGCCTATTTGCCTGAAAATTAAGTTTCCACCTTCAGGGAACATGGTTCAAAAAAAGTCTGTTAATAAATTTCTTGGGCTGGATTCTACGATTTTGAGGTTAAGTGGTGACGCCGGCATGGGAACTGTGGTGTTTTACGACTCCCAAAATCGGCGCTGAACCCTCGCCGATCCTGGGACCGGTGAGGGGCTAGCAGCCAAGCCAGGTATAAAACCCCCGGCTCCCAGGACAAAAACGGCTGGAGAATGGCTGGGGCTGAGGCTGTGGCCGGGCATGCGTACGGCGACAACCTGCAATGGTCACGCCGTAAAACATGCCGCCGGTCGTGCGCAGGCCAAACCAGCCAAGTACTGCCTCCCTGACCACCCGCCACCAGTTCCTCCAGCCCTTGCGGAAGCCCCCTCTGCTCCTGGCCGACTGTGGCGGCGCTGGACACAGTCTGCAGCTGCCAGGCCGGGTTCCCGACCGCTGAGACCCCCCCGCGCGGTCGGGAACTCGGCCCATCGGGTGCGGAGCACATCAGGGGAGGGCCTTCAGGTGACGCGCCAATGCCGTTCCAACGGTGTGCGGCGTGCAACGCAATGACGCCATTTCAGGCGGGGCGGAGAATAGAAAACCAGCGTCAAACCAGCGCTGCCCCCGATTTGGGCGTCAGAAGGGATTCTCCGCCCGATCGTCAATTCCGATATTGGCGACGGGCAATGGAGAATCCCGCCCCTTAAGTTTGGTGTTCACACAGCTCAAATTTGGGCCAACCTGGGTGCTACTAGGGTATGTCATGATTCACCCAGCTCTCCAGCTGGAACTATGCGCCTTGATCCCGGACGAGATAAGTAACGTTTCTTTCAAGAAGACATCCAAAATTCCAATTATTTACGGTTTAATTAAAATCATTTTTTACTATACGTCAGTCAAAGAAAACAAACGCTAAATACGACCTTAGATAACGAGCTGCACTGTAAAACCCAGAATTAACATAAGTGAAACACAAATTAACAGCAAATTATGGTTGATTATAAATTAAGCATTAAATGGCAGGTACAACCAAGACAGATCTTACACATGGGCTCGGCAGTCCACTCAGCATGTTTGTAATCAATCTCAGTCACAAAGCCCTTCAAAACTCTGTCTTTCTCACAAAGGATTTCAGCTACACTTCTTCTCGGATTTAATTTGATCCTCAGCCTACAGCAGCAGTTCACCACTAACCCAAGTTCTATGGGCGCGGTCTTCAGCAACAATGGCTGAACCTCCTCAACTCTACTTATGGCCGTCTGGATGGCGCAGATCCAATGTTATTTTTAAGTAACAGAAGCAGCTGCAGCAACTATATCTTTGCGTATTCCCAGCTTCTGAATTGGATTGGAATGGATTTGTCTATTGTCACGTTTACCGAGGTACGGTGAAAAGTATTTTTCTGCGAGCAGCTCAACAGATCATTAAGTACATGAGAAGAAAAGGGAATAAAAGAAAATACATAATAGGGCAACACAAGGTATACAATGTAACTACATAAGCACTGGCATCGGATGAAGCATACAGGGGTGTAGTGTTAATGAAGTCAGTCCATAAGAGGGTCATTCAGGAGTCTGCATAACAGCGGGGAAGAAGCTGTTTTTGAGTCTGTTCGTGCGTGTTCTCAGGCTTCTGTATCTCCTGCCCGATGGAAGAAGTTGGAAGAGCGAGTAAGCCGGGTGGGAGGGGTCTTTGATTTGCTGCCCGCTTTCCCCAGGCAGTGGGAGGTGTAGATGGAGTCAATGGATGGGAGGCAGGTTCGTGAAATGGACTGGGCTGTGTTCACGACTCGCTGAAGTTTCTTGCGGTCCTGGGCCGAGCAGTTGCCATACCAGGCTGTGATGCAGCCAGAAAGGATGCTTTCTATGGTGCATCTGTAAAAGTTGGTAAGGGTTAATGTGGACATGCCGAATGTCCTTCGTTTCCTGAGGAAGTATAGGCGCTGTTGTGCTTTCTTGGTGGTAGCGTCGACGTGGGTGGACCAGGACAGATTTTTGGAGATGTGCACCCCTCGGAATTTGAAACTGCTAACTATCTCCACCTCGGCCCCGTTGATGCTGACAGGGGTGTGTACAGTACTTTACTTCCTGAAGTCAATGACCAGCTCTTTAGTTTTGCTGGTATTGAGGGAGAGATTGTTGTCGCTGCACCACTCCACTAGGTCCTCTAACTCCCTCATGTATTCTGATTCGTCGTATTCGAGATCCGGCCCACTATGGTCATATCGTCAGCAAACCTGTAGATGGAGTTGGAACCAAATTTTGCCACACAGTCGTGTGTGTACAGGGAGTAGAGTAGGGGGCTAAATACGCAGCCTTGCGGGGCCCCAGTATTGAGGACCATTGTGGAGGAGGTGTTGTTGTTCATTCTTATTGCTTATGGAATACTAGTGGAATCTAGCCTGTACTTTCTTCAGTCTGCCTCAATCCATGTCCTCCCACCCAGCACCACATGTCAGCACCCATACTGCCCACCATGGCTGGGTGCCCTGGCCAAGAAAATCGCTAGCTGCCCACCCTCTGTGGTGCCTGCATCTAATACTGTCTAATACTGTGCCCCCACCCCCACCCCGCCGCCGCAGGAGAAGGCAGCGCATAACCGCAGGGAGGGAGAGAGATAAGACCGGAGGGAGTCCGCTGGACTGATTGCCCCTCGCTGCAGTGGAGGGGTGGGCACTGGACCTGCGCGATGGACCCGCAGGGGGGGCAATCACAGAGGTGGAGGTCGGCATCGGGCAACCAAGAGAGCACATGAGACCCCACTGTGTTGCGGCTTCCCATGGCATGACCTCCACACCAGCCAACAACACCATCACACCACCCCCTCATCACCTGCATTCCACCACTACATCGTCCCCTAACCACTTCTATACCACCCCCTCACCACCCCCAAACCCGAGGTTCGGCCCTCGAGACTAGCTGCAGTCCAGATGGGTTTTGGGCTTCTGAAAAGGCCGGTCCCATCGATGCTGGAGATGCAGGCACAGAGCCTTGGGCTACATGAGGGGCTGTCAGCAACCATCCTGCACCTGCAGGCGGAGGAGTCCAACCGCCTGTAGGCGCAGGAGGCGGTGCCGACAATGCCGGGTGAGGGGGGGGGGTTACATGTTCTTTGTAAACTAAGCAACCCTCCCTCTCCTGCTCGCCCAACCATCCCCCACAGCCCGTCCCGACCTCTGCCACCCCAAGGGTTGGGTGGGACCGTGTGATGGAATGGCCAGCTCGCATGCAGGGATCACCCATGTGGAGAGTGGAAAGTGTATCTATGAGCAGGAGTCAGACGTTGAGCAACAGAGCTCATCGCAGAGCAGGTCATCAATATCCTCCATCCCAGAGAGCAGACCCGCTGTTACTGCCAACCCAGGGCCCGCACCCTGGACTGGGGTAGGTAGGAATCACAGAGGGATTGCCTGGGAGGGCGTGGGGAAGGGGGGGGGGGGGAATGGGCCTAGGTAGGGTACTCTTTCAGAGGGCCACTGCAGACTCGATGGGCCAAATGGCCTCCTTCTGCAATCTAAGGATTCTATGATTTTATGAATATGTAGATTCTGACCTGGACCGATTCTCCTGATCATCCCACTCTTGTTTTCAGCTCCTTGCAGGCTACTCCCAGCATCGCCAGCTTTGCCTCCAACTCCACAATTTGATCATTGTGGTCCATGACCGCCCTTTCCACCTTTTGGATCATCACAATTTGCACCTTCAGGTGCTTCTCTACCCGCTCCATGGCACTGAGAAGAGGGGCTACCGTTCCCTCAGTCGCCTTTGACCAGTCCTCCTGCATCTCGAGCCGATTCTGCTGAAGTTCTTCCTGATCACCCCCACCAATTGCTCCACTGGCAATGGGTGGACGACGATGACGCCCCCGCCATGCTTTCTGCAACTGCGCCACGCAGACCCTCCACCACCAACACCGTCACCTTATTCAACTACTGTCGGATGCATCAATCTGCGGACTTTCCACCTCGGTGGAGAATTCAATTCCCACCACTTATTCCACTCATTTTCTGACCAAAGAGCCCATTAATCAGGCAGAAAGGGCCAAAACCAAAACCTTCAAGCAGGAGCTACCCTGTGTGCGACCGAACAGCACATACACCACCAGAAGTCTCTCTTTCTATATTCTCTGTGTACTGCAGAGAGAAAAGGTATGGGGGTGTAACACACCTGGATTTCTTACAAACACGTTGGAGGGTTTATTAGGAAATATTGCTCATACAATCTAAGATGGAGAACTGAAAGACCATGCAAATACTGTGCTGACGTCACTACAGATCACGGGATGTTCCACCAACAGGAATATATGCTTTAGTACATAACAGAGGTCCTATCGGACCCACCATAAAATTGCACCCGGATCGGGTCGGGCAGGATTCTGGGGCGGGATTCTCCCCTACCTGGCGGGGCAGGGGGTCCCGGCGGGATGGAGTGGCGTGAACCACTCCGGAGTCAGGCCGCTCCAAAGGTGCGGATTTCTCCGCATCTTTAGGGGCCAAGCACTCACCGTGAGGGGCTAGGCCCGCGCCGGAGTGGTTGGCGCGCCGTCGACCGGCAGGATAGGCCTTTGGCGCCCGCCAGCCGGGGCCGAAAGGACTTCGCCGGGCGGTGGAAGTCCGTGCATGCGCGGGAGCGTCAGCGACAGCTGACATCATCCCCGCGCATGCGTAAGGGGGTGTCTCTTCCGCGTCGGCCATGGTGAAGACTGTGGCCGAGGCGGAGGAAAAAGAGTGCCCCCACGGTACAGGCCCGCCCGCGGATCGGTGGGCCCCGATCCTGGGCCAGGCCACCGTGGGGGCACCCCCCGGGGCCAGATCGCCCCGTGCCACCCCCAGGATCCTGGAGCCTGACTGCGCCGCCTAGTCCCGCTGGGAAGAGAGGTGGTTTGATTCTCGCCGGCGGGACAGGCATTCCAGCAGCTGGGTTTCGGCCCATCGCGGGCCGGGTCACCGCCGGGTGGGGGGGGCTCGCCAATCGGCATGGCGTGATTCCCTTCCCCGCCGAATATCCGGTGCCGGAGAATTCGGCAACTGGCGGGGGCGGGATTCACGCCAGCCCCCAGCGATTCTCCGACCTGGCAGGGGGTCGGAGAATCCCGCCGCTGAAGTGAGTCCCGTCCATGTATTTCATGCTCTCCCACCTCTTGTCTCAAAATCTGCCAGAAAGAGCGTAAAAACCAGGCCAAGAAGCAGTATATGAATTTGAAAAATTATTTTCCGCGGCATTGTAATAATTGAAGACACGACCATGCTGCAAGATACATGTAACAAACAGGCTGCTTTTTTTGCAAAGCATTAGTTACACAGTAACGTGTTCCAGCACATTATGTTTGATCAGGAATCAAAATTAAATTATAGAGCACGATTAACCAGGAATAACTGGGCCTCAACATACACATAGTTTGCCTATTTTGTAATAATATCATAGAATTATTAATTTCAAAGATTAGTAAAACATTCCATAAATATTTGCTGTTTTCAGAGGGAGTAGAAATCAGGGCACACATAGCTGCAAAATAATAATAAAACGTTTTTTGCTCTTTAATTTCCAGTTGTCTCCCCCTTTATGTGGTCTGATTGGAATCCTGTTATCTTGCCGAAATTATCTTGTTGTGAAGCTGCACCTTGCAAATCACAATCTGCTCAACTATCAGGATGCAGAGAGATGCATTGGAGCTACATATATAATGTATATATGTAGCTCCATGTATATATGGCCACGATCTAATCAAAGAAAAAACCTGTATGTTCTGTGCGAGATTAGAGGGATTGTTCACCGGGAATGACCCCACTATCTAACAGCTCTTTTTGTTCAGGCTTTTGAATGGAGAATGCATCGCCGAGGCTGCACTCAGCTGCATTTCCTGCACTGAGGTGCTCCAACGAGCGGAGCTCCTCACTGTAGAAAGATATCAGGACACCATTTTTAAATAGTACCCCAATCTCTCTAATCCCCCCCCCCCCCAAAGCAACCCCGGACCCTTCCCCCCCCCCAGTGCCCCAACTCACCTGTTGGGGAGTCTTCCAGCACCCAACCTCACATGGATAGGGCACCCCTGGGCCTGATCCCCGGTGTGGGTGAAATGCTACCCGGTCCCTTGGCACTGCCAGCTTGGTGGTGCCACCTGGACCCCTGGCAGCAACCTGGGCGGTACTGCCAGGGTGCCAGGCTGGCAGTGCCGCGGTGCCCAGGTGGAATCAGCAGTGCCAGGTTGCCACCCTACCCAGATTCCAACCATCTGGGGGGTTTCTGATCGCCTGCCGCCCCCGCCCCCCTCCAAGTGCCAGTATACCTGGTCCCAATTTCTGGGGACCAGTACTAATCCCAGCCGGCTGGGATCTCCTCGGTGAGGCCGGTAAATCCTGGGAGCCGGTTCAATGTGGCAAAGGCAAAGTTAAGTGAGTTTTTAAACTCATTTAACTCTGAGAGTTTGGGTGGGATCCAGATCACGACGTCTGGTGAGGCGTAATGACTGTCGCAAAGGGATCTATCGGCCACTTCTCATCCCGATTCCGGCGGGACGCGACCATAAATCGCATCCAGTGTGAAAGAAATAAAAGTCTGCTCTCTCCTTTTGAGGGCGGAGCCTCCATGAATAGCCTCAGCTGGTACGGGAATTGAAGCTGTGTTGTTGCCATCCCTCTATATCACAAACCAGCCACCCAGTCAACTGAGCTAACTGACCCCATATATGATGTAGGCTAATACTCCGTATGGTATGCAGGGAGTGAAGAATTGTCTAAGCACAGAGTTGTCTTGTCTGAACCAACGGCATCCTTATCTGGAAATGTGCTTTCAACTGGTTACTTCCACTCTTTTTTTCTTTTTACAACAGAAAATATTCTTCCACCTGTCAAATAGCTATTGCACCTATCCAATATTCTTCCCACATTTGCATGCAGTGTAACAAACTTACAATGTAATGACCTTCTTCATTGAAATAATTTATCATTACTGCACCAAACTGCAGAAACAGAATAAATGAGGCCTCCTTGATTTTTAGACAGCTCCACCCAATGGCAAATTTCAGCACATCAATTCTATTTTATTAACTTGAACTAAAGTTTCAAAAAATCAGGTTGGACTATAGAATACACAGAGGCAATTTATTTCCTTGGGGGGCCATTAATTTGGGTATACCTTGTGTGTTGAGGTGCTCTAAGGGAAATCAAAATGGCGACTTATATATTCTCAATTTTTTGTGATACAGATTAATCACATCTTTGGTCAATCGTCAAAACGCTAAGAGCTGGAATTTCATAGACTCCACGGAAGGGTGAAAATGACCAGGACCAGATTCCAGGATTCCCGATCCCATACCTGAAGTTTCTGATATTAAACAGTGCTGTTTCAGGGTGCATGCTGTGTTTGAGTCCACACCCTGTAATCCTGACCTAGTCAGCTCCATTGTGGGTATAGGCATTATCTAATCCTCTTCAACAGGCATAGAGTCAGCTTTTCAAAGGGTTGCAATTCATGGCACCTCAGAGGTGTTGCGAACTACAGTCTGGATTAGAAAACCTTTGAAAGGTAAGTTCAAAGATACATACCAATGTCCCCATGCCACATCTTACCTCTATACCAACCTATGCCCACCCACAATTTGTTAATTGCTAAAAGTTTATTTACAAAAGATAAAATGCTTGCAGGTTCAACTATTGATACTTTAAAGGGTCTGGATGTATGACATTTTTATTGGCTTGCAGTGAAATGATTTATTTTCAAGAAATGTAAAGCTATGAAGGAAGTTTTTAAAGCTTTTTTTAAAAAAAAAGACATCATATTATCACGATAGGGCTCATTGGTTCTCTGCAGATAATGAGTGGGTATGGAAGTGTCATAGCATAACATGGTGGGTTATGAGGGGCCATTGGGGGTGAGTTGGGGCACAGGTTGGAATGGGAGTGTTGAGGGCCATGGGAAATCCCTAGAGGGGCACAGTTTGGCTTGAGGGTATGACGGGACGTGGGGGTCGGGATGAGGTGCATGATGTGACATAAGATGGGCATGAGGAGTGTGTGGAGAAGTGAGTGGTGTGGACCATAGAGACTCACTGTTTTTATTAGAACTCGGTGAAGTCCCAAAGGACCGAGGCGTGGCCTTTGACAGGGCCAGCTTCGGCACCCAGCAGCCCCTTTGGCTGCCTCTGAACTCCAGGGTTGGCTGCCTTGACTGCACCCACAGAAATGTAAATCCAATGAAACCTGCAAGCCCTGTCTCTTGCCTTGAGGATGAAATCCAACCCTAAAGTATTTCACACCTGTCAGTGATATTATTCTTTACCTTGGTACCAATTTTCTTATTTGTTCCTCTTATAAGACATGTATTTTGGTAAGCAATAATGCTACCAAACTCCAGAATAGCAGATCTATTTGGTTACTTTTAGAAACAAAACTATTAATCAAATCAATGCATTTGTTTCATAAATGAAAGACGTCTTGTTTGACTGGGCTTTTTCAACTGAGAAGTGAGTGAAAGAGTATTTAGAGGACACCACCAATTTATGAACTGACTGACCACTGAGGAAAAAAGCTGCCAGGGCTATTGTTCCATATAATGTAGTTTTCTTATTTCCATTGCAACTGTTGGATAGTTTTACTTAATGGTAGTATTAATAACACTGCCCTACTAAAAGATGATTTGGAATTTCTGATGACAGATTGAGTCCGTTTTAAAAGGTAGTTGAAGAGTGCTGAATTGTTGAGAAGTTAGACTATTCTGGTATTGAACTAAGATTTACCTTGGAATGAAGTAAACCAACCTACCTCAATGTCTGCGTTTTGAAGCCTTCTTCATGACCATCGGTCAGACAGAGAAAGATTTCTGGAACAGTGTAACAAAATGGAATTGAACAACTGCACCACATTCAGGGAGAATGTCGGATAGGACAGCTTGTTTTTCTTCTTAAGGACATCATTCTCAAAGTCTTTATTACACTTGCAGACAATGAGGAAAAGTTGGCCTTCACATGGACTAAATATCCAAAACCCACTGGATTTGGTTGAGAAGCCAGCACCACTTGTAGCCAGGGTAAAACCGACTTAAACATCACATTGGTCCATTTCTGTTTTGCCAGCAATTCACTTTATTAGCATGGAGACCTCAGTAGGTTATTACCTTCATATCTGATTCTCTGCAAATTAAAATACCAAACTACACACTTTGACCAAGAGCAATAGTTTTGACCACAATTTCCAACTTGCTGATTTTTCTCCCTGCTGGTTATGGTCAACTTTCTCTTCGGTAAATAGGAAAACAATGAAGTGTGGCTTACCTTAAAATGCCAACAGCCTTGGCAGTGCCTCAGTATTCCCATCATTCTGGATTGCAAGGGGTATGAATGATCACAGAATCACAGAAAAAGTTAGTGCAGAAAAGGACCTTCGGCCCATCGGGTCTGCACCGCCTCATGAAAGGCGCCTGATCTGCCAATCCTAATCCCATTTGGCAGCACTTGGCCCATAGCCTTGAAAGTTATGATGTGCCAAGTGCTCATCCAGGTATTTTTTAAAGGATGTGATGCAACCCGCCTCTACCACCACTGAGCTGGATGGATAGGCCCAAGCCACATTCAATAGTGGCGGCACGGTAGCACAGTGGTTAGCACTGCTGCTTCACAGCGCCAGGAACCCAGTCTCGATTCCCGGCTTGGGTCACTGTCAGTGCGAAGTCTGTATGTTCTCCCCGTGCCCGAGTGGGTTTCCTCTGGGCACTCCGGTTTCCTCCCATAAGTCCTGAAAGACATGCTGTTAGGTAATTTGGACATTCTGAATTCTCCCTCAGTGTACCCGAACAGGCGCTGGAGTGTGGTGACTAGGGGCTTTTCACAGTAACTTCATTGCAGTGTTAATGTATGCCTACTTGTGACACTAATAAAGATAATAATTATTGGGCCTCATACCTCATTTAAATGAGTCAAGTGAGTTTATGTTGAAAGCTGTGGATTCAAAGCTTGTATTTCTTATTGCGATAAACCCTAATTGAAAAGGGAAACCGAGGAAGGAAACTGACCCTGCCAGTTTGTAAGGAAACATGGGGTTAGTGAAGAAAATTAGAACACGTGGGATTGGGAATAATATACTAGCATTGATTGAAAATTGGTTACAGGACAGAAGACCAAGAGCAGGAATAAACATGTCCTTCTCACGTTGCCAGGCTGTGACTTTTGGGTATGAAAGACAACCTAAGCTGGTGAGTGGGCCGCAGAGTGGCCCTCCTTGATCTCAGTTGGCCGCAAGATTGAAATTTGGCTTGTTCACTAACGATGACCCCCATGAATAAGATTAAATACATTTAATATATGCTGAATATTTAATAACAAGTTGTATAAAATTCTTAATTATTCATACATTGATAAAACTAGCAACTTCAAATGGCAAAAACAAAATAAACTTTTAAGATTTTATTGGTTGCAGAAGGAGCGCGCGACACTCACAGTCAATGTTGTGTACAATCAGCACGCACCTCACTTCACCTGCCTTTACTTTACATACATGTCACTTTAGTCATACCGGTAGGAAAAAAAACTATCCGGACAGGCACCAGTGGAATGATGAATCCCTGCACGTGAGAAAAAGTCAGCAAAATATATTGTGGGCCACAGTCACGAATATTGATGGGCCGCATGGAGCCCGGGCCGCACATTGCCCACCACTGTTATAGGGGGTACTGTAAGGATCAGTGTTTGGCCCCCAGCAGTTCACAATCAAAAGGACCAAATGTCAGCTTTCCATGACATAAAACTTGATGGCAGTGTGAGTTGTGAGGAGGTTGCAAAAAGGCTTCAGGGGATTTAACAGGTTAAGTGAGTGGGCAAGAGTATGGCAGATGGAATATAATGTTAAAAAATGTGAAGTTATCCACTACTGTACGAAAAATAGAAATGCAGGGTGTACGGTAATGGGTTCATGGAATGGATATGGAAAATAATTGCAGATGATGATGTATCACTGATATCAGTCAGTTATGTGCAGGACTTGACAGAGCGGGAGGATGGAGCACACTGTACTCAACAGTTACATACCTACTCTGTAACCTCTTTAAATGCAGTGTTACTGGGCAGCATCCATAGTTACATATTTAAGTGAGCAATTAGCCTCATTTAAATACGTCATCGCCTGATGCTCCTGAGGCCCGGGATTGAATGCCAGTGCCTCGGAGACCTCATTGTGGCGCTGTTCAGTACTGGTCCACACAGCGTTATACTGGAGCATCATACTGGAGGGCTCCTCAAGAGTGGTCCAGACACTTGAACCACATCTTCAGGAGGCCAAAGCACCACTCAATCACACCCCTGGTCGCTGCATGTGCGTCGTTGTAGCGCTGCCCTTGCCCTACTTGTTGGGTGGTGGGGCATGTGGCGGCGGGTGAGGTGCGAGAGTGGGGGCACCCATACGGACGGTGTCACTCTGCAGAACAAAGGGCCAAGGTGGTAATCAGCGGGGTGCGCAGCAAGATGGTTGCCTTGCAGGCTGCGGCAATGTTGGTCCATGCATGGGCACTGCCCCAGTTCCGTGGCAGTTCACCCCTGTGGTGATCTTTGCAATCAGTTTCCAGATGAAAGGCGTAGTGATCACAAAGATACACAAAGCTCTTTTGAAGAACTAAACTAATTTTATTGACACTACTAAATTTGAGTTCGACACTTATTCTGAATAGCAAATATACATGTAAGAATTAAACTACACTCACTAACACTATATCTACTAATTATGACTATTATGTCTTAACTAACTCTGCAATACACTATGAATCTTCTCTTCCTCTTAGCTTAAGAGCCAGTGCAATTTATAGTACTGTCCCTTAGTTCCCTCTAGTGGCTCGGCTTAACATAACATTAACTTTTCACATGCTGTACTTTTGTATAATGTCACAATCCCGGCCTCTCAGGCTATTCCCCCCCCCTCCACCCCGGCCAGTGACCGGCCCGAGTGTGTTTCATGAGATGGAGGATGATGACAACCCGCTCTGCGATGCGCTTCGGTGCCCACAAGCACGTCTCTCCGTGTCCCACCTCCTCTCTCCCCCTCATCGGTCGTGGCGCCCGTTTCACAATTTCTAAAGCACAAATGAACAACGCCGGAGGTGGAGTATCACAGAGGCACCGGAGAATACCGCGTCGGGCCTGCTAATGATACATAAACGGTGTTTACTGTACATGCATTCCGGAGTGCATTGGCGCTGCTGCCGAGGCGGCAGAGAATTGCGATTTGGCATCAAATCGACACTCGCTGCAATTTCGCCGTCAGAGCCATTCTCTGCCCAATCACATTTCCTGATTTTGCTGTCGGCCGACGGAGAACCCTGCCCATTGAGTGTGTTCAAGATGGAGATTAATAGATTTCTACACATTAAAAACATCAAGGGATTTGGGGATGATGTGTGTAAATGGCATTGAGGTAAAAGATCAGCCATGATCTAGATAAATGGAAGAGCAGGCTTGGTGAGTTGAATGGCCTACTCCTGTTCCCATTTCCCAAGTTCATGTATTCACTTTGGCATCAAGTAATCTTCTCAAATGTAAACATTGAATAGTGTAATATATGGGGATACCAGTGACTGATTGTCTTTTCAGTGATTGCCTATCTTAGTGCAACTTTTAGCAATATATTGCAATGAAAGAAGTGTGGGGTGGGGGGGAACTTGTTCCTTTAAAAGAAACCCAATTCCACCAGGAGAGCAGCATTGTCCAAAATAGTAAAAACCACTACTGTGATGGATCTCACACTATCCGCAGAATACGAATTAGAATAAAGACACTAATAAGAATCAGAAATTAATACACAAAATGTTTCAATTCAAAGTGGAATAAAACCACTACAGCAGAAATGTCTTTTAAAAGGCAGCACGCAGCTGCAAACACATTAGCTCACCCTTAGGTTCATTAAGTCAGCTCGGACAAATGAAGGGCCGAAGAAAGATCCTTGAGTTGATTGACCATAAAATCTTTAAATTATCTCACTGCAGTTATCACCAGAAGCCAGAGCGTGGGAAGGGTTATAGAGAGAGCAAGTAGAACTAATTAAGCAAACTTCCTGTCTTAGCTATGTGACTTTTGGCACTTGAGATAACACCATTCGTAATAGTGGCTATCTGAAAATCTATATATTTAAGAATCTGGGCACATCAGAAATAAAAAAACAGTGGAGATGTGTGTCTAACAGTTCCCTGTCAGGTCATGGGCGGGATTTTCCATCTCTGAGACTAAGTTGACGCCAACGCAGAATTCGTGAACTTTCACGACAGTAAAACTGGCGCCACACCTGGACCAATTTGGCTACTATTAAGGGGCTAGCACCGGTGCCACGTGGAACACAATCGATTCCAATGAAAAATGGTGCGGGATTCGCCGGGTCCGTGATTGACACTCGGGAGGCTGCAGCCGCACATACGCATTACAATCCCACACTCACTTATCCCAGCCAAAAAGATGGCACTGGTTGTGCTGGAGCGCACCCATACAGCTGATGGGTCGGCTGGGGCCGGAGGGCACCCAGGGGTGTGCCCTGGGTGTGGTGATATGCCTATGGGCGAAATCATAGTTGGAATGTGTGTAACTCCCAACCAACAGGTGGCGGTACAGGCACCCCATGCAGCCTCTAGACTACGGTCATGTGACCTGTGACTTCACTATAAAGGGAGACACATCTGGCCATCTTCAGGAGAAGATTCAGAGGGTAATAGGAGGTCCATGTGAATGGTCAGTTCTCGGTGCAAGTTTCAGAGGAGTAATTAGCAGATTACATGATAATGTGCTCTGTATCAGATTGCTATCTTACCACACGAGACTCAATAAAAGATTCTGGTTTGGTCAATGTGGCAGTACCAGGTATTGCGGTACCTAAGAGGTGGATGACCATTGGTTAGACCCAGGAGTCTACCATTGGCTATTGTACATAGCTCCGCCCTGAGAGGCGGAGTATAAGAACCGGTGCCGTCCCAGCAGCCTTCACTTTCTGTATCGAAGCTGCTGGGGAAGAGTTCTAGCTGATTAAAGCCTTCAGTTATGAATCACTTCGTTTTGAGAGTAATTGATTGCACATCAATTTAATCTGCTACAACATCAGTTGGAAGGATGAATCTCCGTATCAAACTGGAGTGCCTTCAGCTCAGCCCCCACGCGGACAACTCTGCTGCTATTTTTAAACATTGGCTGGCGTGCTTAAAGGGCTACCTCGACATGGCCGCCGACACCCCCACGGAAGGACAGAAGATGCATCTCCTACGCTCACGGGTCAACCCTGGGATCTTCCCTCTTATCGAGGAGGCGGCGAATTATGCTGCCGCGATCGAGCTGCTAGAAGGACATTATATCCGACCTGTGAACCAGGTCTACGCTCGTCACCTGCTGGCGACTAGGCGGCAAAGCCCCGAGGAAACGTTGGAAGACTTCTACCGGGCGCTGCTGGTGCTGGGCCGAAACTGTGGTTGCCCGCCAGTTTCGGGGAGCGAGCACACGGAACTTTTGATCAGGGATGCTTTCGTGGCAGGTATGACATCCCCCGATATCCGCCGAAGGCTCCTAGAACGGTAAACGCTGGGACATAGAGGCACGGGCCCTGGCAGGGTCCATGGACGTTGCCTATAAAAACGCGCTGTCCTTTGCACCCGATCACGCGGCGGGCCCTGGGCTGCGTGGCACCCCGCAATGGCAGCCCCTCAGATCTTCCTCCTGACCCCGCAAGCCTGCGCGGCGAGACGGCCTGCTTATGCCGCCGGACCCTGCTGTTTCTTCTGCGGGCTGGCGAATCATCCCCGCCCGCGCTGCCCGGCCCGCACCGCCACCTGCAAAGGGTGCGGCAAGAAGGGCCACTATGTGGGGGTCTGCCAGGCCCGCGCCGTGGCCGCGGTCTCCAGCGACTATTGGCAACCCTCCCTTCAGGCCCCGACTGCCCAGCGCTCACCGCCACCCCCCTATCCTAAGGCCACGTGCGACCCGTGGGTGTGGCCATTTTGCCCCCCGGACACCACGCTGGATGGGTGGGCGCCGCCATTTTGTCCCTCGCCGCCGCCATCTTCTTCATCCCCGGACTCCATGTGCGACCCATGGGTGACGCCATCTTGGATGGGGCCCCAGGCCCCCAGCACAGCCGACTACACGCTGCCCGATCAGAACCCTCAATTACTTCAGCTGGCCTCGGTGACTCTAGACCACAGTCGGCCCCGGACGCTTGCAACAGCTACAACGACGATCTCCATCAACGGCGAGGAGACGTCTTGCTTGATTGACTCTGGGAGCACGGAAAGCTTTGTTCACCCCCGACACGGTAAGGCGCTGTTCTCTTGTCACCCAGCCCGTAAATCAAAGGATCTCCCTGGCCTCCGGGTCACACTCGGTGGAGATAAAGGTGTTCTGCCTAGCGAACCTCACTGTCCAAGGCAGGGAATTCAACAATTTCCACCTGTACGTCCTGCCGCACCTCTGCGCAGCCACCCTCCTTGGGCTGGATTTCCAGTGCCATCTGCAAAGCCTGACCTATAAATTTGGCGGCCCTATACCCTCCCCCTTACTGTCTGCGGCCTCAAGACCCTTAAGGTCAACCCGCCTTCCCTGTTTGCGAACCTCACCCCGGATTGCAAACCCGTCGCCACCAGGAGCAGACGGTACAGTGCCCAGGACCGGACATTTATCAGGTCAGAGGTCCAAAGGCTGCTGAGGGAAGGGGTCATCGAAGCGAGCAACAGTCCCTGGAGAGCTCAGGTAGTGGTGGTAAAGACCGGGGAGAAATATAGGATGGTCATGGACTACAGTCAGACCATCAACAGGTTTACGCAGCTGGATGCGTACCCTCTCCCCCGTATAGCAGACCTGGTGAACAGGATCGCGCAATACAAGGTTTTCTCCACGGTGGATCTCAATTCTGCCTACCACCAGCTACCCCTCCGTAATGGTGACCGCAAGTACACTGCCTTCGAAACAGACGGACGGCTCTATCACTTTTTAAGAGTTCCCTTCGGTGTCACGAACGGGGTCTCGGTCTTCCAGCGAGAGATGGACCGAATGGTTGACCGGTATGGCTTACGCGCAAGGTTCCCGTATCTGGATAACGTCACCATCTGCGGCCATGACCAGCAGGACCACGACACCAACCTCCACAAATTTCTCCAGACCGCGGAACTCCTTAATTTGACATACAATAAGGAGAAGTGTGTGTTTAGCACCGACTGCCTAGCCATTCTAGGCTACGTAGTGCGAAGTGGAGTCATAGGCCCCGACCCTGAGTACATGCGCCCCCTCATGGAGTTCCCCCTCCCTCACTGCCCCAAGGCCCTAAAGCGCTGCCTCGGGTTCTTCAGCTATTATGCACAGTGAATCCCCAATTACGCAGACAAAGCCCGACCCCTGATCCAGTCCACAACCTTCCCCCTGTCGACGGAGGCCCGTCAGGCCTTCAGCCGCATCAAAGCAGACATTGCAAAAGCCACGATGCGCGCCATCGACGAGTCCCTCCCCTTCCAGGTCGAGAGCGATGCGTCTGACGTAGCTCTGGCGGCCACCCTCAACCAAGCGGGCAGGCCTGTGGCTTTCTTCTCCCGCACTCTCCATGCTTCCGAAATTCGCCACTCCTCGGTCGAAAAGAAGGCCCAGGCCATAGTAGAAGCCGTGCGACACTGGAGGCATTACCTGGCCGGCAGGAGATTCACGCACCTCACGGACCAACGGTCGGTTGCCTTCATGTTCGATAATGCACAGCGGGGCAAGATTAAGAACGACAAGATCTTGCGGTGGAGGATAGAACTCTCCACCTACAATTACGAGATCTTGTACCGTCCGGGGAAGCTGAACGAGCCTCCTGATGCCCTGTCCCGCTGCACTTGTGCCACCGCACAAGTGGACCGCCTCCGATCCCTCCACGAGGACCTCTGCCACCCGGGGGTCACTCATTTTTTTCATTTTAGCAAGACCCGCAACCTGCCCTACTCCATCGAGGACGTCAGGACAGTCACCAGGGACTACCAAATCTGCGCTGAGTGCAAACCACACTTCTACCGGCCAGAGAGGGCGCACCTGATAAAGGCTTCCCGTCCCTTTGAGCGCCTCAGTATGGATTTCAAAGGCCCCCTCCCCTCCACCGACCGCAACACGTACTTCCTTAACGTGATTGACGAGTACTCCCGGTTCCCATTCGCCTGCCCAGACATGACCACAACCACCGTCATCAAGGCCCTCCAGGGTATCTTTACGCTGTTCGGTTTCCCCGCATACATCCACAGTGATAGGGCGTCCTCCTTTATGAGCGACGAACTGCGTCAATTCCTGCTCAGCAAGGGCATCACCTCGAGCAGGACGACAAGTTACAACCCCCGGGGAAACGGGCAGGTAGAGAGGGAGAACGGAACGGTCTGGAAGACCGTCCTGCTGGCCCTACGGTCCAGGAATCTCCCAGTCTCCCGCTGGCAGGAAGTCCTCCCGATTGCCCTCCACTCCATCCGGTCTCTGCTCTGTACAACCACAAACCAGACACCTCATGAACGTCTCCTTGTTTTCCCCAAGAAGTCCTCCTCCGGGACCTCGCTCCCAACCTGGCTGGCGAAGCCCATCCTGCTTCGGAAACATGTGAGGGCGCACAAGTCGGACCCGTTGGTCGAGAGGGTCCACCTGCTGCACGCCAACCCCCAGTACACCTACGTAGCGTTCCCTGACGGCCGGCAGGACACAGTCTCCCTTCGGGACCTGGCGCCCGCTGGAGCCCCACGCGCACCCGAACCATTGCCCCCACCCCCACCCTCCCCGCAGCACCTGACTGGAGGATCAGTACTCCCGCCGCTCCTGCCTCGGCCCGACCACACACCGACGCCCCCTACAGGCGCTTTCCCCCCCTGTCCACCTTTTGCCCTAACAGCGCCGCCTAGGGGCGACGAAGCTGCCAGGGAGGACGACACCATGCTCCCGGAGTCGCAACTGCCGGGACCCTCATCAGAATCACCGCTGAGGCCCAGATGCTCCAGAAGGACGACCAGGCCACCCGATCGACTGATTGCTGCACTATGAACACTTTGTAAATTCCCTCGACATCACGGTACCTCCATACCTAGTCATACCATGCGAAAGGAGACTATTAACGCTGGCCACCACCCCCGCAGGACTCTTTTTTAACAGGGGGTGAATGAGGTAGTCCCAGGTATTGCGGTACCTAAGAGGTGGATGACCATTGGTTAGACCCAGGAGTCACCATTGGCTGTTGTACATATACTCCGCCTCTCAGGGCGGAGCTAAGAAACAGTGCCATCCCAGCAGCCTTCACTTTCTGTATCGAAGCTGCTGGGGAAGAGTTCTAGCAGATTAAAGCCTTCAGTTATAAATCACTTTGTCTTGAGAGTAATTGATTGCACATCAGTCAAGTCAAAGTGTTTGGTGGATTCCTTCGTAAAGTACAAAGGACCGAATACAACATTGGGGGGGGGGGGGACCTCTAGCTCCCGTGACATTAAGTTCAAAGTGGGCCGTTAGCGGTATGCGGAGCTGCATGGATGCCTTGCTGGCTGTGGCAATGGTGTTCCTTACCCGTCCATCCTGACCCCACAGCCCGCCCCCTGGCCATGTCCCATTACACCTCCTGGCCCTGAAAAATGTCCCCCAGCCGGCAGCACAACTGTCAGCAAACTATGGCGATGTTGGTCACTTTCCGCACCCCCCCCTCTCTCCCTCAGCAGCCGATATGCCGGTTTCACGAGTTTTAAAAGCACAAGTGAACCACGCCATCGGGAACTTGGCCCATCGGAGGCGGAGAATCACAAGAGGCCCTGGTGAACACCGGGTCGGGCCTGCTAATGATATGCAAAAGGTGTCTACTGTACGTGCGTTCCGGAACGCTTTGATGCCACTGTTGAGGTGCTGGAGCATTGCGATTTTAGCATCAAAACTGATTCTCCGCCCAATCGGCTTTCCTGATTTCGGCGTCAGCCAACGGAGAATCCCCCCCCCCCCCCCATATATTTTGAATATCTGACACTCAAGCTAATACTAAACACATTAAATTGCATATTGTTGATGAATCTCAAACCTGGCCAAATGGCTTTAGGCAATTGCTCAGTTGGGGAGATAAGACACAGGAAAGGCCATTCACTAAATAGAAAGAAATGGGTATAAAAGACAGGTAGATTCACAGAATTAGCACTCACTTTCTCAAGTGAGTGCAGTCAAAGTTCTGTTCCTCAGCCTGCTTCGTCAAACAAAGACCATCGTGATCTTTGTAAACTTCTTAGAAATATACTAGAAATTGATCTGAGATACTTTAGGATTTTCCATGTTTAGATGTATCCTTCTCTGAGAGAAGTTAGTTTGCTAGCAGATAACAAAGGACTGTTAACTGATTTATATTTCAACAGATAATAAAGAACTCTGAATCAATTCATGTTTTTTAACTCTGCACTTTTTGTATGTTGTAAATCTAAACTGCTTTACAATAAAATACCACTAAAAATAAACTGTGTACTTTACTTTCAATAAATTTTAGATGCTCGACACTCATTTAAGAAGTCTTGAATGACAAGGATCCACGACCGAAAGAGGTAGGGGATTTAGTTATGAGTGACGTATTGAATATCACCCATCAAAATGTAACTGAAATCCTGTTTGGCTATTTTAGGCACAGAAAAGTAATCGCCCTCTTGTGAGAGCTATTCAGAGTCTTACAGGAAAACAGATTTCCTTCCTTCGATGGCTCAGCCAGAAATAGGCTAGTAAGATAAACTCTTTGGGTCCGGGAATACCGAAACCGCTCACACTACTGCTTAGAATATTGAAGTAATTAGATCCTTCCAGTCAGCATTCATAGCTTTTGCTACATTAGTCAGGCCACTGACAAGGATCAGAGTTGCTTTCTTCAGCTGTGCTACAAGGTTTATTTTCTTCTCAGTGGAACCAAATCTTTTTTAAGCAGTATTATCAAATGTGACAGACTGATTGGGTTCATTTTTTAAACTTTGCTCATGTGATATGGGAATCACTGGCAAGGTCAGTATTTATTATACATCCATAATTCCCCTTGGTGATGATCCACCTTCTCTCTCCAGTCCATTTGGTGTGTTACACCCACAATGCTGTAAAGGGAAGGGATTCCAGAATTCCGATCCAGCAGCAGTGACGGCAAGGTGATATGGCTTCTTGTCAAGGTGATGTGCGACTTGGAAGGGGGCTAGTTCGTATGCATTAGTTGCCCTTGTTCTTCTAGGTGATGGATATTGTGGGTTTGCAAGGTGCTGTCGAAGAAACCTTGGCAAGTTGCTGGAGTGCTTCTTGTATATGTTACACACTGCTGCCACTTGTCCTAGTGGTGGAGGGGGTGAATGTTTATGGTCGCGGATCAGGTGCCAAGCAATCAGTCTGCTCTCTCCTGCATGGTGTTGTGTTTCTTGAGTGTTCTTGGAAAAGCATTCGCCTAGGCAAGTTGGGAGTGTTCCATACAAATGGATGATAGGCAGGCTTTGGGGAGTCAGGAAATGCGTTTTTGCCACAAAAGTCACAGCCTCCTATCTGCTCTTTTGGCATAGCATTTTTGTGGCTGGTCAGGTTTCTGGTCAGTGGTAAACCCCAGGATCTTGACAGTAGGAGCTTCATTAATGGTAATGTCATCAAAGGTCATAAGGTGATAGTTAGGCTCTCCTATTGAAGACAGTCATTGCCTGGCAATTGTGTGGCACTAATATCCATTGACTCTCAGTCCAAGCCTGAATGTTGTTCAAATCTAGTTGCATATGGACACAGACTGCTTCAGTATCTGAGGAGTTACAAATAGTACTGAACATTGTAATTTACAGTGAACATTCCCGATTCTGACCTTATAATGAATGGAAGGTCATTGACTTAGAAGCTAAAGATGACTGGACATTACCTTGAGGAACTCCTGCAGTGATAGCTGCAGTCCTCCGGCTGAGATAGTTGGCATCCAACAGCCACAAACTGCTTCCTTTGTGCGCGGTATGAGTCCAGCACTGGAGAGTTTTTCACGATTCCCGTGGACCTCAATTTTACTTGGGTTCCTTGACACTGCACCAAGGCAAATGCTGCCTCGAAATCACAACCTCGGAGGCAGTCACTCTCACCTAATCTCCGGAATTCAACTCTTTTGTCAATGTTTGGATCAAGGATTTAAGGAGGTCTGGAGCCAAGTGGTCCTGAGGGAACCCAAACTAAGCATCGATGAGAAGGTTATTTCTGTAAATCCCGCAAGATAACATGATCGATGACACCTTCCAATAATTTGCTGATGATCAAGAGCAGAGTGATTAGCTGGATGAGATTTCTCCTGCCTTTTATAAACAGGGAAAATCTGAGCAACTTGTCACATTGCTAGACATTTGTATCCATACTGGAGTATCTGGGTAAAGGTAGATCGAGTCTTCAGCGCTACACCCAGGATGTTATTAGAGCCCGCAGCCTTTGCTTTGTCCAGTACTCTCAGCTTTTTGTTGATAATAATAATATAAAGAATAATAATAATCATTTCAAGTAGGCTTCAATGAAGTTACTGTGAAAAGCCCCTAGTCGCACATTCCGGCGCCTGTTCGGGGAGGCCGTTACGGGAATTGAACCTGCGCTGCTGGTATAGTTCTGCATTACAGGCCAGCTGTTTAGCCCACAATGCTAAACCAGCCCCGAAATCGTGAGGGATAAATTGAATTGGCAGAAAACTAGCATCTGTAATGCTGCGGACCTCAGGAGGAGGTCAAGATGGTCCCTGTAGACGTCTGGTGACGGGGATATGCTGAGCAGACACACAAAAGGTGGATCTCCTCCTAAAAATGTTAAAATAGGCTCTTTTAGTCAAAATAGCCCATCAGAACTGAGAAAAAAGCATCCCTTACCCTCCTCAATTGAAACACAGGGAGCAATGCCAAACAATAGCAGCCCCAGGGGCCAAAAAGACGCAAAAAGCAGGAGAAGTGAGCGAACGGGGCGGCGGACCCACGAGGCGAAGAAACTACGGCCACACCCAAAAGACAGGGACCTGTTTGTTGTGTTCTGTTACTTCTTTGATGATGAAGGTACACATAGAACACAATGATATAGTTGCTTCAAGTATTTATTCTTAGTGGTAACCATGCATTGCTATATCCAAACAATTCTGTCTCCGTTACTGATGTCTGTTGTCTTGCCTGTCCTGCTACCAAGTGCCTGGCTTCCTTCCGTCCTCCAATATATATACATCTGGCTGGCCTGGTTCCATCTGCTGGTGGGAGGCTATCGCTGTCCCTACATGCATTGGTCATTGTCTATATACAGTGGCACTTACATTGTTACAACTATGTGCAATAAAAGACAGATATGCCTGTATGCATATCACCACATCCCCCTTCCTTTTGAGAAATGTTTTTTTCTTTTTAACATCTCCTTATTTACAATCACATTCCTGCTTAGAGAAAAAAATGTCCAGTCACAGATTTAGTCTATCCGGCTTCCGCCACACTCTGGACGACCGCCTGGATATCACTTGGGCTGGTGAGTATGCTCCATCTGCATCACCCACTGCTCCTTACCCCGGCACCAACACAGATGCATCAGCTGTCCCAGGGTGCACCCATTTCGCTCTTGGGAATGTCCTCATCTGCTGGGTTGAGGACAAAGGGCCGCTGTACCTTGAGTAGAGCGCTTCGATTTCGGCGCAGATACGAGCCATCCTCAGTGAGCACCCTGTATGAGTGTGGACCCGGTGCTGGACAATCGTTGCCAGCTTTGTCCACCCTCCACCATTGGGATTCTCTATTCTAACTATGTCACGTATTTGCAGAGGCTGGAGGGCCCTCGCAAATTTGTCATATGCGTCCTTTTGTTTGTGCTTCTGTAACATGAGCTTCGCCTGGAGGTCTCGATTTACTGTGGGAACTGCCATGGAGGGCAGGGTTATCCACAGCTGACTGTTCATCAACAGCTGCGCAGGTGACGTGCCATTTACCAGTGGGGCTGATTGGTAACTGAGCAGGGCGAGGTACATGCTCTCCTTGCTGTCAAACACTTTCATAAGCAGCCGTTTGACTATGTGAACGCCTTTCTCTGCCTTCCCATTTGATTGTGGAATGAGTGTGCTAGAAGTCATACCAGTGAGCAAACACAGTCCATTTGTAATTGCTAAAACAGGGACCACTGTCCGACATGACAACTGATGGTATGCCATGCCATGTGAATATCGACTTTACGTGTTGGATCACACTATTTGCTGTCATGTTGGACAATTGCGCCACCTCAGGGTAGTTGGTAAAATAATCAATGACCACAAGGTAGTCTCCCCCTCGAAAATGGAACAGGTCCATCCCAACTTGTACCATGGGCTGGCAACAACTTGCTCGACCTGCATGGGCTCCTTGACTTGCCTGCAGCGGAATTTCTGTCAGGTGTCACACTATTCCACCATGCCAGCAATGTCCTGGGTGACACCAGACCAGTATACCATCTCCCAGGCCCTGCACTTGCATTTCTTAATGCCAAAATGTCCTTTATAAAGTCTTGAGCATGAGCGGCCGTAGCAAGTGGGTGATGACAATTCTGGGTTGGCTGAGGCCATCCACCTCACGAGTTCAGCACGAATGTTGTAGTAGGCGGGGCAAGAGCCTTTTGTCCAGCCGTCCTTCAGACGCCCGATCCCCTTTTGAAGCACAGAATCCTTGGCCGTTTCTGCTTTGATGAGCTTCGACTTCTTATCCGATACCGGCAGTGATGCGGTCACCATATTGATGTGTATTTGAACTTCGTCCCTGCCTGGAGAGACCTCATCTATGGGCGCAGCTCAAGTGTGTCAGCGACAGCCAGAAATTTGCCCGGAGTATAGATGAATTTAAAATCATATCGCTGAAGCTTCATCATAAGCCTCTGTATTCGTGGTGACATCTGGTCAGGTTTTTATGGACTATTGAGATCAACGGCCTGTGGTGCGTCTCAACCAAGAATGCGGGGAGCCCATACACGTAATCGTGGAACTTTCCCAGCCCCGTGACAAGTCCCAAGCATTGTTTTTCCATTTGAGCATAATGGCGCTCTGTGTCCATCATGGCCCTCGAGATATATTTTACTGGCAGCCAATCTCCATTCGCACCCTGTTGTAATAGCACCGCTCCAATCCCATCTTGAGAGGCGTCCGTGGAGATTTTTGTCTCCCTAGCCGGGTCGAAGAAGGCCAGCATGGGCGCTGTTGTTAAGGAGACACAAAGCGCTCTCCATTCCTGCTCATGTTTCGGCAGCCACTGGAAGATCACATCCTTTTTAATGGACTCCCTGAGCTGGGATGTCTTTGAGGCGAGGTTTGGAATGAATTTTTCCACTAAGTTGAACATGCCCAGAATTTGCAAGACTCCCTTTTAATCTGTGGGCCTCGGAATGTTGATGATGGCCTTGATTTTCTTCTCATCCGGCTGCACATTTTTGCTGATATCTTGTCGGCCAAAAACGTGATGGCCTCCACACCAACTTGGCATTTCGCCCGATTCAGCTTGAGGCCATTTTTCTTGATCCTTTGGATGACTTGCAGGAGATCCTCAGAAAATGATGTCACACACATATACGCGCACACCTGGCAGCCCTTCCACTATATGTTCCATGGCCTGATTAAATATTCCCGAGCCGAAATGAAGCAGGAAGGCACCCGCTGAAAACAATATCGGCCAAAGGATGTATTGAAGGTGCACAGCTAGTACTTGCCTCACAAAGCTTGAGCTGCTAAAAACCCTGCGACGCATCCACCTTTCTGAAGCATGTCACCCCAGCCATCTCACTTCGGATGGGATAATGCTCTCTTCTGATGCTCACGTTGAGGTCTTTGGGGTCCATGCAGATTCTCAGGTCCCCGTTCCGTTTTTTACACAGACCATCGAGTTCACCCAGTTTGTAGGCTTCTCAGTGTGCCTGATGACATTCAGGCCTGTCATCCGCTGTAGCTCAGCCTTGAGTCTCTCCCTCTGGGCGCATGCACCACCGGTTTCCGGACGTCCCTTGGAAATGGCCTCCACCGAGGCAGGGAAAACTCCAGGGTAATCTGCAGCGTATACCCTTTTGACTAGTCCAAGCTGCTCACAGGCCTGCATGCCAGTGAGTGGTTCACGCTCCACCACTATTACGGAGAACCGTATCTTGTGGGTTACCTTCTTAATGGTGACATCCAGCTCTCATTCTCCCACAGTCGCAATCTGACGACCATTATAATCCTTGAGAATGGTGTCTGCCTGATCAATATGAGGTAGTCTTGAGCTGCCGCACCACTGAGAGCGGAATTAGGTTGGCCCTCGCTCCCGTATCAAGCTTACACCTGATGACCGTGCCATTTAGCATTACCGGGATCGCCCACCTGTCTGCGATAGTCCCCACCTACGCCTCACTGTGACTGCAGATGGTGCGCGTCACTTCTTGGCCGAGGCCGGCCAAAACGCTTGAGTCATGTCTTATAACCATGTTCACGGCAGGCCGGTGACCAAGTCCTGTTTCAGGTTCCTTTGCACTGGCTGATCAATTGTGTAGTGGCGGGAAAAGTGCCCCTTCCTGCCACACCGGGAACAGTCCTTGTTAAATGCCAGACATCTTTTCAACGGGAGCCATTGCCACAGCTCAGACACAAAACGGTGGATGGGATCTGCTGTCCAAAATGGTCCCAGGAGACCACGTTTCTTGCTGCGTTCAAAATGGCCACCCCCATGGAGACCACATGCTGTCTGATGCCTTTTATTGATTTGCTCAAAATGGCCACCCCCATCACGAGCACGTTTCTTTCGCCAGTGCGGAACTGCGTTCTCAAAATTGTCATCTGCCTCGAGACCACATTGTGCGTCTGGTTGCATACCAGAGCGCTCAAAATTGCCGCCAACATCGAGGCCACATCATTTTTTATACTGCGTCTCAGCATTTGTAGCACCAGAATCCTTTCTTGGATTTGTACCCGCATTGAGTTTGAGAAAGGTCCTGATCAACTGCTCAAAGAGCTCACTTGCCTGGCACATCCAGATAGCGGCATCCAGCATGACGTTGTCTTCTTGTAACAGTTGTCCTCGCAGCACATCATCCGAGATCCCATATACGATCTGGTCTCGGATTATTGAAGATCGCAACTGCTCAAAATTGCATAACTGGGCCTTTAAACGCAGATCCATCGCAAAACTGTCGAAGGATTCCTCGTCTTTTTTGGCACGAGGCCGGAATACATATCTTTCAAATGTTTGATTGCTTTTGGGGGAGCAGTGGCCATCAAAGCGTTTGAACCACCTCCTCGTAGCTCTGTTCACCTTTTTTAAAACCAAATGAGTTGGAGTGCTTGGAACTGAACTGTCATTAGCAGCAATGGAACACGCCTTTCATCAGGCAGCGCCTCGGCCACAGGCCAAAAGAAAAAGTTCAAACCGCTGCTTGAATGCACGCCAGTTTGAGTACATATTGCCCGAGACTTGAAGTCGGTGTGCTACCTTAAGCCCATCCATCTCGGACTTCACGTCTTGGATCACCAGGTTGGCAGAGCGTTCGTTCGACTGGCTTCTTCCACCACGCCACGTGGTTTATCTTGCAGCGATTACCTTGCGTTCTTCAGCACGCCTGGTACCATGTTGTGGTCTGTTACTTCTTCAATGATGAAGGTACACATCGAGCACGATGATATAGTTGCTTCTGATATCTGTTGTCTTGACCATCCTGCTACCAAGTCCCTGGCTTCCATCCATCCTCCAATATATAGATATACATCTGTCCGATCTGGTTCGACCTGCTGGCAGGAGGTTTCAGCTGTCCCTACATACGTTGCATTGTTAATTTACAGTGTAACTTTTATCTATACATTGATACAATTATGTACAATTATAGACAGATATGCCTGTATGCACATTCCCACAGGGCCAACTAGCTGCACACGAAGCTCCCCCTGTCCGAAGGGTGGATGGGAGGAGTTCCTCACCAGGGAGCTCAAAGAAAACATAAAGGCCGACATAAATGCTGCAGTCGTGGTGGCGGTCACGGAAGCACTGGCCATGCAGGTGGCCCTGGACAAGGCAGAGAGGCAACTAGAGGCCTAGCAGGACACCATCAAAGAGCTGGAAAACACCTCAACAGACCTGCATGACTGTATCATCGCCCTGGAGACGGAGTTGGTGGCGACACAGGGGAGCCTAAAGGTGAAGATAGAAGACCAGGAGAACTGGTCACGGCACCAAAATCTGAGGATAGTGAGCCTGTCGGAGGGAACCAAAGGCAGGAATTCCACAGACTATGCGGCCCAGATGCTGGAAGCCTAGTTGGAAGGGAAGCTTCCCCAACCTGGCAGAGGTAGACAGAGCCCACAGGTCATTCTGGCCAAAACCCAGGACCTGGAAGCAGCTAAGGGCCATAATCGGCAAGTGCTCCGGTACCAGGACCAGGAAAGAATCCTGTGCTGGGCCAGGCAGACAAAGACCTGCAAGTGGGAGGGACACCAGGATATTGGAGCAGACCTGGCCAAGTGCCAGGCGGAGCTTAACAGAGCAAAGGCAGCCCTGTTCAAAATTGGGGTGACGTTTGGGATGCTGTACCCAGCCAAAGTATGGGTCACTTTCCAGGACAGGGAGCACTACTTTACAACCCCTCCGGACGTAGACAAAGTCGTCCAAGAGAACGGGTTGGGAAGGCAGTAACAGAGCAACGGTGAAAAGGTCAGCCGGAAAGACTAAAACACTAAAAGACAACTTGCGCCGGATTGTACCAGAGAGCTAAAACCTCTGATCAATATGAGGTACTCTTAACCAGAGAGCTAAAACGCAGAAAGGAAGGGGCAAGAGCGCAGGACAGGGTGAGGAGGTGGAAGAGGGGGTAGAAACGTAACGGGCGAAGGGTAGGTAGAAGAGGGCCAGCACACTAGCAGGAAAGCTAGCGCCAGGAGGTACGAGTGAGGGAGGGCCATGGCGCCTCTCCCACTGGGAAGAGAGCGCTTGGTGATGGGGGAGGGGGTTATAGACCATTGATGGGGGGGGGAAGTTAGGGGGCAAATGGGGGGGGGGGGGGAGAACGGGTGGTTGGGGAGACAGCAACCAGGAGGGGAGGGGTGGAGAGAGGGGGAGAAGCAGAACCGTAAGGGGAAGAAAGGGACAGGGGAAGGGGGAAAGGGCTCTAGGCTTACTTCAACAGGCTGCACATGGCAACAAGAAACAAAATGGCACCGCAGACAGCCACTCTGGATGGTTCCCAAACAAAGGGAAACCCCGGAGTGCAGGGGCTCACCCGCAAGGGGTACACAGAGTTGGTGGCCATGTTGGGTGGCCCCTGGTCAAAGGGAAACCCCGGAGGGCAGGGGCACGGCCTCATGGTGAGTCCGGTGACCGCGGCCATCTTGGATGGCTCCCGAACAAAGGCAAACCCCAAGTGCAGGGACGCACCCACAAGGTATGTATGGTTGATCCTGCAGGAGGTGGGGGACAGAAACCCCCACTAGAATAGTCACCTGGAACGTCAGGGAACTTAACAGCCCAGTGAAAAGATCCAGAGTCATTGCCCACCTGAAAAGTATGAAAGCAGACATAATCTTCCTCCAAGAGACCCACCTGAGGGAGAAGGACCGACTGGTGGGCAGCACGGTAGCATTGTGGATAGCACAAATGCTTCACAGCTCCAGGGTCCCAGGTTCGATTCCGGCTTGGGTCACTGTCTGTGCGGAGTCTGCACATCCTCCCCGTGTGTGCGTGGGTTTCCTCCGGGTGCTCCGGTTTCCTCCCACAGTCCAAAGATGTGCGGGTTAGGTGGATTGGCCATGCTAAATTGCCCATAGTGTCCAAGGTTGCCCTTAGTGTTGGGTGGGGTTGCTGGGCTGTGGGGATAGGGTGGAGGTGTGGACCTTGGGTGGGGTGCTCTTTCCAAGAGCCGGTGCAGACTCGATGGGCCGAATGGCCTCCTTCTGCACTGTAAATTCTATCTATGCAGGTAAGAAAGGGTAGGGTGGGACAGACATACTATTCTTGTTACTGGTTGAGAGCTTGTGGGAGGGGGGGGGGGGGGGTGGCCGTACTGCTTAAAAAGAGGACAGTGTTTACCACGCTGAGGACGGTTACAGACCCAGGGGGACGGTACCTCATGATCAGCGGTGTCCTGGAAGAGGCACCAGTGGTCCTTGTTAACGTGTACGCTTTCAACTGGGACAACACGGAGTTCATAAAGAAGAGCATTGCAGAAATCTTCGACATAGACACACACCAACTAATCATAGGGAGGGGGGGAGGGGAGAGAGAGTACAGGACCCACGGATGGACATATCAACCCCCAAATCGGGGAAGACCTCAAATAAGAACTAAGCGCATTTATGGAACAGATTGGGGCAGTGGACCCGTTGAAGTTCACACACCAAGGTATACACATGCATTGATTTTTTTTTGTGGTGGGGAAAGTGGTGCTTCCAGGGATAGAAAGATCGGAATACTCCACGATTGTAATCCCCGACCATGCGCCACACTACATGGACATGAGGTTGGAGACGGGCTGTGCCCAATGTCCCCCATGGAGGTTGGACACGGCCCTCCTTGACAAGACATTTTGCGAGATAATAACACAGGCTATAGACGGGTATATTTCCAATAACCTAAATGGGGAGGTCTCACTCTCCACGTTCTGTGAGGTGCTGAAAGCTATGATCAGGGGCATGATTACCGCTTTTAAAGTGCGGGTAGACAGACAGGTGAGGGTGACTAGGCAACAGCTGGTCACCTCCATACTGGAGGAGGACCGGTGATACTCCGAGGCCCCAACCGTAGAGCTTCTGGCAGAGAGGAAAGAGCTACAAATGGACTTTGATCTGCTCTCCACGGGGAAAGCAGTGCACTAACTCCGCCAGGAACGGGGGATCTTTTACGAACACAGAGACAAAGCCAGGCGCCTGATGTCTCACCTGCTGAGAAATCAGGCAGTCACAAGGGAAATAGCACAAATTAGGGACAATAACGGCAGACTGGTAGCCATGCCGGAAAAGGTCAACAAAGCATTAGAGGCCTTCTACCGGTGCTTGTACACCTCCGAGCCCTCACGAAAGGGATTTGAGGATGCAGCAGTTCCTTGACAGATTGCACATGCAAGCCGTGGGGGAAGATAGGGAACGAGGGCTGGAAGCAGCATTAGAACTGTGAGAAGTCATGGAGAGCATTAACTCCATGCAGGCGGAGAAGGCGCAAGGACCAGATGGGTCCCGGCGGACCTCTACAAAAGATTTGTGGCAGCACTGGCTCCGCACCTGCGAGAGATGTTCACAGACTCGCTGGCAAGGGGCACCCTGCCACCTACACAATCACAAGCCTCAATCTTGCTAATAACCAAGGAGGACAATGACCCAAGGATAGGCAGCTAACATCGAACATCAGGCACCTGCTGAATGTGATAATGACTCCATCTGGGGAGAGAACACCAGAAGTGATCATCTCCCTGGACGCAGGAAAGGCCTTCGATAGAGTCAAGTGGAAGTACCTCATAGAGGTACTGGAACGGTTTGGGCTTGGGCCAGGGTTCACCGCATGTGTCAAACTTCTGTACAGTGCTCCCATGGCGAGAGTGCGTACTAATACCACCAGTTCAAGACAGGGAGCCATTGGCGTTCGCCTTCAGAATGGCGAAAAACTGGAAGGGGATTCAGAGAGGGAACAGAGAGCACAGAGTCTCACTCTATGTGCACAACCTGCTCTTCTATGTATCGGACCCCCAAAGCATCATGGAGGGGATCATGATGCTCCTGAAAGAGTTTGGAGCCTTCTTGTGCTACAAACTCAACCTGAGCAAAAGTGAAATCTTCCTGGTGAACCCGCAAGGGAGAGGGGCAGAGCTGGAGGGACTGACGTTCAAACAAGCCCAAAACAAATTCCACTACGTGGGCATCCAAATTGCGCATGACTGGACAGGGATCCACAAATGGGACCTGACCAGCCTGATGGAGGAAGTAAGAAGGAGCTGCAGAGATGAGACACACTCCCACTCTCTGTAGCGGGGAGAGTGCAGACAATCAATATGAGCGTACTGCCCAGGTTCCTCTTGCTGTTCAGATCCATACCGATCTACATCCCCAAGGACTTTTTTAACACAGTAGACAAAATAATCATGGTGTTTGTGTGTGTGTGGGGTGGGTGGAAAGAAGTTGCATGGGGGCCTAGCCCTCCAAAACCTGCAATACTAACTTTGGACGGCCACAGCAGAAGGGAGCAAGAAGCAGAATAGATAACGGTGGAGGTGAGCTCCTGCACAGGGACGACCCTCCGAGCCTTTGCCACAACAACACTCCCATCCCCACGAGCCAAACACTCTACAAGCCCAGTGGTAATAGCCACGCTCCGGACATGGAACCAGCTACGACAACACTTCAGCCTCGCTGAAATGTCCACCATCTGCAACAATCACAAGTTTGCACCAGGCACAATGGACGCACCCTTTAAAAGGTGGAGACAGGACAAGGGACACTGACTGCGCCTTTTACATGGACGATAGACTAGCGACGCTAGAAGAACTGACGGAGAGGTTTCAACTGCCCAATGGGAACGAACTACATCCCATACAGATCAAAAACATCCGCTGTAAGGAAATGTCAATGTATCCACGGACGCCAGGACACTCACTGGTAGAGGAGCTGCTGGACATGGGCAACTTAGGGAGGTGAACTGCAGAGACCAGTATGGGCAACTGTTAGAGGAGGCACACTCCCCGCTGGATGAGACAGGGAAAAGTGCGAGGAAGAACGAGGGATAGATTGATCCTTGTGTTTGTGTTTTGTTTTTCTCGCTCTTTGGTCTATCCCTCTTTTGTCATTTTAGTTTTGTCTTGGTTGCTTTTGTTTGTATATAATGTGCAGTTATGACACTTGTAATTTAACGTATAAACTAAAATGTGCAGCGTAAAATTATGAAAACCAATAAAAACATTTTTTTTTTTAAAAAGGTGGTCCATCTACTCAGGACTTGAAGATGGCGGAAATGCTTCAGTTTTTCAGCACTGTTGTTCTGGGCTCCCCCATTGTTCAGGAAGGGGATGTTTGTTGAGTCTCAATGTTAGTTTTTAATTGTCCATTACCATTCATGATTGGCTGTGTCAGGACTCCAGATATTTCATTTGATATGTTGGTTGTGGGATTGCTTTAGCTCGGTGTGCTGCTTCTAGTGTTTAGCATGTTTGTCAACCCACTTTGTAGCTTGACCAGGTTGGCATCTAATTTTTAGGAATGGCTGGTGTTGCTTCTAGCATGCTCTCCTACTATCCCATTGAACTAGGGTTAAGCCTCAGGCGCATCCACCTGCAAGGGATGCAGTACAAAGGGCCATTTCGTGGGGGTATGTCAGGCCCGGCGGCTAATGCGGACCGCAACCACAAACTTCTCCACGGTCCCCGTGCGGTCAGCGGTCGCCGCCATCTTCCTATTCCAGGGCCACGTGCGGACCCCGGACACCGCCATTTTGTTCCGCGGACGCCATGTTGGAGGGATGGGCACCGCCATTTTGTGAGCCCCAGCCATGTGCGACCAATGGGAGCCGCTATCTTGGATGAACCCCCAGGACCCCAGCTCGGCTGACCACGCACTGCCCGAAAAGAACTCTCAACTGCTGCAATTAGCTTCGGTGACCCAGGATGAGTCCCGACCTCGAACACTCTCAACTGCTACAACGACCGTATTCATCAACGGGCACGAGACGTCATGCCTAATCGACTCTGGGAGCACGGAGAGCTTCATACACCCCGACACGGTAAGGCGCTATTCTCTCCATCCACCCCGTTAATCAAAAAATCTCCCTGGCCTCCGGTTCACACTCGGTGGAGATAAAGGGGTTTTGTGTAGCAAACCTCACAGTCCAGGGAAGGGAGTTCAAAATTTTCCGTCTCTATATCCTTCCCCACCTCTGCGCGGCTACACACCTGGGTTTAGACTTCCAGTGTAACATCCAAAGTCTAACCTTCAAATTTGGCGGCCCTATACCCCCCCTTACTGTCTGTGGCCTTGCGACCCTTAAGGTCGACCCGCCTTCCCTGTTTGCGAACCTCACCCCGGATTGCAAACCCATCGTCACCAGAAGCAGACGGTACAGTGCCCAGGACCGGATCTTTATTAGGTCAGAGGTCCAAAGGCTACTGAGGGAAGGGGTCACTGAAGCCAGTAGAGCTCAAGTAGTGGTGGTAAAGACCGGGAATAAGCATAGGATGGTCATCGACTACAGTCAGACCATCAACAGGTTTACAAAGCTGGACGCGTAACCTCTCCCCCGCATATCCGACCTGGTAAACAGGATCGCGCATTACAAGGTCTTCTCCACGGTGGATCTTAAGTCCGCCTACCACCAGCTCCCCATCCGCATTAGTGACCGCAAATACACTGCCTTCGAGGCAGATGGGCGGCTCTACCACTCCTTAAGGTTTCCCTTCGGTGTCATCAACGGGGTCTCGGTCTTCCAGCGCGAGATGGACCGAATGGTTGACGGGAAACATTCCTGTATCTCGATAATGTCACCATCTGCGGCCACGACCAGAAGAACCACGACACCAACCTCCGAAAATTCCTCCAGACCGCAAAAATCCTTAACCTTACATACAACAAGGATAAATGCGTGTTTAGCACCGACCGCCTAGCCATCCTCGGCTATGTAGTGCGAAATGGAGTTATAGGACCCAACCCTGAACGCATGCACCCCCTTATGGAGTTCTCCCTCCCTTATTGCTCCAAGGCCCTGAAGCATTGCCCAGGGTTTTTCAGCTACTACGCCTAGTGGGTCCCCAACTATGGACAAGGCACGTCCCCTGATCCAATCCACAGCTTTTCCCCTGTCGATAGAGGCCCGCCAGGCCTTCAGCCGCATCAAAGCAGACATTGCAAAGGCCACGATGCACCCCATCGACGAGTCCCTCCCCTTCCAGGTCGAGAGCGATGCATCTGACGTAGCTCTGGCGGCCACCCTCAACCAAGCGGGCAGACCAGTGGCCTTCTTCTCACATACCCTCCATGCTTCCGAAATCCGCCACTCCTCAGTCGAAAAGGAGGCCCAGGCCATAGTAGAAGCTGTGCGACATTGGAGGCATTACCTGGCCGGCAGGAGATTCACTCTCCTCACTGACCAATGGTCGGTTGCTTTCATGTTTGATAATGCACAGCGGGGCAAGATAAAAAACGACAAGATCTTGCGGTGGAGGATCGAACTCTCCACCTACAACTACGAGATCTTGTATCGTCCCAGGCAGCTAAATGAGCCTCCTGACGCCCTGTCCCGCGGCACATGTGCCACCGCACAAGTGGACCGCCTCCGAGCCCTCCACGAGGACCTCTGCCACCCGGGGGGTCACTCGCTTTTTCCATTTTGTCAAGACCCGCAACCTGCCCTACTCCATTGAGGAGGTCAGGACAGCCACCAGGAACTGCCAAATCTGCGCGGAGTGCAAACTGCACTTCTACCGACCAGAGAAAGCGCACCTGATAAAGGCTTCCCGTCCCTTTGAACGCCTCAGCATGGACTTCAAAGGCCCCCTACCCTCCACGGACCGCAACACGTACTTCCTGAACGTGATTGACGAGTACTCCCGGTTCCCATTCGCCATCCACTGCCCCGACATGACCGCAACAACTGTCATCAAGGCCCTCCATAGCATCTTTGCACTGTTCGGGTTCCCCGCTTACATTCATAGTGATAGGGGGTCCTCTTTTATGAGCGACGAACTGCGTCAATTCCTGCTCAGCAAGGGCATCGCCTCGTGCAGGACGAGTTACAACCCCCGGGGTAACGGACAGGTAGAGAGGGAGAACAGAACGGTCTGGAAGACCGTCCTACTGGCCTTACGGTCCAGGAACCTCCCAGTCTCCCGCTGGCAGAAAGTCCTCCCGGATGCCCTCCACTCCATCCGGCCATTGCTTTGTACGACCACCAACCAGACACCTCATGAATGTCTCGTCTTCCCCAGGAAGTCCTCCTCTGGTACCTCACTCCCAACCTGGCTGGCAGCACCCAGACCCATCCTGCTCCGAAAACACGTGCGGGCGCACAAGTCGGACCCGTTGGTCGAGAGGGTCCATCTGCTCCATGCTAACCCCCAGTACGCCTACCTGGCGTACCCCGACGGCCGACAAGATATGGTCTCCCTACGAGACCTGGCGCCCGCCGGAGCCCCACGCACACCCCAGCCACCAGTCCCACCCTTCCCTCCACCGGGGCACCTTACAGGAGGATTGGTCCTTTCGCCGGACCCGTCTAGGCCCTCCCACCCACCGACGCTCCCCGCAGGCGCTCCCTTCCCAGGTCAACCGTTTTCCCCACCAGCGGCGTCTTGGGGTGTCGAAGCTGCCATGGAGATCGACGCCACGCTCCCGGAGTCACAGACGCCCGAGCCTTCACCGGAATCACCGCCGAAGCTCCGACGATCACAGAGGACGACCAGGGCCACCGATCGACTGATGGCTTCATTTTAAATTGTAAACTGTAAACTGATTGTTCCATTCTAAATTGTAAACTGTAAATATAAATCATCAAATGTACATAGCTATCAGAATTGTAAATAGTTACAAAACACTGTACGGAGGTATTACGGTACCTCCATAACTAATTCTACCACGTTACCATGTTTGTAATATCAGGCCACCACCCCCGCCGGACTCCTTTTTAACAGGGGGTGAATGTGGTATTATAGGTATTACGGTACCTGATAGGCTGGAGCACCATTGGTGGAAACTGTATGCTTTCTATTGGTTAGGATGTATGGTAGCTCCGCCCTGCTAGGCGGGGTATAAGAGCACGTGCCGCCCCTGCAGCCTTAATTCTGTACCTGAGCTTCTGGGTGAAACATCTAGCTTATTAAAGCCTTCAGTTGGACTACAAGCTCGCTTTAGTGGTCATTGATCGTGCATCACATATGAAAATTCCGCTCTGGGGAGCAGGCTGGGTGGCAGTGAGGGAGAAGAAATGAGAGGGAAGCTGGGGGAGATAGATTGCTCGTTACCTTTCCAATGCCTTGCAATTCACTCAGGGGCAGAGAAGACCATCAATTACCTTCCCACCGGGGCTTCCCTGGCTTTTTGGCTCACCATCCGGACCAAAAATTCAGCCCAAATTGTGCAGCCTGCTGAAAGGCAGCATTAAACGTCTGCCTCACTGATGTGGCAAAAGCTTGAGTGTGAAATAAAGGCAGTGGGAACTTTGACAAAGATGATACAGATATCACTGGACATCGTCTGCAAGGCTTTAGATTATTAGCCAACATGGGAAGGAGATTCTAACGTGGAAATCAATGACCCCTTTCTGTAGAGTTGACTAAACATGACAGGAAAAGTTTCTAATGGAACCTCCAAATCACCAAACAGTTTTAAGCAAATTAATATTATACTCTCAGCCTTAGTAAAAAAAAATAGCCTCTATAATGCAATAATGACATCTGGCATAGAGCCCTTCACTGTTCATACCACCAATTCAGGTTAAGTGGCCATCCCGTATTTTGCCAGATCAACACAATTTTCTGATTTGTCCCATGTCCTGGATGTAATTTGTCTTAGATTTCTCTGGGCAGTGACTGATAGACTTGCCGCTATTCAAGTATCTTTGGTGTTTGCGCATGCTCAGTCCACTCCACTCAGCCATGACGCGCAGAGGGTCTGGCCAGCTGTCACTGTCTTTGAAAGTTATTTGGCAGTGGGTAGGTGGTTGGGAGGAGAGGGGATCCAGAAATGTCCAAGCCCATGTCCGTGGGGGTGGGAACAGGACATTTTATTACACTTTTCATGTAACTGTTAACCTGTCTGTTGGGGTTTGAAATGTAGCCAGTCTGATTGACACATCTGGCTTTCTGTAGTCATGTGACTATGCCATGAGGCTGCCTCCAAAGGCAGACATCTTAAGACCAGTTCAATAATGACTCTCACTGAGTCAAGACATTGACATAGATTGATATCTTTACATACCGAAGTGCAGAAAGAATAGATTTGGAACCCTGAAAAAAGGTGCGGAGAACCCAGGAACACAGCAAGTTTCAAATCTGCAAAGTATGCTGCTGTAAAGAACAAAGGAAAATATACAAAGGCTGCAAGTGAGACACAGCTCAGAAAGGCACACAGAAAAGTAAAAATCTGAAAACAAAGCTGCTGAAAAAAGAACAAAAGATAATCACACAGGCTGCAAGAGGTATTATTGACTGCAGTGAAAAGGAAAAAGGAAAAGCAGATATAAAAGGACAAAAGGACCGCAATAAAGATTGCAAGAATAAAAATGTTGCAGTAAATTTTTCAACCCATCTCCAGTAACACTGGACAGTGATATGTGCAGTTAAGAGTCGCCACACTTCTAACACTGCTGCGGAGGGATTGCTACAAAGTGTATACCACTTTAAATCTAACTGACAAGCAAAGGCAAAAAATGGCAGAGATTTTGAATGCCTTGAACACACATTAAAAACCCCAAGTGAATGTATTCAACAATAAAGTTCAGAGAGAAAACGAGACCCTGGAACAGTCCGTGACGGCAGAGCAGACCAGATGATACATTCTGCCGAGAGACAGTCCAAGCCAAAAGAGTTGAGCAATCGCAGACAAAGGCAGGACGCACAGTGCAGCATGCAAGAAAAGAAGGATTGTCCAGCATGGGGAAAGCAATGTTTTAACTTCAAGAAGCAGAATCATTTTGCACACAAGTAGCAGAAAAAAGTAAGACAAGCCTATACGGATGGCCACAGGAGAGATATGAGCAGATGTGTCTGATGAAAAATTAAAGACGCTACAACAGGTTGGTTCAGCCAAGTCTATATGAGACAAATGGTTTGTGACTGTTTTGTTGTTTCCTTTGTAACATAAGCGGCTTCCTTGTGTTGCATTTGTCAAGGAAGGTCGAGACGTGTAGATAACTTCAACGCATTTATTTACACTATGTACACTTTTATAACTTGAGTTCGACACTACTGCTAATCCTATTGAAGCTACCTAAACTGACTAACCAGCTGCTGTCTTCCACGTGGTGAGTGTAATATTGAATCAACCCTGTGCCTCTCCTCACTGACTGTTTCCACTGGCCAAAAGGGGAGATCATGTGTGTGGTGTCCTTTATGTATGAGTTGGTGTAATGCCCCCCTGTGGTCATGTCACCGCCTTGTGTATCGTGAATGTCCATTGGTCGCCTCCTATCTAACTTATCTATTGGTTGAGTGTGTGTGTGTGATGTTTCTGGTGCTCCCTCTAGTGTCTGGCTAGCTTACATGTATTTACAGTGATGCACATCACCACAGTGACTGTTACAATGATGACTGCAGGTGGAGAGTATCAAGCAAACAAGAAGTGTCAGATGGACACTGGTACATCATGCAACATAATGACCTTCACAGATCTGTGTCAAGCAGCTTAACATGAAGCTTTCAAAAGTAAGATTAAAGCTATATGGTGGCACAATACTGTTACCGAGCAGACAAATTAGCCTGACAGCACACTGCAATGGCAAGAAGGAAGATCTCAAATTCCAGATTATAGATGGGATGCAGCAGTCACTCTTATCAACAGGAGCAAATCTAATGCTTGGTCTGACAACCCTGAATATGCAAACAGAGAAAGGGCAGAAAAAGATCCCCGAGAGAAGGAAACAAAGGAAGCCAGAGCGTCAGAGGCAGAAGACTCCAGAGAGAGGTGTTGTGTTTGGTCTTCTATACCTTACGAAGGAATTCACCAAACATCTAGACTTGTCCAAACCAGGATCTTTATTGAGTCTCGTGCGGTAAGATAGCAATTTGTTACAGAGCACGTTATCATGGAGTCTGCTAACTACTCCTCTGGAATCTGCACCTAGCACCGACCATTCACTTATATGTCTTATTATCCTTTGTAATCTTCTAATGATGGCCGGATGTGTCTCCCCTTATATGGGGTCACTGGTCACATGACCTTGATCTTGCGACCACATGGTGTATCTGAACTGCCACCTGCTGGTTGGAGGTCGCACACCATCCATCTATGATATAGCCCATAGGCATATCACCACAAGAGGGAGACAATATTCAAGTAAAACACAAGATGAATGCAGACCACTTCATTGCAACGAAATGCAGGAGATGAAGGTTAATGTCTCGGTTCCACAGGAAAATGTTCACATTGGAGCTGAACTTGGAGATCTGAGGGGCAAGATTTCAGCTGAATATATAATGGAGAAAATACTCGATAAACTCCAATGAACCCAAGTTGTGAGAGATCGGAACAAACAAATCTCAGAAACGACACAAAAGTACCAGGAGGGAAGAATGACCCACCACCCCACAGTTAGCAACTCAAAGTGGGAGTTGATAAAACTCAACCAGATATTCAGGCGCAACCGCAGGCATATATGCTCAACAAGCGAAGCTGCTCCTTCACCGCAATAGGCCAGTCAGGATTAAGTGATCTCAGTAGCTGTACCGAGTACAGAATGAAATGAAATTAAATGAAAATGAAATGAAATGAAATGAATGAAAATCGCTTATTGTCACGAGTAGGCTTCAATGAAGTTACTGTGAAAAGCCCCTAGTCGCCACATTCCAGCGCCTGTTCGGGGAGGCTGGTACGGGAATTGAACCGTGCTGCTGGCTTGCCTTGTATGCCTCAATTAAGTCACCTCTTAACCTTCTTCTCTCTAATGAAAACAGCCTCAAGTCCCTCATAAGATCTTCCCTCCATACCAGGCAACATTCTGGTAAATCTCCTCTGCACCCTTTCCAATGCTTCCACATCCTTCCTATAATGCCGCGATCAGAACTGCACGCAATACTCCAAATGCGGCCGCACCAGAGTTTTGTACAGCTGCAACATGACCTCATGGCTCCGAAACTCAATCCCTCTCCCAATAAAAGCTAACACACCGTATGCCTTCTTAACAACCCTCTCAACCTGGGTGGCAACTTTCAGGGATCTATGTACATGGACACCGAGATCTCTCTGCTCATCCACACTGCCAAGAATCTTAGCATTAGCCCAGTACTCTTGTCTTCCTGTTATTCCTTCCAAAATGAATCACCTCACACTTTTCTGCATTAAACTCCATTTGCCACCTCTCAGCCCAACGCTGCAGCTTATCTATGTCCCTCTGTAACTTGTAACATCCTTCCGCACTGTCCACAACTCCACAGACTTTAGTGTCATCTGCAAATTTACTCACCCATCCTTCTACGCCTCCTCCAGGTCATTTATAAAAATGACAAACAGCAGTGGCCCCAAAACAGATCCTTGTGGTACACCACTAGTAACTGGACTCCAGTCTGAACAGTTCCCATCAACCACCACCCTTTGTCTTCTTCAGTTGGTCTGCTTTAAAAGCCAGCGATTTAGCCCAGTGTGCTAAACCAGCCCCGGACATCAATCCCAGATGTCCACGTGTTCCCCCAGCAACTGCAGTGGAACAACAAGTCACCAAGGCAACAAGTGCCACGGGAATGGCACTCTCTGGAGAGGGGCATCACCCAGACGTGTACAGAGATGGAGAAGGGATGAAATTAGGAGAGATTAAATGGAAAGAGAAAACAGGGTGGTAATGGGACAAGGAAAGAAACAGAAGATGTGTTGGAACTGCTGTCAATGGCAATGACAGAATCATTATCAGCTGTCTGAAAGAATTAGAGCAATGGTTATGAACTGAAATTGGGGAACTTAATGTTGAGTTCATTACAATTCCTTTTGCCTCGCCTCCTCATCGCTTTGCCATTTAACCACTCCTGCCTTCCAAAAGGTGATCAACTTTAAATGTTAACACTGTTTTTCTCTTTCCAGTTTTGTCTACAGTGGTCTAATGGCCTGCAGCATCATTGGTTTTATATGTTTAAAATACTACCAGTTAAAGGGTTTGCCAATAATCCTGAATCAATCCACTGTGATAATTTACTGTAGCGAGTAACATAATGGAGTGACAACTGACTTTGTTTCTTTTATGTTTCACACTTTATATCTTTCCAGGAATTGTCATTTCCCAGCCCAACTAACATGGAAGTTCAACTATCTCCCTATCCCACCTGAAACAAGTGGGTGTTTAAATTATATATACTTGCTTGCTAACAGGTAAATTAAATGATGAATAGGGTGAGGCTGGAGAAATCAGCATTACGGACAGGAGGTGGTTTAATTTAAAACAGCCCTTACTTTAAAGAACTAGTCACCGTCAGCTGTTTGGGGGGGGGGGTTCCCTGTTTTCTCCTCTCACTACCCGCCCATTAACGGAAAGGTGTTTTGATTTTTGATTTCTCCTTTTATAATTATTTTCCTTAACGCTTAAAGTTGGAATGTTCCAATCCTGTGTGAGTACTCGTGGAGCAAACTCAAGATAAGATCAAAGGGTTGGTTTATTTTGCACACTAATAAAATGTAGGAAAGAAGTTTTGCAACACCAGCCCCTTTTGCATTTATACAAACAAATAGGGATAAGGGAAAGAAAAGGGGGTGGATTCTCCAATTCTGGGGCTTCGTCTGCGCGCCGGCAGAAACAATGGCGTAAAACGGCCACCGAATCCCCGTTTTGCTGGGGGCTAGCATGTTGGCAGCATAGAGTACCCGGCTCCAGCTGCCGATACGTCCCGGAGAATTGCCGGGTCCGTGGCCGCGCATCCAGCCCTGAATAATGTCCCCCCCCCTGCCCACGGATCGGCCCTCCCCAGACTGTGGCGCCGCTGGACTGAGTCCGCAGCCGCCACGCCAAGTTCCCGACGGATGAGACCACACGTGACCGACATCGTCGGGAACTCAGCCGGTCGGGGACGGAGCATCGGGGGGCGGGCCTCAGGCAATGTCCCGAGGCCGTCGATATGTGGCGCGGCGTACTCCTCGAGTACTCCACTTTGGGGGGGGGGGGGGTTCAGAGCATCGCGAAAGCGGTGCCGCCCCTGATTTGGTCGGAATCGGGTATTCTCTGGCTGATCGCTGATTGCGATTTCTGCGTCGCCAACCAGAGAATCCCGCCCATGCTTTTCAGGGCAAGACCACGATAAAAACATGAGTTATGGTTTTACGTGACTCCAGGGTCCAGAATCAAAACTCTAAAGGCATATTCCTTCAGAGGGTGTTTGGTTAACTGTTGCTGGGTGATTAGTCTTTCCAGAAGTGAGGACTTCCACAGTGGAAGAAGGCATGTAGAGTTGACTGATTCCTGAATGCAGGAGTTCCAATGTTCCAGCAGCCCACAGTGTAGATGAAGGAGAGATTTCTTTCTGCAGCCACCTGCTCGATGGTATTATGGTAGACAGAGACCAGCTGCTGGCCAGGAATACAGATTTTCTTTGGAGGTCAATCAGTAGCTGAAGATAAGACCGAACAGCTCATTAATTAAAGGAATTCAGGTGACTGTTTTGTTCCTGTGACAGGGTGGTTCCCCTTGACTAATGATGCCCTGATTGAAACCCATTGGCCGGAATTCTGCGATCGTTGCGTTTCCATTTTCCCACAGGCTCCCGCCGCCAGTAGATTTCACGGCTGCCAATGATAATTAGCAGGAAGATAGAATCCCACCGCCAGCAAACTGAGCACCGTCGAGAAACACATTGCTGGCGGACCGTATCAGCCCGCCCATTGTGTTTGGAGCAGGAAATGGTCGGGCCATCCACACCACGGGCAAGATCTACTGGCCTCATCGTGCGCGGTCATTAGATTGCAGGAGAGAGCAAAATCGGGAACCGTGCCGGGCACCGATCGGGGGCGGGGGTGGGGGGGTGGGGAGGAGAGAGACCTGGGATGGAGGGGGCGGCCTCGGTCAGGGGAAGTGGACCGCCGTTGGTTTGTCATGCCACCCCCTGGAACGTCTACACCCATAACGGGGACTGCTCCAGCTACTGCCTATCTGTCCCACCGACTAATGATTCCCACTGACCATGGTGGGCTCCAAGTACACAGCTGAAGGCCATTGCTAATAGGGTATTGGCAATTGTAGTAATGTGAACACTTCACAACTCCCAAGTGGATTCTCGTGGGTATACATACCATGTCGAAGGTGAGAGTTGCTGCTTAGCATCCCAACCAGACCTCGAGGCTTGGACACTGTCTGAACACCGGAGGTTTCAAAACCACAGAGGCAGAAGGCAACATCCAAACACCCAAAGCTGGGCCTCAGCACTGGGGACATCCCCGCAACCAGAGGGCTAGTGTGGGCATTGGGGAAAAAACCAGCACCCGGCCCAGGTAACGTTACCAGGGGTGTCTGGATACAGGCTCTGGTGCCCGGGGACTCCAGCTGCAGCCGGGGGTGCGTGTGCAGGGTGTGTTGGACAGCACCCTGAGGGGTGGCAGGGGATGTGAGGGGGGGAGCCATGGGAAACTGGAGGGTACTAGGTTGGAGGCCATCGCTGATTGAGTGCCCCTCACCCTTTTCAATTTGATATAGATATTACACAGGATGGATGATATCTTGGACCCCGCAAAAGCTGCTTCGCAGTGATGCTGGCAGGCCAGCCGTACAGATGCTGGAGAAGGTGGCAGAAGCAGCGTCAGCAGAGGCTTGAGGCAGTAGCTCATGTGCAGGACCCGGCCCCACACCCTGGGGACCCGGTCGCCCATTGGCCAGGGACAGATCCAGAAGGGGCTGGCGAACAGCTCATTAAGGTGTACAGGCATCGTTGCAATCCTGCAATCTCACCAAGGTGTACAGGCATCGTTGATTATTTGAGCAGATGATGGACAGCGTATGCCGCAGGAGGCTCCGCCTCAACAAAGAGATGGTACAGCATCTGTGCCATGTCCTTGCAGATTTGGCACCATCTGGAGAAGAAAAGGTACCCGCTCCCAGTGACCGTCAATGTCACCGCAGCCCTGAACTTTTATGCCTCAGGATCATTCCAGGGCGCGAGGGGGGGATTTATGCGGCATATCTGAATCAACAGACCACAAGTGCATCCGTGAAGTCACGGATTCCCTGTTTGCCCGGGCAGCTAACTATATAAGCTTTGACATGGACCAGGCCCAACAGGATGCCTGGGCAGCAGGAGTCTCCTCCATTGCTGGGATGCCCCAGGTCCAGGGGTAACAGATGGCATGCATGTCGCCTTGCAAGCAGCGGGGCGTCAGGTAGCATCCTACATCAATAGGAAGGGGTCTTACCCCCTTAACGTCCAACTGGAATAAAAGAATGACTAGGGTAAGAGTAGGGCCAGTCAAGGACAGTAGCGGGAAGTTGTGCGTGGAGTCCGAGGAGATAGGAGAGGTGCTAAATGAATATTTTTCGTCAGTATTGACACAGGAAAAAGATAATGTTGTTGAGGAGAATACTGAGATTCAGGCTACTAGACTAGAAGGGCTTGAGGTTCACAAGGAGGAAGTGTTAGCAATTCTGGAAAGTGTGAAAATAGATAAGTCCCCTGGGCTGGATGGGATTTATCCTAGGATTCTCTGGGAAGATTGCTGAGCCTTTGGCTTTGATCTTTAAGTCATCTTTGTCGACAGGAATAGTGCCAGAAGACTGGAGGATAGCAAATGTTGTCCCCTTGTTCAAGAAGGGGAGTAGAGACAACTCCGGTAACTAAAGACCAGTGAGCCTTACTTCTGTTGTGGGAAAAATCTTGGAAAGGTTTATAAGAGATAGGATGTATAATCATCTGGAAAGGAATAATTTGATTAGAGATAGTCAACACGGTTTTGTGAAGAGTAGGTCGTGCCTCACAAACCTTATTGAGTTCCTTGAGAAGGTGACCAAACAGGTGGATGAGGGTAAAGCAGTTGATGTGGTGTATATGGATTTCAGTAAAGCGTTTGATAAGGTTCCCCACGGTAGGCTACTGCAGAAAATACGGAGGCATGGGATTCAGGGTGATTTTCTGTCAGCGCGAGCGGGCTCCGGGGTTCATGCGGGGTCGCGGGGGGGGATCTGGCCCCGGGAGGTGCCCCCACGGCAGCCTGGCCCACAGTCGGGGCCTACCGATCCGCGAGCGGGCCTATGCCGTGGGGGCACTCTATTCCTACGCGCCGCCCGTGTAAGCCTCCGTGATGGCCAACGCGTAGGTGAACCCCCCTGCGCATGCGTGGTGATGGCATCAGCAGCCGCTGACGCTCCCGCGCGGACCCATGCCGACTTGCGGAGTCCCTTCGGCCCCGGCTGGCCCGGCGCCAAAGGCCTTCCACACCGGACGGCGGGGCACCAACCACTCCGGGGCGGGCCTAGCCCCTGAAGGCGCGGAGGATTCCGCACCTTTCGGGGCGGCCCGACGCCGGAGTGGTTCACGCCACTCCATCCCGCCGGGACCCCCCGCCCCGAGTACGGGAGAATCCCGCCCGATGTTCCAAAATGAATGTCATTTATGTCTCAAAATTCTTGAATCCTTATGGAACCATGCAACGAGTATCCTGACACACCCTGTGAGTCAATTCCTTCACTTAATTCATCCATTTTCACTAAGTGGGTGTGATAAGATTCTTGATTTATTGACTTTTTTTCATGGTTTTAGGTGCTAATTGAATGCATAGCTAAAGAGTGAAATTATTTTAAAAGTCTTGACTGCGTGAATCGCCATTCTTTTAAATAATGAATAAACCATCAAACTTCAGTGCCATGCCATGTCTGTAGAAATTCAAAACATTGTTTCATGAAAAGTCACATAAAAGCCTTACATAGAGAATAAGATAATTGTTCTTCAGCACATTTAGTCATGAAAATATATCAAAGCCTTAGCAAAAGCAAGGTTAATGCAAGCACGATATCTTTGTAGGATTGGCGCACGTGGCGGGTGCAGTAGACATTTAATTAATTTAATAGACATTAATGAATCTTAAGTAATGACCAATGCCTGGATAACAAATCATGTTCTAAGTGACACACAGTTATTTGAACAAATCAGGAAGCCTCAGCTGACAATTAGAAACCAATGAGTAAATAAGGGGTTAGACCATTGATATGGATTCCCTTAAAAGTAAGACCTCCTGGACGGGGTTTCGTTCTTGAATTCCTGCCTTCCTGAATCATCTATTTCTTATACTTTTCTTATGCTTTTATTTTTAACGCTTTTCGCTATGTTCTGACCAGTTTATGTATTATTTGACCGAAGTTTTGATTTAATAATCTTTATAATAATAATCGTTTTTATTGTCGCAAGTAGGCTTACTTTAACACTGCAATGAAGTTGCTCTGAAAATCCCCTAGTCGCCACATTCCGGCGCCTGTTTGGGTACACAGAGGGAGAATTCAGAATGTCAAATTCACCTAACAAGCACATCTTTCGAGACTTGTGGGAGGAATCCGGAGCACCCGGAGGAAATCCACGCAGACACAGGGAGAACGTGCAGACTCCCCACAGACAGTGACCCAAGCGGGAATCGAATCTGGGGCCCTGGCGCTGTGAAGCAACAGTGCTAACCACTGTGCAACCATGCCGATTATGCAAGTGTATTAAAGTGAAGAATTAGAAATAAAGTTTTATTTTTGGACACCTTCAATCAACCGGATCTTGGGCTCTTATTTGAAGATAAAGTAAAGAGATCTTATCAGGGAGTTACTAGGTTGGTGCATCAAAGAGCAGCCAGACAAAGAGCACCAGCGAGTAGGAGGAGGTAGGAGATAATGAGGAAGGAGCTGACCACTGACACTGAAGTAGCACTTAGTGGGATTAAGAATCTTGGACTATCTGTGAAAGTAATTTCAGGCACAAAGCAGAGTCAACATGATAAGGAGTAGCAGTGGTAGAATGATGTGACATGTTTAATGCAGTGGTGAACTGTGGACAGGTTCCTGTGACTAATGTAGCAGAGGCTACCTGGATGCATAAACATAAAGAGTTGTTGTCACCGTAACAGCCAGCGGCAAGGCAGCGCCCCGATGGAAAGCGGCTGCAAATCATGTTCCAACATAGCTCTGCTGTGATATTGGATGAAAACCCAATCAAAATACCTTCAAAGAAAAGTCCAGATAGCTCCTCTTGTGGTCCACAAACCCTGTGGTAAGATACCTGCAAATCAGGTGTTGCCTTATTTGATCACATTGCATTCTCCTGGCTTATACTTCTTTCCTCCATGTCTGCATTATTGTCCATGTCAAAGTAGAATCCAGAGAGGGAACTCTATTATTCCCACTGTGAGAAGTTTTACAACACCAGGTTAAAGTCCAACAGGTTCCGAATCACAAGCTTTCGGATCACAGCTCGAGGAAGAAGCTGCACTCCCGAAAGCTAGTGATTTGAAACAAACCTGCTGGACTTTAACCTGGTGTTGTAAGACTTCTCACTGTGCCCACCCCAGTCCAATGCTGGCATCTCCACATCATGATGATCATCATTCGCAACTGTATACAGCTCCCTTTAATCTCTCAGCAGATTTCTCAAAATACCTGTAAATGATAAAGGAAAGAAATGCTTGCATTTATATAGCACTATTCATGACCATTGGGCATCTCAAAGCAATTCACAGCCAATCAAACGTTTTTTGAATAGTCATTTATAATGTAAGAAATGATCAGATGTTGGAGCTTCTGAGAAAAAGTATTTCACTGGTTGTAAAGTCCTTTGGGACATCCCGAGGTCATAAAAGGCATTTTTATTTTTTTACGGTAAGGAACTCTCAGACAAGACAGTGTCGCAGAATTGCAAATCAACGTGTTCTTGCATCTTCCCACTTTCTTCCCACCTGTCAAGTACTGTATAACTTCAGCATCATCAACTTTTTGGTGGTGATTTGAAAGGACAAAGATTTAGGAAACTTATTTGCCAAACTGCTTCTAGACAGAAAAATACAGGCCAAATGTCAAACTATCATGAAGCTTTAATCTTCCAGCTATTGTTATAGGACTATTCTTCTCAGGATTATGTAACTCATCAGAAATAACCACTTAAAAGATTGTATTAACATGTGTTTCCCAAAGTTTACGTGATTAATTGCTTCAAAAGTGTGATCAATTATAATCAAATTTATGGCCAGTGGGAGATAAACTAATAAAAACGGAAAGAAAATACATTGCTGAGCAGTCATAAGCAGACCAGGAAATCAATGGCTAAGATTTCCAGTTCAAATATCAAAGCGATTCACACGGGAGTTGTGACATGCTTTGATAGTTGGCCAACATTTCTTCCATTATTAACTTCATTGGCACAAAATAAATGCTACCAAATAGTCAAAATTGAAAAGTATTACATAAATCTGACAAAGATGTGAGCACAGAAGAAATTGTATTACTATGATTTTCTCCCAGGATATCTTAATCATGCCAATAAATATTTTGGAAGAATTGTGCAAAAGATGCCAGAATAACCACAATAAAACATTTTGAAATATTTATTTAAATGAGCAATGGATGGCATTTAAAGTTAGATGGTTCAGGAATAGACTGGACACATTCCCATGAGGAGGAATGGAAAAGCAACAGTCCTCCTGAATCACTAAATGTATAAAGATGAAAATGAAATAGATAAAGAAGGCTAATGTTAAATGTTGGGTTCATAATCAGTCGAGAACAAACTGAATATAAATAGTGCAGTACAGATCTAGGAAATGAAATAACATGGGCAAATAGGATGGGAAGAGTTTAGTGGGTAAAATAAAAAGGAACTTAGAAGTTTCTTAAAAAACATATAAACAGTAAAAGTGTAGTCAATGGAAAGGTAGGGAAAACTCAGGGCAAAGTAAGAGATCTTCTCATGGAAAGAGGCAGAGGTGCAGGACTGAATGAGTAATTCACATCTGTCTTCACCAAAGAATAGGATTCTACCAATGTCATAGTAAATGAGGAGATAGTAGAGAAAATGGATAGGATAGAAATAAATATGAAGCACTTGAAAAGTTGGCAACATCCAAAGTAGAAAGGTCACCCAGTCTGATGGGATGCATTCTTGATTGCTGAGAGACGTAAGGGTATGAATTGCAGAGGCTCTAGCCACAATCTTCCAGTCCTCCTTGGCTATAAAAGTGGTGCCAGAAGATTGGGGGATTGCAAATATTACATTTCTGTTCAAAGCAAAACACTCAGTGGTCACAGGCCATCAGCCAAACTAGATGGCAGGGAAATATTTACAGACATTAATTCAAAATAAAATGAATTTGCCTCTGGAAAAATATGGGGCAACAAATTAAAGCCAGCACAGATTTGTTAAAGGCAACTAACTTCATTGATTTTTTTGTTGAAATAAGAGAGAGGTTGAATATGAGAAGTTGGAGCAGGAGTTGGCCGTAAGTCCTCCGAGCCTGCTCCGTCGTGCAATAAGATCAAGGTTAGTTTACATCTCAACCCCACACTCTCCCCAAATCACCCAATTCCCATAGTGTGCAAAAATCTGTCAATCTTGATGTGTTATGTACTCTGGGATAACACAGGCTGCAACTGGATGCAGCTTTAACCAAAAGATACTCCAGCCCTTGAAGTTAGTTCAATCTGATTTATTGAACCAGTAGCAGTTAGCACAGTTCTCTATGAGTTTGACTCTCTGCTAACCTAAGTGTGGTTACTCTGTCTGACTGAACCAGACTAGCCCTTACGAAAGAGAAAATACTGGAAAATCTCAGCAAGTCTGGCAGCATCTGTAGGGAGAGAAAAGAGCTAACGTTTCGAGTCCGATGACTCTTTGTCAAAGCTAACAGACAGAGAAATTGGGAAATATTTACACTGTGGAGTGAGAATGAAAGATGAGCCATAGCCACAGAAACCCAGGGAAACCGGGTGCTAATGGCCACAGAAACCAAGGGGAAAGAGTGCTAATGGCAGTCCCCGGAGAGGACAAAAGATGTGAAAGGTCAAACAGCAGGGAAACTAACATTAGAGGATGAACTGTAGGTGTGGGGGGGGGGGGGGGAAGGGGGAAGCAAAGAGGAGAAAGGTGAAGGAAAGGTGGATAAGATTGGGGGTGGGGGGGAAATTAAATATATATTAAGAAAGAAAGAAATGGTAAAGACAGTTAAAATGAAATGAAAACAAATGGGTTGGGGTGAGCTGATCATCTGAAGTTGTTGAATTCGATGTTCAGGCCAGAAGGCTGTAGAGAGCCTAACCGGAAGATGAGATGTTGTTCCTCCAATCTTTCCCCTTGGTTTCTGTGGCCACACGGTTTCCTGGGTTTCTGTGGCGATGACTCATCTTTCATTCTCACTCCACAGTATAAATATTTCCCACTTTCTCTGTCTGTTAGCTTTGACAAAGAGTCATCGGACTCGAAACGTTAGCTCTTTTCTCTCCCTACAGATGCTGCCAGACTTGCTGAGATTTTCCAGCATTTTCTCTTTCGTTTCAGATTCCAGCATCCGCAGTAATTTGCTTTTATCCAGACGAGCTCTGAGCCACGTGCTGGAGGTGTGATACTGTACATACACCCTGACTTACTCTGTAGATGTTCATCAGTGGAAAGAGGCGGAGTGTGAGTGCCTCGTGACTTTTATAGTGAGATACCACCCCTGAGTATCCTGCTTGCTCATTGGTCATGTCCTTCCTGTTCTCTGTGTTTATTAGCTGCCTGTCTGTATATCATTATCTGCATGTCTGCATATCATGACATCTCCCCTTTTTAAAAATGTTTTGTTGGCACATGGGAACGTACTCACATGTGGTGGCATATATTAACATATTTACAAGCGGTGGCATATGAGAATGTAGTTACATGTGAAGGCAGCTGTCTAATGTGAGAAAACAGAACATAGCAAACAAAACAAATGTTCATAAGTCCAGTCTCGGGGACTTGCGCCTGATCTTTGTCGACCGCCGCAGAGGTGGTGGTGGGGACGACGGCGTCTTGACAGGCGGGATGGAAGCCTGACTGGTGGCCTCGTAGTTCGAGGTATCAGGAGGTGGCAAAACAACGGACAGAAATGGAGAAGAAAGCAGTTGCGGGCAGGCAACTTTGTGCAGTGCCCGTCTGTTTCGTCACACAACAGAACCATCAGCCATACGTACAACATACGAGCGGGGCGCAGCCTATTGAAAAACGACAGCTGGAGCAGACCAGCCACCATCCGGTATCTTGATCCTGACAGTGTCTGCCGGGGATAACATGGGCAAATCAGTGGCATGAGCATCATAGCCCTGCTTTTGTTGGTTTCGGAACTGCTGCACCTTCTGCAGCACCGGGAGGTGATCCAGGTTGGGCAAGTGTATGGCTGGAAGTGTCGTCCGCAGGTCCCTGTTCATCAAGAATTGAGCCGGCGACATGCCAGTGGACAGTGGGGTTGCCCTGTATGCAAGCAGCACGAGGTAGATGTCAGAAACAGAATCCGTGGCCTTGCACATGAGCTGTTTCACAATGTGCACCCCTTTTTCAACCTTCCCATTGGACTGCGGATAGTGTGGGCGGGAAGTGACATGTTTGAAATGGTATGACTTGGCAAACATAGACCACTCGTGGCTTGTTGAAGCACGGGCCATGGTCACTCATGACAAGTGAGTGGGATACCATGCCTGGAGAACGTCTCCTTACAGGCCAAGATGACGGTCCTAGATGTGAGGTCTGAGAGTTTCCCGACTTCAGGGTAATTGGAGAAATAGTCAATAATCAACACGTAGTCACGACCATTCGCACGAAAGAGGTCGATGCCAACCTTGGACCACGGGGAGGTCTCGATTTCATGCTGCTGGAGCGTCTCCTTGCTCTGCGCTGGCTGGAAGCGTTGACAGGTCGCACAGTTGAGGACCATGTTCGAGATGTCCTGGCTAATACCGGGCCAGTAGACAGCCTGCCTGGCTCTGCATCTGCACTTCTCGACGCCCAGGTGTCCCTCATGGATTTGGCGGAGCACCAAGATCTGGAGACTGAGTGGAATGACAATCCGGCCCAGCTTGAGGAGGATACCATCAATCACCGTCACATGTAAAATTGAGGGCACTGCCCTTTCTGCCAGCCAATGGCGAGGTGGTGCATGACACGCTGCAAGAGGGGGTCTTTGGCTGTCTCCTCGCGGATACGAACCACCTTCTCATCAGACGCCGGGAGGGTGCTAGCACACAGCTGCACCTGTGATTCAATCTGCTGGATGATTTCCAGCGGTTCACTAGGCAATGTGATGGAGCAGGACAATGCATCAGCGATGATGAGCTCCTTGCCAGTCGTGTACACTAAGTCAAAGTCGTATCTTCTGAGTTTGAGGAGGATGCGCTGCAACCGAGGCGTCATGTCGTCAGGTCCTTGTGGATAATGTGGACCAGAGGCCTATGATCCGTCTTGACTGGGAATGTCGGCAGGCCGGAAACGTAGTCGTGAAACATGAGAATGCCAGTGAGAAGACCCAGGCATTCCTTCTCTATTTGCGCATACCTTGTTTCGATGGGCGTCATGGCCCTCGATGTGTAGTCTACCGGTGTCCAGGATGAAGTGTCATCGCGTTGAAGCAGCACCGCACCGATGCCATCCTGGCTCGAATCTGTCGAGATCTTCGTCTCCCTGTCTGGGTGGAAAAATGCCAAGATGGGTGCAGTGGTGAGCTTGGCTTTCAGCTCCGACCACTCTGCCTGATGTGCTGCCTCCCACTCAAAGGCAGTGGACTTTTTTACCAGGTTTCGTAGGGCCGTGGTATGTGAGGCCAGGTTTGGGATGAACTTGACCAGAAAACTGACCATGCCCAGGAAGCGCAACACCGCCTTGTCTTCAGGGACCTTCATGGCTTTGATGGCCTTGACCTTGTCTGTGTCCGGGCGCACGCCCTTCTGAGAGATCTGGTCACCTAGGAACTTGAGTGTCGACATGCCAAAGCAACATTTGGACCTGTTCAGCTTCAGGCCATTGGCATGGACATGGCGGAATACCTGCTGGAGACGGGAAACATGCTCTTCAGGTGTCGTGGACCATATGATGATGTCGTCCACGTACACACGAACCCCTTCAATGCCCTCCATCATCTGCTCCATGATGTGATGGAAGATCTCCGATGCCGAGACAATGCCAAACGGCATGCGATTATAGCAGTATCTGCCAAACGGTGTGTTGAAGGTGCAGAGCCTTCTGCTGGACTCATCCAGCTGGATTTGCCAAAATCCATGTGACGCATCTAACTTGGTGAAAAAATGTGCGTGTGCCATCTCACTGGTGAGTTCCTCCCGCTTCGGGATGGGGTAGTGTTCACGCATTATATTCTTCTTGAGATCCTGGGGATCAATGCAGATGCGCAGGTCTCCCGAAGGCTTTCTAACACATACCATCGAGCGGACCCAGTCAGTCAGTTCGGTTACCTTGGAAATGATGCCATGTTGCTGAAGATCCTTGAGCTGTGCCTTCAGGCGCTCCCTCAGCGGAGCCGGGACCCGGCCTGGTGCATGGACCAATGGCTTGGCATCAGGTCGTAGCAGAATCTTTATTGATATGGCAGCGTGCCCATCCCGTCGAATACATCCGGATACTGAGCGAGGATGTCGTCAATACCGGCCTGAAGAACCACATTGGAGGATGTCGTTGTGTAAATCCGCTGCACGAGGTTCAGCTGCTTGCAGGCATGCTCGCCAAGTAGGGTTGCCCTGTCTGGCTTGACAATTTCAAAACGTAACCGTGCATGGGTGCTCCGGTTGGAGACGAGTAGATGGCAGGATCCCAGTGCCGTGATGGCATTTCTGTTGTCGTCCAGGAGCCTGCAGGCTGCTGGAAGGGCCTTGGGGGGCTTCTTGATGTGTTTGAAATATGCCTGTGAGGGAAGGTTGGCAGAAGCACCTGTGTCCAGCTTAAACTGGATGGAACAGTGGTTGACCTGTATCACCGCACACCATTCGTCCGCAGAATCCACAGCAAGGGTGGATTGACTTTGTGATGAGTTGGATGTGGCATATTCACATTTGGTAATGAGGCCCACACAGGAGGCGGAGTCCAGGCATTCTTCCTCTGGATCCGTTGTGCTGCCAGGATCAGAATCCTGTAATTGTTGTTGCACACTCTTAACGCGCCGTCATCGGAATTGGGAGTGCTGGCACCTGACTGGTGGTGCAGATCTGCACAAGCTGCCTATTGTCCAGGCTTCCCGCAGTTTAAACATCGCCTGCCGCTTGCAGGGCCGTGTTTCTTTAAGTGGGCGTTGCCGCAGTTCGAGCACGTCATGATATCGGCGTCCTGACGCTCCGCGTGTCATCGCAAATGCGCAGTGCGGGTGTCGGCCGCTTTATTATCCCGTTCACATCGCGCATGCGTGGGGCCCCGGGATAAGAGGTTGAACATGAGAAGTTGGAGCAGGAGTTGGCCGTAAGCCCTTCGAGCCTGCTCCGTCATGCAATAAGATCAAGGTTAAGTTTACATCTCAACTCCACCTACCCACACTCTCCCCAAATCACCCAACTCCCATAGTGTGCAAAAATCTGTCAATCTTGTTGTGTTATGTACTCTGGGATAACACAGGCTGCAACTGGATGCAGGTTTAACCAAAAGATACTCCAGACCTTGAAGAAGTTCAATCTGATTTATTGAACCAGTAGCACAGTTAGCACAGTTCTCTATGAGTTCGACTCTCTGCTAACCTAAGTGTGGTTACTCTGTCTGACTGAACCAGACTAGCTCGTAGCCACGTGCTGGAGGTGTAATATTGTACATACACCCTGACACACTCTGTAGCTGTTCATCAGTGGAAAGAGGTGGAGTTTGAGTGCCTCGTGCCTTTTAGAGTGAGATACCACCCCTGAATGTCCTGCCTGCTCATTGGTCATGTCTTGTTCTGTGTGTTCATTAGCTGCCTGTCTGCATATCATTATCTGCATATCATGCCAAATCTGTCTTGAATATACTCAACGGCTTAGCATCCACAACTTCCATGTGTCATGTGAGAGTCCCTTTAAGAAAAGTGTGTTTTATCAAATGGCTGCAGTGATGCCATTGTGTGGGTGGAGCTAGAATGTGATTCTGCTTTTTACTTTAGTTTTGAGCTGGAAGCTCTTTTTGGCTCTGTGTTTTAGTTTCGCTTTCAGTTGGAGAGCTGCATTCAAACCAAGCAGATGTATATTGGTGTCTCTCTGCATGTTAAACAAGGTGTTTAGATCACTTGATAATTTATAAGTGATAACTGTTCTCTGTACAGTATTCTAACCTGCTGTCTTTGTTTAAAATGTGTTTTGGCTTATGGATATTGTTAGGAAAGTTACTAAGGGTTACCTATAGATTACTGTATCTTTTTGAGGGGTTATCAATGTTGGTAGTTGTTAACATGTTTACTGTGTGTTTATAAAATGTTAACTGGATTCATAGAATAAACATTGTTTTTGTTTTAAAATACTTTTAGTTCTCTGTTGCATCACACCTGTAAAGTGGATCCTTGTGCTCCCCATAACCAAAATCTATTTAAAGTTGTGGGTCAGGTGAACTCCATGATGTACTTTGGTGTTCTCTAAACCCTGGCCCATAATACATGGTAGAAAATTCCATAGAAGCACAATGCTCTGAGTGAACGAATTTCAGTCCTCAATGACTGACCCCTTATTCTGAGACTGTCATCCACGGTGTTCCCCAGCCAGGGGAAACATCCTCCCAACATCCTGCCGGTCAAGCCCTTCAGATTTTATGTTTCAGTGAGATGGCTTCCAATCGTTCTAAATTCCAGACCTAGACTCTACAAATCCACCCGTGACAGCGTGAATCACGACTGCTTTCAAAAGGCATGCATCTGGTGAGCTGACCTCAGATGGGAGATGAGAGGTGAGTGGAGACCTTACAAAGTGGCATCACTTTGTCAGAGGCATGAGGGGGCAGTGGGGAAGACCTCAAGGGCACCTGGGAAGGAGTCGAGGCATTGGAGAAAGCCCCGAGGCCATCAGAGTCAGTGTACGCGACTTCCACACGGTCCACATGCGCGTCTTTGGGTGTATATCCGATCTCTGGCAACCAGAAGATTGGTGTCAAAAAGTCTAAATCAACTGCATAAAATTTCACATGTGCGTTTTATGGGCTTACCAGTGCAGATTTCTCAGTCTTTAGTAGTAAGGTTCACAACACCTGCACTCACAGCCTTTGAAGCTTGGCCTCATTATATATGTATGGAAAGCTCCAGGCCTGTCTTGGGTTTCATGCCAGGAACTTTTCTTTGGGGTACAAAGGAACTGGGAATACCTATGTTTGTTGAAAGTCTGCAGCTGCATTTGCATTTAAATCCTCATGAAATGTTGATGAAAAAATGGTGCGAACACCACTGTGTAGCAGTAATGCATCTCTTGAGCTGCTCCTTCAGGAAATGGGCTAAATAATTGCCTTGTTTGCGCATAAGAACACCAGTCATCCAGGGGAGCTACAGCAGCTTTCTGGAAGTAAAAACTTGGTGCTTTGTATATTAAGGAACTTGGAAGTGAATTTTTCTTAATTTGTTCATGGGATGTGGGATGCCAGCATTTATTGCCCATCCCTGAGGGCATTTGAGAGTCAATGACATTGCTGTGGGTTTGGAGTCACAAGTAGGCGCGACCAGGTAAGGATAGCAGATTTCATTAGACTTACTAAATTCAAATTCCACCAACTGCCCTCGTGGGATTGTGAACCCAGGTCCCAGATCATTACCCTGGATTTCTGGATTATTAGTCGAATGACAATACCATTACTCCACTGTCTCCCCAGGAGAAATTGCCAGTATTAAATACCACCAATGTAAGATTACTTCTCAGAACTTCAGCTTGGCTCTGTAATCGTACTTTTGCCTGGAAATCAAAAGTTTATGGGCGCGATTCCCCCCCCCCCCCCCCCCCCCCGGCACCACGCCGGGTGTGAGAATCGCCAGGGCGCCACGCGAATCGCGCCACGCCACCCCGACCTCCGCACGCGATTCTCCCACCCCCCGGAAACCAGCGGCGCGCGATTCGCACAGGGCCGATCGGAGAACCGGCAAGCAGCGATTCTCTGGCCGAGCGGCCACTATGAAACGACAGGTTCCTGCCGGCGCCGTCCACACCTGGTCGCTGCCGGCGGGAACTCTGCGGGAACGCTGGGGGGGGGGGGGGGGAGGCGGCCTGTGGAGGGGGGGGGGGGGCTCCTTCACCGGGGTGGCCTCCGATGGGGTCTGGCCCGCGATCGGGGCCCACCGGTCGTGGGCCGGCCTTCCCCCCCCCCAGGCCTATCTCCTTCTGCGCACGACTCCAGAACACCGGCGCCATGTTGGTGAGGGGCCAGCGTGCGTAAGACGTTCCCCGCGCATGTGCAGGATGGCGCAGCCCAACTGCGCATGCTCAGGATTGGGCTGCCCCAACTGCGCATGCGTAGGTTGGCACAGCGCCCATTTGGCGGCGGGTAAGGACGCTGGAGCGGCGTGAACCGCTCCAGCGCGGTGCTGGCCCCCTGTAGGTCGTGCCCGGGCCCTGTTCGCGCTGTCGTGAAACGCAACGGCGTTCACGATGGGGCGGGCACTTGGTCCGCGCCGCGGAGAATCACCCCCTATGAGTTCAAGCCCTCATCCAGGGCCCACACAGAACCCAAGAATTAGGAGCAGGAGTTGACCATTTGACTTCGCGAGCCTGCAATAAGATCATGGCTGATGCGATTGTGACCCCAACTCCCCTTTTCTGCCTGCTCCCCATAACCCTCAACTCCCTTGTCAATCAAACATCTATTTAACTCAGCCTTGAATAAGTTCAATGACCTAGCCTCTACAGCTCTCTGGGGAAGACTTCACAGACTAACAACTCAGCTTAAGAGGCAGACCCCTTATTCTCAAACTGTGACCCCGATTCTAGATTCCCCGGCAAGAGGAAGCATCCTCACAGCATCCACCCTGTCAAGTCCCCTCAGGATCCTATATGTTTCAATAAGATCACCTCTCATTGTTCTAAACTCCAATGGGTGTAGGCCAACCTGCTCAACTTTTCCCCTCAAACTCATAATCTAGACTGACACTTGGTAGTGCAATACTGATGAGGGAGGACTGCATGATCTGGGATACTATCTGTGAAACAAAAATTTTAATAGGGGTCTATCGGCTTTTCCTGGTAGATGAAAATGAATCCCATGACACTATTAAAAGCGCAGGGGAAACACCTCGAGTCTTGGTGAATATTTATTCCTCAACCAACACCACCAAAAACAGTTTTCTTATTTAGTTTACTGCTGTGTACAAACCTGATACCATGTTGGGCTACACAACAGCAATAACAACACTTCAAAATAATTTATTGGCTGTGAAATGCCCTGGGATGTCAAAACATGAAAGGTGCTATATGAATGCAAGTTCCTCTTTCTTCAGAAACAAACAGGAGGACAGATTTACATGCCACATTTGTCACATTTGGGCAGATGCCAATCCAAAGCACTCATGAAGCCTTACAACTCTGTTGCAGATTTGCGCGCACACTCATGCAGCTTCAGGTCAAACTTTATAACTGCCAACTGAAGTCTAGACTGACAATCGTAAAGTTGTGCTTCCAACAAAAGCCTGCAGCATGAGTCCACAAAGACATATTAAGATTAAGGGCAGTCTCTTTGGTCTTGCATCCATGTTCTTCCAAATTCCAGCAACTCAACGCTGTTGTGTTGCATTCAGGATAGAGCAGCATACAAAATAGAAGAGGCTGCCCGAACCATTTTGGAGATGAAAACTGATCCAACCTATATCAATTACTCAGAAAATCTGCATGACATTTTTCCATTTATTTTGTAGCTATGCCTAGTATTGTAATAAATCATATGAAAAAGGGACAGGAAAACGGGGGCGGCATGGTGGCACAGTGGTTAGCACTGCTGCCTCACAGCACCAGGGATCCAGATTCAATTCCAGCTTTAGGTCACTGTCTGCGTGGAGTTTACACTTTCTCCCCGTGTCTGGGTGAGTTTCCTCCAGGTCCTCCGGTTTCCTCCCACAGTCCAAAGATGCGTAGGTTAGGTGGAATGGCCTTGCTAAATGCCCTCAGGGATGTGCAGGTTAGGTGGGGTTACGGGAGTGGGCCCAGGTAAGGTGCTCTTTCAGGGGGCCGGTGCAGACGCAATGGTCCAAATGGCCTCCTCCTTCTGAACTGTAGGGATTCTATGTAAAATCTGTGCGGTGTACACATTATGTAGCCCAGATGCACCATCAATGCACCCCTACGCAAGAGAATAAAAATCTCAGGCTAATTTAGCAAAAGTTGTGGGAAATTCTCTGCCAACACCCAAGGCAACCGAGTCAGTTTATGCAATTGGAGTAACTCAAGAACATCCCTGTGACTATTGCTTCTCGGCCTTTTGGCTAAGATGAGCGTGAGGTCAGGTGTAATGCCTGGATCTGGTATTGGGACCATGAATTGGATTCAATTTGAATTGATTTTTGGAGCAGGCAAGGAGCTGGATTAGGGATTTGTCCTTGTCCACACTCTGAGCTCTGGCTTTGTAACTCTGAGAAAGCAATAAAAAAATAGAACATCCCTGTGACTCATGGACATCACTAATCCCAGTTACAATTTTGCTCTCTTTTAACTCATTATATCTTTTCTGGGGAACTTGTTCAGCTTCCATTTTAACAACTGCACGGACCCCATACCTTTGTACAGATACTGTTGAGTATTTGTTTTAGAGGTTGGTAAACCTCTTGGAAAAGAAAATCTTCTTGACAACTAACCACATTTTTTGGTTTACATTTTATGCTCACGTCCACGAGTTCTCCCACCCCCATCTAGTTCAGATCATCTCTTCATATCGACAGAAGCTATTCCCTATATCTGTCAAGACCTGTAATAAAGATTTAGAAATGGGATGAAATAATGATTAAAGAAGCTTGGAGAAAATAAAGTTTAAAGAACGGGATGAAAGAAGAATTGATAGGAGTGCAACTGTCTGAAGCGGTTTTGAAATGCAAATTAACTGAGAAGCAAGGTGAACAGGTGTTTATTTTAGTGAAGTGGGGAATCGTAGTTTTAGAGCACGGAAAGAGGTCCTTCAGCCCATCGTGACTGCACCGACCATCAGGCACCTAACTACTCTAATCCCATTTTCCAACACTTGGCCCGTAGCCTTGTATGCTGTGGCATTTCAAGTGCTCATCTAAATACTTCTGAAATGTTGTGGGGGTTCCCGCCTCTAACCACTCTTTCAGGCAGCGAGCTCCAGATTCCAACCACTCTCTGGGTAAAATGTTTTTCCTCACATCTCCTCTGAACCTCCTGCCCATTACCTTAAATCTATGCCCCCTGGTTATTGACCCCTCCGCTATGGGGAAAAGTACTTTCCTATCCACCCTATCTATGTCCCTCATAATTTTATACACCTCAATCAGGTCCCCCCGCAGACTTCTTTCCTCCAGGGAAAACCACCCCAGCCTGTCCAGTCTCTCTTGATAGCTGAAACACTCCAGCCCAAGCAACATCCTGGTGAATCTCCTCTGCACCCTCCCCAGTGCAATCACTTCATTTCTATACTGTGGTGGCTAGAACTGCACTAAAGTACTCCAGCTGGAGCCTAACCAGCGTTTAATCCAGCTCCAGCAAAACCTCCCTGCTCTTACATTCAATGCCTCGGTTAATAAAGGCAAGAATCTCATCGGCCTTCTTAACCAACTTATCTAACTGCTGGCTTCAGGGATCTGTGTACCTGCACACCTGTCCCTTTGATCTTCTGTACTCCCGAGGGTCTGTTCATTGTATACTTCCTTGCCTTGTTCATCCTCCCAAAATGCATTACCTCATACTTTTCATCATTAAATTCCATTTGCCACTCTTCTGCCCATTACCGTTGCTTCACAGCGCCAGGGATCCGGGTTTGATTCCCAGCTTGGGTCACTGTCTGTGCGGAGTCTGCACGTTCTTTCCTGTGTCTGCGTGGGTTTTCTCCGGGTGCTCCGGTTTCTTCCCACAAGTCCAGAAAGACATGCTGGTTAGGTGAATTGGACATTCTGGGCGGGATTCACCGGGGGCAGGGCGGCATGAATCCCGCCCCGCCGACGCCGGCTGCTGAATTCTCCGGCGCCGGTTTTTGGGCGGGGGCCAGGATCGCGCCACGCCGGTCGGGGGCCGTTGGCAGCGCGCCCCCCCCGGCGATTCTCCGGACCCCGATGGGTCGAGCGGCCGCCGTTTCCAGCCAGTCCCGCCGGCGTGGATTAGGCAAGGTCCATACTGGCGGGACCTGGCTTGCAGGGTGGCTTGCAGAGGCCTCGGGGGGGGGGGGGGCCACAGTGGCCTAGCCTGTGATCGGGGCCCACCCACCGATCTGTGGACGGGCCTGTGCCGTGGGGGCACTCTTTCCCTCCACGCCGGCCTCTGTAAGGCTCCGCGATGGCCGACGTGGAAAAGAAACCCCCTGCGCATGCGCCAGAATATGCTGGTGGTCCTGCGCATGTGCCAATTCGCGCCGGCCGACGGAGGCCCTTCGCCGCCGGTTGGCATGGTGCCAACCCCTCCAGCGCCAGCCTAGCCCACAGAAGTGCAGAGGATTCCGCAACTTCCGGGCGGCCTGACGCCGGAGTGGTTCACGCCACTCTTTGATGCTGGTATGGCCCACCGCGCCGATTGCGGGTGAATCCCGGCCTCTTGAGTTTTCTGAATTCTCCCTCAGTGTACCCGAACAGGCGCCGGAATGTGGCGACTGGGGGATTTTCACAGTAACTTCATTGCAGTGTTAATGTAAGCCTACTTGTGACACTGATAAAGGTTATTAAATAAAGTTTAACCAACAAGTCTACATCGTCCTGTAATCTAAAGCCTTGCCCCTCACTGCTTACCACACCACCAATTTTTGTGTCATCTGTGAACTTACTTATCATACCTCCTACATCCACATCCAGATTATCAATGCATGCTACAAACAACAAGGGGCCCAGCACCAATTCCTGCGGAACACCAGTGGACACAGGTTTCAGTCACAAAAACAACCTTCAACCAGCACCCTCTGCCTTCGACCACTAAGCCAGTTTTGGATCCAGTTTGCCAAATTGCCCTGGATACCCTGGACTCTTATCTTCTTCATCTGCCTCCCATGTGGGACCTTGTCAGAAGCCTTGCTGAAGTCCATGTAGACTACATTAATCCTCATCTATACACCTAGTCACCTCCTTAAAAAATTCAACCAAATATTTAAGGCATGATCTCCCTTTGACAAATGGAGATGCTGACTATCTTTGATCATTCCTGGTCTCTCCAAGTGGAGATTAATTCTATCCCTCAGAATTTATTCCAGTAGTTTCCTTACCACTGAAGTTAGACTCACTGGCCTGTAATTTCCTGGTTTGTCCCGACTTCTCTTTTTGAATAATGGTATCATATTAGCTGACCTCCAGTCCTCCAGCAGCTCTCCTGTGGCCAGAAGATATTTGAAATTGTTTGTCAGAGCCACTGTCTTCTCTTCCCTTGCCTCCCACAGCAACCTGGGAAACATCTCATTAGGCCCTGGGGATTTATCCACTTTTAGGACTGTTGAAACTGTTACTACCTCCCCCGTCTCAATGATAAGTGATTCAAGTAAATCACAATGCACTTCCCTGATTTCTATACCTATATCATCCTTCTCCATAGTTAACACAGATGCTGTGGTGTTGGGCGTTCTGACACACAGATGAGCCAACACGGTTGTATATGGTACAACGCTATTTTTATTTAAACTTTCTATGTACAGTTTTGTCTTGCTACTCTGCACGTGGGGATTCCCTGTTTGTGATCTTGAAACAGGTCTTGTCCGTGTTTTTGTCCCCAGACCTACTGACCACTAGGTGTCGTGTTCGTGCTTTTATGTGGTTGCTGTCTTTGTGTGTGATTGGTTGTGGTGTTGTGTGCTCTGATTTGCCTGTTGGTGTGTCCATCATGATGTGTGTGTTTGAATATCATGACATCCCCCCTTTTTACAAAGATATGTGCCTACGTGGTAATAAATATGATCGCGTCGTGAGTGCATCTAAGAGTGTGTGTGTGTTGTGTACAGCATGTGCATATGACGTAACTATTTACATGGGGCGATGTCGGGTGCGTCACATGAACAAGGTTGTACCATAACAGAACATGAATGCGAACGAGAAAAAAAACTTGAACAGTGGTCCAGTCAGACGATATCTGGAACGATAAACAACAACAGGTTATCATATAGAATTGTGTAGCTTGTTAGACATATGAACGGTGTTATAAGTCCAGTCTAATGGGCTTGCGATGAGTTCGGGTTCACCGCCTCAAGGGTGGGTCAAGAACCACCGGCTGATGTGCAAGCATGGCCATGGGTGGCGATGGAGAGGGCGTGATCTGCGGCAGCTCCACAAAGTCATCCTCGGAAGCCTGTTGAGGATCTGGCGTGTGCGTACTGTGTGGCTGCAAGCGTGGAAGTCGGCGAAGGGCGCGCCGATTGCGGCGACGCACTGAACCATCCGGCATGCGAACCAGGAACGAGCGGGGAGCCACATGTCGGAGGACTTCGGCCGGTGCTGACCAGCCACCATACGGTTGATGGACGCGTACTTTGTCTCCGGAGGACAGGGGGGGCAGGTCCGTCGCTCGTGTGTCGTACTGACTTTTCTGGCGATCACGCTGCATTTGCATGTTCCGAAGAACCGTCTCATGGTCTGTTGTTGGTGCCAGGATGGGCGGTACCGTCGTCCTGAGGGAGCGACCCATTAGGAGCTGCGCTGGCGAGAGACCCGTGGATAGCGGGGCCGATCGATAGGCCAGCAAGGCGAAGTTGAAGTCCGAACCGGCAGCAGCCGCCTTGCACAGGAGCCGCTTGGCAATGTGGACGCCCTTTTCAGCCTTCCCGTTCGACTGTGGATGTAGAGGGCTGGATGTCACATGAGTGAAACCATATGCTGCGGCAAAGGACGACCATTCACGGCTGGCGAAGCAGGGTCCATTGTCTGACATGACAGTCCTTGGAATGCCATGGCGAGCAAATGTTTCCTTGCAGGCCCCAATGACTGCGGACGACGTCGGATCATGGAGAGGCATGACTTCCGGGTAGTTTGAGAAGTAGTCTATAGTAACGATGTGATCTCTGCCGAGCGCGTGAAATAGGTCAACACCCACCTTCGCCCAGGGGGACGTCACCAACTCGTGTGGTAGAAGCGTCTCCGGAGGTTGCGCCGGCTGAAACCTCTGACAGGTTGTGCAATTGAGCACCATGTTGGCTATGTCTTCATTAATACCCGGCCAATATACCGCCTCTCGGGCCCTTCGTCTGCATTTTTCGACGCCCAAGTGGCCTTCGTGTAGTTGATTAAGAATCATCTGGCGCATGCTGTGCGGAATAACAATCCTGTCTAATTTCATAAGGACCCCGTCTATGTTGGTAAGGTCATCTCGCACATTATAAAACTGGGGGCACTGCCCTTTGAGCCACCCTTCCGTCATGTGGCGCATCACTCGCTGTAGAAGGGGGTCAGTCGCCGTTTCTGCGCGTATGTGGGCCAGACTTGGATCATCAGCTGGCAGATTTGCTGCTGTCAGAGTCACGTGTGCCTCAATTTGACGCACGAACCCCTCCGCATCTGGTGGTGTGCTCACTGCTCGGGAGAGTGTGTCCGCCACGATGAGATCCTTCCCCGGAGTGCAGATCAGTTCGAAATCATACCTCCTGAGTTTAAGTAAGAAGCGCTGAAGGCGAGGGGTCATGTCGTTCAGGTCTTTGTTAATGATGTTGACCAGGGGGCGGTGTCAGTTTCAACCGTAAATCGTGGCAGACCATACACATAGTCGTGGAACTTGTCCAGTCCAGTTAACAAGCCCAGGCATTCTTTTTCTATTTGCGCGTAGCGCTGTTCGGTAGGGGTCATGGCTCGTGAGGCATATGCAACCGGGGCCCATGACGGCGTGCTGTCTTTTTGCAGGAGTACCGCTCCAGTACCAGATTGGCTGGCGTCTGTTGAGATCTTTGTAGGGCGAGTCGTGTCAAAGAACGCCAGCACTGGTGCTGTGACCAGTTTGTGCTTGAGCTCCTCCCATTCCAGCTGATGCGATTGCTGCCAGTGGAATTCTGTTGATTATTTTAAGAGTTGGCGCATATTCGTTGTATGAGAAGCCAGGTTGGGAATGAACTTCCCAAGGAAGTTGACCATGCCCAGGAATCTTAGGACAGCCTTCTTGTCAGCCGGCCGTGGCATGGCTGTGATGGCGCTAACTTTGTCTGCATCGGGACGGACCCCTGATCGTGAGATGTGGTCCCCGAGGAATTTCAGCTCCATCTGGCCGAAGGCACACTTGGCGCGGTTGAGACGCAGGCCATTTTGTCGTATGCGGGTGAAGACACGTCGTAGACGATGCATGTGTTCCTGCGGAGTGGTGGACCAAATGATGATATCGTCCACATATACACGTACCCCTTCGATGCCTTCCATCATCTGCTCCATAATGCGGTGGAAAACTTCAGATGCTGAAATGATGCCGAATGGCATCCGGTTGTAGCAGAATCTGCCAAAAGGGGTGTTGAACGTGCATAGCCTTCGGCTGGCCGGGTCCAATTGGATCTGCCAAAATCCTTTGGACGCATCCAATTTGGTAAATATTTTGGCTCGCGCCATCTCGCTGGTGAGTTCCTCTCGTTTCGGGATGGGATAGTGTTCCTGCATGATGTTGTTATTCAGATCTTTAGGATCTATACATATGCGGAGCTTGCCAGAGGGCTTCTTTACACAGACCATGGAGCTGACCCATGGCGTGGGCTCCGTGGCCCTGGATAGGACCCCTTGGTCCTGAAGAGCCTGCAGCTGCAACTTGAGGCGGTCTTTGAGTGGCGCAGGAACCCTGCGAGGTGCGTGAACGACAGGGATGGCATCCGGTTTGAGTCGAATCTTGTACATGTATGGCAATGTCCCCATGCCTTCAAAAACCTCCTGGTTGTGAGCAAGGAGGGAATGGAGATTTGCGTGGAACTCAGCATCCGGGAAGTCAGATATCTCATCTGGAGAGAGAGACATAATGCGCTGTACCAGGTGAAGGACCTTACACGCCTGTGCGCCCAGTAACGAGTCTTTTGATGAGCCGACAACTTCGAAGGGGAGTGTGGCCGTGTGCATCTTGTGAGTTATCTGTAGCTGGCAAGATCCTATGGACGGGATGACGTTCCCGTTATAATCAACCATCTTGAGCCGGGATGGCGTGATGGGTGGTTTGACCTTCATGGCCTGGAATGCAGAATATGCAATCAGGTTGGCGGATGCGCCGGTGTCCAGACGGAAGGTGACGCGCGATCGGTTGACCGTCAGGGTGGCACACCACTCATCGGCTGGATTGATGGCATTGACCTTGTTGACATCGATGACGGAAACGCGGAAGGCATCCTGGTCATCTGCATCATTTAACTGGAAGTCTTGATGCGTGGGCTGGACGGTCCTGACTTGTCTGCGAGATTGTCGGGGATGTGCAGGATCCATGGGTTGAGCCGAACGACAGTGGGCAGCATAGTGGCTCATCTTGCCACATCTGAGGCACTGTCGGTTTTTAGCAGGACATTGCCCTTTTAAGTGTACAGCTCCACAATTGCCGCACGTCATAACGTCACGGCGTTCGTTGCGCCACTGCGCATGCGCAGTGCGATCTTGCGGTGGGCGCGCCTGCGCAGTGCGTCCCTCGATGTGGCCGTTATTTTTGGCGCGCACCAGCGCGGGAGACCGCGAAAAGCGCGGGAAGCGGCCGCTGTCGTCCGGGCCGTGGGTCGGGAAGTAATCGACGGCCTGGATGCGTTCGGCGTCGTGGGCGGCCTGGCTTGCCGATTCGACGGCTGGGGACCCCCTCCGTGCCAACTCGGACGCCTGAAATCGGGCAAAACGGCAGGTTGCATTCTCGTGGAGGACACAGGCTTCCACAGCAGACGCTAAGGTGAGGCTTTTTATTTTAAGAAGCTGCTGGCGTAGGCCACTGGAGGCAACGCCAAAAACAATCTGGTCCGTGATCATGGACTCTGTGGTGCTGCCGTAACCGCAGGACTGCGCTAGAATTCGGAGGTGCGTCAAAAAGGGTCTGAAAAAGCTCCTCCTTACCTTGCAGGCGTTGCTGAAAGAGGTATCTTTCAAAACCTTCATTCACTTCAACATTAAAGTGCTGGTCCAGTTTGAGGATGACCGTGTCATACTTGGATTGGTTTTCGCCTTCTTCGAATACCAGTGAGTTGAAGACGTCGGGGGCGTGCTGACCTGCGTAGAAGAGGAGCATTGCAATCTTCGTTTCATCCGAGGCACTCTGTTTCTCGTTGGCTCGGATGTACAGGTCAAATCGCTGCCTGAAGAGCTTCCAATTGGTACCTAGGTTCCCCGCGACTTGCAACGGCTGCGGTTTGTCGGTGCGGTCCATGTCCAGAATGGCAGGTTAGTTGGCAGGTATCGATCCACTCCTGTACCATGTGGTGTTGGGCGTTCTGACACACAGATGAGCCAACACGGTTGTATATGGTACAACGCTATTTTTATTTAAACTTTCTATGTACAGTTTTGTCTTGCTACTCTGCACGTGGGGATTCCCTGTTTGTGATCTTGAAACAGGTCTTGTCCGTGTCTTTGTCCCCAGACCTACTGACCACTAGGTGTCGTGTTTGTGCTTTTATGTGGTTGCTGTCTTTGTGTGTGATTGGTTGTGGTGTTGTGTGCTCTGATTTGTCTGTTGGTGTGTCCATCATGATGTGTGTGTTTGAATATCATGACAGATGCAACGTACTTAAAATCTCACCATATCTTCCGCTCCGCACACTAATTGCCATGTTGGTCCCTAATGGGCCTAGTTTTACCCTGATCAACTCCCTGCCCTTAATATACTTATAAAATACCTTTGGATTTTCCTTTATTTTATCTGTAAGTGCTATTTCATGCCCCCTCGTCACTCTCCTAATTTCTTTCCTAAGTAACCTCCTCAATGAAGAATGCAGGAAAGCATGCAAGAAGCAACATCAGGCAAACTGAAAAATGAGGTGTCAACCTGGTGAAGCTACAACACAGGACTACTTGTGTACCAAACAGCACAAGCAACAAGTAATAGACAGAGTTAAACGATTCCACAAAAAACACATCAGGGGCGTCATTCTCCGACCCCCCAGCGGGTCGGAGAATGGCCGTTGGCCGCCGTGAATGCCGCCCCCGCCGGTTGCCGAAGTCTCCGGTACCGGATATTCGGCGGGGGCAGGAATCGGGCCGCGCCGGTTGGCGGGCCCCCCCGCTCGATTCTCCGGCCTGGATGGGCCGGAGTCCCGCCGATAAATTGCCTGTCCCGCCGGCGTAAATTAGAGTACCTATTTACCGGCGGGACAAGGCGGCGTGGGCGGGCTCCGGGGTCCTGGGGGGCGGGGCGATGGGCGCTCTAACCGCGGGGGGTGCCCCCACAGTGACCTGGCCCGCGATCGGGGCCCACCAATCCGCGGGCGGGCCTGTGCCGTGGGGGCACTCTTTCCCTTCCGCCTCCGCAACGGTCTCCACCATGACGGAGGCGGAAGAGACTCTCCCCACTGCGCATGCGCGGGAAACTGTCAGCGGCCGCTGACGCTCCCGCGCATGCCCCGACATGTCATTTCCGCGCCAGCTGGCGGGGCAACAAAGTCCGTCTCCGCCAGCTGGTGGGGCGGAAATCCCTCCGGCGCCGGCCTAGCCCCTCAATGTTGGGGCTCGGCCCCCAAAGATGCGGAGCGTTCCGCACCTTTGGGGCGGCGCGATGCCCGTCTGATTGCCACCGTTTTGGGCGCCAGTTGGCGGACATCGCGCCGTTTGGGGAGAATTTCGCCCCAGATTCAAGCTCTGCAGTTCTGCCACATCCAGCCGTGAATGGCTATGGACAATTAACAAACTGGAGGAGGCGGCTCCACAAATAACCCCATCCTCAGTGATGGAAGAGTCCAGCATATCTGTACAAAAGTCAAGGCTGAGGCATTCGCAACAATCTTCAGCCAGAAGTGTCGAGTGGATGATCTATCTCGGTCTCCTCTGGAGGTCCCCAGCATTACAGATGTCAATCTCCTGCCAATACGATTCACTCCACGTGATATCAAGAAACGGCTGAAGACACTGGATACTGCAAAGGCTATGGGCCATGACAATATTCCGGCAATAGTACTGAAGACTTGTGCTGCATAACGTGCCGCACCCCTAGCCAAGCTATTCCAGTACAGCTACAATACTGGCATCTTCCCAGCAATGTGGAACATTGCCCAGGTGTGTCCTGTAAACAAGAAATAGGACAAATCCAACCCAGCTAATTACCACCCTATCAGTTTACTCTCCATCATCAGTGGAAGAAGTCATCAACAGTGCTATCAAGCAGCATTTACTCAACAATAACCTGCTCACAGATGCTCAGTTTGGGTTCCGCCAGCGTCACTCAGCTCCTGACTTCATTATAGCCTTGGTTCAAACATGGATAAAAGAGCTGAATGCTAGGGGTGAAGTAAGAGTGACTGCCCTTGACATCAAGGCAGCATTTGACTGAGTACGGCATCCAAGAGCCCTAGCGACACTGGAGTCAATGGGAATCAGGGGGAAACTCTCTGCTGGTTGGAGTCATACCTGGCATAAAGAAAAATGGTTGTGGTAGTTGGAGGTCAATCATCTCAGCTCCAGGACATCACTGCAGGAGTTCCTGAGGGTAGTGTCCTCGGCCCAACCATCTTCAGCTGCTTCATCAGTAACCTCCCTTCCATCAGAAGGTTATAAGTGGGGATGTTTGTGGATGACTGCACAATGTTCAGCACCATTCGCGACTCCTCAGATAATGAAGCAGTCCATGTCCAAATGCAGCAAGACCTAGACAATATCCAGGCTTTGGGCTGACAAGTTGCAAGTTACATTCACACCACACAAGTGCCAGGCAATGACCATCTTCTACAACAGAGGATCTAACCTTGCCCTTTGACATTCAAAGGCATTACCAACGCTGAATCTCCACAATCAACATCCTGGGGGTTACCATTGATTAGAAAGTGAATTGGACTAGCCATATTAATAGTGTGGCTTCCAGGACAGGTCAAAGGCTAGGAATCCTACGGCGAGTAACTCACCTCCTGAACCCCCCAAAACCTGTCCACCATCTACAAGGCACAAGACAGGAGTGTAATGGAATACTCTCCACTTGACTGGATAAGTGCAGCTCCAACAACACTCAAGAAGCTCAACACTATCCAGGACAAAGTAGCCCGCTTGATTGTTCCTCCTTCCACAAACATTCACTCCCTCCTTCACCGCGAACACTGTTCAATGACAAGAAGTTGCCGAAAGTGCATGATAAACAATCCTCATGAATTGTAGAACCCCCCCCCCTTTGCCCCACGTAGCTTAAATTTCACCTACTCCAAGGTCAAGAATTCCAGTAGGCCTTCCTACCATGCCGAGGCACAGATGCTGACCTCCACCTCAGCAAGATCCGCCTCCGGGGAATGAGCAAGGCGAAGGCTAAGACATCTGCCCCCGCATCCGTCTGCAACTCGGGCAGGTCCGACACCCCGAAAATGGACTCCAGCAGATCTGGTTTCAAGTTCACATGTTGTACCCTGAGATTATGCTAAAGACCTCCCTCCAGTACCTCTCCAGCTTCGGGCAGGACCAAAACATATGTAGATGGTTTGCGGGGCCCCTCCTGCACCACTCGGACATCCTCCACCCTGTCGAAGAGCCGGTTCATCCTCACTTTCGTGAGGTGCGCCCTGTACATGACCTTCAGTTGTATCAGCTCCAGCCTCACGCATGAGGTTGAGGCATTTACCCTTCGTAGCACCTCACTCCACAGACTTTCTTTCATTACCTCCCCCCAACTCTTCTTCTCACTTGGCCTTAATCCCTTCCATGGACACCCTGTTCTTCTCCAGAATCTTCTGTAAATTGCCAACACTTCCCCCTTCTCCAATCCCCCTGCCGACAGTACCTCCTCCAATAAAGAGGGGGCTGGCACTATCGGGAAGCCCGGAAACTCCTTCCTTACAAAGTCTCAGAGCTGCAGGTACCTAAACCCTTCCCCTTGTGCCAGTCCATACTTCTCCTCCAACCTCGCAAAGGGCCCCCCCCCAGGAACAGGTCTTTTATTACCTTGATCCCCCTCTCCTCCCACCTCCGAAATCTCCCGTCCAACCTCCCCTGCTCAAACCTATGATTCTCCCTAATTTGCATATCTCTTGACCCAGCCCCCAACTTAAAGTGCTGCCTCATCTGCCTCCAAATCTTCAGCATTGCCACTTCGAGTTCATCAGTCTTACCCATCAGGCCCATCAGAAATAAATGCAGTTTAGCCTACCCATCCTCCCATGTGCCTTATCATACCCCTGTCTGCTCTGATTTGGAAAGCTTGTAGAAAAACTACACTGAACCAAAGAAGGCTTCCTAAACGTAAAGATAACTCGTGGGTGGTAACTATTTGCGGAATTTAGCTCATAGAGTTGTACTCTATGAGATAATTGTTTTGGGACAAGGAACATTTCTCAGAGTTCAGGAATGTAGATAGATGGGAACAGATTTAATTCCAGAATATAGTCTGTTTGTAGACATTGTTCTAGCTAAGTGTATCTTTGCTTTGTATTGTGGTCTTTCTTGTTGTGTGTTTCTACATGTTAATAAACATTATTTTATTTAAGCGCTTGTAACAAGGCTGGAGATTTCGTCACATTATACCAAATTGCAAAAACACTCTTAGGTGCCGGAATGTGGCGACTGGGGTCTTTTCACAGTGACTTCATTTGAAGCCTGCTTGTGACAATAAGCGATTTTCATTTCATTTTCATTTTTCAATAACTGGCGTTCCACGTTACCCTTCCTCGTTTTGGGATACACATCAGTGGGACTCTTAATAATCATTTCCTCTAAGTGTATGGTATTTCCAATGAAAAAGTCCCACAATCTGATCCAATGAACCCTAAGGCTGGATAATAATTTTGCTTGCACACCTCTGCATCTTCTTCAGGGCTTTAATATTGCACTATCTGAGCAATATACCTATTCGTTTTCTCGGTGGATTTGCAAAAACTTTTGTGGACCGTCAGAATTTCCTCCACTACCATCAAGAAGGCCGATCTGGAAAATCCCTCCCACACAGGGCTTCAATGTAAATTCTACCTGGACAAATGAATGGCACTCACTGGACCTGGCAAAAAAGTACCTGGGGCACTGGCACTGATCCATTGGACTGCTACGAAAAGTAAATTGGCCTTGGTCCCAGAGCAATTCAGCATCCGTTATTGGGCTAGCATCGGCGCCGCGTGGAACATGGTCGATTCCAATGAAAAATGGTATCCGATTCACCAGGGTCGGTATTGCCACTCGAGAGGCTGACAAGCTGCAGCCGCATGTTAGCACTCCACTCCCCACATACACTCATCCCAGCCAAGAAGATGGCAGCACGGAGGGCGGTCCCATTGATAATGGAGATGCAGGTGCAGAACCGGGGATTACATGAGGGACTGTCAGCAACCATCCAGCGCCTCCAGGTGTGGTTGGAGGAGTCCAACTGCTGGCAGAGGCAGGAGGCGGTGCCGGCAATGCATGCCACCCAGGCCAACACCTCACAGGTTGCGTCTGCAGTGGAAAATTGTGGGCGAAGGTATTGGCCATGGGTCAAGATGTCCAAGGCCTGGGGACCTCTGTGCGGACGGTGGCCGAGGCACAGGACAGGGCTGCTCTGTCACAGGCAGTTATGTACCAGGGCCACCTGGACCTTGCAGCGGCGCTCCAGAGCTAGGCCCAGTCACAATGGGTTATGGCTTAGGGCATTGCGTGGGCACTCTCTGAACTAAGCCAGTCCTGGAGGGAGGTGGCACACTCACTGAGTGATGTGACAAAGTTCCAAAGGTAGGTGGCCCAATCACTGTGCTCCATTGCCGTGAGCATGGAGATCCATGTCGAGACGAGCGTGGGCCCCCAGGACAGGTGGTGCCAGGTGGTGGGAGGAGTCCCAGGATTTCGTTCCGGGCGCACCCCATCCCATGGAATAGGTCGGGTGCCATCGGATACCCCGAAGGAGGAGGAGATAATGGGGCCCGTGCCGGTGGCTCCCGCAGGCGAGGTCCCGGAACACCACAGTGCCTCGGACTCCCCCCTCCTGCCCTGACGCATCTGATGGGCAGTGCACGGAACAGGCACCATGCCACTTGGAACACCTGAGCAACTGCCGAGCCCATCCAGGCCCTGTCGCTCCACAGGACTGCCTCCAAAGGGGACCCAGCACAGGACTCCCAGCAGGGCAGCTCCACCCTGATATACCGCCTGGGGATCCACCTAGACGTAGCGTTAGGGCCTGTAAGGCTCGAAAGGTAGACACCTGTTAAGTTGGCACAGAATAGCATTAGGGACTATGGCAAAGACGTGTACATTAATGTTCACCTTTTCACAATAAACATGTGCACAAACATTTCAATCTGCTTTGGAGCTCTTTGAAGGGTGTGAGGGATGGGCTGGGCTTGGCTGTCTGCAGAGGGGTAGGTTTGGGGGGAGGGGCGGAGAGGTGGGCAGGTGGTGGAAGTGGTACCCTGCCCCCTCTCTCAACACCCCCCCCCCCCCCCCCCCCCCCCCGACAGCCCGTCCCCACCTCCAACACACCAGAAGTTTGGTGGGACAGTGTGATGGCATGGTCAGCTCGCATCCAGGGATCACTCAGCTGGACGGTGGAAAGTGCTACTGTGGGCGGGAGTCAAATGATGCAGGGCACCAGAGCTCATCGTAGAGCGGGTTGTCATCATCCTCCATCCCAGGCTTTTCACAGTAACTTCATTTGAAGCCTACTTGTGACAATAAGCGATTTTCATTTCATTTTCATTTCATTTCATGCAGCAGACCCGCTGTTACCCGATTGAGGGGGGCAGGTGGCAGTGCAGGGAAGGTGGTTATGTGTGGGGGTGGGGCGGGATGGGATATTTGTGCTGTCGGCCAGGACCCCCTAGTCGGTGAACCTGATGGCAATAAGAGCGTCCCGTGCATGTACATGTTGTGCAGCCTCCCTTGCTCCATGCCCGGCCCATCCTGGCCCTCCCCCGCATCCTCCTTGTCGGACGAGGCCCAGCATTCATCCTCCAGCACATCACCCCTCTGCTGTGCAATGTTGTGGAGGGTGCAGCAGGCCGGACTTCCAGTTGCGGCTATGCTGACCTAAGTCGCACGTTCGGCAGCTCCCGCCAGAAACAGACTTTTGGGCTCTTTTGAGGGGCCCCAGCGGCATTTGTTCGACGGTTCCCACTGTGGGAAGGGGACAGTACGATTTCCCCGACCAGGAGTGGAGCGGTGAAAAAAGTAATTCTGGTGCAGCGAAAAGTGTGAGGGAGGAAAGCTAAGATGGCGGCGGGTAGAGACCAGGCAGCGTGGGCGCAAGAGCAGCAGGAGTTTCTCAAGCGCTGCTTCACGGAATTGAAAGCAGAGCTGCTGGAGCCGATGAAGGCTTCGATCAACAAGCTGGTTGAGACCCAGAAGGCCCAAGGGGCGGCGATCTGGGAGGTGCGGCAGAAGGCCTCGGAGAATGAGGACGAGATATTGGGCCTGGCGGTGAAGGTGGAGGCACACGAGGCGTTGCATAAGAAATGGCAGGAGAAGTTCGAGGACATGGAGAATCGGTCAAGAAAGAAGAATCTGCGGATTCTGGGTCTCCCGGAGGGAGTGGAGGGGTCGGAGTGGAGGGGTCGGATGCTGGAGCATATGTGGTCATGATGCTGAACACGTTGATGGGCACGGGTGCCTTCCCGAGGCCCCTGGAGCTGGATGGGGCACACCGAGTCCTGGCGAGGAGGCCCAAGTCTAACGAGCCGCCGCGGGCAGTATTGGTGCGGTTCCACCGCTTGGTGGACAGTGAGTGTGTCCTAAGATGGGCAAAAAAGGAGCGGAGCAGCAGGTCGAAAAATGCAGAGGTCCGTATATACCAGGACTGGAGCGCGGAGGTGGCCAAGATGAGGGCCGGGTACAACCGGGCTAAGGCGGTTCTGCATTGGAAGGGGGTGAAATTCGGGATCCGGCGCGACTGTGGGTCACGTTTAAGGACCGGCACCATTACTTTGAGACACTGGAGGAGGCGTGGACCTATATTCAGGCCGAAAGGTTGGACACGGACTGAGGGTCGGTTGTGAGGGGAGGTCGCAGGGGGCTACTGCGGTTACTGTGCTTTGGGGGATGTTCCGTGTTGTTTCCTTGGGTGCTGGGTGGGGTAGGGTGAAATGGTTCAAAGTGGGAGTTTTGTGAGAGTGTGGGTGTTGGTGGTTGGAAGGACGGTGCCCCGTTGGGGGGAGGGGAGATTGGAGGCCCGAGCTGGGGGAGCTGGGATTCGGCCGCAAAAGAGAGCTGCGCCAGAGAGGGAGGGGCCGGTCTGATGGAAAGCGCGGGCTTTTTCCCGCGCTAGGGAAGGAAGGGGGCAGGGCTGGGGGGGAAGGGCGATGTTGGAAAGGAGTGCCCGCTGATGGACAGGAGGCGGGGGGGGGGGGGGGGAGACTACCACACTGGGGGGTCGATGGAGTGGCGGGAGTGGCCGGGGTCAGCAGAAGTCAGCTGACTTACGGGAGTGCTATGGGGTGAGCAACGCAGCTAGGGGGGGAGAAACTGGGTTGCTGCTGCATTGGCCAAAGGTGAGCTGGAGCTCGGAGAGAGAGTCGGGGCGGGGGTCTGCCGTTGCGGGGAATGGAGAGTGCGGGAGGCGCGGGCACGTGGCTGGCCTAGAAAAGGGGATGGCTAATCGACGGGGGTGGGGGGCCTGATCCGGCTGATAACTTGGATAGTGAGAGGCCTGAACAGGCCGGTCAAGAGGGCCCGTATTCGCGCACCTGAAGGGACTGAAGGCAGATGTGGTGATGCTCCAGGAGACGCATTTGAGGGTGGCAGATCAGGTTAGGCTGAGAAAGGGGTGGGTAGGACAGGTTTTCCACTCGGGGTTGGACGCAAAGAATTGAGGGGTGGCGATTTTGGTGGGGAAGCGGGTGTCGTTTGAGGCGCTGAACATCGTGGCAGACAATGGAGGTAGGTATCTGATGGTGAGTGGTAAGCTGCAGGGGGTGCGGGTGGTCTTGGTGAATGTGTATGCCCCGAATTAGGACGATGCCGGATTTATGCGGCGCATGTTGGGCCGGATTCCGGAACTGGAGGCAGGGAGCTTGATAATGGGGGGGGGGCTTCACCACGGTACTGGATCCAGCACTGGACCGCTCCAGGTCCAGGACGGGTAAGAGGCCGGTGCCGGCCAAGGTGCTGAGGGGGTTTATGGACCCATGGAGGTTTGTCAGGCCGGGGGCCAGGGAATTTTCTTTTTTTTCCCACATCCATAAAGCCTATTCCCGGATAGACTTCTTCGTTATGAGCAGGGCACTAATTCAGAGGGTGGAGGGCACGGAGTATTCGGCCATAGCCATCTTAGACCATGCCCCGCATTGGGTGGAGCTGGAGCTCGGGGAGGAGAGGGACCAGTGCCCGCTGTGGCGCCTGGATGTGGGCTTGCTGGCGGATGAGGAGGTGAGCGGGCGGATCCAGGGGTGCATTGAGAGCTATCTAGAGGCTAACGATAATGGGGAGGTGCAGGTGGGGGTGGTCTGGGAGGAGCTGAAGGCGGTGATTAGGGGAGAGCTAATCTCCACTAGGGCCCACAAGGAGAAGGAGAGAAGAGAGAGGGAGTGATTGGTCGGGGGGATTTTAAGGGTGGATAGGAGATATGCAGAGGTCCCTGAGGAGGGACTATTCAAGGAGCGCCGAAGCCTCCAGGCCGAGTTCGACCTGTTGACCACCAAGAAGGCAGAGGTGCAGTGGAGGAAAGCACAAGGGGCGGTGTATGAGTATGGGGAGAAGGCTAGCCGGATGTTGGCACACCAGCTTCGGAAGTGGGAGGCAGCGAGGGAGATTGGGCGAGTTAGGGATAAAGCGAGGAACACGGTGCGGAGTTCGGTGGGAATAAATGGGGTATTAAGAGACTTTTATGAGGGGCTGTATAGGTTTGAGCCCCCGACGGAGGAGGGGGGATGGGTCAATTTTTGGATCGACTGAGGTTCCCGAGGGTGGAGGAGGAGCAGGTGGCTGGGCTTGGGGCACCGGTAGGGCTGGAGGAGCTGACTAAGGGGCTGGGGAGTATGCAGGTGGGGAAGGCACCGGGGCCAGATGGGTTCCCGGTGGAATTTTACTGGAAGTACATGGATCTGCTGGGCCCTCTATTAGTATGGACTTTCAATGAGGCGAGGGAGGGTACCCCCATTCTGTAGGCTGCCCAGTGCAGGCCACGATTATAGTCTCACACACGATTCTCCGCCCAATCACGTTTTGCGATTCTGGCGTCGCTAGACGGAGAACCCCATCCCTGGTCACATATCAAACCCAACAGCTGCCTGGCTTCAACCTTCCAAGGAAAGACTTCCAAGGAAAGGGCAGCACGGTAGCATTGTAGATAGCACTATTGCTTCACAGCTCCAGGGTCCCAGGTTCGATTCCAGCTTGGGTCACTGTCTGTGCGGAGTTTGCACGTTCTCCCCGTGTGTGCGTGGGTTTCCTCCGTGTGCTCCGGTTTCCTCCCACAGTCCAAAGATGTGCAGGTTAGGTGGATTGGCCATGATAAATTGCCCTTAGTGTCCAAAATTGCCCTTCGTGTTGGGTGGAGTTGTTGACCTTGGGTAGGGTGCTCTTTCCAAGAACCGGTGCAGACACAATGGGCCGAATGGCCTCCTTCTGCACTGTAAATTCTATGATATGATGACTAATCCAACCTCAACAGGTTCAGGACCAGCCATATCCCCCCATGTGTCTGTGGGAGAGAGCAAACTATGCACCACATCATTGAAGGATATCCAATCCACAGACTCACTTAGGGGAGGCCTATCCACACTCAGCACGGCAGGGCCAGAAGAAACTGCTTGGCTTAGGGATTTTGCATTCGTTAAGTAAAAATCCACTATTGCCTGCAAGTTCTCCTCCTACATTGGAAGCTGTAGTTGTTATCCTTGCATGGCAAACACATGGCCAGAATGACCCAAATCCAAATGTATAATACTGCATTTATCCACATTAAAGGTCTCCTGCCACACACAGACCCTTTTCGCCAAGTATCTTAATCAGACTATGCTGTCTATTTGATCTGTTTCAAATTCCCTCACACACTTTTCTGTTAATGTTAGTTTCTCCTTGTACATGAAACGAAAATGAAAATGAAATGAAATTTGCTTATTGTCACAAGCAGGCTTCAAATGAAGTTACTGTGAAAAGCCCTCAGTCGCCACATTCCGGCACCTGTTCGGGGAGGCTGGTATGGGAATTGAACCGTGCTGCTGGCCTGCTTTGGTCTGCTTTCAAAGCCAGCGATTTAGCCCTGTGCTAAACAGCCTCTGTGGAAACAGTGTAGAATTAGAACGCAAGAACCAGGAGCAGGAGTAAGCCATTCAGCCTCTCAAGCCTGCTCCGCCATCCAATGCGATCATGGCTGATCGCCTCTTGGCCTCCATTTTCCTGCCCGTTCTGCATAACCCTTCAACACATTTCTAATTAAAAATCTGTCTATCTCTTCCTTAAATTTATTCACAGCCCCGGGATCCACCGCACTCTGGGGTCGCAAATTCCACAGATTCACGGCCTTTTGAGAGAAGTAATTTCTCCTCATCTCCTCATGTTTTAAATCTGCTACCCATCATGCTGAAACTATGACCTCTCGTTTTCGATTGCCCTACAAGTGAAAGCATCCGCTCTACGTCTACTTTGTCAATAGCTTTTACTATTTTATATACCTCAATTAAATCTCCTCATTTTCCAAACTCGAGAGTATAGGCCGAAACTGTTCATAAGACAAACTCCTTGGGCAGGATTCTCCGTTTCTGAGACTAAGTATTGACACCAGCGCAAAATTCGTGGACTTTCACGACAGCAAAACTGGCGCAGAAACTGGACCAATTCAGCGACTGTTAAGGGGCTAGCACCGGTGCCACGTGGAACACAATCGATTCCAATGAAAAACAGTGTGGGATTCACCGGGTCCGTGATTGACACTCAGGAGGCTGACAAGCTGCAGCCGCATATACACATTATATTCCTCACACACACTCATCCTAGCTAACAAAATGGCACTTGTTGTGCTGCAGGAAGCCCATACAGCTGATGGGTCAGCTGGGACAGAGGGCATCTCAGGGGGTGCCCGGGGGGGGCGGGGCGCGGGGGGGGGGTCGGACCCATACAATCCGTGCCCCTTAATTCACAGTGGGCTGTTAGTGGCGTGCGCAGCTGCATGGCTGCCTTTCCAGCTCCGGCAATGATGTTTCTTGCCCGTTGACCCCAACCCCAAAGCCCACCCCCTGCTACTCCCCCCGGCAGTGGCGTTTTCCCCCCTGGATGTTGGACACTTACCATACCATACCCACCTCGCACTTCCCTCAGCAGCCACGACGCGGTTTCACAATTTTTAAAAGCATAAATGAACCGTGCTGTCGGGAACTCGGCCCATCGGAGACAGAGAATCACAGAGGCCCCAGAGAATACCTGGTCAGGCCCACTAATGATATGCAATGGATGTTTACTGTCCGTGCATTCTGGACCACATTGACGCTGCTGTCGAGGTGAAGGAAAATTACGATTTGGCATCAAATCGGCACCCGCCACAATTCTGCTGTTGGAACCAATTCTCCGCTCAATCGCATTTCCTGATTCTGGTGTCAGCCAATGGAGAATCCCGCCCCTCATCTCTAGAATCAACTAGTGAACCTCCTCTGAACTGCCTCAAATGCAGCTACATCCCTCCTCAAATAAGGGAACCAAAATTGTACACAGTACTCCAGGTGCGGTCTCACCAATGCCTTATTCAGTTTCAGCAACACTTCCCTCATTTTATACTCTATCGTTATAAAGACCATAATTCCATTTGCCTTCCTTATTACCTGTTGTACCTGCAAACTAGTATTCTGAGATTTATGCACGAGGACACCCAGGTCTTTCTGCACTGAAGCACTCTGAAGTATCTCTCCATTTAGATAACAAGTTGCCTTTCCCTTTTTCTGAGCAAAATGGATAATCTCACACTTATCCACGTTAAACTCCATCTGCCAAATTTTGGCCCACTCACCAAACCTATCTATATCGATTTATAAATTTCTATTTCTTCATTGCAACTTACTGCCCCAGCTATTTTGTGTCATCTGCATATTTGGCTATAGTACCTTCTATCCCTACATCTAAGTCATTAATATATATTGTAAATAGTTGGGAACCAAGGACTGAACCCTGTGGCACCCACGGGTTACATCTTGACCATCAGAAAAAGACCCATTTATCCCGACTCTCGGTCTGTTAGCCAGTCTTAGAATTATAGAATCCCTACAGTGCAGAAGGAGGTCATTCGGCCCATTGAGTCCGTCCATCTGAAAGAACACCAGTCCAAGGCCCGAGCATCCATCCTAGGCCCAATCCACTGCCCTATCCCCGTAACCCCCTCTTAACCTTTTGGACACTGACAGAAATTTAGCATGGCTGATCCACCTAACCTGCACATATTTGGACTGTGGGAGGAAACTGGGGCACCCTTGGAAATCCACATAGAGACGGGAGAATGTGCAAACCCCACACAGTCACTGAAGGTCAGAATCAAACCCAGGTCTCAGCAGACTAACCAAGCTTCTATCGAAGCTAATAAATTACCCCTAATCCCATGGGATCATCTTGTGCATCAACCTTTTGTGCGGCACCTTATCAAATGCTTTCTGGAAGTCCAGATATACTACATCTACAGGATTCCTATTATCAACGTGGCTTGTGGAATTAGACCTCTCTCTCTCTCTCTATTTGTTTCCCATCAACACCCTCTATAATAGATCAGAGACATTCTTGATGCAATGGTGAGTTGCTGTCTGATTACTGTATTGGAATTTGTTATTTGCTGCTTAAAAAGATCCAGTTGCTAAGAAATTGAAGGGACAGGTTACTTCTGAGACAGTGAAGTGCAGAGAAACCTCAGGTGACAATTTCCATTTTTCTTCTTGATCCATCAATACTGGCGAGTGACTGTGTGCAGGAAAGGGACACCTATGATATCTCAAGCTAACTGTCCAATTTAGCCATCTTTTCTTCAAATCACAGAAATAGAGAGATTTGCAGTGGGAAATCCTGTCCCCGGTGCAAAAGCCATTCTGCACAGCTGAATAAATTGGGCATTACAAGTCTGGATAGATTCTGCAGAGCACCAAACAACTGAAATTGATGTACAGGGAAGTGCCAATCTTCAACTGTAGTACACAAAATGGTCTCTTCAAATTGCTATCTGTTTCAAGGATATCTATCCTCAGATAGAGCAGCACAATTGCTTCACAGCTCCAGGGTCCCAGGTTCGATTCCGGCTTGGGTCACTGTCTGTGCGGAGTCTGCACATCCTCCCCGTGTATGCGTGGGTTTCCTCCGGGTGCTCTGGTTTCCTCCCACAGTCCAAAGATGTGCAGGTTAGGTGGATTGCCATGATAAATTGCCCTTAGTGTCCAAAATTGCCCTTAGTGTTGGGTGGGGTTACTTGGTTATGGGGATATGGTGGAGGTGTTGACCTTGAGTAGGGTGCTCTTTCCAAGAGCCGGTGCAGACTCGATGGGCCGAATGGCCTCCTTCTGCACTGTAAATTCTATGATGACTCATACCATCACATATATGTGGTAATATTCATTTGGAGAAGGCTTGGTGCAAGAGTTGAGGAAAATTAGTGTGGGGGGATGACAAGCAATATTGACAACATTACAACTTCCTACACTACAAGAGTAACTACACTTCAGAAATATTTAATAGGCTATAAAACACTTGAAATGTCCTGAGGTACACAAAATAAGCGTGATATAAATGCAAGTCTTTCTTCTTTGACTCATATAAATGCAACTCGGCGACCTACACGGAGGTTATTTTACCATAAGTGATAATCACTTGACTTTCTCGACATCCTCATCCTTTTTCAAAAGAGGCACCTATGCACCTATTGCCACTGCCCCTGGGGATTCCTGCCACCATTGACAATGGTGGAACAAGGCGAAGGCAGGTCAGCACAATGTAATATAGTCTTCTGGGCCACACTTCCCCATAGTCATTTAGACGCAGCAGGTGAGTAATAGAAGACTGCCCCACTGCAAGAAAAAAAGAGTGAGGCAGGAGCCAGGTAGGCCTTACCAGTTCAGTTTTCACCATTTCCACTGCTATTCTGACCAATTTGAAATGAGATAGCAGTAAAAAAAAATCCAAGTCAATGTGCCATTAAGCAAGGCCAATCAATTGCCTCATTTACATTCAATTTAAGATAAATCAGAAAATCAGAGTTGAGTTGCATTTTCATGGAAAAGCAAGAATTGTGATGGTCGGCTTCAATGAGAAAATTGACATATCATAGAATCTACAGTGCAGAAGTAGGCCATTCGGCCCATCGGGTCTGCACCGGCCCTTGGAAAGAGCACCCTACTTAAACCCACACCTCCATCCTATCCCCGTAACCCAGTGACCCCACCTAACCTTTTTGGACACTAAGGGCAATTTAGCATGGCCAATGCGCCTAACATGCACATCTTTGGACTATGGGAGGAAACCGGAGCACCCAGAGTAAATCCACGCAGACACAGGGAGAACGTGCAGACTCCGCACACACCATCTGCAAGTGCACTGCAGCAACATGACAACCTCCTTCAACAGCACCTTCCAAACATAGGGGGTTGCAGACTCCGCACAGACGTGACCCGAGCCGGAATCTAACCTGGGACCCTGGAGCTGTGAAGCAACAGTGCTAACCACTGTGCTACCGTGCCACCCCAACCAGCCATCCAGTGAAAGTGATAGTAACATAAAACCATAAGACATAGGAGCAGAATTAGGCCATTTGGCCCATCGAATCTGCTCCGCCATTCAATCTGATGCTCGATCAATAACTCCAGAAGCGAGATTGGAACACAACTGAAGGCTTTATTGGACTAGATGTTTCCCCCAGCAGCGCAGGTACAGAATGCAGCTGCTAGGGAGACGCAGGCTCTTATACTCCGCCTTACTGGGCGGAACCTGCAGGCAGGCTTCACCAATGATACTGCTGTCTCAGGTACCTCCCACACCAATGGTCCTACAGCATCAACCTGGGTACCGTAATACCCCTAATACCGACTACCACACAATCATAGCCGATATGTTTCTGATCCCCATTCTCCTGCCTTCTGCCCATAACCCCTGATCTCCTTATTAATCAAGAACCTATCTATCTCTGTCTTAAAGACACTCAGTGACTTGGCTTCCACAGCCTTCTGCGGCAATGAGTTCCACAGATTCACCACCCTCTGGCTGACGAAACGTCTTCTCATCTCTGTTTTAAAGGATTTCCATTTAGTCAGAGGCTCTGCCCTTGTGTTCTAGTCACTCCTACTCGTGGAAACATCCTCTTCACATTCACTCTATCTAGGTCTCTCTGTATTCTGTAAGTTTCAATGAGATCCCCCTCATCATTCTAAACTCCATCGAGTGCAGATTCAGAGTCCTCAACCACTCTTCATATGACAAGTCCTTCATTCTGAGGATCATTCTTGTAAACTTCCTCTGGACCCTCTCCAAGGCCAGCACATCCTACCTTCGATATCGGGCCCAATACTGTTCACAATATTCCAAACGGGGTCTGACCAGAGCCTTACAAAGCCTCAACAGTACACCTCTGCTTTTGTATTCTAGCCCTCTCGACATGAATGCTAACATAGCATTTGCCTTCCTAACTGCCCACTGAAACTGCATGTTAACCTGAAGAGAATCCTGAACGAAGACTCCTAAGTCCCTTTGTGCTTCTGATTTCCGAAGCCTTTTCCCATTTAGAAAATAGTCTATGCCTCTATTCTTCCTACTAAAGTGCACAACCTCACACCTTTCAACATTGCAATCCATCTGCCACTTCTTTGCCCACTCTCCTAGCCTGTCCAGGTCCTTCCATGCCTCTCTGCTTCCTCAACACAATCTGTCCCTCCACATATCTTTGTATCATCTGTAAACGTAGCAACAATACCTTCAGTAATGTATATCGTGAATAGCTGTGGTCCCAACACTAACCCCTGCAGAACACCACTAGTCACCAGCTGCCATCCTGAAAAGGACCCCTTTGTCCCCACTCTCTGCCTTCTGTCAGACAGCCAATCCTCTATCCATGCCAGCACCCTGCTCATAGCACCATGGGCTCTTATTTAGCAGCCTCCTGTATGGCACCTTGTCAAAATTCTGGAAATTCAAATAGATTAAGTCCACTGGTTCTCCTTTGTCTAAACCCCTCGTTACCTCCTCAAAGAATTCTAATAATTTGTCAGGCATAACCTCCCCTTGATGAATCTGTGCTGACTCAGTCCTATTTTACCATGCATTTCTAAGTACTCTCATCCTTAATAATGGACTCTAAACTCTTACCAACAACTGAAATCAGGCTAACCGGCCTGTAATTTCCTGTCTTCTGTCTCCCTCCCTTCTTAAATAGGAGTGTTACATTAGCCATTTTCCAATCCTCTGGGACCGTCCTGGCCTCCAGTGAATCCTGAAAGATCACCACAATGCCTCCACAATCTCCTCAGCTATCTCCATCAGAACTCTAGGGTGTAGTCCATCCGGTCCGGGTGATTTATCCATCTTCAAACCTTTCAGTTTCCCCAGCAACTTCTCCTTAATGATGGCCACTTCACTCACCTCTGCCCCCTGACTCTCTTGAAGTTCTGATATGCCACTGGTGTCTTCTACCGTGAAAACTGATGTAAAGTACTGATTCATTTCCTCTACCATTTTTCTGCTCCCCGTTACTACTTCTCCAGCCTCATTTTCCAGTGGTCCAATGTCCATTCTTGCCTCTCTCTTACCTTTTTCTATCGAAAAAACCCTTGCAATCTTCTTTTACATTACTAGCTAGCATACACTCATATTTCATCTCCTCCCCCCTTACTGCTTTTTTAGTTGTCCTCTGCTTGCTATTAAAGGCTTCCCAATCCTCTGGCGTCCCACTAATCCTCACCACATAGTATGCTTTTTCCTTTTGCTTTTATGCTGTCCTTCACTTCCCTCGTTAGCCATGGTTGCCTTGTCTTCCCATTGGCATGTTTCCTCCTCCTTGGAATGAATGTTTTTTATTCATTCATGGACGTGGGCATCGCTGGCTGTGCCAGCATTTATTGCCCATCCCTAATTGCCCTTGAGGGGGCAGTTAAGAGTCAACCACATTGCAGTGGGTCTGGAGTCACATGTAGGCCAGATCAGGTAAGGACGGCAGATATCCTTCCCTAAAAGACATTAGTGAACCAGATGGGTTTTTACAACAATCGACAATGGTTTCATGGTCATCATTAGACTTCTAATTCCAGATTTTTATTGAATTCAAATTTCACCACCTACCATTGCGGGATTCGAACCCGGGTCCTCAGAGCATTATCCTGAATTTCTAGTTTACTAGTCCAATGACAACACCACCGCACCACTGCCTCCCCTGAAAACCTTGGGTGGGATTCTCAGAGCCCGCACCAGGTCGGAGAATCACCAGGGGGGGGGCCGTGTGAATCCCGCCAGTCCGCTCCGACGGCGGGCCGCCGATTCTCCCGCCAATCGTGCCGGCGCAGTCACCGTGGCGACTGTCGGGGCCCATTGAAAGCGGCCCCTGCAGCGATTCTCCGCACTCGACAGGCCGAGTGCCTGCTGAGTTCCGGCGATTCCCGCCGGCATCATTCGCGTATGGTCCTACCCGGCGGGACCTCGCCGTTCTGGCTGCGGGGGCCGTCCTGGTGGGGGGGCGGGGGGAGCTGACCCCGAGGGGGGCCTCCACGGTGGGCAGGCCCGTAATCGGGGGCAACCGATCGGCGAGCGTGCTCATTCCAGGGGGGGGGCTATGTTCCTTCGCGGAGGGCCCCTGTAGGGCTCCGCCATGTTGCCCGAAAGCTGGCATGGAGACGGCCGTGGTGTGCATGCGCGGACCCGCACTGGCCGTGGCACGCATGCTCGGACCCACGCCGGCCGTGTAGGGCCGGCTTTCAGTGCCGGAGCAATGCACAGCACTCCGGCGCCGTGCTAGCCCCCAAGGAAGGGGTGAATGGCTGGGCCTGGAGGCCCGTTGATGCCGGCATCACTCACGCCGGTTTTTATGCCAGCATCAACACTTGGCTGGGATTTCGGAGAATCCTGACCCTTGTTTCGTATACTGCACGCATTTAGATACAACACCTCAGTCCTGAGTTGACCGTGCCCCTTCTCTTAGTTGTCCCCTTTTTTGCTGTGCCTGAAGTTAGATTCCTGACGCTTTCTATATTATCTGCTCTATTACTATTACTTTACTAACCTCTCCAGAGCCCTCGGCCCCTTTAACTCGTTTAAAGTCCTCATATTAACTTGCACTCTCACCTTCTCCTTTAACTTTGGTTTTCTAATTTTCCAAACAACTGAACCCTCCCCCCCCCCCCCCACAATATTTAGTTTAAAGCCCTAAATGTAAGACTGTACAGCTAGTCTCATGGGGAAAAATATCTGCTACATTGGAAATTATAACTGTGACTTTTATTCACAATATTATTAAAGCTGTTAAAACAGCACATATTTCCCTAAATTAGACATAAATACTAAAGTTTTCTCGTTTCTGATCATGATTGTACTTGTCAAAGTACACCTGCATCCCTCCAGTGTCACAAATTTGATAAAACGGTTAGACAGAAATCAGCCTGTCCCTGACTCATTAGCTATTTAATCATCATTTCTTGTAAGACATCAACAAATCACCACAAAAATTAGAATGAAAACTGTCATAAAAACCAATTGGTTCACAAATGTCCTTCAGGGTCTGGCCTCCATGTCATTCCAGTCCCACAATATAGCGCTCGTTTTAATGATCTCTCAATTAAGCTACATATTGGTAAAATAACCTCGACAATAAAGAAAATAAAGAGAGCAATATCATACAAGGGAGAGCCAATTGCAGCCTAATCAACTCTGCAAAGTCTTCCTCATCAACATTTGAGGACTGATATCCAATTTGGGAGAGATGACCTACAGGCTGGTCCAGTAGCAGCATGTTGTGGAGATGCCGGCGTTGGACTGGTGTGAGCACAGTAAGAAGTCTTACAACACCAGGTTAAAGTCCAACAGGTTTGTTTCAAATCACTAGCTTTCGGAGCACTGCTCCTTCCTCAGGTGAATGAAGAGGTATGTTCCAGAAACATATATATAGACAAAGTCAAAGATGCAAGATAATGCTTTGAATGTGAGATTTGCAGGTAATTAAGTCTTTACAGATCCAGAGATAGGGGTGACCCCAGGTTAAAGAGGTGTTAATTGTCTCAAACCAGGGGTTGGTAAGATTTCGCAAGCACAGGCCAGATGGTGGTGGATGAATGTAATGCGACATGAATCCAAGGTACCGGTTGAGGGCGTACTCATGTGTGCGGAACTTGGCTATAAGTTTCTGTTCGCCGATTTTGCGTTGTCGCGCGTCCTGAAGGCCGCCTTGGAGAACGCTTACCCGGAGATCAGAGGCTGAATGCCCTGAGTAGCAGCAAGACACAGTTGTTCTCAGAGTTATCACAGTTAATTTCTCAGACTCTTACTGAGCAAACCACATCCCCCTGCAGAGGTACACAATTGGGTGAGAATGGCCTTGGTAATCCCAAACATTGACCTAAAGCTATAAGATTCAGATTCAATGGAAACCAAAGAAATCGGCCAATCTCTCCACAGCCCCTCCACCACCCCCGCCCCCAACAACCGTGAATGAATTAGTGGACTTCCATGCTTAACACTACTTGAAGGAAGCACTGCAGAAAATCACAGAATCCGTATGGTGCAGAAGGAGGCCATTCTGCCCATCGAGTCTGCACTGACCCTTTCAATGAACGCCCTACCCATAGCCACACCCCGGCCACTCCATCCTATCCCTGTAATTCCAAAACCTAACCTGCACATCCCTGGACACTAAGTGGCCAATCCACCTAACCTGCACATCTCTTTGGAATGTGGGAGGAATCCGGAGCACCCAGAGGAAGCCCACGCAGACACGGGGAGAATGTGCAAACTCCACACAATCACCCGTGGCCAGAATTGAACCCGGGTCCCTGGTGCTGAGGCGCTGCTTGTGTCCTTAGGAGTTTGGGGATCGACTCAGCAGACTGGAGTTAAAGTTCGCTCATAGGCACGTTTAGCGGGGTGTTTCTCGGCGCCTGCAGTGCCGAGAAAGAACCTGCTATTAAATGGCACTATGCCTGTTTCGTTTGGCTTCAACTCCCCGTTGAGGTTGTACTTTAAGTAATTTCCTGCACCGGCAAGCCCAGACTCCCCAAGGATCAAGGTGCCATATTTAAAGGCAACCCCAATCTTTTGGCCTACCCCTCAGTGACCTCACCACGGCATCTGCCCCCCCCCCCCCACTTCACCAACCTACCTCTTCTGGGGTCCTCAAGCCCCTTCACCCGACCATTTATGGGCAAGGGATTCCCAGGTCTGACTCCTGGCATGGCCAACCTGGTACCTAGACACCGTGGCACTGCCAGCCTGGCACCTGAGGAGGGAGTTGTGTTGTGAGGAGGGTGTCGTGTTGTGAGGAGGGCTTTGTATTACGAATAGGGTGTCGTGTTGTGAGATTGGTGTTATGATGTGAGGAGAGTGTTGTGTTGTGAGGAGGAGGCTTCCCCCTGTAGTGATCTGTACATCTGTACATACAATTGCACATACACCAGGGACTACAGACAGATGTAACAGCCACAGCATCACTAGAGGGCAGCATATAAAGGGTTCAGTCCAAGGGAGGATCTGCCTCTTTCAGAAGCACAGGGCTAGTGAGCAGCAGCAGACAGAGACAGCTCAGCATAATCTCAAGTTAATACCACAAGGTTGTGATTATGCTGATTTCAGAGACACTGTGATAATGCATCAATTAATTTCTGGACTATCTGATAAAAATTTGAGGGAAGAACTTTCACAAAATAAGTAACTCTAGAAATCGCTCTACAAAAATGCCTTGCTTATGAACAAAAACAAAATCAATAGTCTCTACAAACACAGAATCATCATTTAGAAAACAAAATCGGTAAAAATGGCACGAACACTCACCACGAGGTGCAGGCAGGGTTGAATCGGAGGAAAATGGAGGTTCTGAGCGGCAGCCATCTTGAGAAAGGAGCCGCACATGCTCAGTTGCGAAAAAAGGGCACAGTACAGGAAACTCGGTGTGCGCATGGGCAATCGAGTCCTACGCATGACGTCACGAGTGTCATGACGTCAGAGGACCAGGACCGCGACCACTTAAAAAGGAAATGCACGAAAATGAACAAAAAGAAATTTAAAGCTGCAAAGCCCAATTTTCTTGCCTCAAAAGATAGAACAATGCCCGAACTTACACCAGCAGTTGAAAATAACTTTCAGAACACCCTGGAACAAGCAGTTAGCACCGCCCTAGAAGGTGATATGGTCTTTGTAGACTACGACTCAGACAAAGATTATCATCTTGGGAGATGGCTACCCCAGTACCAAATCCGAACCGCAACTAGAGGTGTTGTACCGTGAAGACCCCGACGATGAGTTCTTCGGAATGGGGAATCTGCAGCCCAGCATATATGACATCCCGACTCGTGAGTGCAGGATTATGCTTCGGCCTGACGCCAAGAAACAGAGAGTGGTCCAAGCACCACGAAGGGTCCCAGCCTCCACACAAGAAGATGATTTGTTCATTAAACATGAAGAGAACGATCACAAATCCGAAACAAAAAGCGATGATTTGTCTATCAAACAATACACACAATACTGCTCAGACATGGCTGAGTTATTCGGAGATCCTGATCACAGCATCAGCAACACGGTCGAAAAGCTCAATACGACTCTTCTCATGGTAGATGAATCCAATACCATGGTGCCATGGCAGATCGTCGGTACATTGGATGACAGCAAAACCCAAGACGAAGACGACACCACACAAAGAGCACAGAACAACTCAGTTGAGAGAGCACAGATCGACTCTACAGCGAGAACACTGCACGACTCCACAAAGAGAGCGATGACAGACTCCACAGAGAGAGCGATGACAGACTCCACAGAGAGAGCGATGAAGGACTCCACAGAGAGAGCGATGAAGGACTCCACAGAGAGAGCGATGAAGGACTCCACAGAGAGAGCGATGACAGATCCCACAGAGAGAGCGATGACAGACTCCACAGAGAGAGCGATGACAAACTCCACAGAGAGAGCGATGAGGGACTCCACAGAGAGAGCGACGGAAGCCTCCACAAAGAGAGTGATGGATGCCTCCACAGACTGCTCGGTGACAGACTCAAAAATGGAAGCAAGCAAATACTCCATAGCGAACACCATGCATGTACAAGACCATGAAGATCTATCAAGCTTATTTGAGCCACCAGAAGAAGACATTGAATGTCTAGCCACTGTATGTGAGACAAGTGATGAAGAAATCAAAATTCCCATACAGGATGTGCAGGATCACAGCGAGACTGATATATCTCAGCTCGTCTGCACAGAAATACTCAATAATCAGAGGACGGCCACCTATGAGTCCAGAGAGACCACGTCACTAGAAATCCTGAAGCTTTTGACTCCAGAAGAGGAGCACCAAGAGTCCAGAGAGACCACGTCAATAGAAATCCTGAAGATTTTGACTCCAGAAAAGGAGCACAAAGAGATCACAGATGATTCAAATGAACCTGAAATTACTCCAAAAGAGGAGCACCAAGAACTCAATGATGATTCAAGTGAACCAGAAATGACTCTAGAAGAGGAGTGCCAAGTAAGCAAAGAAGAGGAATCGAATCCACCACAAATGACTGATGTCACCAACATCAGTGCAACATCAGATCATTCTCACAATTCTCAAGACGAAACGCTCAATGTAGCAGATACCATAAAGGACACTCACACCAATAACTGTGACAATGACTCAAATCATACACATGGCACACTCATTGAGCGCGACAAGAACAACAAAAACCACAAGAAGCACAGCAGAAACAAGAACAGCAACAACAAAAACAACATGCAGGGCAACAAGAACGACAAAAGCAACAAGAAGCATCCCAAAAACAACAAGCACAAGAAAAAGAACAAGAATAAAAGCGAAAACAACGAAAACAGAATCAACAAGTGCGACAAATTGAACAACAAGAATTCCAACGAAAACAACCAAGACAGAAACGATAGAAACAACAACAATGAAACAGCGACCTGTACAACATGGTACAACTCTGCACGTGAAGGACAATGCCACAGCACACTGCAAAACAATGACAAGACTACAAACATGCTATGGCACGATAAAGAATCTCACAAATTCACATCTGCTCCAGAACAAACAAGCAAAACAGCTTTCACAAACGATGACACACAGAATCAATACCACAAACACAGGAAAACGTTGAGGTCAGACAACGGTGCGACACAGAATCACACAGAATCAAATGGAACAGGGGAAAAAGGTTCATCATTAAACGACTCACCAGCAAAGCAGCCAAGTCACTTTCCGACATCAACCTAGCTCTGTTATCGTACCGAGCAATCCCCATTGAGCTCAGGACTGTCGCCAGCGCAAATGCTCTTCGGCAGAGACATCCGGACAACCCTACCGGCAAAGCAATTCCGAGACCCCGGCAACGCACCGGTTCTTGCTGACATGCGGGCACTATGCTCCAAACAAAAACTATACCACGATCAACATGCGATCCCACTCAAGCCACTGACAATAGGTGACACCATCAGAATCAGGGACCCGGTGATCAGGCAGGAGGCACCGCGGTCCTACACTGTCAAATCATCTGCGGGAGTACTTTCCGCCGTAACCGCCGGGATCTATTCGAGATTCGACCTACAACGCTAGTATTTCCCACACTGGACTTGACCGAGTCCATTTGTCCACAGGACGTTCCTGACCACACAACGCCAGACAGTACTCTTGATGACATCAAACCATCAGCCCTACTACCACCGTGAAGACGCTCCAGCAGAAGCCCTAAGGCACCCGACTGGCTAGATTTGTAACGACACTTCAACACACGCACAAGCCGAATATGGACATTTCTCACGATGGACTCACAACACAGTTAATTGTTTCTGTATTACTTTTATCATTTTCACAGTGTGCAGATTTGCATATTCTCACCACTTGTTATGTAGTTTTCTTGAGGCCAGTCTAGACAACATGTCAAATAAAAGGGGGGGGGGGATGTAGTGATCTGTACAAACATCTGCACATACACCAGGGACTGCAGACAGATGTAACAGCCACAGCATCACTAGAGGGCATCAGAGACGGGTATAAAAAGGGTCCAGCCCAAGGTAGAATCTGCCACTTTCAGAAGCACAGGGCTAGTGAGCAGCAGCACACAGAGACAGCTCAGCATTGGCAGTTTACCTAAGCTTCATTGGTCATACCTCTTGACTGTATTATATCTAATTAAGCTCTGGAAACAGAACGAACCCATTGAATAAAGTATGTGTGTTAACTGGAAGTCTACAATCTTTATTCAGACTTAGAGAATAACATACCCCCACGCCTCCCGGTGACAAGTAGGGATATCCTTCACCCCCCCCCCCCCCCCAATCACCACAGAAATATCTGTTCCCCCCCCCCTCCCCACAGTACACAGAGATGGGGGTGGCCTGATCTCCCCATCAGACCCCCCCCTTAAAAGACCCCCTCAACAGAGACCCCCCCACAACAAAGATTACCCCACAGAGACACCCCTCCAACAGTGGCAGCCCCTAACCGAGACACTCCCCAACAGAGACCCCTCCCCCAACAGCGACCCCGTAAATGCTTCCTGCTCTGATAAAAGGAAGTCAAACTTTTTGATGTGGTGAGGGACTGTCAATGATAGCAAGAGATAAACATTGTTGTTAGCATCAGAGCAGGGTAATGGAGAAGCATTCAAGCGTGATGGGAATGATCAATAAACAATCCACTAAGCAGCTGTCTCTGGAGTGATAAAACTGTCAATCACTTGCTAGTTCAATACATTGGACCACTAGAAAATGTGGCTGGAGGAGTAATAATAGGAAACAAAGATTTGGCAGACGAACTGAATAGTTACTTTGCATCAGTCTTCACGGTGGAAGACACCAGTAGGATGCTAGAGCTCCAAGAGAACCAGGGGGTAGAGGTGAGTGCAGTGACCATTACGAAGGAGAAGGTTCTGGGGAAACTGAAAGGTCTGAAGGTGGATAAGGCACCTGGACCAGATGCACTATACCCCAGGGTCCTAAAAGAGATAGCTGAGGAAATTGTGGAGGCATTAGTGATGATCTTTCAGGAATCACTGGAGGCAGGGAGGGTCCCAGAGGACTGGAAGGTGGCTAATGTAACACCATTGTTTAAGAAGGGAGGGAGGCAGAAGATGGGAAATTATAGGCCGGTTAGCCTGACTTCGGTCATTGGTAAGATTTTAGAGTCTGTTATTAAAGATGAGATCGCGAAGCACTTGGAAGTGCATGGTAAAATAGGACTGAGTCAGCACGGTTTTGTCAAAGGGAGGTCGTGTCTAACAAATCTGTTAGAGTTCTTTGGGGAGGTAACAAGCAAGTTAGACAAAGGAGAATCAGTGGACATGATTTATTTAGATTTCCAGAAAGCCTTTGACAAGGTGCCACATAGGAGACTGTTAAATAAGTTAAAAGCCCATGGTGTTAAGGGTAAGATCCTGGCATGGATAGAGGATTGGCTGGCTGGCAGAAGGCAAAGAGTGGGGATAAAGGGGTCTTTTTCAGGATGGCAGCCGGTGCCTGGTGGTGTGCCTCAGGGGTCTGTGCTGGGACCACAGCTTTTTACAATATACATTAATGATCTGGAAGAAGGTACTGAAGGCACTGTTGCTAAGTTTGCAGATGATACAAAGATCTGTGGAGGGACAGGTAGCATTGAGGAAGCAAGGGGGCTGCAGAAGGACTTGGACAAGCTGGGTGAGTGGGCAATGAAGTGGCAAATGAAATACAATGTGGATAAGTGTGAGGTTATACACTTTGGAAGGAGGAATCTAGGCAAAGACTATTTTCCAAATGGGGAATTGCTTCGGAAAGCAGAAGCACAAAGGGAATTGGGAGTCCTTGTTCACGAGCACATGGCTTTTCCCCTAGGTGTGGGATTACAATTATGGACATGTGGGTTTTTAAACACAAAACACTGTATATTCCATGAACTCAACTTAACATCTTAAATAAACATTGGATCTCTTAACACCCCTTACTTCAAAAATAACTCAGAAAATATTGCAACAGTAAATAACTCCTTAAAATGTTCCTTCAAACTTCCAAGAGACTTAACACCTTTAAACAGTATCACATCAGGTTAAAGGATATATATTTTTTCTGTAGAATGGCAGAGATATATTAGCTTGGGTGACTTCAGCTCCAGCACCTTGCTTTCTTCCTGCAAACTGCAAAACTAAACTGCAAAACAAAACTGCAAAATGGCTGACCTGAGCTGAGCTCCACCCACTCTATGACATCAATGTTTTCTTAAAGGTACATTGCTTAAACATCCAGTTCTTAAAGGCACTCTCGCATGACACCTCCCCCCAAGAAAAAAAAATAAACCATCAACTTCAAGATGGTTTCATTTTTCACTTTTGCACCATCCACTAAGAAATGTACACAGTAAATATACCTTTTCGTTTTAAAAAAAAAAACATGCAAACTGGTATAATAATATAGTCCATTTTTCTTTGTTCTTCTTCGTCCAACCGAAATCCTTCTCGATTGACAGTCTCTTTGAACAAAGTCTCTGCACGATCCATCCATTCCTCTACTCCTCGGCATTTCTCTTTAGAATCAGATACTTTAGTTCAATCTGACGACAGAGACCCTTGCAATTCTCCAATACAGGAGCATTGGTGATCACAGCTTTCAGGCAGTCAAATGCCTGTTGAAAGTTCGCTGTCCATTGAAATTTTAGACGTTTCATTAGCACGTCCATCAGTGGAGTAATCACGTCACAAAACTTTTGCCCAAATGTTCGATCAAATCCACTCATGCTAAGAAATCGCATTATTTCCCTTCGTCTTGAGGATAACGGAAACTGATTCAGGCTTCTCCAAATTCACTTTCGGCTAGGTTCATCGCCAAACCCGCCTCCTGAAGTCGATCGAAGAACTCCAATCAATGCTTTAAATGTTCTTTCCATGTCTGGAAGTTGTAAATAAAAGCAGATTGTCCCACTTTCTCAATGCAATCCTTCAAATGTGGGATAGGATAAGAGTCCATTCTTGTAACTGCATTCACCTTTCTATAGTCTGCACAGAACCGTTGGGTACCGTCTGGTTTAGGTACCTTCACTATGGGTGAGCTCCATTGGCTGCAACCCATTTCAATTATGCCGTTCTTCAGCATACTCTCAATCTCTCTGTTAACCTGTGCCAATTTTAAAGGGTTAAGTTTATATGGATGTTGTTTGATAGGAACAACATTTCCCACATCTACATCATGTATAGCCATTTTAGTACTTCCCAATTTATCTTTACAAACTTGCCCATGTGATATCAATAACTCTTTCAGGTCAGTTCGTTTTTCCTCTGGAAGGTAACTTAACAATTCATCCCAATTTTTAAGAACATCCTCATTTTCCAATTTAATTTGAGATATGTCAAATTCACAGTCATCTGGATTTGGTTTGTCACTTTGAGTTAGAATCATTAAAACCTCCTCCTTTTTCTCTCCTTCCCTTTCAAAGTACCTTTTAAGCATATTCGCATGACACACTCGGTCAGCCTTCCTTCTATCTGGCATTTTTAACCACATAATTCACCTCACTTAATTTCCTTTCAATCTGATACGGTCCACAAAACCTAGCTTTTGAAGGCTCCCCTACCACTGGTAACAACACTAAAACTTTATCCCCACTGTCAAAATTACGAATTTTGGATTTCTTGTCCGCTACCCATTTCATCACATTTTGTTTTCCAATTTCTCACCCACCAATTTTTCCTTAATCAATTTAAGTGGTCCTCTTACCTCATGACCAAAAATTAGTTCAAAAGGACTAAATTTGGTGGACTCATTAGGTGCATCCCTAATTGCAAACAATACGCATGGGATTCCTTTATCCCAATCCTCTGGATAATCTTGACAAGACGCCCTCAACATTGTCTTTAATGTCTGATGCCACCTTTCTAACACTCCCTGCGATTCTGGATGGTACGCAGTTGATTTAAATTGTTTTATTCCTAAGCTATCCATAACTTCTTTGAATAACTTTGAAGTAAAATTTGTTCCTTGATCCGATTGAATTTCTGTGGGTAGTCCATATCTAGCGAAGAATTTAAGTAATTCCTGCACAATCCTTTTAGCTGTAATATTACGTACTGGAATGGCCTCTGGAAACCTAGTAGACACATCCATTACAGTCAAAAGATATTGATTCCCACTTGTTGTTTTAGGAAGCGGTCCTGCACAATCGATTAGGACCCTTGTAAAAGGTTCCTCAAGTGCTGGAATGGGTATTAAGGGCGCTGGTTTTATCACTGCTTGAGGCTTCCCTATCACATGACATGATTGACAAAATTTAACTACATCTTTATGTAGTCCAGGCCAATAAAAATGTTTCTGGATTTTAGCTTGAGTTTTCCTTATTCCCAAATGACCTCCCACTGGTACCTCATGTGCAACTCGCAACACCTCCTTTCTATACCCTACCGGCAATACTACTTGATGAACTTCTGCCCACTTTTCAACCGCCTGCATATGTACAGGTCTCCATTTTCTCATCAAGACATCATTTTTACGGTAATAACACTCTGGTGTACTCTCAGATTCCTCTTCCGTATATGCTTTCTGATATATCCGTTTTATTTCTACATCTTTCTGTTGAAACTCCGCCAATTTTCCTGAAATAAAAATATCCGCCTCATCCTCCACCTGTTCTTGTTCTTTTTCAACCATCTGATCAAAAATCATTTCTGATAATTGCACTTCATCTTCACTCTTTGATTTCTCCTCTTGTCTTAACCTGTGACTTTGCGACCTTGTTACTACACAATCCGGAAAAATCCCAGGATATTCGTCCTTCAACACTTCAGTTGACTGATTTTCCAATGGCTTATCAACCACAGTAGGCATCACTCCCACCTGCGATCCAGCTATATCATTACCCAAGATAAACTATCTTGTTCAGGAATACAGTTTATCTATTACTCCTGCTACCACGTCACCACTCTTCACTGGACTTTCCAACCTTACCTTATATAATGGAACGCTACACCTCTCATCCTGAATTCCACATATCACCACCTTTTCTGGCAACATTCTTCCCAAACTACATAATTCCTCATCTCTTACCATTAAAGATTGACTAGTCCCTGTATCTCTTAAAATTGTGACTTCTTTACCTGCTCCTCCTGATACACATGAATAAACTTTACCCACACAAGTAAATTCGTTAAATATATCTGGCACCTTCTTAACAATTACTCCTTGAACAGGCTGTACAATCATTTGCACCTCCTTCGCTTCCCTTGGGCTTTCCTTTACCACTCTAACAAACCCCACTGTCTTATCCTGTTTTACCACATCAGCCTTCCCAGTGCTTTTCTTCGACCACCAACACTGTGACTTTACATGGCCTAGTTTATTACAGTGAAAACATTTGAAACTTTTTATTTATTTTACACCCCCTTGGATTTCTTTTTTAATCTGAGGTACACTCTCTTTATTGTCTCCCATCAGATCACCTTTACCTTTACCACTTGAGTATTTCTCATGTCCCCAGTTTCTATCCCTCACAGGCTGAAACTGATGTCAGAAACCAAGCTTTGATTTATGAACTAATTCATAATCATCTGCCATTTCCGCTGCTAATCTCGCAGTTTTAACCCTCTGTTCTTCCACATGAGTTCTCACTACATCAGGAATTGAATTTTTAAACTCCTCCAAAAGTATAATTTCTCTGAGAGCTTCATACGTTTGGTCTATTTTCAAAGCCCTTATCCACCTATCAAAATTACTCTGTTTGAGCCTTTCAAACTCCATGTATGGTTGACCAAATTCTTTCCTTAAATTTCTAAACCTTTGTCTGTAAGCTTCAGGCACTAGCTCATTGGCACTTAAGATGGATTTCTTCACCTCCTCATACGTTCCAGATACCTCCTCTGGTAGTGATGCAAACACTTCACTAGCTCTACCTACCAGCTTTGTTTGAATCAGTAACACCCACATGTCCTGTGGCCATTTCATTTGTTTAGCTACCTTCTCAAATGAAATGAAAAAGGCTTCCACTTCCTTCTCGTCAAACCTTGGCAATGCTTGGACATATTTAAATAGATTCCCACCAAGTCTTCGACTATGACGCTCTTTCTCACTATCCTCATCACTATCATCCAACTGTACGTTTCCCTTTACGTCTGCCAATTTTAACTGATTGTCATGTTTCATGGCCATTTTCTGAAGTTCAAACTCCCTCTCTTTATCTCTTTCCCTGATCTGTATCTCCCTTTCTTTTACTTTTTGTTCTGCGAGGGCTATTCTTTCTTTTCTCTCCTTTTCTTTTTCCTCTTTCTCTCTTTCTCTTTACTCTCTTGCACTCTCGTATTCCAGCCACTTTAATTCTCTCTCATGTTCCATTTGTTTAATTTGCAACTGAATTTTTGCCATTTCCAATGAGTCAAACTCTATCTCAGGCAACTTTAAATGCTTAACCACCGCCATAATTACCTCATCTTTTCGCATTTTGTCAAGTAATGTTAACTGCAGTGTTCTTGCCAAATCTAACAGTCTGCTTTTCGTTTCTGTCCGTAAAGTACTGTGTATAACATTCTCCACCCCCAAAAACTTCTGAGCCTCTGAAAGAGCCATTGTTCACAACACTCTCCCCACTTAAACTAAAATACCACACCGGAAAAGCAACAATCCTTCACTGTCTTTAAGTTCACAAAAGCCAATCAAATAAATAAGACTTTTGTCCCCCTCGAGCCCCCAATTGTTATGGGCGAGGTGTTTTCAGAACCCCAAAATGTATCATGGAGTTCAACCAACCTCTTCCTTTAATGGATTTGTTGCTTTTCCGAGCACACGGCTTTTCCCCTAGGATATATAGATTTTCTGTAGAATGGCAGAGATATATTAGCTTGGGTGACTTCAGCTCCAGCACCTTGCTTTCTTCCTGCAAACTGCAAAACTAAACTGCAAAATGGCTGACCTGAGCTGAGCTCCACCCACTCTATGACATCACTGTTTTCTTAAAGGTACATTGCTTAAACATCCAGTTCTTAAAGGCACTCTCGCATGACCTCCCTAATAACCCCCAAAAACTCCTGCCATTGCTGTTCCACTGTCTTCCCTGCTAGGCTGCTTCTCCAATCAACACTGGCCAGCTCCTCACTCACGTCTTTGTAGTTACCCTTATTTAATTGTAATACTGTTACATCTGATTGCAGCTTCTCCCTCTCAAACTGCAGGATAAATTCTATCATATTGTGGTCACTGCTCTCTAAGGGTTTCTTCTCAATAAGTTCCCTAATCAAGTCTGCCTCATTACACATCACCAAATCCAGAATTGACTGTTCCCTAGTAGGCTCTGTCACAAGCGGCTCCAAAAAAACATCTCTTATACCTACCACAAATTCCAGAGGAGGGCCAAGATGGACAGGGATTGGGGTCCGGACAGCCACAGGTGGCCACACAATGCACAGGACAATCTAATCGCCTCGAGCTTCACGGACCAGGGGGCCTGGCCATCGGTAGTCCTACCATCCAGTCCCACCCTCCCCTCCAAACACCCCCTCCTCTCCACCCTCCCTGCATGCCCCCCCCCACCACCAAACCAGCCTCCCTGCACCCACCACTCCCCACATCCCCTCTCCGTACTCCATACCTGCCTCATTACATGGTGCTGGCCCTCGTTTGGCAGTATCAGCAGGTCTGGTCCCTGGGATGTAGGATGATGACGACCTGCTCCATGATGAGCTCTGGTGCTCTGCATGGCTCCTGCCCTTGGTAGCACATCCCTGCATGCGAGCTGGCCATTCCACCGCACGGTTCCATTGAACCCTTGAGTGGCGGAGTTGGAGACAGGCTCCGGGGCTGTGTACGGGGGTGGGGGGTGCCACATGTGCCATGGGGACATAGCAATGCAACGGAGCTCACTTGCTTCGTCGATGCCAACCTCCGACCCGGCAACTGACCACTCTCCGGCCCCACCAATCAGGTCCACCGCCCTCCGCTCAGTGTGGTGAGAGGCCGCAGGTCCAGGGGCCCCGTTTGGTCTGCTCTCTCACCCAGCGGTTGTGGGCTGCCTTCTCCTGGGGGAGAGATAATGCACCGTCTTGAGACACTCGGATATGGACAGCACAGGGTCCAGAGCGGAGTCTCAAGCTCTGCATCGGTGAAACGGGGTGCCGCTCTTCGGGGTGCCATCTTGTTGGTTGAAATGAGTATGTGTGAGAAGCGGAGTGCTTATATATGGCTGCAACTTGTCAGGCTCTCGCGTGCCAGTTCCGACCTCGGCGAATCAGACGCCGCCATGTATCAGAATTACACTAGTTCCACGTGGTGCTGGTGCTAGCCCATTAACGGGTCCTGAATTGCTCTGGGACTGACACCACTTTTGTCAACATAGAACACTCGCGATTTTGTTCCTCAGTCAGCAATTAGTCCCTCAAATGGAGAATTCCGCTGATAATGTAACAAAGATTAGTGGTGAGCCAGAGGATTGGGAAAGTTTTAAAAACCAACAGAGGATGAAGAATGAGACTGGGTAAATAATAAGGTGTTAAAGAAATACTTGCGTCGGTCTTCACAGTGGAAGGCACGAATAACGTTCCAAAAGTAAATAATCAACAGGCAGAAGGGGGAGGAAATAAATACAATAATAATCACTAGGGAAGTGGAAAGTAATGGTGCTAAAGGCCGATAGGTCCCTTGGACCTGATAGATTGCAACCCAAGATATTTAAAAAGTAGCTACAAAGATTATGGGTGGGATTCTTCGCCCCGCCGCACCAAGATGACAAGAAAAGGCGTTGCACCTCAACTTGGGCTTGATCTGACGCTTAATCTTAGCCAAAAGGCTGAGAAGTGATCGAAATACATTATATAATCAAGCAGAGTCAGTATGGCTTCATGAAGGGGAAATCATGTCTGACAAATTAATTAGAATTCGTTGAGGTGGTAACAAGCAGAGTAGATGAAGGGGAACCAGTAGGTGTCATATACTTGGATTTCCAAAAAGTATTTGATAAGATACCACGCAAAAGGCTACGTAACAAGAGCCCATGGTGTTGGGGTAGGAGATCAGCATAGATCGAGGATTGGCTAACTGATCGAAGACAGAGTTGGGATAAGAGAAGCATTTTCAAGATGGCAACCTGTAATAGTGGAGTGCCAGAGGGATTCATGCTGGGGCCTCAATTATTCACAATATTTTTTCTGACTTGCATAAGGGAAGTGAATGCACTATTGCCAAGTTTGCGGATGGCACAAAAATAGCTGGAAAGGTAAGTGTTGAGGATGACAAAAAGAGTCTACAGATGGATATAGGCAGGTTAAGTCAATGGGCAAAAACTTGGCAGATGGGAGATAATGTAGGAAACTGTGAAGTTATGCACTTTGGTAGGAAGAATCAAGGAGCTGAATATTATTTGAGTGCAGAAAGACTGCAAATAACTGCAGCACAGAGGGAATTGGAGATCATCATGCATAAATCACAAAAAGCGAGCATTCAAGTTCAGCAGGTAACTGGGGAGACAAATGGAACGTTGGCCTTTATTTCAAAGGGAATGGGGTATAAAAATAGGAAAGTCCTGTTAAAACTATCGAAGGTACTAGTTAGATCACACCATGGAGACTATATTGTGAGCTGGTTTGGTCCCATTATCTAATGAAAGAAATACTGGCATTGGAGGCAGTTCAGAGAAGGTTCACTGGTTGGATCCTGGGTAGAGAGGGATTTTCTGATGAGGAGAGGTTGAGTAGATTTGGCCGGTACTCATTGGAGTTTAGAAGAATGAGAGGTGACCTTATTGAACACTCAGGGAGTTTGACAGGGTAGATGCTGAGAGGATGTTTCCCCTTATGGGAGAGTCTAGGAGCAGAGGGCATATTCTCAGAGCAAGTGGTCACCCATTTCAGACAGAGAGAAGGAGGGATTCTTCTCTCTGAGGATAATGAATCTGCGGAATTCTTTACTGCAGAAAGCCATAGACGCTGGGTCGCTAAGTATACTCGAAACTGAGATAGACAAACTTTTAATTAGTAAGGGAATCAAGTGTTATGAGGATAAGGCAGGAAAGTGGAGTTGAGAATTATATTAGATCAACCAAGATTTCATTGAATGGCACAGCAGACTCAATGGGCCGAATGGCCTACTTCTGCTCCTACGTTTTATGGTCCAAATGCCTTCAACACAAAATTGGCAAATATAGAGGGGACCAATAAACGTGACAAGGACTGTGACAGAATAGTGCAGACTAATGGTTAGAACCACAGAATTCTTACAGTGAAGGAGGTCATTCAGCCCATTGAGTCTGCACCGACCCTCCGAAAGAGCACCCTACCTAGGCCCACTCCCCTGCTCTATCTCCGTAACTCCACATAACCTGCACACCTTTGGACACTAAGGAGCAATTTAGCAAGGCCAATCCACCTAACCTGCACATCTTTGGAAGAAACTGGAGCACCCGGAGGGAACTCACGCAGACACAGGGAGAACTTGCAAACTCCACACATGTAGTCATCTAGGGTCAGAATTGAACCCAGGACCATGGCATTGAGTAGCAGCAGTGCTAACCACTGTGCCACACCACTGGGATCTTTCTTAAGTCTAGGTAATTATTGAAGACAACAATCAGTTAATCCAGCATCTCTGCAGGCACGTCTTTTAAGGATTTAGGATGTAGACCATCAGGCCCAGAGGACTTATCAGGCTGTAGTCGCAAACGTTTACCCATTACTTTTTCTCTAGCCTTCCCTCTCTTCTCCCATAGCTGTAATTTTTCAGTATTCTTTAGACTCGGATGGTGCCAGAGGACTGGAGAACTGCAAACTTTAGACCCTTGTTCAAGAAAGGGAGTCAAAATAAGCCCACAGACCAGTCAGTTGAACATCAGTGGTAGGGAAACTTCTAGAAACAATATAAGGACAAAATTGATAGTTATATGGACAAATGCAGGTTAAGGAAGGAAAGAGAGCATGGATTTCTTAAGGGAAAACTTGTGCTCAATTAACTTGAGTATTTTGAAGAGGTGACAGAGAGGGTTGATGAGGGTGATGCTATTGATGTGGTATACATGGATTGCCAAACAGTATTTGATACACAACAAAGTACTGAGCAAAGTTATAGCTCATGGAATAAAAAAGATACTGTGGTAGTCACCACTGATGTATTATACTGTATATATATATGGGTTTTACGGTAAGGCCCCTGTATTACAGGTACGGGGGTAGATCCCTGCCTGCTGGCTCCGCCTAAAATATGTGTGCTCTCCGTACAGCAGCCATTTCGTCAGCTGCTGTAGGAGGCCACACATCTGTGTAATAAAGCCTCGATTACATTCTACTCTCGGCTCGTCGTAATTGATAGTGCATCAATTTATTACAGAGAGATTTTTCAGAGATAGACCTCTCCATCAATCCGGATCGTCCTCAAGCAGACAATGCCAAAAAAGACTTTGAACATTGGCGAGCCTGTTTTGAAGCTTACATCGGGTCTGTGCCAGTCCCAATCCCAGAAGCACAGAAGCTCCATATTCTGTACACGTGGCTGAGCTCCAACGTTTTTCCCCTCGTCCAGGACGAGCCGACCTACGCAGAAGCCATGGCGCTACTGAAGGAGAATTACGCTCAGCGGACCAAAAAATCTATGCCAGGCATCTCCTATCCACGCGGCGCCACCTTCCCGGTGAGTCTGTGGAAGATTTCTGGAGTGCCCTGCTCGCCCTAGTGAGAGACTGTGATTGCCAAGCCATTTAGGACACTGAACACTCGAATCTACTGATGAGAGACGCGTTCATTACGGGCATATGGTCTGACTACATTCGCCAGCGCCTCTTAGAAGGGGCCACACTTGACCTCGCGGCGACCAAAAAACTAGCGCTCTTGCTTACGGTCGCATCACGCCACGTTCAGGCCTATGCCCCCGACCGCGCGGCCCACCCCCCCTTGTGCATCGTGCACCCCGCCGACGACCAACCCCATCGTGGACCCCAGCAGCGACAGCCCCCAGCCAACCCCACACCTGTGCCGCGCAGCAGCCAACCAACCCCGGGGGACCCAAATGCTACTTCTGTGGACAGTCAAAACACCCCCGGCAGCGCTGCCTGGCGTGGAGCGCGCTCTGCAAGGCCTGTGGCAAGAAGTGACATTTCGCTGCAGTGTGCCAGGCCCGCTCAATCGCCGCTATTGTCCCGGCACCCTCCACGTGCGGCCAGTGGGCGCCGCCATCTTCCTCTCCTCAGACCACGTGCGGCCCGTGGGCGCCGCCATCTTACCTGCCTCAGAACCCCTGCCCGTCGGGCACCTCATCAGGCCGCTCATCGCCTGCAACCGCCAATGACCAGCCACGTCTCGTCTCGGTCACGATTGGCCAGTCTCGACCGCACAACCTCGCGACCGCTTCGACAAAGGTGAAGGTCAACGGGCACGAGCTATCCTGCCTTCTGGACTCCGGGAGCACTGAGAGCTTCATCCACCCCGATACGGTAAGGCGCTGCTCCCTCGCGGTACACCCCGCTAACCCGAGAATCTCCCTGGCCTCCGGATCCCACACCGTGGCGATCCGGGGGTACTGCATCGCCACCCTCACCGTCCACAGCGTGGAGTTCAGCTTCTTCCGCCTCTATGTCCCCCCCAACCTCTGCGCTGCCTTCCTACTCAGCCTGGACTTCCAGTGCAACCTCCAGAGCCTAACCCTGAAATTTGGCGGGCCCTTATCACCCCTTACCGTTTGCAGCCTCGCGACCCTTAAGGTCGACCCGCCTTCCCTTTTTGCATACCTAACCCCGGATTGCAAACCCGTCGCCACCAGGAGCAGATGGTATAGCGCCCAGGACAGGACCTTCATCAGATCTGAGGTCCAGCGGCTGCTGCGGGTAGGTATCATCGAGGCCAGCAACAGCCCCTGGAGAGCCCAAGTGGTAGTGGTGAAAACCGGGGAGAAAAACAGGATGGTCGTTGACTACAGTCAGACCATCAACCGGTACACGCAGCTCAACGCGTACCCCCTCCCACGCATATATGATATGGTCAATCAGATTGCACAGTACCGGGTCTTCTCGACAGTGGACCTGAAATCTGCCTACCACCAGCTCCCCATTCGCAAGGCGGACCGCCCATACACTTTGTTCGAAGCAGACGGCCGCCTTTACCACTTTCTTAGGATTCCCTTCGGCGTCACCATTGGAAGTGGTCTTCCAATGGGAGATGGACCAAATGGTTGACCAGTACGGACTGCGGGCCACCATCCCGTACCTGGACAACGTCACCATCTGCGGCCACTACCAGCAGGACCACGACGTTAACCTTTCCAAATTTCTCCACACCGCCACTCTCCTCAACCTCGCGTATAACAAGGAGACGTGCGTGTTCAGCACGAACTGATTAGCCATCCTCGGTGATGTGGTCCAGAACGGAGTTCTGGGGCCTGACCCCGATCGCATGCGCCCCCTTATGGAACTTCCCCTTCCCCACTGCCCCAAGGCCCTCAAACGATGCCTGGGGTTCTTTTCGTATTACGCCCAGTGGGTCCCAAACTATGCGGACAAGGCCCGCCCACTCATTCAATCCACCGTTTTCCCACTGAAGGCCGAGGCTCACCAGGCCTTCGACCGTACCAAGGCCGACATCGCCAAGGCCGCAATGCACGCGGTCGACGAGATGCTCCCCTTCCAAGTCGAGAGCGATGCATCAGACGTTGCTCTGGCCGCCACCCTCAACCAGGCAGGCAGCTTCGTGGCATTCTTTTCCCGTACCCTCCATGCCTCTGAAATTCGGCACTTCTCCGTCGAAAAGAAGGCCCAAGCCATCATTGAAGCTGTGCGGCATTGTAGGCATTACCTGGCTGGCAGGAGATTCACTCTCCTCACTGACCAATGGTCGGTTGCCTTTATGTTCAATAACACACAGCGGGGTAAGATCAAAGACGATAAAATCTTGAGGTGGAGGATTGAACTCTCCACCTACAACTACGAGATTTTGTATCGCCCCGGTAAGCTCAACGAGCCCCCCGATGCCCTATCCCGAGGCACATGTGCCAGCGCACAAGTGGACCGACTCCGGACCCTGAACGACAATCTCTGTCACCCAGGAGTCTCCCATTTTTACCACTTCATTAAGGCCCGCAATCTGTCCTACTCCATTGAGGAAGTCAGGGCTATCACCACAGACTGCCAGGTCTGCACGGAGTGTAAACCGCACTTCTACCGGCCAGACCGTGCGCGCCTGGTGAAGGCCTCCCGCCCCTTTGAATGCCTCAGCTTGGACTTCAAAGGGCCCCTCCCCTCCACCGACCGCAACATGTACTTCCTCAATGTGGGAGACGAATATTCCCGATTCCCCTTTGCCGTCCCATGCCCCGACGTGACGTCTGCCACCGTCATCAAAACCCTCAACACCATCTTCTCTCTGTTCGGTTTCCCCGCCTACGTCCACAGCGACCGGGGATCCTCATTTATGAGCGATGAGCTGCGCCAGTACTTGCTCAACAGGGGCATTGCCTCGAGCAGGACGACCAGCTACAACCCCATGGGAAACGGGCAGGTGGAGCGGGAGAATGGGACGGTCTGGAGGGCCGTCCAGCTGGCCCTACGGTCCAGACATCTCCCGGCCTCCCGCTGGCTGGAGGTCCTCCCCGACGCACTTCACTCCATTCGGTCGCTCCTGTGCACCGCAACTAACGAAATCCCCCATGAACGTCTCTTTGCCTTCCCCAGGAAGTCCACCTCCGGGGTTTCGCCCCCAACGTGGCTGGCAGCTCTAGGACCCATTCTCCTCTGTAGACACGTGCGACTCCACAAGGCAGACCCGTTGGTTGAGAGGGTACAGCTACTCCACGCCAACTCACAGTACGCTTACGTAGTGTACCCCGACGGCCGCCAAGTCACAGTCTCCCTCAAGGACCTAACACCAGCTGGGTCCCCACATCCCCTCCCCCCTGCCCCGGCGCCACTCTCCCCTCCCCCGGCGCACCCCACCGCAGCCCCCGCTCCAGGACAATCTGTCCTCCCTTTGCTCCCACCCAGGGATGAAGAGGATTTCGACACGTTCCGGAGTCACCGAAGACCAAGCCAACGACTGAGTTGCCACCTGCACTGCGGTGCTCTCGACGACAGATCAAGGCACCGGACCGCCTAAATTTGTAATATTCTCTGTGATTTTTAAAAGCAACTTGTCTGCATATAGTTCTCCACCACCCCCACTGGATTCATTTTTAACAGGGGGTGAATGTGGTCATCACCACTGATGTATTATACTGTATATATATGGGTCTTACGGTAAGGCCCCTGTACTACAGGTACCGGTGTAGAGCCCTGCCTGCTGGCTCCGCCCAGTAGGCGGAGTATAAATATGTGTGCTCTCCGTACAGCAACCATTTCATCAGCTGCTGTAGGAGGCCAAACATCTGTGTAATAAAGCCTCGATTACATTCTACTCTCGTCTCGTCGTAATTGATAGTGCATCAGATACAAAATTAGTTGAGTAAAAATTAGTTGAGTAGCATGAAACAGCAGGTAGTGGAGCTGGAGTTCATCAGGGGTCAGTGTTGGGACCCTTGCTCGTACTGATAAATATTAATGATCTTTTGTGTATAAAACACAATTTCAAAATTTGCAGATGTTACAAAATTTTGAAACATGAAATTTGAAGAGGATAGTGCTGAACATCAAAATGAGATTATTAGCTGAAATGGGCTGACAGGTGGCAGATGAAGTTCGATGTGGAGAAATGTGAGGTGATCCATTGTGGTCTGAAGAATATGGAGAGACAACATAAAATAAAGAGTACAATTCTAAAGAGGGTGCTGGGGCAGAGTGACCTGGGGTGTATGCACATAAGTCATTGAAGGTGGCAGGATAGGTATGGACTGTGGTTAAAAAAAACATAAACAGTATCTTAGGCTTCATTAATAGGGGTATGAAGTACAAGAGTGAGGAGGTTATGTTGAACTTCCATAAGACAATAGTTCAGCGTCAGCTGGAACACTTTGTCCAGGAAAGATGTGCAAGCGTTGGAGAGGATGCATAAAAAAATCAAGAGAATGGTCCTAGGGACTTCAGATATAGATGATAGAATGGAGAAGTTGGGACTGTTTTCCTTAGAAAAAAGGCCAAGAAGAGATTTGATAAAGGTATTCAAAGTTATGAGGGGTCTGAGAATATGGGGCAAAACTGTTCCCACTTATGAAAGGATCAAGAGTAAGAGGGCACAGATTTAAAAGAAGCAAAAATGATATGGGAAACAACATTTTCAAGTAAGGAATGGTTAAGGTCTGGAATGCACTGCCCGAGAGTGTGGTGGAGGCTGGTTCAATCAAGGCATTCTGAAGAGAACTGGACTGTTATTGAAAACAAAGAATGTGCAGGGTTATGGAGAAGGCAGATAGGGTAGCACGGTAGCACAGTGGTTAGCACTGTTGTTCACAGCGCCAGGATGCCAGATTCGATTCCCGGCTTGGCTCACTGTCTGTGCGGAGTTTGCACGTTCTCTCTGTGTCTGCGTAGGTTTCCCCCGGGTGCTCCGGTTTCCTCCCACAAGTCCTGAAAGACGTGCTTGTTAGATGAATTGGACATTCTGACTTCTCCCTCTGTGTACCCGAACAGGCGCCGGAGTGTGGCAACGAGGGGATTTTCGCAGTAACTTCATTGCAGTGTTAATGTAAGCCTACTTGTGACTCTAATAAAAGATTATTATTATAACAACGGCATTAAGTAAATTGCTCATTCAAAGAGCCAGTGAGCATGGTGAGCTGAATGGCCTCCTTCTGCATTGCAAAAATTCTGCGATTCTATGATTTTCTACTATTCCGTTCTATTTTCTACTATTCGAGAACTAAGGGGCACTAATATATTGGATTATATTTGTTTATTGTCACGTGTACCGAGATACAGTGAAAAATATTGTTCTGCGTACAGTTCAGATAGATCATTCTGTACATGAAAAGAAAATACATAGGGCAAATATAAAATATGCAATGTAAATACATCAAGAGAACAGAAAAGAGAAAGGTTAATGATAGTGTTAGTGTTAGAATTAAGTTTTAAGAGTTTAGTACGGTTATAGGAGATGTAGGAAGAGGATCTGTGTGAGAGAACTCACAGAGAGTCGCCACGCTCCAGCGCCATGAATTGCAAAAGAACCAAAGGTGACACCGGAAAAACCTTTTTAAATCTGGAATTCACTGCCTGACAATGTGGTGGGAGCAGATTTAATATAAACTTTCAAAAGGGAATGGACAATCATCTGAAGAGCTAAAATGTGGGGGGTGGGTAGAACTAGCTGAGTTGCGCTTGCAGAGAGCTAGCTCAAACATGAAGGGCCGAATAGCCCCGTTTTATGCTACAACCATTCTATGATTAGATCTCTTTATGTAATATGTGGCAGCTATGAATGAACTCACATAAACACTAAAGGGCCACTTCCACAGTTTTGTGGTTGGTGAGCAGAAACTGCTCCCCACCACTAAGTGGGTCGTTTTGTGTACAATGTGTGCAAGAGGGTTTCCTGACATAATATGTTGACAGGCCAACAAGAGGCGAGGCCACATTGGATTTGGTTTTGGGTAATGAACCAGGCCAGGTGTTAGGTTTGGAGGTAGGTGAGCACTTTGGGGACAGTGACCACAATTCGGTTTACGTTACGTTTACGTTAGTGATGGAAAGGGATAAGTATACCCCGCAGGGCAAGAGTTATAGCTGGGGGAAGGGCAATTATGATGCCATTAGACATGACTTGGGAGGGGTAGGTTGGAGAAGTAGGCTGCAAGTGTTGGGCACACTGGATATGTGGAGCTTGTTCAAGGAACAGCTACTGCGTGTTCTTGATAAGTACGTACTGGTCAGGCAGGGAGGAAGGCGTCGAGCGAGGGAACCGTGGTTTACCAAAGAAGTGGAATCTCTTGTTAAGAGGAAGAAGGAGGCCTATGTGAAGATGAGGTGTGAAGTTTCAGTTGGGGCGAAGGATAGTTACAAGGTAGCGAGGAAGGATCTAAAGAGAGAGCTAAGACGAGCAAGGAGGGGACATGAGAAGTATTTGGCAGGTAGGATCAAGGAAAACCCAAAAGCTTTCTATAGGTATGTCAGGAATAAAAGAATGACTAGGGTAAGAGTAGGGCCAGTCAAGGACAGGGATGGGAAGTTGTGTGTGGAGTCTGAAGAGATAGGCGAGATACTAAATGAATATTTTTCGTCAGTATTCACTCAGGAAAAAGAGAATGTTGTGGAGGAGAATGCTGAGACCCAGGCTATTAGAATAGATGACATTGAGGTACGTAGGGAAGAGGTGTTGGCAATTCTGGACAGGCTTAAAATAGATAAGTCCCCGGGGCCCGATGGGATTTATCCTAGGATTCTCTGGGAAGCCAGGGAAGAGATTGCTGAGCCTTTGGCTTTGATTTTTATGTCATCATTGGCTACAGGAATAGTGCCAGAGGACTGGAGGATAGCAAATGTGGTTCCTTTGTTCAAGAAGGGGAGTAGAGACAACCCAGGCAACTATAGACCGGTGAGCCTCACGTCTGTTGTGGGTAAAGTCTTGGAGGGGATTATAAGAGACAAGATTTATAATCATCTAGATAGGAATAATATGATTAGGGATAGTCAGCATGGCTTTGTGAAGGGTAGGTCATGCCTCACAAACCTTATCGAGTTCTTTGAGAAGGTGACTGAACAGGTAGACGAGGGTAGAGCAGTTGATGTGTATATGGATTTCAGTAAAGCGTTTGATAAGGTTCCCCACGGTAGGCTATTGCAGAAAATACGGAGGCTGGGGATTGAGGGTGATTTAGAGGTGTGGATCAGAAATTGGCTTGCTGAAAGAAGACAGAGGGTGGTGGTTGATGGGAAATGTTCAGAATGGAGTTCAGTTGCAAGTGGCGTACCACAAGGATCTGTTCTGGGGCCGTTGCTGTTTGTCATTTTTATAAATGACCTAGAGGAGGGCGCAGAAGGGTGGGTGAGTAAATTTGCAGACGACACTAAAGTCGGTGGTGTTGTCGACAGTGCGGAAGGATGTTGCAGGTTACAGAGGGACATAGATAAGCTGCAGAGCTGGGCTGAGAGGTGGCAAATGGAGTTTAATGTAGAGAAGTGTGAGGTGATTCACTTTGGAAGGAATAACAGGAATGCGGAATATTTGGCTAATGGTAAAGTTCTTGAAAGTGTGGATGAGCAGAGGGATCTCGGTGTCCATGTACATAGATCCCTGAAAGTTGCCACCCAGGTTGATAGGGCTGTGAATAAGGCCTATGGAGTATTGGCCTTTATTGGTAGAGGGATTGAGTTCCGGAGTCATGAGGTCATGTTGCAGCTGTACAAAACTCTGGTACGGCCGCATTTGGAGTATTGCGTACAGTTCTGGTCACCTCATTATAGGGAGGACGTGGAAGCTTTGGAACGGGTGCAGAGGAGATTTACCAGGATGCTGCCTGGTATGGAGGGAAAATCTTATGAGGAAAGGCTGATGGACTTGAGGTTGTTTTCGTTAGAGAGAAGAAGGTTAAGAGGAGACTTAATAGAGGCATACAAAATGATCAGGGGGTTAGATAGGGTGGACAGAGAACCTTCTCCCGCGGATGGAAATGGCTAGCACAAGGGGACATAGCCTTAAACTGAGGGGTAATAGATATAGGACAGAGGTCAGAGGTAGGTTCTTTACGCAAAGAGTGGTGAGACTGTGGAATGCCCTACCTGCAACAGTAGTGAACTCGCCAGCATTGAGGGCATTTATAAGTTTATTGGATAAGCATATGGATGATAATGGCATAGTGTAGGTTAGGTGGCTTTTGTTTTTTGACTTCCCATGTCGGTGCAACATCGTGGGCCGAAGGGCCTGTACTGCACTGTATAGTTCTATGTTCTATGTTCTAAGCTGCCATTCAAAGTAACATCCAGCCCCTTGACTCTTCTACCACTAGAGACTTAATGAAACACTAGAAAATTATCCTAAAAGCTTCGCCACAACAAATTTAGATAAAACTAGGAAGGTTTCTTCAAAGCTTATACTGAAATGCTAACACTAAAGCAGCATTGGCTTGGCTGACTATTTTACAGGTCACTGCCAATAATTTTAGAAGTCCAAGTTAATTAAATGCACTTGAAATTATAACTTTGCAGCAGAATTGTTTTGTTTTTTAAAAATATTTTTTATTCTCCTCCTTTTTCACATTTTCTCCCAAATTTACACCCAACAATAAACAATAATGTGTAACGAATGCATTGTCAATCCCCATATTAATAACGATCCCATCCTCCCACCAAACCCCAGACATTAGCCCGCATGTTAACATAAACAAATGACAAAGAGGAATCAGGAATCACCCATAGTCACCATTAACACATACAGTCCCTCTCCCCCAACCCTCCTAGCACCCCCCCACTATTGTTCGATGTGATCCAATTCTCGAAAGTGCATAATGAATAACGCCCATGAATTGTAGAATCCCTCCATCCTTCCCCTCAGTTCAAATTTGACCTTTTCAAGCGTCAAGAATTCCAGCACATTCCCCCCGCCACGCCAGGGCGCAGGATGGAGAGGTTGATTTCCATCCTAACAGGATCCATCTTCGGGCGATCAACGAGGCGAAGGCTACAACATCTGCCTCCGTGCCCGTTTCCAGCCCCGGTTGGTCCGACACCCCGAATGTGGCCTCCTGAGGGCCCCAGTCCAGTTTCATGCACCACTTTAGAGATTACCCGAAACACCTCCTTCCAGTAATCCAGCTTTGGATCGGACAAAACATATGAACGTGGTTTGCGCCCCCCCCCCCCCCACCCCCGCAACGTTCACACACATCTTCTACCCCCTCAAAGAGCCGGCTCATCCTCGCCCTTGTAAGGTGCGCTCTATACACCACCTTCAGCAGTATCAGCCCCAACCTCGCACAAGAGGTGAAGGCATTCACCCTCCGGAGTACCTCACACCAGAACCTCTCCTCCATACTCTCTCCCAATTCTTCCTCCCACTTTGCCTTGATACCTTCTAGCGGCGCATTCTCCTCCTCCAAAATAGCCCCATAAACCGCCCATACTACCCCCTTCTCCAGTCTCCCTGTTGTCAGCATCTCCTCCAGCAATGTGGAAGCCGGCTCTGCTGGGAAGCTCTGTATCTCCTTTCTGGCAAAGTCTCAAACCTGCATGTATCTAAATATTTCCCCCTGCTCCAGCCCATACTTCGCTCCCAGCTCCTTCAATCCCGCAAAACGACCCCCAAGAAACAATCTTTTAGTGTCCCAATTCCTTTCTCCTCCCATCTCCGAAAATTTCGATCCCACTTCCCTGGCTCAAATCTATGGTTCCCCCGAATCGGCCTTTCCCTTGACTCTGCCCCCAACCCGAAGTGTTGTCGAAACTGCCTCCAAATTCTCAAAAAAGCTATTACTACCGGACTTGCCGAGTATCTCCCCCAGGCCATCGGGAGCGGAGCTGTCGCTAGCACCTTCAATCCCGACCCCCTACCCAAACTCTCCTCCATTCTGACCCATTGGGAGTCAACCCCTTCACAGCAGAATTGTTAATGTCTGATCACATTAGCTAATTACTGTTACAATTATTTTAAAAGGGCAGCAAGGTGGCGCAGTGATTAGCACTCTGCCTCACGGCGCCAAGGTCCCAGGTTCAATCCCGGCTCTGGGTCACTGTCCGTGTGGAGTTTGCACATTCTCCCCTTGTTTGTGTGGGTTTCGCCCCGACAACCGAAAAGGTGTGCAGATAGGTGGATAGGCCACGCTAAATTGCCCCTTAATTGGAAAAAATTAATTGGGTACTCTAAATTTATATTTAAAAATATTATTTTATCATGTCTGCTGTGTATTGTGTCAGAACTATTTTTTAAAAATCTGCAGCATATACACAATTGCTGGAATATCACTGATTACATTTTGTATAAAAAGATTTAATTTGAATTTAATTATAATTTCATGAATATCTCTCTGTGACACGACTGAAATATTTTTGTGATTCACTGAACATGATTGGCATTACATCGATGCATTAGCTTGAAAGTCAAACCACACTATGTAATTGAGGCAGCAGTTTCTGGGGGATGGGCATACTTGCACTGCTAAGTGACATGGTGTAGGAATGATGCACTGCAAGTGGCGTATGTAGGCATAAAATTCAATTCCCAGGAATCACCAGTGAGTCATCCCATAATTTTTCAGTGATGTAATCGCCACCACATTTCTACAGAATATGCTGCATTCAATATCCCCCTGCAGATTGCTGCGGCTACAGGAGTTGCATGTACATCAGTTATATAGACAGCTGTCTGCAGCAAAGTGTTAAATGTGTTTTTTGGAAATACAGACAATGAGGTGACAACGACAAGGACATTATAAATGGATGAAGCAGAGGGTCATTCCACGAAGTAATTTCAGATCTACCGTAAGGGAAGAAGACCGACCTAAAAATCTTTTATATGATTTCACAAAAATAAAAATACACTTAATTCAAATCATAAAATATGAAAAAACATTACATAGATCCGTTAATAAATAAATCTATGTATGCAATGTTAGCTTTGAAGGATTAAAGCGGAGAAAGGTTCTTTTTTAACCTTGCAGTTCCCTTTATTGAAAATATTATGTTTACACCTTTTGAAGTATCAAACATCAAATCAAACATGACAAAATTTATCCTAAATAACTGAATTTAAAAAATAAATGAACAGAACTAAATTTCTACAGAAAGCTTTTGGAGTTTCCATTAAAACTTTACTGAAATTAAAAACCATGAGATTTTCTCCACAAATCATAACATTTTACAGGCCAGAAACAACCATTGGTCCATCAACACTTTGATGATATTTGTCTCCATAAGCCAACTAACCCACTCAACTGCTCATTTGCTCTTCTCTTTAATATTCTTCTTTTTCAATTCTCCTTTAAAAGAATTTGTGAACTCCTCTGCAGCAACAGTGTGTGGGAGAGAAATCTACATTTAACATCCTCACTGTAAAGAATATTTTCTAGTCCCTCCATTAACTGATCTGAAGTCGTGTCCTCTTGTTACACACCTGCAGAGAAAATGATGATCATTCTCAGTACCACAAGAGTAAATCTTTTAAGTTTCATGTTGCCACATTTCCAAATATAATCATCAGGGGCAATGTTCTAGCCACACTGCACAGATAGTTTAGCCAAATTTCTCCAGTCACATTAAGTTCTGGAAACACACGTGTCAGATAAATAAACAGGCCACGTTTAGAGAAATGCATTGTTGGGATTTTTTTATAGTGTGAGAAAGATTCTAACCTCAAAGTGTTCAGTGAGGGAAGGGTTGTGTGTCTGTGTGTGTGAGATATAGAACATAGAACATAGAACATACAGTGCAGAAGGAGGCCATTCGGCCCATCAAGTCTGCACCAACCCACTTAAGCCCTCACTTCCACCCTATCCCCGTAACCCAATAACCCCTCCTAACCTTTTTGGACACTAAAGGCAATTTAGCATGGCCAATCCACCTAACCTGCACATCTTTGGACTGTGGGAGGAAACCGGAGCACCCGAGGAAACCCACACAGACACGGGGAGAATGTGCAGACGCTCCACATACAATGACCCAGCGGGGAATCGAACCTGGGACCCTGGCGCTGTGAAGCTACAGTGCTACCATGCTGCCCTATCCAATATTCATGCAAGGGGACTGAAAAGTATGTACTGTAAACATCGTCATCTCATTAAAGCTGCTTTGCCAGTCCAGATAATATCCAACCATTGTTTTTTTTGCCAACTGCAGTCCAAAATTTGGCAAAATGTGACAGAATTTCTACCCAAATAGATTCCATGGAAAAAAAATTCCAAAATATTTTCTTCAACTCCATATTCACATGTGTTGATACTGTAAGTTCAATTTGACTGGTAGAGAACATGCAGCATTCACGATAAAAAAGACAGAAACAATACGATTTTTATATTATTCTGCAGAAAAGTTACTTTGTTAAACATATCTTCTACTGCTTAAAGGCAGTTAAGATCTTAGCAAATCAGAGACAACTATTACATTGAAGTACCTCAGCATATACAATTCAAGGTCTAGCACATGTCGGGCAGATTTTATCTAAGGACGGGAACATGAAACTAATATGCTTTAAAGGAAGATTACAACATCTGTGAATCAAATTTTGCTGTGACGAGAGCAGTTTAGAAAAAGACATCAGCTTGATTGTACAGTTGGTTAATTGTAGAAATAAAATAATTTTCAATACCTCATTTAGTGAGACATAAAGGATACTTTACATTTACTTTTAAAACTCAACTTATCTTCCTTGCGCAATACATGTTTCTAAAAAAACACTATTAGTGAAATCAGTGCCAGTACAAAGTGAAAATGTGCGTTTGTATGCTGAGTTGCTGCGTAAATCGCACATTTAAAAGGGTCCAAAGTGCCAAAGACATAATTGATACTTCTGATTGAACACCAGAATGATGCCGTCACCAGAAAAATGAGCAATAAGTGTGAACATGAACTTTTAACACAAGGTTACGTCAATGTGGAAAATGCACAGTCAAACAGCTGTGTGAAATTCACACTTCCAAACACTCACCACAGGTTATCCAACCGCGGGCAACAGGCCTAAGAGTTCTGCAGGGGAATCCTATTAGGGACCCCGAAGTCACTATGTTTCTCTAGTTGGTGCTTTGTTATAACATTAGTTCCATTGCAGTATCCTAGTGAAGGTCTTCTGAATTGTTTTTGTGGGATGTGATGGGGGTGGTCGTAGCAGCTGATAACTTCATCTTTCTGAAGTTAGTACAGGGAATCCCAGGAATGTGTCAAAACTAAAATGTTTGTCAACTGTACTGTATATTTATGCAGACAAAAACAGCGAAACATATGTCCGTCTGCGTGGTCACCACCTAACCGTCTGTAAATGCAAGTCATGAATATGTAGGAAAGGATACATACATAACTGGATTATTTTATATTTGCAGCAACTTGGCCTTCAACAAATCCGACAGCTAACTTGGTGTCAGAAAGCGGTGGGCACTGCAATTTTCCTTCTTGCAACACAATTACAAAAGCACAAGTAGTGCAGTGGTACCAAAAAATAATAAAAACAGACACATAACACTGTCGGCATTTCCAACAGAATTTGAGTTTAACACACAAGACGGCGACCTTCTAACCAGGCAGATCTAACCACTGGGTTAATCTTCACAACGTACTGGTTGAAAATCTAGATTAGTTTGGGGCTAGATGTGAGTAGACCTTGGCATGTTCTCCAGTTTCTCTGTGTGACACTGTTAAGCAGAGCTGGCCTCGGCGCATTCCCCACTAACATTACATCACTGACCGCGTTTGATTAAAATCTGCATCGCAACAGGCTGAAGAGGAACCCGGATTGACATAAATTCCCGCTGCAGTGGACTGCAAAGCCCACCCGGGGCTTTTGCTGCAATAAAACATCAGAATCTGCCTTGCTCAGATCGAGAAAAAAAATAAACTGAAGTCCTTCGGTCAGCTTACAGTCACATACACTCGTATAAAAACGGACAGTCAATCACGCAAGCTGAAACTTAATGAGATATTACATTATTATCGAATAATTTAAACATATCATTTTGTTTATGAAGGCTATTTTAGACGTTTTAGGCATATATATATATATATATATTTTAAAAACAGCCAGTGACACTCACCAAATATATAACCGGCAAAGCTCTGCGGCAGCGGCGATCTTCCACACATGCCTCACTGCAGTTGTCCTTTCACAATCCCATTAAAGGTGTGTGTTTATATATAGATTTTTTTTTCTCTCTTTCAAATGTTTATTACTTTCCTCTTTACGTCGGAGCGGAGTGGGGAAGGGAGGATGGACAAGAAAAGCCGAGTCTCGGCGTCGTGCAAGCCGAGTGCAAGTTAATCAGCGCATCCTCCAGCTGTGCGCCGCCGATTCCTGCAGGCGGCACGCGCTTCCCAGGCACGGGGCGAGTGGATACATGACAGTGTATCAATGAATGGCAACCTGGACCTGCAGCCGGCTCCACATCACTGCCACTTGGTGCAGGCAATGCAACTGCAGGACAAATCCTGGCATGGTTTCTCTCAATTTAATGGATGATGGGGATGGATTGGGGTACTTACTGTTCGTTTACATCACTGTAACTTCACCAGTCTTACAGAACACGCTGGTCGTTCGCATGCGGTCCAGGGGAGGGAGGTGAAGTCTTCTCATAACTTCAACAGGGTTACTAAAGGTCTTCAGATGATGAGAAAATTAACCCTTTTTGTCTCCCCCCCCCCCCCCCCAATGAAATGGCGGAGCGTTTAGGTTGCAGGTAGAGCTGCCCGAGGACAAGTGACAGCGCTGCAGGAGAACAGAAAAGTTCGGCAGCACTCACTGCCCTCAAGCTCGAAGAAGTTGCAGCAAGTTATTTGCCTCTCCCAGTTCCGGCCCCGCCGGCGGTGGACAATTATTACCGACAGTGAAGGAGTGACATCTTCCCAACGTAACGGTGGGTATCACCCATTGAATGTAAAAGTTGAGAAGGAATGGAGAAGAGGGAGGGCATGAGAAAATGGAAAGTGTTAAGGATACAGAAAGGAGGAAAGCAAAACTGAATGGGGAGAGAAAGAGAAATAAATGGGGAACCAAGCGAACAAGTCAGAGCGTCCGCCATGGATATTCTCAGGCGTGGCGGTAGCTGGCAGGAGCCAACTCCTGGGAAGGAATAACAGACTTAATTGGCATGCGACTGCCCAATTTCTAGACACAAAGATCTGAAGGAATATCAGAGGTCCAGTCAATGGTTCCTTTTCCAGCTGCAAAACAGTCTTCAGAAATTCAGGGCGCGATTTAACCATCACGTTGCGTCCGGCACTGATCTGAGTGAGCCAGTTAAATAGCGGGAAAGGCCAAAATTGAGATTCGTGATGGGCACGATACAATTTGCAGTCTAACCGGCCCACTCCCGATGGCGAGTTCTGGATCTCGCCCAAATATGGCGAGCACATCATTGACCCAAGTTTCAATCGCATTAGCGATATTGAAGTCGTATGTAACGGCCTTGGGAATTAACTAGCTCCTCAGCGAGAAATCATGCCTTGTCATTTAGTTCTCCTTTTTAAGAACGTGAAGCTGACTGGCTGCTCTGGGGAATTGAGGAGGTGAGAAGCCATTTCAATTTTCTGGAATGCAACTCAAGGGCACTTGAGCTGCTGCCCCAGTGCTCTGGGAGGGCCCCCTCGGGGGTTGGGCTTGGTCAGGGGCCTGTAGCATTCCAGTCGGGGGTCGCCCCTGGGCCACGAGTGAGGGGCTTTTCATCTGTGAGGCCTTAAAGTCATCTTTAAATATTTTGAATACCCATAACAGAGGCAGCTACAGCTGCTGCTTGTCAGTCCTACCAAACACTTACTGGACAGAGACCTGCTCTTGGTTCTCTGCTGAAGGTCACTATTTCTCCCTTTGGCTGTGAGCAGCCTTTCGCTTCACAGCTGAAGGCTATTGCTAATATGGAATTAGCCTTGTTAGGTGGGAGCCCTTCCCAGCTGCAAAGTGCGTTTGCTGCTTGCTCTTGTTGGCGACTTGCAAATGCCTGGAGGTTGCTGTAGCTGAGAGTTTGGTTGCTGCTAGCCTACTGCCTCTTCCCCTTGGGCTTACTTGCTGCTTTCTGGATGTAAGGATGGAAGGAAGAAGGTTTCAGATTCCAGCATCCGCAGTAATTTGGTTTTATTAAGGAGAAAGGTAGCTTTTCGGTCGGTCTCTTTTACTTGGAGTTGCGGCGAGGGAAGGATTTTGGCGGGCCTACTACGGGGCTGAGGGTGCAGGAGGACTTGCTCGAGCAGTGTGCGGATGTTTTTATAAATCCTGCTTTGTGTATTGATTGTGCATTCTGTTCTGGACCTGTGGGTCACCTGTTAATTCCTCCTGCGGCCTGGTCCTCGGGCAGGGTGGTGATGGAAGATCAGATGCCGATACTGCAGGAGAGGAGTGGCAGGAGCCTGGCTCGACTGTGCAGCCTGGAGGTTGCGGTGGGACACTTCCACGGGCTCGATGATTCTTTATGTTCAGGAGCCATCTGCTGCTCCCGTTATGGGAGCCGTGCGGGTCGCTGGTGTTCCTTGGTTTCCTTTTGCACTGTGTTTGGTCTATGTTTATCAGGAGGGAATTGTATGATGGATACTATGTCACTGTGGATTATGTTTTACCAGTTGCAGCCCCTCCTGCCTCTGTGGCCCGGGAGTCACTGGAAGACACTGCCAGTGCTGGAGAGGGGAAGGTGGTTTTCGCTTTCCCTCCCTCCCCCGCTATGCTCCAAGTCAGTGAGACCTTCTGGTGATTGGCTTACCAAGCGGCATTCCATTGTAGGGGCTGTGGGATTGGGGGGGGGGGGGGGGGGGGGGGTCGGTTTTGCACCATTGACAGTGTATTGCTCTTTTGCCTGGCGGATGTGTGCTTGTATCATAGAATCATAGATTTTACGGTGCAGAAGGAGGCCATTTGGCCCAGCGAGTCTGCACCGGCTCTTGGAAAGAGCACCCTACCCAAGGTCCACACCTCCACCCTATCCCCATGACCCAGTAACCCCACCCAATACTAAGGGCAATTTTGGACACTATGGGCGATTTATCATGGCCAATCCACCTAACCTGCACATCTTTGGACTGTGGGAGGAAACCGGAGCACCCGGAGAAAACCCACGCGCACACTGGGAGGATGTGCAGACTCCGCACAGACAGTGACCCAAGCCAGAATCGAACCTGGGACCATGGAGCTGTGAAGCAATTGTGCTATCCACAATGCTACCGTGCTGCCCATTATCTGCCCGTTGTCTGCTGCAACCTCTCTCGCTTAAAAGACCCGGACCCCAGTGATGGAGAAGGGGTGGGGTGTTCTTTCTCCTTCTTCTGCAATACCCTGTGTCGGTGTGACCTTTTCTAGTGGTCTGTGCTGCTCTCTCTCACACACGTGCAGCCAGTTATTCACCCCTCTGCTCTTTTTGCACACACACTCGCCAATATGCACGCACTGACAATCCCACGACTGCTTTCCTGTACATGCATTGGGCACCTTTCCACTAACGTAGGCCTTCAACGTAGGTTGGAGCCGCGGAGGGTGGGCGGCAGATGCTGACTCGGAGCTGGTGGTATTGTATTCTTTTTGTCTTTGCCCTCGATTTTGTCTTTGGTGTGCAGCTGGTCTCATGGTTATATTTCTGCCTGTTTTGTGGGGTTTTTAGGTGCATGCTACTAGTGCTGGTGAGAGGGATCGGGTGTTCTCTTCCGCTGGACCCGTACCTGTGTCCTTTTTTGGTGCTTTGAGTCGATTCTTAGCATCCTCCTGCTGATGTAGGTCTTAAGCTGGACCGGAAGGGTGGGGGGAACGGGGGGAGAGGAGAGGTGGGAGGGTTGTGTACGCTGATTCGGCAGCTGGTGGCATTGTTCATTAGTTCTTTGTTTTGATTTTTGTTCTTGGTGTATGGCTGGTATCTTTGTTGTCTTCCTGCTTGTGTTGTGTTTCCCTTCGATGGTTGCTCTGTGTTTGGTTTTGTTGCTAATGTGCTGGACCTGAATTGGATGGAACTGTGCCCCTCTTGGGAGGGGTGCAATGGTTTTCTGTCTCTCCTCTGCCGTGCTCTGTGTTGGAGTGGCTTTTCCCGGTGTGCTGGGCTGGTGAGCCTTTCTGCTGATGTAGGTTGGGGGAGGGGTGTGTTCTGGGTTCAAGTGATTGGTGTCCTCATTGATTATTTTTTTACATTTTGATACTGTCAATAAACTAAAGAGTTTGCAGGTTGTGTTTGTTGTTTGCTCCTGCTGGTGGCTGCAAATGCCTGGAGCTGCTGTTGCTGTTTTCTTCCTTTTCTGTAGCCAGAAAGAAGGACAATTTTTTCTAAGATACCTGGGTCTGTAACGCCAGGCCTTGGTGGGACTTATGAGTTCAGAAAGCAATCCGGTTTGAAGTAAGAAGACCTTACGGGACCTGGTGCGCGACATTAATCCAAATGGGCCACCTAAGACGCCGTTGAAGAAATGCTTTCGCAGATTGCTGATGCTTTTGTTGCTGGCGTGGTGAGTACTGCATATAACTGGTACATCACCGTGGATTAAACACACTGGAAGTCAAGGATGTTCAACTGCACCTTGAGCAACAGCGGAATATGTGGTTGCCAAGATTTGATTCCGATGAGATTGGGCCATGTGGGAGGGCCTGCACAGTTGCGGCTCCTAGACCAAGAACGGCACTGATACATGGAACAAGTCACACATTGATGGACACATCATTCCGTTTCTGTTGAGGAACCTGCGAGGGTGATACCATGTGTTTTTTTGTGAGAAGGAGCTGATCTAGCTTTGTATTGGTACCAATATGAAATGATGATGTTTCCTTGTTGTTGAATGATTCGTGTGATATGTGGAATGTTACGGAGAGAGATTATTGGAAACAATTCTGAGGGACAGAATTAATCTCCATTTGGGAAGGCAAAGATTAATCGGGGAGGGCGGCACGATGGTGCAGTGGCTAGCACTGCTGCCTACGGCGCTGAGGACCTGGGTTCGATCCCGGCCTCAGGTCACTGTCTGCGTGGGTTTCACCCCCACAACCCAAAGATGTGCAGGTTAGGTGGATTGGCCACACTAAAATTGCCCCTTAATTGGAAAAAATAATTGGGCAATCTAAATGTATTAAAAAAAAGATTAATCGGGGATAGTCAGCATGACTTTGTCAGGGGAGATCATGTCGAACAAATTCAATTAAATTTTTCAAGGCAGTGAGTTGGTGTGTAGATGAGGGCAGTGCAGCTGATGTAGTCTACTTGGACTTCAGTAAGGCTTTTCACACGGTCCGGCATGGGAGTCTGGTGAAACAGATAAGAGCCCAAGGGGTGCAGGACAATTTGGCTAATAGAATCCAAAATGGCTCAGTGGCAGGAGGCAGAGGGTAATGGCCGAAGGTTATTCTTGTGATTGGAAAACTGTCCAGTAGTGTACCGCACAGATTGGTGGTAGGTCCATTGCTGTTTAATCATCGAGACGTGAAAGTAGGAGGTATGATCAGTAAGTTCACAAAGGACAAGAAAATTGGTGGTGTGGTAAATGGCAATAAGGAAACCCTTAGATTACAAGACAATATCGGCAGTCAGGTCAGATGGGCAGAACAGTGGGAAATGGAATTTAACTCTGAAAACTGTGAGGTGATGCATTTTGAGAGGACTAACAAGGCAAGGGAACATACAGTGAATGGTAGGACTCTAAGAAGATCAGAGGGACCTTGGTGTAAATGTCCATCGATCCTTGAAGACAGCAGGATCGATATATAATGTAGTTAAGAAGGCATATGGACTACTTGCCTTTATTAGCCAAGGCACTGAATTTAAGAGCAGGGGGAATATGATGGAGCCGTATAAAATGCTGGTTAGGTAAAGGGTGGAGTACAGTTTGCAGTTATGGTCAACACACTATAGGAAGATAGTGATTGCGCTAAAGAGGGCAAAATATTGTAGTTGTTGCCAGAGATCGGACCCAGAAAGGAGGAATAGAAGCCCAAAACCAAAACCTTGGAGAAGGTCACGTAGGTCGGGGTACAGGAGAATGCATACCCTAGAAGCCCCACCTACCTCCGACGAGGAACAACTAAATTGTGTAACGATGGTGAAATCAAAACCGATTCAATTATCCATGAAGTTGAATGGACGTCCCACACTGATGGAAGTCGACACTGGAGCAGCCATATCAGTGACAGAGGAAACAGTATTCAATAAAATTCCCACTGGACTCCAACCCTTATTCCTAACCAGGACCTCGGCAAAACTGAGGACATACACAGGGGAACCACTGAGAGTGTTGGGCACAACGCATACAACTGTGACTTATGGAGAGCAACTGGTTAGGCTGCCTTTAATGGTAGTGAAAGTTGTGGGGCCAAGCTTATTGGGACGAAACTGGCTAAAAGAGACCTTGATTAGGTAACATTTTCCAACTGGCAAATGGCTGCCTGAGCGAACTCCTGTGCACATACCCAGAGGTTTTCCGAGAGGGGCTCGGAACAACAAAGGGAGCAAAGGCGACATTGCATGTAGATCCACAGGCAGTCCCAAAATTCTACAGGGCCCGACCAGTACCCTTCGCATTAAGGCAGAAAGTCGATATGGAAATAAAACATTTACAGCGTGCAGGGAATAATAAAACTGGTCCAGTTTGCAGAGTGGGCGGCACCCGTAGTACCTATCCTTAAACCGGACAGCTCGGTCCGCCTTTCAAACAAACGATTAATCGCTACTCACAACTGGACAAATACCCAATTCCCCAGATTGAGGATTTGTATGCAAAGCTGGCTGGAGGACTCCTATTCTCAAAGCTGCATATGAGCCATGCATATCTACAACTGAAGCTGTACGAAGAGCCCAAAGAATTCTCAACGATAAACACCCTGAAGGGCCTTTTTCAGTATACAAGATTATCCTTCGGGGTATCGTCAGCTTGTGTGATATTCCAAAGGACAATGGAGAATATATTGCAAGGGCTACCACAAGTTGCCATTTACCTGGACAACTTCGTCATTACAGGAAAAACAAAGGCAGAACACCTGCATAACCTGGAGGAAGTCCTCAGGAGGTTTTCAGCAGCAGGCGTGCACTGAAGAGAGAGAAATATGTTTTCCTAGCACCTCAAGTAACTTATCTGGGGTACAAGGTTGACAAATCAGTGCTACACCCTTTGGAGGATCGGGTGAGGGTGATTAAAGATGCCCCGGCCCCCACCACAATCCAGGAGTTACGATCTTTTTTAGGACTGGTGACATATTATGGAAAGTTCATGCAGAACAAAGCTGCCATCTTGGACCACCTACACAAATTACTGAAGGTGCAAGCCTGGGAGTGGTCCGCCCGCCAAGACAGGGCTTTCAAGAAGATAAAAGAACAGCTTTCCTCAGAGAACGTCTTGGCACACTACGACCCCAGGAATTAGTTGGTGCTCACGCGCGACGCGTCTCCATATGGCGTTGGTGCAGTTTTGGCACAGAGGGCAAAACGGACAGGAACGACCTGTAACATTTGCTTCCAGGAAGCTGGCGGCAACAGCAGAATGAAAGTATGCCTAAATCGAAAAGGAAGGACTGGCTGTGATCTTCGTGGTGAAGAAATTTCACCAGTACTTGTACGGGCGGAAATTCACTACAATTATAGACCACAAGCCATTGCTGGGTTTGTTGAAAGAAGACAAACCAATACCTCCAATAGCTTTGGCCCGGATCCAATGCTGGGCCCTACTACTGGCGGCGTACCAGTATCAACTGGCGCATCGGCCAGGAACCCGGGTGGCAAACGCCGATGCACTCAGCAGGCTGCCGTTACCGGACGTCCCGCCATTAGTGCCCAAAATAGAGGAAACGGTAATGATGTTACATTTCCTGGACACCCTTCCAGTGGCCGCACAAAACATTCGTTTATGGACCCAAAGGGACCCGGTTTTATCAAAAATAAAACACATGGTGCTAACGGGGGAGATGGAAAGACCGGTCCAGGCGGAATTCCACCCTTACTGGAGCAGAAGAGAGCAGATCACCGTGGAAGACGGAATCCTGCTACGGGGAGATCGAGTAATAGTTCCAAGTCAAGGCCGTCGAGCCGTACTGGCTGAACTACATGGGCACCCTGGAGTCTCAAAAATGAAGATGCTGGCCAGAAGCTGTCTGGTGGCCAGGCCTGGACACAGACATAGCGGCATTGGTAGGTTGGTGCCAAGAATGCCAACAAGAGCAGAAGGTGCCACCGGCTGCACCCATGGGAATGGCCAGGTAGACCATGGTTGTGACTTTGTCAATTTTGCAGGCCCGTTTATGGGTTCAATGTTTTTTATAACAGCAGACGCCCATTCCAAATGGCTGGACGTCTACAAAATGGACTCTGCAAATTCAACAACTACCATTGAAAAACTCCGCACCTCGTTCGCAACTCATGGTAGCCCGGAGGTGTTAGTTTCGGATAAAGGATTTTCACCAGCCAGGACTTCTCACAAAATTTATGAAGTCGAATGGCATTCGGCACATAAGGATGGCACCATACCACCCGGCATCGAATGGTTTGGTGGAGAGAGCCGTCCAGACCTTAAAAGTCGGGTTGAAGAAATGGTCAGCAGCAGCATTGGACATCAAACTGTTGCGCTGATTATTTGACTACAGAACACCCCACACGCCACAACGGGAATAGCATCGGTGGAGCTACTCCTGAGCAGACGCCTCTGAACCCCGCTGAGTCTGCTACTCCCGAATTCAGGTGGCAGAATAGAGCGACACCAAGGGGCCCAATGCAGGAGCCACGACAGCACTCGCCGAGAAAGGCAGTTCAACACGGATGAAAATGTAAGGGTCAGAAATTATGTGAATGGCCCCACATGGGTAGCAGAAACAGCCAAGGCCAGGACAGGACATGTCATATGAGATACGTGTGGGAAAACATGTAATAAAGAAACACCTGGACCAGGTGCAGGCCTCCGATTCGTTTCCTTATCTGGAGCTGACTCAGACCAGCATACCAAGGAATGGAGAGTCCTCCCTGACAAACTATTCACGCCCCTCCGACACCACTGGTGAGGACATCGGACTCGGATATGGACACGGTGGATGATGCTGCAGCTGTACCCCTGCCGCCAGAGGAAACGGGTGAACCGCCCCTCAGGCGCTCACATCGGAAAAGACGGGCGCCTAGATGTTCTTACCCCCCCCCCCCCCCCCCCCCCCCACGTCGGAGGCTGAAGTGGAGTAGCTGGACCCGGTGCAAAAACGAAGCAGGAGACCCATGAGTCACGAGGACCATGGGGGCTCCTCGGACTTTGGGAGAGAGGGGTGTAATGACTTGGGCCAGGCCTTTGAGATTGGCCAATTAGAATAAGAGTTCCTTGATTAGTGGCCCAATCAGGGAACCCCTTTCTGTGTATATAACCAGGAACGTCAGATCCTCTGCACGCCCAGTGTAGACAGCAGACTGAATGGTCATGGTTGTTCAGCTGTTGGGTTTGTAAATAAAAGGAATCCTGGTGACTGGACTTCTGCCTCTGTGGACTTATTACAGGAACCTACCCGAGAATGGACTATTGTAGATTTGGTTTTGTGTAATGAAGAAGGATTAATAAGGGATGTTGCGGTTAAGGATCCCCTATGGGGTAGTGACGACAATATGGTAGACTTCCAGATACAGTTGGAAGGCAAACTCTATAGGTTGTGTTCAACTTTAAATAAGGGCAGTTATAATGGTATGAGAGAGGAGGTGTATATGGCGAGCTGGGTAAACAAGCTACTATACATATCAGTAGATGAGCAGTGGCAGATATTCAAACAGCTGGTACATAATGCTCAGCAGGAGTTTATCCCAATCAAAAGAAGGAATTCCACGAGAAAGAGACAAAATCCATGGTGAACAAAGAAGGTCAAGGATAATGTTAAATTAAAAAGCAGGATATACAAAATTTCACGGGATAACGGTAGACGAGAGGAAATCTTTTAGGATCCAGCAGCATAAAACTAAAAAGCTCATAAGGGAGCAAATGAGTTTTGAGAAAAAGTGCATGCCATTTAAAAACAAACAGTAAGCATTTCTGTGGTTATCCGGGCCGTGGAAAGAGGCCCTGTGGCGGGTGAACGCGTCCTCGTTGTGTGCAAGGTTAAGCCTCATGCAGTTTAAGGACCCACATGATGATGAGCCGGTTCTTTGCAGGGATGGAGGTGACGTGCGGGTGGTATGCGGTGGGGCCCATGAATCAAGTCCACATGTTCTGGGCATGTCTGAGGTTGAGGGGTTCTGGTGGGGGTTCTCGGATGTGATGTCTGGGGTTCTGGTGGGGGTTCTCAGATGTTATGTCTGAGATTCTGGGTGTGGGGGTGACCCCGAGTCCAGAGGTGGCGATATTCAGTGTGTCGGAAAATCCAGGAGTCCAGGTCGGGAGAGAGGTCAACATATTGGCCTTTGTCTCCTTGATAGCCAGGAAAGGGGTCTTGTTGTGCTGGAAGGATTCGGAACCGCCGAAGGCGGCAGTATGGGTGAGTGACCTGACAGAATTCCTACCTTTGGAGAAGGTCAATTTTGCCTTGTAGGGGTCAGAGGAGGGGTTCACCCAGAGGTGGAAACCGTTCATTGATATCGTCAAGATGAATTGAGGGGTCAGCGGGGGTTGGGGGGGGGGATGCGGGAGATTAGGGGGAAAATTAGGAAGGCGGGTGGGTTGGGGTGTTGGTATTGGGGGATGTTAGGGGCCTGTGGTTTCCATTCATGTTGTTGATGTTTAATTTTCTGATATTTTCATGTATAAATGTAAAATGCCTTTAATAAAAATATTTTTTTGAAAGTGTTTCTATAGATATATAAATAGGAAGCAGGCACCTAAGATAAATGTGGGACCTCTGCTGAACGAGGCTGGTGAATTTATAACAGCACACAAAGAAATGGCAGATACGCTAAATCAATTTTTTGCATTGCATCAGGCATGAGCCGGTTTTAAATAGCATGGCAGAACTTATAAAAATCCCAATCACAAGGGGATAGAGTATTAGTGAAACTTAAGAGGCTAAAAGCAGACAAATCGCCAGGACCTGATGAACTGCGCACTCGGGTTTTAATGGAAGTGGCTGCAGAGACAGTGGACCCATTGGTTGAAATTCTTTGTGACTCGCTAAATTCCGTGAGGATACCGGAAGATTGGCAAACAGCCATTGTGCCTCTCTTGCTCAAAAAAGAAGAGAGGCAGAAGGCAGGGAACTATAGGCCAGTGTGTTTAACATCTATTATTGTCAAGATTCTAGAGTCAATAATCAAAGAGGAAGTAGCTAATCATTTAGGAAAGCTGAATATAATAACACCTAGTCAATATGGTTCTATGAAAAGTAAATTATGTTTGACCAATTTGCTTGAATTCTTTGAGGGTGTAACATGAAGAGTAGATAGAGGAGAACCTGTAGATGTAGTATATTTAGATTTCCAAAAGGCATTTCATAAGATGCTGCATAAGAGACTGGTGCATAAAGTTAAAGCACTCTTGCAGGCTTCCCTCAATGCAAGGGAGTACTTACCTAACCCTCCAACCCACCACCCTACTACTCATCTTCTCTATAAACAAGGTACAAGGTGTCGAAAATGCACTCCCACCTCATAAATGCAAGGATTACAGCACATTATAAATAACGGTAAAGAGTGTGCACAAACCACATATCACATTACCACTCTATGGTTTTTATCAAAATAGGATAATAGGCAACCCTCGCCCTTGGGCTCAAATATCGCACAACCTTGTCAGGTGAAAAGACAATAATATGAAATAAACAGCATAATTGCAAGGGAATAAAGTCCAGGATTATTGATGAACTGCAGGAAAATAACATCCATGTTGCTTGGAAAGGCCAAAGACATGAAGGGATCATTGAACAACCCTCAGGATCCCTCAAAAGTTCCATCTAATATCACGATCCTGAACCAGGATACCAGACAGAACCCCCAATATTATATTTGTAAGACTGTGAAGAAAGGATACTTCGCTCTAGGAGTGATTCCACGCACAAATAAGGATATGGTATATTAAAATAAACTTTATTACTAATACAGGATTAACATAACTTTTACAATGTACAAGAAAATAGCTTACAATTACCCATTAAACAATGCTCAACAAAAACAATGAAACACTTTATCTCCTCACTGCTACCTTTTATTTCCACTCGAGCAATCCCATCTTGGATAAAAACCCACTTTTAAATACAGTTAGCCAACTTGCTGTAAAGAGATATCTTGGATAAACTGCTTTGAGAGAGAGATCCTTCAGGAACCAGCTTGCAGATTCTTGCTTGTGTCAAACTATTGCTTAACTTCCCAGCATTTTGCAAAAAGCTGCTTGTCTGTTCACATCCCCTATCTGAACTGCTTTTCCCCAGAAACTGAAACTCAGCACCTGACTGGCTCAGCCCATTAACTGCATCATCTTACTAAACTAACACAATAGGCTGGATTCTCCGTTCCTGAGACTAAGAGTTGATGTCGCACAGGATTCATGGACTTCCACGACAGCAAAACTGGCGCCGCACCTGCACCAATTCAACGACTGTTAAGGGGCTAGCACTAGCACCACGTAGAACACAATAAATTCCAATGAGAAATGGTGCCAATTTCGCGATTGACACTCAGGAGGCTGACAAGCAGCAGCCGCATTTACCCACTTCACTCCCCACACACACCATCCCAGCCAACAAGATGGCAGCGAGGAAAGCGGCCCCCAGATTCATGCACGCTGAGCTTGAGACCTTCCTGGATGCCGTGGAGGAAAAGCAGGCCACGCTGTACCTTGGCTCGGGAAAGAGGCTGCAGCTGCCGCCGTTTAACGTACCCGGGCACAAATGGCAGGGGAGGTGAGTGCCACCAACAACAGCATCCAGAATGGCCTGCGGTGCTGTAAAAAAACTGCATGACTTCCTCAAGGTGACCAGGGTGAGTAGCCCCGGCACTGACGCCATCCCACATACCCAACGCCCCCCCAACCCAGAGGGCGTCCGAACCCCCACCTTGCACCACATGCCGACACCCATACTGGCCACCATGGCCAGGTGCCCTCGCCACTGAAGCCATCAGCTACCTGCCCCTTGGGCTGCATGCGTTAGATTGTCTAACACTGTCGGTTTCTGTTTCCCATCCCTCCGCCCATAACCGCAGGGAGCGGGAGAAAATTGGAGGGGGACCGCTGGACCTGCTGCCCCTCACTGCGGCAGAGCAGCGGGCCCTGGACGTGGTTGGCGGGCTCGAGGAAAAGGCAGTAGCCGGGATGGTGCTTGGCCTTGGACAAGGAAGTGAGAACATGCTGAACTGCAGTTCCCCGTGACATGTGTCAACCGCCCAACACCACCCTCCCCCTCACTCTCAAACCACCCTCACACCCTCACCACCCTCACCCTCACCCCACCACCACCCTCACTCTCAAACCACCCCCACACCACCCTCATCTCCAGACCCTCACCCCACACCAGCCTCACCCCCACACCATCCCCACATTCCCCCCGGCCCAAGGTCTAATCACCCAGTGATGGGGCGGCTCCTTCTGGTGTCCCCCACCCCCAGCCACAGCCAGAATCCCGCCGCGTGCTGAGCAGCATTGATGACACCGCCACGGAGGGGACCCACATGTCTGAAACCCAGGACATCCTGAAGCTCGAGTCCAATGATGACATTGATTTGCGGTCACAGCTGTCTCCCAACACCCTCCACCATCCCAGAGACACGCACCTCAGTCAGGCACTTTAGTGAAGAGGTTCCTGGGACCACTCTCTGGTGCTCACCACACAAATGCTCCGGTACCTCAGGTGGAGGTAGGAACTCCTGAGGGGGCGGACGGTCGGAGGGCGGGCCGACTCCAAGGACAAGCTGCCGTCCAGACGGGTTTCCGGCTTCTGGAACGGACAGTCCTTTCGAATGTGGAGATATAGTCGTAGAGCCAGGGTCTCCAGGAAGGGTTGTCGGTGAGCATCCAGCACCTGCAGGCGCGGGTGGAGGAGTCCAAATGCGTGCAGGAGCAGGAGGTGGTGCCAGCCTTGTGTGTCATAAAGTCCAACACCGCACGGGTGGTGTCCGCGGTGGAGGCATTGGGGACGAAGGTTTCGGCTATGGATCCAACATGTCCAATGCCTGGGGCATTCCGAGCAGGCGGCCGAGGCCCAGGACAGGGACTGTCCTCTCACAGGCAATCGTGTGCCAGAGCCACCTGGACATTGCAGCGGCGCTCCTGAGTGTGCCCCAGTCACAGCAAACCATGGCTGAGAGCATCGGCGCATTGCCCAGGCCCTGGCCGGCGTGGCATAGACACAGAGGGAGGTGGCCCAGTCCCAAAGGGAGATGGTGCAGTCACTGGCTGATGTGCCCCAGACCAAGAAGGTGGTGGCACAGTCACAGTGTGATGTGGCGCAATCCCAGATGGAGGTGGTCTACTCCATGTGCTCCATGGATGCAAGCATGCAGACCCTGGCCGAGATGGCAGCGGGGCTCCAGGACTGGCAATGGCAGGTGGCGGGGAGCCTCAGGAGACAGCTCCGCTCACACCCACATCCCTTGGAATAGCCTGGGCACCCTGAGGGCGGAGGCGGTGATGGGGTCCATGCCAGTGGCTCCCACAGGGGAGGTGGCACAGCCTCAAAACCCCTCCGAGGTTGCATGGCGGGAATCACAGCAGGCCGCCTCCATGCCTGATTTAAAATCTGGGGAACTAATAAAGATTGTTATTATTATCAATGTGATATGCCATCTGGGGATCCACCTAGATGTAGCATTTGGGCGCGTTAGGCCAGAAAAGTAGATACCAGTTAAGTTGGCATGGGTGTAGGGCACAGTTTAGTGATAGGGGCTAGGGCATGTATCTGTATATATGTTGTCACATTAAACACCTGTTCACAATTTTACAAACTGCCTCGGTGTGGTAAACCACTGTTGCACCTGGTATTAGGTGATGTAAGGTAGGACTTGTACTACAGGTTTGCCGGTAGTCCCTGCCTGCCAGTAGGCGGAGTATAAATATGCGTGTCCTCCATTCAGCAGCCATTTCACCAGCTGCTGTGGGAGGCCACACATCTTAGAGCAATAAAGCCTCAGTTGTATCCAACACTAGTCTTTGTTCAATAGATCGTGCCTCAATTTATTGCTCAAAGATTTTCTAAAAGGTGGGTCTCCGAATCAAACCAGATCGCCTGCAGCTGGATCCGCAATCAAGAGATGCCGAAAAGGACTTTAATCACTGACTAGCCTGCTTCGAGGCGTACATCAACTCAGCAACCACCCCTGTTCCGGAGGCTCAGAAGATACAGATCCTGTACTCAAGGTTGAGCTCCAACGTGTTTCCGCTGATCCAGGACGCCCCGAACTACGCCAACGCCATGGCGCTTCTCAAAGAAAACTATGCACTGAAAACAGACACGGTCTTCGCCAAGCATGGACTCGCCACTCGCTCTCAACTCCCTGGTGAGTCCATAGAAGACTTCTGGAGGGCCCTAATGCCACTTGTCCGGGACTGTGACTGTCAGGCCGTTGCGGCCACCGAACATGCCAACCTTCTTATGCGGGATGCGTTCGTAACAGGGATTAGGTCGGACCCAAAGACTGTTAGAAGGGGCCACGCTCGACCTAGCTGAAACAAAGAAACTAGCACTCTTCTTGACTGTTGCCTCATGTAACATTCAGGCCTACCCCACCAGCCGCACGACCCACCCCTCCTACCCCTCGTGGACCCCACAGACGGCCGCCCCAGCGGGGGTCCCCGATGTTACTTCTGCGGCCAGCAGAAGCACCCTCGCCAACGCTGCCCGGCCCGCGCTGCCCTTTGCAAGGCTTGCGGCAAAAAGGGGCACTTCACTGCGGTGTGCCAGGCCCGCGCAGTCGCCGCTATCTCCCCCACCCCCCTAGCCTACACACAATGGGCACCGCCATCTTCATCTCCCCGGACCAAGCATGGCCAGTGGGCGCTGCCATCTTCACCTCACGGGGCCAGTGGACGCCGCCATCTTGTCCAACCCCCGCAATGTGCGGCCCATGGGCGCCGCCATTTTGTACCCCACAGGATCTTCAGGCGACGCCATCTTGTCTCCCCCACGGGACATGGACACCGATAGCATTCCAGGACCTGGGCCCCCAGGCTCCCCATCATTCGACGTCTGCGACGACCGACCACAACTCGTCTCAGTGACGATCGACCAGTCTCGTCCGCACAACCTGGCCACCGCATCGACCAGTGTGAAAATCAACGGCCATGTGACCTCTTGCCTGCTGGATTCCGGGAGCACCGAAAGCTTCATACACCCGGATACGGTAAGGCCCTGCTCCCTCACGGTACACCCCGCCAACCAAAGAATTTCCCTGGCCTCCGGATCCCATTCCGTCGCGATCCGGGGGCTCTGCACAGTCACAGTCAAGGGCGTAGAATTCAGCGGCTTCCGCCTCTACGTCCTCCCTAACCTCTGCGCTGCCCTACTACTTGGCCTGGACCTCCAGTGTAACCTCCAGAGCCGAATCCTCAAATTCGACGGGCCCCTATCACCCCTCACTGTGTGCGGCCTCGCGACCCTAAAGGTCGATCCGCCTTCCCTCTTCACCAATCTAACCCCGGATTGCAAACCCGTCGCCACCAGGAACAGACGGTACAGCACCCAGGACAGGAACTTCATCAGATTCGAGGTCCAGCGGCTGCTTCGGGAAGGCATCATCGAGGCCAGCTACAGCCCCTGGAGAGCCCAAGTGGTAGTCGTTAAAACTGGGGAGAAACACAGAAAAGTCGTGAACTACAGCCAGACCATCAGTCGGTACACTCAGCTTGACCCGTACCCCCTCCCATGCATATCTGATATGGCCAATCAGATTGCGCAGTACCGGGTCTTCTCAATGGAAGACCTCAAATCCGCCTACCACCAGCTCCCCATTCGTAAATCAGACCGTCCATACACCGCCTTCGAGGCGGACGGTCGTCTCTATCACTTCCTCAGGGTTCTCTTCGGCGTCACTAACGGGGTCTCGGTCTTCCAAAGGGAGATGGACCGAATGGTCGATCGATACGGTTTGCGGGCCACCTTCCCGTACCTAGACAACGTCACCATCTGCAGCCATGACCAGCAGGACCACAATGCCAACCTTGCTAAATTTCCCCACACCGCCACTCTCCTCAACCTCACCTACAACAAGGAGAAGTGCGTGTTTCGCACGACCCGCTTAGCCATCCTCGGCTATGTGGTCCAGAACGGAGTTCTGGGGCCCCTCATGGAGCTTCCCCTCCCCCACTGCCCCAAGACCCTCAAACGCTGCCTGGGTTCTTCTCGTACTACGCCCAGTGGGTCCCAAACTATGCAGACACGGCCCGCCCACTGATTCAGTCCACCCATTTTCTCCTGACGACCGAGGCACAGCAGGCCTTCGCCCGTATCAGAGCCGATATCGCCAAGGCCGGGATGCATGCAGTAGACGAGACACTGCCCTTTCAAGTAGAGAACGACGCATCGGACGTCGCCGTAGTCGCCACCCTCAATCAGGCAGGCAGACCCGTGGCATTCTTTTCCCACATCCTTCATGCCTCAGAAATTCGGCACTCATCCGTCGAAAAAGAGGCCCAAGCTATCGTTGAAGCTGTGCAGCATTGGAGGCATTACCTGGCCAGCAGGAGATTCACTCTCCTCACTGACCAACGGTCGGTAGCCTTCATGTTCAATAACACACAGCGGGGCAAGATCAACAACGATAAAATCTTGCGGTGGAGGATCGAGCTCTCCACCTATAATTACGAGATTTTGTATCACCCTGGCAAACTCAATGAGCCCCCAGACGCCTTATCCCGAGGTACATGTGCCAGCGCACAAGTAGACCGACTCCGGACCCTGCACGACAGCCTTTGTCATCCGGGAGTCACACGGTTGCACCATTTTGTAAAGGCCCACAACCTGCCCTACTCTGCCGAGGAAGTACGGACAATAACCAGGGACTGCCAGGTCTGTGCAGAGTGTAAGCCGCACTTCTACTGGCCGGACCGTGCGCGCCTGGTGAAGGCCTCCCGCCCCTTTGAACGCCTCAGCGTGGACTTCAAAGGGCCCCTCCCCTCGACCGACCGAAACACGGAAATTCTCAGTGTGGTCGATGAGTACTCCAGGTTCCCCTTCGCCATCCCATGCTCCGACATGATGTCTGCCACTGTCATCAAAGCCCTAAACACTATCTTCGCTGTGTTTGGTTTCCCCGCCTATATCCACTGTGACAGGGGATCCTCATTCATGAGCGATGAGCTGCGTCAGTTCCTGCTCAGCAGGGGCATCGCCTCCAGCAGGATGACCAGCTATAACCCACGGGGAAACGGGCAGGTAGAGAGGAAGGATGGGACAGTATGGAGGGCCGTCCAACTGGCCCTACGGTCCAGGAACCTCCCAACCTCTCGCTGGCAGGAGGTCCTCCCGGATGCACTCCACTCCATTCGGTCACTGCTGTGCACTGCTACTAACAACACACCCCATGAACATCTTTTAGCCTTCCCCAGGAAGTCCATATCCGGGGTGTCGCTCCCAACTTGGCTCGCAGCCCCAGGACCTGTCCTATTCTGTAGGCACGTCCGCCTCCACAAGGCGGACCCGTTGGTGGAAAGGGTGCAATTGCTCCATGCCAACCCCCAGTATGCATACGTGGCGTACCCCGACGGCCGCCAAGATACTGTCTCCCTCAGGGACCTGGCACCAGCAGGTTCCACACACACACACCTCTCCGGCGTGGCGCCGCCCTCCCCTCCCTCTATGCTCCCAGCATTAACCCCACCAGGACCATCCGTCCTTCCCCTGCCCATGCCCGAGGATGAAGAGGATTTTGGCACGCTCCCGGAGTCACCGAACATCAGGCCAGCATCAACATCGCCACCACCACTACGTCGTTCCCAGCGGAACATCAAGGCACCAGACCGGTTGAATCTCTAACTGGCACCGGACTTCTAAAGACTTTTGTTTTCTGATCAAATACTGTAAATATAAATTCATTGCTGTATATAGTTCTCCACCACCCCTGCCGGACTCTATTTTAACAGGGGGTGAATGTGGTAAACCACTGTTGCACCTGTATTAGGTGATATAAGGTAGGACCTGTACTACAGGTTCGTCTGTAGTCCATGCTTGCTGGCTCCGCCCAGTAGGCGGAGTATAAATGTGCATGTCCTCCATTCAGCAGCTATTTCGTCAGCTGCTGTGGGAGGCCACACATCTTAGAGCAATAAAGCCTCAGTTGTATCCAACTCTAGTCTTTGTTCAATTGATCGTGCCTCACTCGGTGCTCTGTCAGATGGGTCTGAGGGGTGGGCTGGCCACAGAGGGGGCGTGGGTGGAGGGGGGAATGGCGGACGTTGAGGATGGGCTTGGCTGAGGGACCTGCAGTTCAGCCGGCACTCACCGCTCCGATGTGTGTCGCCCCCCCCCCCCCCCCCCCCCCCCCCCCCCCCCCACCCCCCCCCCCCCCCCCCCCCCCCCCCCCCCCCCCCCCCCCACCCCCCCCAACGTCCCCAACTCCACCACTCCAGGGTTTCAATGGGACCATGTGATGGAATGGCCAACTTGCATGCAGGGATCACCCAGGTGGACTGTGGTAAGTGCTACCATGGGCAGGAGTCAGATGTTGCCAAACGATGCAGTGCTCCAGAGCTCATCGCAGAGCGGGTTGTCATCATCCTCCATCCCATGGGGCAGATCCGCTATTACTGCCGACCCAGGGCCCGCACCCCTATCGTGTGGCAGGTATGTATCATGGAGGTGGTTGCAATGTGGGGGGGATGCGGTGTCTGTGTCCCTGGGCACTTCCCCCAGTCGGTGAACCGAGAGGCGGTCAGTGCGTCCCATTCACATTGGTCCAGGCGCACACATCTTGCGGCCAGCCATGCCTGCCTGGGCCCCATGTCCTGCCCATTCTCACCATCCCCCGCATCCTCCTTGTTGGACGAGGCCTGATGTTCATCCTCCTCCTCCAGCACATCACCCCTCTGCTGTGTGATGTGGAGGAGCTAGCAGGTCGCAACGATGCGGGCGACCCCCCAGCGTCATATTGGAGGGCCCCTCCAGAGCGGTCCAGGCACCTGAACCGCATCTTCAGGATGCCGAACCACCGCTCAATCACGCCCCTGGTCTCTGCATGGCCATCATTGTAGCGGATCTCCGTGTTGGTCTGTGGCGTCCGGATAGGTGTCATCAGCCATGCCACAGCGGATAACCCCTGTAGGGGAAGAGATAGGCATTTCTGCGTCTGCAAACAAGACTCCAGGGTGGTGTGCTGCCTCCCTGGTACAAGGGTCAAGGATGTCTAGAGTGGCTGCAGGACATTATGGAGGGAGAGGGTGATCAGCCAGCTGTTGTGGTGCACATAGGCAGCAACAATATAGGTAAAAAACATAATTAGGTCCTACAAGCTGATTTTAGGGAGTTAGGAGTGCCACATGCTAGTCAGAGTAGCCATGATGTGGAGATGCCAGCGTTGGACTGGGGTGGACACAGTAAGATGTCTTACAACACCAGGCTAAAGTCCAACAGGTTTGTTTGGAATCACTAGCTTTCAGAGCGCAGCTCCTTTATAAGGTGAGTCACCTGCAGATGTACATAATGCGCAGATGTGCATGATGTTCATCTGATGGTCGCATATCAGCTGTACGTTCATCGACTAGAACCCCTTTTGGTTTGAGTAGAGTGGCCAGTCATCTGCAGGTGCTCGTAGGGCCACATACATCCCGTCAATCACCCCCTGGAACCGGGCCATCTTGGCGATGGTGCCGAACCCCGCTGCCTGGGTATCCTGGTGGGCTCGGTCCACAGTGAAATGGATGTATTCTGCCGCCTGGGATAGGGCCTCTGTGAAGGTGCAGACGCACCTGTGTACCGAACTCTGAGATCCTGGACAGGTCCCCACTCGGAACCTGGAAGGAGCCCATTGCGTAGACATTCAGGGTGACCATCACCTTGACGGCCACCAGGAGAGGATGCCCTCCCCCGTTCCCCCACTGTGCCAGGTGCGCCATGATCTGGCAGATATGTCACTCTGTCCTGCTGCTCAGCTTTAGTCTTTGACGGCATGCCCCATCCGGCAGGTCCTCGAATGACAGGCGCTGCCGGTACACACGAGGCCTCATGCGGTACCTCCTATGCACCTTCTCGGCCTGTTGGACGAATGGTTTTCCATCCTCAGTGGCTGCCTTCTGTTCCTCTGGGGCACGCTCCGCTGATGCAGCTTCCTCCTCCTTGAGCTTCAGCTCATACAGCCGCAGGGCACCCTCTAGGGCTGCGGCGACGAGGAGGAAGGCCAGCATTGCTGGTTGTATTCCAATTCCCATTGTCTGCAGGAGGTGAATGACCAACATGTTAGCATGGTGCGTATCCCCATGCCCAACCAGGTCCAATGGGCTACACTGTGGCCCCAGTTGGCATTGCGGACCCTGCCCCCGCATGTCCCCCTTCCCCCTCCTCTCTGCATCCCTGGCCCCGTCGCTGCCGGAACCGTGGAGGCGTCTGTCCTGGCGCCCACCCCTGCTGACAGGGGTACTGTTGGCTGGTACTGCCCATGCCAGCGGTACGCTTTGCGGCCCCCATCTGGCATTCCCCTGTAGAGGCTATTGTGGGTGTGGCCCTGGGTGGGCCACGTGATGCCCCGCCAGCGGGTGGCGGCCAGTTGGGGTGGGGGGGGTGTTGCGGAGGGTGGGGTGCGGGGCTAGTGAGATTGGGGTACCCATACGGCCGGTGTCACTCTGCAGAACCAGGAGCCACAGTGGGTGGTCAGTGGGGTGCGCAGCAAGATGGCTGCCTTGCAGGCCACGGCAATGGCGGTTCTTACCTGGGCACTGCCCCAATCCCATGGGGGGGAGGTCAGCCCGACACCATGGCCCATTTGCCCTATCATTCCCCCAGGCCCTGGCAGGCCCCACACTCTCCAGCCCACCCGGCCTGTGTCAGGACTGGCAGCCCGTGATCGCAGCTTTCCGTGTCCTACCTTCTTTCTCTCGCTCATCAGCCATGGTGCCAGTTTCACTATTTTTAAAAGCACAAATGAACCTCGCCGTCACAGGAATTCTCCCCAGTGGAGGCGGAGAATCATGGAGGCCCCGGAGCATACCAGTCAGGCCCGCTCACAATATTCAAATGGAGTTTACTGTATGTGTGCTGGAATGAATTGACGCCACTGTCGAGGCAACGGAGAATTGCGATTTGGCGCGTAACCGGCGCCAACCACGATTTTCGCGTCAGAACCAAATCTCTGCCCGATCGCGTATCTCAATTCTGGTGTCAGCCGATGTAAAATCCCACCCAATGTCTCTAATTATCTGCTCCCTAGGGAATCTTTGTGTAAACAAAAGTGCATTAGTCAAACTTTTACGATGCTTTAATGATCCCTCTGGCAGCCACAAAGCCTGGCTGTCTTTCAAACCAGGATTTTAAAAAACATTAATGCAGCAGTCACATACTAACCCAGGCATGTAACCCTCACTGCAGCAAATATATATAATACCACATATCTGAAATTCTACATTCATCACACCCTTCACCTCCGACATGCCATCATCCCGACATCCAGGCAGCAAGGAACATAGGCCCCAGTCGGAGGCGATGACGCGACATGATCAGCCACCTCCAACCCTTCATGATGAGCATTGAAGATAGTACAATATTAAACCAGTATGCAGGGCCTCCGACCGAGCCAAAGCCTCGAGGACCGGATACAATGTGCTTTGTCAGACCTGAAACGCCCAGCTTTCAAATCAAAAGTAGAACAGCCAATTCCCAAACTCAGTCGGGAACCGGCCCCCATTCCTCGCAGGAGATCAGGCACACGAACACTCCTGTCTAGCCCCTACTCGAGTCAGTCAGGATGGACGACACACCATGAAGCAGGATTTCCAAGGACTGAAGGCAAGCCCCCACCAGGGAAATTGCTCTGTCAGATAATAACCGTTCCTTCACTGTTTGTTGAAATCTACCATGCTGTTTAAATGTAGTCTCGTATACACTTTTAACTCAGTAGAAATTTAAGCTACACGTCTCGGGTGCGAAGTGAAATCATTTATTGTGTCTATTGATTATAATTGAGAGTTTGAGATCTTCTTGTGGTTACAAATCAAAATTTCTCAGAAAAGCCCCTGCCAGCAGAAGACTTTAAGAGATATAATTAACTTAGTAGTTTTTAAACAAATTGAACTTTCAAAAATACAGAAATGGTTTCTTGCTCAAAGCAGAACAGCTTGCACAGACTTAAGAGATAGAATAGAAATATGAAATAAGGATAGCGAGTAGTTAGGTGAATAATATAGACTGATCCCGGAATGGAAAATGGCTGCCCGGACCTCTATCTTTAAGGAAAATGTTATCAGTCTGACTCCATCAATTCCTACCCCTGTAATGCGCTGATTGTCTTGGATGAGTCTCAAATGCATTTGATTGGATGGTTAGTTGTCAATCATCAATGTGCAACATAGATTGAATATGTTGAATCTTTGGGTGTTTACTGTGTGTTGGAATTGACTTACACTTTTAATCAGATCTGGTTTCTGCTGACTGCTAAACTTATTCACATTTTGAACAATGGTAGATTCATGTTAACTTATGGTACATTTTTTGACCTTCATTGAATTGTTTCATTTGCTTCGAGTTAGGCTGCAAACATTTCAAATGTTTCAAATCCATGCTTTTATTATTGCAAGCTGTACGCTTTGTAATCTGATGTTGTGTTTGCAGTCTTATGATGGAATTCATTTTAAAAATGAATTTTGACATGGGCTTTAATATTTACATCAAAATGGCTAAATCAATAATCCTTTTGCCTATCAGAAATAGCTGGTTTCCTTCACTGTTGCTGGGTCAAAATCCTGGGACTCCCTCCCTAGTAACAGATTAGGTGTTCCTACACCACATGGACTGCAGCGGTTCAAGAAGGCAGCTCACCGCCACCTTTTCGAGGGCAATTAGGGGTGTGCAATAAATGCTGCCCTCGCCAGGAAGACCACAGCCCGTGAAAAATTAATTTTTAAAATACGACGATTACTTTTACCCAGGTGTTCCCTTATAGACTTGGACCACTCACCAGCATCAGATGCAGCAATATTGGATTGAGAACATGCTGGTCACTTCATTCTGTGTCCATCACATGTTAATGCAACATGGTTTTCATTACTTTCTACTGAGTGTTTAAGCTGTGGATTTTTTACCGCCACTATATGGTGGCTTAGAGGAGCTGTATCTTCTGACATAATTTGGTTTGTGACATGTGTGGAATTTGTCTCTGCACATCGGCCTTCAATTGATTAACTTCCTCAATAGGTTCTGTATGTTCATTTGCATTAATCTGGTTCACATGTGCATGCTTTTCCTGGTCGTTGTGTCACCATTTTGATGTGTTTCTTCAATGCTGGTAGCTTGAAACTTGTATATTTTAAAGGTTGCGCAAGTCCACTGAATGAACTGGAGCCCTAGATGCAAATCAATGTTGGACGAAGATGTGCAGGTTTGGATAATTTGAGGTTTTACTTCAAGAATACTCATGAACGTCCACGGGGCTGGCCTTGTTTGAATGTGTCAGAGGTGCCATCAGTTTTTGTTTGGTTCATCAGTACACACAAATTTGACTCTGATTTCAAAACACACATTGATCTTTTGCACAGCTACTACAATAATCTGCTGCTCATGATTCTGGGAATGTTTCAAAAACTTCTATAAAGATATTCTCATGTGTAATATAAAATCATTTTCTCTGTCATTGTCTGTTATATTAAAAGCAATCATAAAATTTGAAAATCATTGATCCCCTATCAATTGGCCCTTGGATTGGATTGGATTTGTTTATTGTTACGTGTACCGAGGTACAGTGAAAAGTATTTTTCTGCGAGCAGCTCAACAGATCATTAAGTACATGGGAAGAAAAGGGAATAAAAGAAAATGCATAATAGGGCAACACAACATATGAAGCATACAGGGTGTAGTGTCATAAGCACTGGCATCGGATGAAGCATACAGGGTGTAGTGTTAATGAGGTCAGTCCATAAGAGGGTCATTTAGGAGTCTGGTGACAGTGGGGAAGAAGCTGTTTTTGAGTCTGTTCGTGCGTGTTCTCAGACTTCTGTATCGCCTGCCCGATGGAAGAAGTTGGAAGAGTGAGTAAGCCGGGTTGGAGGCATGATGGGAGGCAGGTTCGTGTGATGGACTGGGCGGTGTTTACGACTCTCTGAAGTTTCTTGCGGTCCTGGGCCTGAGCAGTTGCCATACCAGGCTGTGATGCAGCCTGATAGGATGCTTTCTATGGTGCATCTATAAAAGTTGGTAAGGGTTAATATGGACATGCTGAATTTCCTTAGTTTTCTGAGGAAGTATAGGCGCTGTTGTGCTTTCTTGGTGGTAGCGTCGACGTGGATGGACCAGGACAGATTTTTGGAGATGTGCACCCCTAGGAATTTGAAACTGCTAACCATTTCCACCTCGGCCCCGTTGGTGCTGACAGGGGTGTGTACAGTACTTTGCTTCCTGAAGTCAATGACCAGCTCTTTAGTTTTGCTGGCATTGAGGGAGAGATTGTTTTCGCTACACCACTCCATTAGGTTCTCTATCTCCCGCCTGTATTCTGACTCGTCGTCATTCGAGATCCGGCCCACTATGGTCGTATCGTCAGCAAACCAAGTTTGAACCAAGTTTTGCCACGCAGATGTGTGTGTACAGGGAGTAGAGTAGGGAGCTATGGACGCAGCCTTGCGGGGCCCTGGCATTGAGGACTATTGTGGAGGAGGTGTTGTTGTTCATTCTTACTGATTGTGGTCTGTTGGTCAGAAAATCGAGGATCCAGTTGCAGAGTGGGGAGCCAAGTCCTAGGTTTTGGAGCTTTGATATGAGCTTGGCTGGGATTATGGTGTTGAAGGCAGAGTTGTAGTCAATAAATAGGAGTCTGATGTAGGAGTCCTTGTTTTCGAGATGCTCTAGGGATGAGTGTAGGTCCAGGGAAATGGCATCTGATGTGGACCAGTTGCAACGGTATGTGAATTGCAGTGGATCAAGGCATTCTGGGAGTATGGAGGTGATGCGCTTAATGATCAACCTCTCGAAGCACTTCATTACGACTGAAGTCAGGGCCACCGGACGGTAGTCATTGAGGCACATTGCCTGGTTCTTCTTGATGGTGGTCTTCTTGAAGCAAGTGGGGACCTCGGAGTGGAGTAGGGACAGGTTAAAGATGTCCGCGAATACCTCTGTCAGCTGGTCCGTGCAGGCTCTGAGTGCACGACCAGGGATCCCGTCCGGGCCCATCGCCTTCCGTGGGTTCACTTTCAGGAAGGCCGATCTGACTTTGAAAGCTGTGATGGTGGGTATGGGTGAATTATGGCGTGCTGGGGCACTCGACAGCGGATTGTTGGTTACCTGCTCAAACCGAGCATAGAATGCATTGAGTTCATCGGGGAGGGGTGCGCTGCTGCCAGAGATACTGTTCGGCTTCGCTTTGTAGCCCGTTATGTTGTTTAGTCCTTGCTACAACCGCCGAGAGTCTGTCTGTGACTCTAGCTTGGTTTGATATTCTCTCTTGGCATCTTGAATGGCTTTGCGGAGGTCGTACCTGGATTTCTTGTATAGGTCAGGGTCGACTGTCTTGAACGCCTCAGATCTGTCCTTCAGTAGGGAGTCAATCTCGTGATTGAGCCATGGTTTCCGGTTGGGGAACGTACGTACTGCTTTCTTTGGCACGCAGTCATCCACACATTTGCTGATGATGTCTGTGACGGTGGTGGCATACTCATTTAAGTTGGTCGCTGAGTTCTTAAATGTGGACCAGTCCACAGTCTCTAAGCAGTCACGTAAGAGCTCTTCTGTCTCCTTGGACCAGCACTGCACAACCTTCTTAGCTGGATTCTCCCACTTGAGTTTCTGCTTGTATGTCGGGAGAAGGAGCACCGTCTTATGGTCTGATTTCCCAAAGTGCGGTCGGGGGATGGAATGTACGCGCCCTTGATTTTTGAGTAGCAGTGGTCAAGAGTGTTGTCGCTCCTGGTGGGACAGGAGATGTGCTGGTGGAATTTTGGCAGTACACTCTTGAAGTTGGCCTTGTTGAAGTCTCCAGCCACGATGAACAAGGCTTCCGGGTGTTCTGTTTCGTTGTTGTTTATAAACTGTGTATAGCTCGTCCAGCACCTTCCTCACTTCTGCCTGGGGTGGGATGTAGACCGCTGTGATAATGGCTGAAGTGAACTCACGTGGAAGATAATATGGGTGGCACTTCACGGTCAGGTATTCCAGGTCTGGGGAGCAGTAGGTCGCCAGGGTCGCCACATCCAAGCACCAGGAGGAGTTGATGAAGGGGCAAACCCCTTCACCCTTCGCTTTGCCTGATGATGCCGTGCGGTCCGCCCGGTGAATTGAGAAGCCTTCAGGTTGTATGGCACACTCCGGTGAAGCGGGGGTAAGCCATGTCTCTGTGAAACAGAGCACACAGCAGTCTCTTACTTCCCTCTGAGAGGTAAGTCTGGCATTAAGCTCATCCAGCTTTTTTCGATCACTTGGACGTTTGCCAGGTGTATGCTGGGGAGAGGGGGCTTGAAACCGCGTTGCTTCAGTCTAACCTGCAGACCACCGCCTTTCCCTCGCTTCCTCGATTGGTGGCTGCTGCTGGATGATCCTGGGATCTGATGGGAGACGTCAGCCCTTGTGGAAGGTAGGTGGCTGTGTGAACTGATGTTGGGATTTTTCTTCAATATTAAATTCAAGGGAAAAGGTACTTTCGCAAAATGTCCTCTTTTTTTATTAACAGCGTGTCAATTCAGGTGAGAAAAGCGCCATGCTGTCCATGGCTCCACAGCTGGCTTTTCCCGCCATATTTTTAAAACTTAGTTAAAGAAAAAAAATGCTGGAGCTGGTTGCCATAACATCACATTGGTGGGGCATGCTCTGATGCCCACACCACCAGCAACCTCGGCCTTCAAGTGGTCGGGTGCCTTCTTTAAAGGGCGTCCCCATCTAATAAAAAATAAATACAAAAACAAGGATCCCCTCAATGGACACAGAGACCTTCCACGGACACGGCGAAACCTCGCCCTCCCCAACCAGCCTCCCAACGGACACGGGGAACCCTCCCCAAACCCCCTCCCACTTACATGGGGAGACCCCCCCAGCCCTCTCCCTGAGGACAGGGGGTGCCCCACAACCCCAACCCGCTACCCCACGGACACAGGGATATCCCACCTCTGATATCCCCACCTCACAGACAAGGGGAACCCCCCACCTCACAGACATGGGGACCAAGTGGATGGCGGCTGCTTCAGGCAGGGGCACTAGCTTAGCAGCCCTGGTCACGGCGCCTCTGCCGCTTCCGCCGGCACGGTATTCCACCAGCCCGATAGTGGTGGCGGCCCTTCGGATCTGGGCCAGTGGAGGAGGCATGTAGGGGAGGTAAGAGCATCGGTGTGGACCCCAATCTGCGGCAACCCCGGGGAACATATATGGGGGTATCGACTGTGGAGGAGGGCGGGGATTGTGAGGATGGGGGGAGGGGAGGGTTGGGGGGCAGGGGAGGGGAGGGTGGGGGGGAGGGGAGGGTGGGGGGGAGGGGAGGGGGAGGGGGAGGGGAGTGTGGGGGAGGGGAGGGTTGGGGGGGAGGGGAGGGGGGGGAGGGTTTCAGGGGGAGGCGAGGGGAGGGTTGGGGGAGGGGAGTGGAGGGGAGGGCGGGGGGGTGGGAGGGGAGGGTGGGGGGGAGGGTTGGAGGGGAGGGGGGTGGGGAGGGTGGGGGGGGGAGGGTTTCAGGGGGGGAGGCGAGGGGAGGGGGAGGCGAGGGGAGGGGGGGAGGAGGGGATGTCGCCCACACACCACCACATCCTCTTGCCCTCCCCATAATATGCTACCCTATGGTTCGCCATTCTTCACTCTTTGCCATGTCAGAATTACTTGAAGAACGAATCCTGGCAACTGCTGTATCCAAAAAGCACCTCTCGTTTCGGAGGTGCAAGCTGGTTTTAGCCACTCATAATGTCATAGAATCATAGAATTTACAGTGCAGAGAGAGGCCATTCGGCCCATTGAGTCTGCACTGGCCCTTGGAAAGAGCACCCTCCATCCTATACTGTAACCCAGTAACCCCATCTATCTTTTTTGGACACGACGGGCAGTTTAGCATGGCCACAGTTCCTTTCTGAAGTGTGCAGGAGTGTGGGACTACCTGCTCGTCTCAGAAATCATTAAAATGAGCAGGCTGCATAAAGTTGGAATCCTTCCAGTACTCCACTCAGCAAGCACGGGTTAATCACACGTTGTGATCTTTGCGCTCATTTTTGATGGCTAACCAATTTAACTCCCACATTCTTTTCATTACAATGTCATGGAGTACAGATTTATTTATATTAAGACTACAATAGCAAGAATTGGATGTATTCTGCAATGGTGCATCTGAGCACACTGAGAAATGAAATTATGGAACATGTGAGCGAGGAACTGATTACCAATTAATCAAATATCATGTTTCATGAGCTCCAGTAAAATGGATCCATTTGAAAGCCAACGGGTAAAATAATAGTGCAGAACCAATCTACGATTAACTATCCATCATTTTTGTAATTAAAGCACCCCTTTTGTGAATGAACAGTCTGGCGCCTCTACGCTGAAATTCTCAGTATTGTATTTTTTAATTTGCCTAATTCCAGGCTTTCAAACACTTCACCTTGCTTTTCTCAGACTAATTTTGATGCAGGGAAAGCTTTTCTCCTCAATAGGATGTACTTGTGCATATATGCAGGGCACTTCAAAAAAATTCACGAGTGATATTACCGATTGTAGCTAGTCCTATAATTTTGCCCCATTAATTTACAATAAAACTTAATATAATTGGCAACAAAATTGCCAGCTGGAAACAATTTTATTTGCTTCAAAGCATAACAATAAGGAGGACAAAAGTTTAATTTTAGTATGAATCAGTTTAATGCAGAATGAACAAGTCAGAAGGAAGTACTCAGTAACCTTGAATTAGTCTAACGTGGAAAGAAACAAGTGTAGAAGTGAAGTAACCAAATATGTTTCATTTTTGCCACGGCAAAATTCACATATGTTTGCATTTTACCAAAAGATTGTTGATAAATGTGACAATATTATTTTGCTTTATTGTAAAACATAAATATCCATTAAGAGCCAAATCTCCATAGAAAGTTGTAAAATAAAAGCACGCGTTATATAACATCATTATTCTGATGAGAGGTTATTGACTTGAAAGGTTAACTCTGACCAGAGGTCCTGCTTCACCAGCTGAGTATTTCATTTATTTTATTTATCAACACAAAATGGTGGATCTGTTAGTAATGTTGGTTGAAAACAGAACATCGTTCAGGACACTGGGATAATTCCCAGCACTGCTTAAATTGCACTTGTGATATAGTTAACAACCTTTGAACCATTGGAAGAGGAAAATGAGTCTTTGGACATCTTTTCCAAAGCAAATTGCTCTGATAGTACATCCTCTGAAATATGCAGCAGTGTAAGCCCAAATGATGTGCTTTAATTATGGAGTTGGAATTTGAACCCCGAACCTTCTGACCACAAGTGAGAATGCTCAAACTGACAATTTTATTGGAATTTCATTGACATGTTACCATTTCAGAAGAACAAAACTTTCCTCGGTTTGCCTCTTAATTGTTGTTGTAGACTTCGGGTAGTGGCCATGGAGTGAGTGGTTGCACATAAGGTGGCTCTTGCCTGAGGACTGTCATTGCCCCCACAGTGGTCGACAGAGAAGTTGGTCAAGTTCCTATCGGCCAAATTCAAAAAGCAAAGGCCGGCAGTCACTGAGGACAAGCCAAGAGCGGCAGAGCTAAGTCGGGCTGCCCTGGAGAAGGTAGAATAGTGGCTGGAGATGCAGAATGCGTCAATCCAGATGGTGGAGGAGAAGTTTGCTGACCACAGAGACTGGATTGCCTCTTTGGAGGCAGCGATGTTAATGATGTCAGAGGGGCAAAATAAGCTGTGAGTCGTAGCTCTTCCGCTTGGACGGTGCGAGTTGGTTGTACCGTATTTCTAGAGGAGGATGGGAGTGTTGTATTGTTTAAGGAAGGAGGCAAGGGGGGGTTGCTGACAAAGGTGAGGCTGCTGTGACGCAGCAAGAAGGAAGGTGGTGACGGTGGACATTCAAGGGTGGGCCTGGAGGGTCGTATGACACGGGTCGGGGGCTGGCCCAAGAAGGGATATGGTTGATTGGCGGGGGGGGGGAGGGATATGGGGTGCCCCCCAACCAGGTTTGTCACATGGAACATGAGAGGGCTGAATGGGCCAGTCAAACGATCGGTCGTGTTCTCGCATCTGAGGAGCTTGAAGACGGACGTGGCCTTTATGCAAGAAACGCACTTGAAGATTGGAGATCAGACTAGGCTAAGGAAAAGGTGCACAAGTCTTCCATTCAGGATTAGATATGAAGATGCTGGGGTGGCGGTGCTGATAAACAAGCTGGTAGTGTTTGAGGTGGGGAATATAGTGGCAGATATGGCAGGAAGGTTCATGGTGGTGAGTGGGAAACTGGAGGGATACCAGTGGTCTTGGTGAATGTTTATCCCCCGAACTGGGACGAGGTCGAATTCATGAGGCGGATGCTGGGGAAGATCCCGGACCTGGACTCGCACCAGTTGATTATGGGGAGGGACTTTAACACGGTCATTGAACCACGTTTGGACCAGTTGAGTCTGCAGTCGGGGAGGGTGTCGGCGGTGGTGAAGGAGCGCAAGGGGGGGTGGAACTATGGAGGTTCAGGAGGCCGAGGGTGAGGGAATTTTCGTACATCTCCCACGTGCACAGGGTGTACTTGCGGATCAAGTACTTTATGGTGGTTAAGATGTTGCTGGCAGGAGTGGTTGTCTCGGGGTACTCGGGAACCGTAGTCTCAGACCACGTGCTGCACTGGGGGTCTTGCAGGTGAACCGGGGGGGGCCCACGCCCGCAGTGGAGGCTGGATGTGGGGTTGCTAGCGGATGAGGAGATTTGTGAGCAGGTGAGGGCCACCATGCCGGGGTGTGTGGAACTGAACGATATGGATGAGGACTTGGCCGCCACACCATGGGAGGCACTTAAGGCAGAGGTTAGGTGGGAATTCATATTGATTTGGGCGCAGAGGGATAGGATGGAACGGGCAGAAATGGCTAGGTTGGTGGACGAGATTCTGCGGGTGGACAAGAGGTATTCGGAGACCCTGGTGGCAGGGTTGTTGAAGGAGCGGCATAAACTCCAGATGGAGTTTGGGTTGGTGCCTACGGGAAAGGCAGTGGGGCAGTATGGCAGCCAGGGGGCCAGTATATGAGTATGGGGAGAAGGCGAGTAGGATGCTGGCTCACCAACTTAGAAAGCAGGAGGCAGTGAGGGAGATCGGAAGGGTGCAGGACAGAAAGCAGGAGGCAGTGAGGGAGATCGGAAGGGTGCAGGACAGAAAGCAGGAGGCAGTGAGGGAGATCGGAAGGGTGCAGGACAGAAAGCAGGAGGCAGTGAGGGAGATCGGAAGGGTGCAGGACAGAAAGCAGGAGGCAGTGAGGGAGATCGGAAGGGTGCAGGACAGAAAGCAGGAGGCAGTGAGGGAGATCGGAAGGGTGCAGGACAGAAAGCAGGAGGCAGTGAGGGAGATTGGAAGGGTGCAGGACAGGAGGGGAAGAGTGGCGCTTGGCCCGATGAGGGTGAATGGGGTTTTTGAAGAGTTTTATAAGAGGCTCTACAAATCGGAGCCCCCAGCCGGGGAGGAGGGAATGCGGCGGTTCCCGGATGGGTTGGAATTCCCCAAGGTGGAGGTGGACCTGGTGGCGAGGCTGGGAGCCCCCATTCCACTGGTGACGTGATGGAGGGTTTGGGGGCGATGTGGGCAGGGAAGGCCCCGGACCAGGATGAGTTCCCTGTAGAGTTTTATAAGAAGTTCTCTGGAGATCTGGTAAGGGCACATAATGAGGTGAGGGATAATGGGGAACGTTCTCCTACATTATCACCGGCTTCCATATCCTTAATATTGAACAAGGATAGTGAGCAGTGTGGGTCCTATAGCCCGATATCACTGCTAAATGTGGATGCCAAATTACTGGCAAAGATCTTGGCCTCGCGGATTGAGGACTGTGTGCTGGGGGTGATAGGGGAGGACCAGACGGGGTTTGTAAAGGAGAGGCAATTGTCGGCGAATGTTAAACGATTATTAAATGTGATAATAATGCTCCCGGAGGGACAGGACGTGGAGGCGGTGGTTGCCATGGACGCAGAGAAGGCGTTCGATCAGATGGAATTGGAGTATTTGTGGGAGGTGTTCGGACGGTTCGTGTTTGGGTAGGGGTTCGTAGACTGGGTCCGAGTGTTGTGAGGATGCTGGTAGTGAGCATATGGTCAAATCGGATGAGCTTTGGGTACTTCAGGCTACATCGTGGGATGAGGCAGGGGTGCCCACTCTCCGGTTGCTTTTTGCCTTGGCTATAGAGCCACTGGCAATGGCACTTAGAGCGTCAAGGAGTTGGGGAGGGATTGTGCTGGTGGTGGGGGGGGGGGAGAGGTGCGGGGGGGGGGGGGGGGGGCGGGGTGCGTGGAGCACAACGTTTCGCTATATGTGGACGATTCATTGCTTTATATATCAGACCCACTGGGAGGCATTAGGGGCATTATGAATAGTTTAGAGGAGTTCGGCCGGTTTTCCGGATATATGTTAAACATGGGGAAGAGTGAAGTCTTCCTGATTGAGACAAGAGGGCAGGAGAGGAGGTTGGGCGAGCTGCCGTTTAAGGTGGTGGGGGTGAGCTTTAGATATTTGGGCATCCATGGGGATGGAAACAACTACAAAATAATTGAATTTGGCATGGCTAGTGGAGCAGATGAGGGGAGATTTTAAAAGATGGGATGTGCTCCCATTATCACTGGTGGGGCAGGTTCAGACAGTGAAAATAATGGTACTTCCAAGGCTCTTATTTGTTTTCCAGAACCTCCCGATCTTCATCCCCAAATCATGTTTTAGCAAAATTAATCCTCGGATTTCGAGGTTTGTATGGGGGTGAAATCCCCATGGGTAAAGTAGGTGCTGTTGGGGGAGGAGTGGACGAGATTCTGTGGGTGGACAAGAGGTATTCGGAGGGCCTGGAGGCAGGTTGTTGAAGGAGCGGCAGAAACTCCAGATGGAGTTTGGGTGAATTCCAGCCCATTCATGCTGTTGGCATGGGAGCTGATGGAGGAGGTGGCCTCTTGTAGGTGCACAAGCTTAGGGGCATTGTTAATGGCGCCTCTGCCATTCCCGCCGGCCAAGTACTCCAAAAGCCCTGTAGTGGTGGGTGCCCTGAGGGTGTGGGGACAGTGGCGGCAGCACACGAGGTTGGAAGGTGCCTCGGTGTGGACATCGATTTGCGGGAATCATAGATTTTCACCGGGGGATTTTGGTGTGGGGTCTCAGGGGTGGCGGTGTGCAGGGAATGAGAGGTTTGGAGACCTGTTTGTGGGGGGCAGCTTTTCGAGTTGAGAGGAACTGGAGGAGGAGTATGAGCTGCACAACGGGAATGGGTTTCAATACTTACAGGTGCGGGACTATGTGAGGAAGCAGGTGCCATCCTTTCCCGATCTGCTGCCCCCAGGGCTATAGGATAAGGTAGTGTCGAAGGAGGGAGCGGGTGAGGGCAAGTGACCGAGATTTACAAAGAGTCAGGGAGTTAATGGTTCGGGAGGGAGTCCTGATAGAGGAAGTCAAACGTAAGTGGGAGGAGGAGCTGGGGTGGGGGAAAGGGGGCATGAACTGGGTTATGGAAGGAGGCTTTGAGGAGGGTGAATGCATCTTCATCGTGTGCTAGGCATAGACATATTCAGTTTAAGGTAATGCATAGGGCGCATATGACGGTGTCAACGATGAGCAGGTTCTTCGAAGGGGTGGTGGATAGGTGTGGGTGGTACATGGGGAAGCCCTCGAACCATGTGCACGTGTCTTGGACATGTCCAAAGTTCAAGGGGTTCTGGCAGGTGTTCACAGACTGTCTGAGGTGCTGAAGGTGAAGGTGCCCACAAGTCCAGAAGTGGCGATATTTGGTGTGTCGGAAGACCCGGGAGTCCAGAGGGCGAAAGGGGCTGACGTTTTGGCCTTTGCCTCTCTGGTAGCTCAGAGGCGGATTTTGCTGGAGTGAGGGACTTGGAGCCACCAAGCCAGGGGTGTGGGTGAGCGACCTGGCGGAATTCCTAAGATTGGAGAAAATTAAGTTTGACTTAAGAGGATCAGTTGACGGCTTTGCCCGGAGGTAGAAGCTGTTCATCGGCTTTGTCAAGGAAAATTGAGGTGTCAGCGGCAGGGGAGTCGGGGGGGCATTCGGATAGTTAGTTGTTTGTTGCGAGGTTTTCTGATTGTTCTTACTCTTGTGTTGGTTGTGTTTAATGTACATACAAATGGCCGGTTGGAGGGGGTTCCTGTGGTGTGAGTGAACTAACTGGGATGATGTGGAATTTACTAAGAAGGTGTTGGTGAGGGTTCCAGATTCGAATACACATCGGGTGGTTGTGGTGGAGGATTTTAATTGTGTGCTTGACCCTAGGGTGGACAGGTCATGCCCCAAATCCCTGAAGATGTCGGGAGTGACGATGGAATTGTTTACGAATAAGGTATTGTTGCCAGGGGTGGTGGGATCGGAATACTCGCTGATTGTTATATCGGGTCACACGCCGCACTTTGTGGATTTGTGCGTGGAGAAGGGGGACACCCAGTGTGGAGGATGGATATGGCACTTTTGCTGGATAAGGGGGCATGTGAGAGGGTTGTGGTGGCTATAGGCACATATGCCAAGTTCAATAAGAACAAGGACGTCTTGCCGTCCACGTTTTGGGAGGTGCTGAACAGTAATTAGCAGGGAGCTAATGTTGATTAAGGCAAATAGAAAGAAGGTGAGAAGATGGAAAAACAAAGGTTGGTGGAGGCCATTTTGGCAGTGGACCGGCAGTATTCTGTCACCCCAGAGGAGGAGCTATTGAAGGAGAGGAAGGAGCTCCAGCTGGAGTTTGAACTGTTGTCGACAGGGAAGGCGGTTGGTAGGTTGCGCAGGGTACGGCGGGCATTTTATGAATATGGGGAGAACGCCAGTAGGTTGTTGGCACACCAGCTGATTCGGCAGCAGCTTCGAGGGAGATTGGGCAGGGTCTCTGACCCAGGCAGGGTGAATGGGGTTGTTTGAGGCCTAGTCTGGGAAGGCTCCTGGCCGAGACAGATTCCCAGCAGACTCGTATAAAACGTTTGCGAAGGAGTTGGGGCCTCATCGAGTGAAAATGTTCAATGATTCGTTAGTGGGGGTGGGGGGGGGGGATCTGCTTCCCAGCTTGGCACAAGCTTAGATTTTGCTCATTTTTACAAAACATAATGATCCAGAGGAGTGTGGATCGTATTGACCGATATAACTGTTAAATGCAGATGCAAAATTGTTGGCCAAGATGTTGGCAACACGCCTGGAGGATTGTGTGGCGGATGTGATAGTTGTGGACCAGATGGGGTTCATGAAGCGGCAACAATTGTCGTCCAGTATTAGGAGGTTATTGAATGTAGTGATGATGCCCCCGACAGGTCAGGAAACGTAGGTGATAATATCCATGGATGTGGAGAAGGCGTTTGATGGGTTGAGTGGGAGTATCCTTTTGAGGTACTGGGGGAGGGTGGTTTTGGACTGGGGATCATTAGCTGTATTACGTTGTTGTACAGGGCCCCCATGGCTAGTGCTCACACTAACGCAACAAGTTCGGGCTATTTGCGTTCATACAGGGAACAAGGCAAGGTTGTCCACTTTCCGTGTTGCTTTTTGCATTGCTGTTTGAGCCATTGGCGATGGAGCTTTAGGCGTCAACAGAGTGGAATAGGAGTGGGGTGTGGAACATTGAGTATTCCTATATATGGACGACCTGCTGTTCTATGTGATGGACCTGATTTCTAATATGAGTAGGATTATGGTGTAGTTGACTAAATTTGGCTCTTTTTCGGGGTATAAACTAAATGTGGGGAAAAGTGATGGATTCCCAGTAAGTTCCCAGGTACAATGTAGGGGCCTGGAGAAGTTGTCATTTCAATTCGTCAGGTTTAGTTTTCAGTATCGGGAAATACGGGTGGGGCATAGCTGGGCTGTTATACAAGTTGAATATGGCTGTTATACCGTCAATTCACTGTGAGACCGTGAGAACGAGTGAACTTTCGGCTTTAATATTCATGAACTCGCCTGCCAGAGTCGGCTGTACAAATGAGTGCCACCCACAGGTGGCCGGACTATATATGGCCCCGGTGAGGGCGGAGCCAGAGGCGGAGCCCACCGGGGTTCCAGTACATTACCTGGAAGTAGCCCGTATCATCACTTCCAGGTCATGGGTCACATCATTATACAAACAGTACAGACAGCTCATGCATTAGGTGAATTACGTTCACCACAATAGCTAACTTGCTAGAGGGGTAAAGGAGGTTTAGAAACGGTGGGATGTTCTCCCACTTGTTTGTGGAGGGTAGATTTGCAGAGTTGGGGGAACTGGGAGAGGAATTTCAGCTTCCGAGGGGGCATGGGTTCCGGTACTCGCAGGTTAGGAATTATATGAGGAAGGAGGCTGGCCACGTTTCCACGGTTACCGCCCCCACAGTTGCAGGACAAGTTCAAACCGTAAAAATGACGATCCTCCCGAAGTTTTTATTTATTTTCCAGAATCTCCCAGTTTTCCTGCCTAAATCTTTATTTTGGTAGGGTAAATGGGATAATTTTGGCCTTTCTATGGGCAAGTAAGGTGCCTCGAATGTGGAGAGCCTTTTTGCTGAGGGGTCGGCGGTCGGGGGGTCGGCGTTGCTGAATTTGATGAACTAATATTGTGTGGCGAATGTGGAGAAGGTTTGGAAATGGGTCGTGGAGGGAGAGTAGGTTTGGGGCGGATGGAGGAAGCTTTGTGTATTGGGTCAAATCTGAGGGCACTGGTGATGGCTCCGCTTCTATTCTCCCCTCTACTCTATACTCTACGAGTCCAGTGGTGGTTGTCTCGTTAAGAGTTTGGAATCAGTTCAGAAAACATTTTAAGATGGAGGGCATGTCGCTGTGGGCGCCGATTTATGGAAATCATGGATTTATTCCAACGCGTTGGGTTCGACATATAGGGTTTGGGAATGGGTGAGGATAGAGAGTTTAGGGACTTGTTTGTGGAGGGTAGATTTGCAGAGTTGGGGGAACTGGGAGAGGAATTTCAGCTTCCGAGGGGGAATGGGTTCCGATACTTGCAGGTTAGGAATTTTATGAGGAAGGAGGCTGGCCACGTTTCCGCGGTTACCGCCCCCTCAGTTGCGGGAAAAGATAGTGTCTGAGGAGGAGAAAGGGGAAGGCAGGATCTCCGATATGTATGGGCAGTTAATGGAGAAGGAGAAGGCCTCTGTGGAGGAGATAAAAAGGAAGTGGGAGGAGGAGCTGGGTGGTGCATTTGAGGGGGGGTGGTTAGAGAGGTCTTGGGTGGGATTCACTCGTGCGAGATTTAGTTTAATTCAATTTAAAGTGGTGCACAGAGCACATATGTTAAAGACGCGTATGGGGCAGCACGGTGGCGCAGTGGGTAGCACTGCTGCCTCACGGCGCCGAGGTCCCAGGTTTGATCCTGGCTCTGGGTCACTCTCCGTGTGGAGTTTGCACATTCTCCCCATGTCTGTGTGGGTTTCGCCCCCACAACCCAAAGATGTGCAGGGTAGGTGGATTGGCCACGCTAAATTGCCCCTTTACTGGAAAAAATGAATTGGGTACTCTAAATATATTTTTTAAAATGAAAGACGCATATGAATGAGTTTTTTCCAGAGGTGGAGGACAGATACACGTCATGTTTAAGTGGGCCAGCAAAACACACACACATGTTCTGGTCCTGACGATGTTGGTGGGATTTTGGGAGTCCTTTTTGGGGCCAATGTCAGAGACTTTAGGGGTTAAGGTGGTCCTGAGCCTGTGGGTGGCAATATTTGGGGTGTCGGAAGATTCGGGAGTGCAGGAGGGGAGAGAGGCTGACATGTTGGCCTTTGACTCCCTGATAGCCCGGAGGAGGATCTTGTTAGGGTGGTGATCTCCGGAGCCTCAAGGGCAATGGTGTGGGTAGGTGACCTGTCAGAAATTTATATAGTCTGGCCATACAGGGCATCCATGACCTCACAGAAGTTGGCTGTTGGCTGGGATATGCCGCACAAGCCCCCCTTGAGCCCTGGACTGGATCCAAAGAATAAAAGCTCAGGTCTGTGGTGACCTTGCCGGCATCGGGAGCAGGTATCCTCCTCCACGTGGTGCCAGGTTCGCAAGGACAGGGCACAGGTGCTGCACCGGTCCAATATCTCCTCAAATGACCAGTGACGCCTGTACACCTTGGCCTGTTGCTGGCCTCCCCCTCTGGATCCCTCCCTGGCCTGATGGGCGGCTGGGTCCTCAGGGTGTGGGGCAGGCCCCTGCCCATGGGCTGTCGCCTCGCGTCTACATCGAAGCTGCCGCCGCCGCCTTTTCCGTTGTCTGGCCGCTGGGCTGCCACCAGCACCACAAGGGCAGTTGCTAGGGGGCACACACTACCATTCATAATGTCATATCTGTAAGGAATTGGCGAGGGTGCGAGACCGATAATCAGTTACAGCTTCCATCCTGGGACCATCAAATCCCCCAAACCTCCCCACCCTTACGTTCCCCACCTTCTCTCAGGGTGCCTTCCAACGAGCCGGTTATGGTGGGGGGCCCCACCCTTCACACGCACGCCCGGCCACCGCAGGGGTTTCGGGCACTGGAACTCAGACCCCTGCCGGGAACATTTCATGGATGGGCGTAGGTTCCTTTCCTGATCCACACACTCACCCTCTGGTCGCGGGGATATCCCCAGTACTGAAGCCCATCTCTAGAGTGTTTGATTGTTGGCTGCTGCCTCTGTGGTGTTGATGCCTCCAGGGTTCAGGCAAAGTGTCCAGGCCTCACAGTTTGATTGAGGTGCTCGACAATAACACTCGCATGTGAAATGACATGTGTACCCTTGTCAAGGTTGCTTAGACAGCAGCTTCTAAACTCATGACATCTACCATCTAGAAAGACAAGATCCTGACTTGGAAATCATAGAATTTACAATGCAGAAGGAGGCCATTTGGCCCATCAAGTCTGCACTGGCCCTTGGAAAGAGCACCCTACTTAAGCCTATGCCTCCACCCTATCCCCGTAACCCAGTAACCCCACCTAACCTTTTTGGACACTAAGGGTAATTTATCATGGCCAATCCACCTAACCTGCACATCTTTGGACTGTGGGAGGAAACCGGAGCACCCGGAGGAAACCCACGCAGACACGGGGTGAACGTGCAGACTCCGCACAGACAGTGACCCAAGCCGGGAATCAAACCTGGGACCTTGGAGCTGTGAAGCAACTGTGCTAACCACTGTGCTATTGTGCTACCCGTAATGTTTCACCGTTCCTTCACGGTAACTGGAGCAAAATCCTGGAACTCCCTTCCTTCAAGGAACGTGCCTGGAACTCCCTTCCTAACAGCACTGTGGGTGTACCTACACCTCAGGGACTGCAGTGGTTCAAGAAGGCAGCTCACCACCGCCTTCTGATGGGCAAACTAGGGATGGGCAATAAATGTTGGCCTAACTAGCGACACCCACATCCCGTGAATGAATTTTTTTTTAAATTCCACTCGAGAGCTGTGAGGTGCTCTTCGAACTGACATTGCCAATTCCCTATTATCAATAGTCATCAGCTGCTCACAGTCAGTGGGAGTTAAAGTGACCTTCACCATATTACCATGGACAGGGCGGGGAAACCCATGGGAATGGGTACGATGCCAGTGGGAACAGCGAATCGCAACAGCCGGAGAATTCTGTCCATTTTCTTTGAAGCACTTTGGGACATCCTGAGGTCACGAATTAAGCTAAATAAACATGGGTTTTACATTGAGTTTGTAATTAATAGTCCAGGATTAAGATAATTTGCATACTTTAATTCACCCACCACATTTGGCACAGATGCTAAGAAAAATAATATACTTTTAATGTATAATTTTTCAGCACAATCTGTATGAGGAGAATACATTTTATATCAAATGTCTGACTTTTAAACTGATAAGCTGTGAGGTCTCCCTGATTCACTCCTCAGATAAACTATTCCCTATATTGTAACCCCTGCACCTAGATCATTAAAATATATTTCAAAAACTGTGTGGCTCAATTGTTAATTGTGCCCACATGATGGCAGTATTTTCAGCTCCCGCATGATGAATAAACTGAATTCTTTGCACCATACTGGACATCCCAGTTTTAGCTTTTCGCATAATCCTTTCAAATAATATTGGTTTGATTATCTCTATTATTGGGTCAGAATTTACTGTCAAAGTAACAGTGAGGCGAATGGTGCATGCTGTTGTTTATGTGTAAGTGGTGCAGCAATGTAAGGCGAGAGACAGGGGTGCAATTAAACCCAGATATCCAAAAGTCACTATCTGAGATGCAGCATTCTGCCCATAGCTTCACGAGTACAGCATCATGCTGGCACCCTCATTGAATGGTGTGAAATAGCTGTTCTTGTATGGTAAATAGGAACTATACTTGTCACAGAAAGTAATGGTATGTCTCATCCATTTCAGTCTAAGGACCCTTTTAACAATGCAATAAATTCTAATTATTATTAATCTCACTGACACTGAAAATTAACTATTGCGTAATGTCTTATTCATCCAGGTTTAATTGTTGGATATTTTAAACATGTAAAATTTTATTGTTTTCCTTTTTTTGCTTTTCCTTTCTGTTCCTTTTCTCTCTCTTAATCCAATCTTTCTTTGCTCTCTTTATTTATATTCCTGTGTCTGATTTCACATTGAATTTACCCACTCTAATTTACATTTCCTTCTCAGCCCTGGCTAGCTGAAGCTAAATAACTATCGGTTTTACATTGAGTTTGTAATTAATAATCCAAGATGAAAAGAATTGGCACATCTTAATTCACCCACCATATTTGGCGTTAATTTCATAATCCTTCAATTTAATTGGTTAAGGCAGTTGCTTTCCCTGTCCATTCAGATCCCAGATATTCAGTTCCTTTCCTGAAGTTTAAGAACGAGCAGGTGACATCAAATATGAAACTGTTGATCCTTATTTTTCTGGAATATATTTTTGTTGGACATTTTGGATTCTTTCTTAAAATGTTTACCACTTTATTTATTACCATACATTTTAGTTTATTTACTTTTGTGAGGGCCACGAAGAATCCAACACGAGTTTTAAGCATACAAAGTAATAACATTTATTTACAATAACATATATATATATATATATAACAGCAGCAGTAACTTCCCTTGCTGCTGGTTCCTAAACTGACCAGCTTTATTTATACTAGGAGTTTACTAATGGTTTCTCCGCCCCCCTCATTGGGGAAGCTCATACTCCCACAGGATTGTGGGATTGTCATTAGTCCCCAGCCAATGGTAAGTAGGCAGGTTATAACATCCCTCTCCCCCAAAGTCCAAGGAATCCACCGAAGACCCTGGCGAAGGAGGGTGTCAGAATCATTTTGCCGCAGGCCGGACACCATTTGCACGCGGCGCTGGATCAGGCGGCGTGTAATGAGACGGAGACCGGCGCTTCCGTGATGAACGGTGCAACGGTTGTATATCCACAGACCGTGGACCCGAGGATTCCCCCTCTGATGCATCCTGTGTCTCCATCTCGGAGTCAGAGTCTGCTGTCTCCATCATGTCAGCGTCTCTATCTCCATTCGGTTCTGTAACGACCTGCGCAGGCTTCGAGTGAGGCACCAGTGGAAGATTGTGAGGACTACCTTCCCTTGTCTCTGGTCTCTGCGGCTGTAGAAATGAGCTCCGGGGGCGGGGAATCTTTTGAGGGGATAGTCTTCTGGACCGAACGTGGTCTACATGTTTGCGCTGGAGACGGCCCTGGGCTTGCACCTGGTAAGATATAGGGCCCGTTTGGCGAAAGATTACACCAGGAACCTACTGGGCACCACCAGCAAAATTCCGAACGAACACTGGGTCACCGGGCGCAAACTGCCGAATAGGCCGATGCCGAGAAAATCCCTGTCCCTGCCGTTCCTGTGTGCGGCGTACTTTTGCGCCAATGTCCGGGAAAACCATACTAAGGCGGGTGCGAAGTCTCCGGCCCATTAGGAGTTCTGCGGGAGCTACCCCAGTTACCGCATGGGGGGTGGTCCTATACGTAAACAAAAAGCGAGCCAGTCTCATGTCCATTGATCCGGAAGACTGCTTCTTTAGGCCTCTTTTGAATGTCTGCACTGCGCGCTCTGCCAACCCATTTGAAGCCGGGTGGTAAGGGGCAGTGCGGATATGGCGTATGCTGTTCACCTTCGTGAACCTCGCAAACTCCTCACTCGTGAATGGAGTGCCGTTATCCGTGACCAGCACCTCGGGGAGGCCATGCGTACTAAACGACAAACGCATCTTTTCAATTGTTGCGCGGGACGTTGTCCCCTGCATCTTATGCACCTCTAGCCATTTAGACTGGGCGTCAATTAATCGAAGGAACATGGATCCTTGAAAAGGGCCTGCAAAATCTGCATGCAAGCGTGCCCAAGGCCACCCTGGCCATTCCCGGTGATGTAGGGGCGCGGCCGGCGGAAGCTTCTGATGCTCCTGGCAAATGGAGCAGTTTTGGGCCACCTTCTCAATGTCGGTGTCGAGGCCTGGCCACCAGACATAACTCCGGGCCAACATTTTCATTTTGGTCACACCTGGATGCCCATTGTGCAAGTCTGTTAGTATCAGCTCCTGGCCTTTTTCCGGGACAATCACACACGTCCCCCACAAGAGGATGCCGTCTTCCACGCTGAATTCTGACAGCTTGGAGGAAAATGCCCGCAACTCGCCTGGGAGCTGTCTTTGCTGCCCACTCCTATCTAATTTTGTGAATGAGAGTCCACCTGCAAGCTTCGCGTAGAGATCCTCTATGCGAGGCATTGGATATCAGTCGAGTCGGGAAGCCGTATTCACTGTAAGTTTATAGTTGCCACACAAGCGAACTGTGGCTTCTGGCTTCATTACAGGTACAATTGGTGCTGCCCAGTCAGCAAAACGGACGGGCCTGATAATACCCAAATTCTCCAAACGAGTGAGCTCCCCTTCTACCTTCTCGAGCAAGGCGTAAGGCACCGGGCGCGCCCGGAAATAGCACGGCGTGGCTCCTGGTTCGACTTGGATACGGGCTACGGCCCCTTTTATTTTCCCCACACCAGGCTGGAATACATCTGGGTATCATCCTAGCACCTCAGTCAACCCTTCAGAAACTGTTTGGAGGATGTGCTGCCATTGCAACCGCAAATGGCGCAACCAGTCCCGACCCAACAGACTGGGCCCATGGCCGTGCACCACAATAAGTGGGAAACGCCCCTCCTGGCGTCCATAAACAACAGGGGTCATTGTAGTTCCTGCAATGTCCAGTGGTTCCCCCGTGTAGGTGGCCAACCTGGCCTGTGAGTCGGTTAATGTAAGGGTCTGTATACCCTGCTTGATGCGATCGAATGTCCTCTGGGCGATCACGGAGACCGCTGCGCCAGTGTCCAACTCCATCTCAAGCGGGTGGCCATTGACCCGTACTGTCACCTTAATGGGGGCCACACGGGGAGCTGCCACACAATGCAACTGCAGGCAGTCGTCCTCCGTCTCCACGTCCTCAGGAGTAGTCGCCGCAGGTTCATCCACATGGAAGGTACAGCCCCTGGGCTGGTCCCAGTTATGGCCCCTGGGCTGGTCCCAGTTTCGGTCGGAACGACGGCGCCTCTGGCGCCCCCAGGACCGCCGTCCGCGACGGGGTCGGCGCCTACAAGTCTGACACGGACATGGCTCCTCATCCATTGGTTCTGGAGAAGGCTCCCTTCGGGGAGGAATGTCCGACGGCCACTGGCATCGGTCCAGACGTTGCCTCGCCCAAGGTACCGCAGGAGTGCGGGGGGACGTTTTCGGACGGAAGGGGTTGCGCCCCAAGGCATGCACTTCCATTCCCTGTAGCCCCTGCACTCCTCGTTCTGCGCTCTCTCGGGACAATACTGTTTGAATGGCCTGTTGAAAAGTCAATGTTGGCTCAGCTAACAACTTTCTCTGGGTGGCCGCATTGTTAATACCGCAAACCAAACGGTCGCGTAACATTTCTGACAAGGCCTCACCATAGTCACAGTACTCCGCAATCCTGCGTAGCCTGGATAGAAAATCGGCAAGGGATTCTCCAGGGGTCCTCTCAGCGGTATTAAACCGGTAACACTGGACTATCGTGGACGGGGTTGGGTTAAAATGTTGCCCCACTATATTCACGTAAGGTTCCTAATCACCCCAAATGTATGCGGGCCGCAGGCAGTGAGCAATATGACCACCTGGCGCTCGTTTTCGGTGATATTGTTTGCCCGGAAATAGTAATGCATCCGTTGTGTGTACTGGTTCCAGCTTTCCAGCGCAGCATCAAAAACATCCAAACGTCCGTACAGAGGCATGGTATAATAGATAACAACTTCCAACCTGTATCCAACAAAAATCCAGGGAGGTGGCTTCAGCAGTGTAGACAGCTATTCACTTTAACCTTCGTCGCCAGTTTTGTGAGGGCCACGAAGAATCCAGCACGAGTTTTAAGGATACAAAGTAATAACATTTATTTACAATAACATATATATATATATATATATATTATATATAACATCAGCAGTAACTTCCCTTGCTGCACACTCCTTCCTGCTGGTTCCTAAACTGGCCAGCTTTATTTATACTAGGAGTTTACTAATAGTTTCTCCGCCCCCTCCTTGGGGAAGCTCATACTCCCACAGGATTGTGGGATTGTCATTAGTCCCCAGCCAATTGTAAGTAGGCAGGTTATAACATTTACCTAATCAACTTTAGCCAGATCTTCCCTCATGTTTCTGTAACAGACATTGCTTAAGTTAAGATTCTTGTTTGGGACTGAATGTCTTTTTCAAACTTAATATGGAATTCAATTGTGTTATGATCATTTTTTTCCCGGCAGATCTTTTACAATGAGATTACAGTGACTCCTCGCTTAAAGTTATGGTTGTATTCCAGAAAATTGCAATTTTAAGTGAAATGACAATGTGAGTCAGTTCCCATCGGAATCAATGTTAGAGTCAGAGTTAGGTTCCTTTGGACATTTCTCACCCAGAAAAAAATGTACAAATTGAAGTACTGTATCATACACATGAAATACTGTGCATTCCTAGCAGAAATAATTTGCAAATTAAAATGTGTCACTAAATATAAAAGAAATATGATGTACCCCTTTTTAAAAGAATTACAGCACTTACCTTTACATTACTTTTCGACTCGAGTGATCATGCTCCATCTAGTGGTAGAAGTGGTCCATGCTGGTAGCAGAATTCTGATGATTACCTGCACTGACCAACTTCTGCCACTAGATGCAGCCCAGAACATAAGTGTGGGTTCAGAAGTGAAGCCAGCAGCATGAGCTAGAAGTTGGGAGTCACTGAAGAATAGACACTGAGGATTAAGGTAAGAACAGAGGCCAGGAGAGGTAAGGGTGGGAATCAGCAAGGCTGAGAGTTGGAAAACCTAGCAGAGACAAGGCCAAGAGAGGCAAGAACAGGAGCGGGCAAGGGCGGGGGTCAGCCAGGCAAGAGAGGCAACGTCAGAAACAAGAGGAAGATGAACTAAGGTGAGGGTGGAAGCGCTGCAGATCTAGTATTTTGAGCAGACAGGCCCACAGAAGAGCAAGTCTGTGGGAAACAATGTCAAAGTGTATCTGGCAAAGTTAAATGGATATATTGTCGCTACTTCATTAATGACGTTAAAGTGAAACAACATTAAGTGAGTCAATGTTAAGTGCTGTTCTAATTAACCCTGCCTCATTGAACAATAGTAGATTTAAAATAGCATTATCCCCAGTTGGCTCCATAATGTATTATTCCAGGAAACTGTCAGGGAACTCATGTCCCAGACTACCTTTCCTAATGGTTCAGACTTCACATATATTAAAATCCCCACAATTATTTCATTGCCTTTGCTATAACCTCCAATTATTTTCTGCTTAATGTTCTGTCTCAACAGATTGGCTGCTGCTAAGAGCCTATAATCTACTCCCGCCAGCAGTATTTTCTGATCCTTGTTAATTCTAATCTTTACCCATAATGATTCTACTTGCTGATTTTCTGAGCCAGGATCCTTTATCACAACTGCCCTTATGTTACCCTTTTCCAACAAGGCTATCTCCTCCTTTTTCATTCTGCCTGTCATTTCAAAATGAGGTGTATCTTGGAATATTATTTCCTAACCTTGGTCACCTTGTAACCATGTTCCTGTAGTGGCAATTATATCTAAAACATTTATCTTGATTTGTGCCACTAGTTCCCTTATCTTATACCAACTGCTTCATACATTCAAATAATTCCATTTAATTTCATTCTTTACTACTTTTGTTTGCATCGACCTTATTTGTTGATAATTGAATTTTTTACCCCACTTTGCTTATCTTTATCCAGATCATTACACTGCTTAGCCCCTTGGACATTGTTGCTGCACACTGCTTAATTTTATTAATAGGGCACAGAGTACAATCGCAAGGTGGTTAGGTTGAGCTTGTCGAAGACATGTATAAGATTGTTCAGCCTCATATAGATGCTGCTCCATCACAACATGCTGGATTCCTAATCCTGCTGATTCACAGTCACACCCCTCCGTCCCTGACCATTGGCCAAGTCTAATAAGTGTGATTGCCTCTGGAACAAGTCCAGGTAATTCTCCTCCCCGTGTCACAAATAAGGTTGCAGGTGAATCCACAGTTAAAACCCAGCACCTTGTAACAACCCACCACCTTAAAACAATTAACAGATACCCTTCTCTCCCTTGAAATAAAAATTTAAATTATACTTTATATGTCAACCAAAACTTTTTTATAAAGTAAGATTTCCATATTCTGCACAAAGCACAAGATTACAAGACATCCCTCTTCAGGGCCCTTAATAATTTATTTGTACATGCAGTTCTTTGAGTAATAAAATCCAATTGTTGATGGCTTGAATATACCCATTTAATTGTTTTCTAATTCCTTGATCTCCAACATTTGTTTCAAGTCAGCAAGGCCAAACTGTAATCTTTTATCACAGCAGACATCATCCCATAATGAATCATTATTTATAATGTTGAATAGGTATACTATCTTTAGTTTCACTATTCTACAGAATGACGCGTAAAATATTTGCCAAACAGAATCTCAAATCCACTACAATTACAATAACCAATGTTTCAGCAGCCACCGCACATTTAATTTTTTTTAAATAAATTTAGAGTACACAATTCTTTTTTTCCAATGAAGGGGCAATTTAGCACAGCCAATCCACCTATCCTGCATATCTTTGTGTTGTGGGGTGAGACCCATGCAGACACGAGGAGAATGTGCAAACTCCACACGGACAGTGAACCGGGGCCGGGATCGACGGGATCGAACCTGGGTCCTCGGCGCCATGAGGCAGCAGGGCTAACCACTGCACCACCGTGCCGCCCCCTGCACATTTAGTAACCCTTTTTGAAAACTTTTCTCATGTTCTTAGCTTCCAAGCTAAAGTACATTCCCATTCTCACCCATCAGAAATACTATGAAACCAGTCACGCTCATGAAGAGTGAAGCATCATTAAAGATAACTGCCTCATGTTCTTTGGATGACCTAAGAATGTCATTTTAAGTACCTATTTTTCCAGATTTAATCTTTGAATATTTGAAATGTTTTATCCGCCTTCAAAATATTGTGGATGCGATTTAACTAAATGGGAACAAAGTCCCACAGCGAGGGCGTTCAACCACCAATGAAGTTACTGTGAAAATTCCCTAATCGCCACATTCCGGGTCGGGTACGCTGAGAGAGAATTCAGTATGTCCAATTCACCTAACAAGCACGTCTTTTGGGACTTATGGGTGGAAACCGGAGCACCCGGAGGAATTCCACGCAGACACTGGGAGAATGTGCAGACTCCGCAAAGACAGTGTACATCGGGTATGATCCCATATGATTTTTTTGTCCGGGGTTTTGAGGGCGGAATATGTAGCGATAGTGATTTCGGACCACATGCTGCATTATGTGGATGTGAGGCCCGAGACAGGCCGGGCGCGGAGACCAGGGTGGAGGTTTGATTCAGCGCTCGTAGCAGATAAAAAGTTCCGTGAGAAGGTGGCCTTGATGATTAAGACCTATGTGGAGCTTAAGCAGAACAGGGAAGTTTCCTCCTCCACATTCTGGGAGGTATTGCAAATAGTGGTCCGTGGGAGGTTATAACTTATAAGGCCCACAGGGATAAAGTTGAGAGAGAGGCGAGGCAGAGGTTGGTGGATGTTGTTGTAGAGGTGAATCGGCGGTACTCGGTGCCCCCGACTAGGGAACTGTTGGGTGAACGAAAGAAACTGCAGGGGTAGTTTGACCTAGTGACGACATGGAAGGTGATGGGTCAGCTTCGCTACTCGAGAGGGGTTCAGCATGGGTATTGGGAGAAGGCTAGTAGGCTGCTAGCCCATCAGTTGAGGCGGCAGGTGACTGCACGGGAGATTGCGAAGGTGAGGAATGCAGGAGGAGGGTTGGTGACGACGCCAGAGAAAATCAATGAGGCATTTGAGGCCTTCTATCCGGGATTGTGTAGATCTGAGCTCCGGGAAGATGGGCCATTTTTTAGATGGGTTGGTGTTTCCGGAGGTGGAGAATGTGAAGAGACAGAGATTAGAGGCACTGTTGGGTTGCAGGATATAATGGAATGTGTGGAGTTGATGCAATTGGGGTTGGATGGCTTTCAGATAGAATTTTACAAAGTTTTTTGGCAGAGTTGGCGCCCCAGCTCCTGGATATGTATAATGAGTCGTTGGCGTGGGGGGGAGGTGCTGGCCACACTTGCACAAGCTTCTATTTCATTGATCCCAAAGAAGGATAATGACCCAACAGAGTGTGGGCCTTACAGGCTCATCCCTCTACTGAATACAGATGTGAAGATATTGGCTAAGGTGTTAGAATCTAGAATTTACAATGCAGAAGGAGGCCATTTGGCCTATTGGGTCTGCACCGGCCCTTGGAAAGAGCACCCTACTTAAGCCCTTGCACCTACCCTATCCCCGTAACCCAGTAACCCCACCAAACCTAAGGGGCAATTTAGCATGGCCAATCTACCTAACCTGCACATCTTTGGACTGTGGGAGGAAACCAGAGCATTGATTGGATTTGTTTATTGTCACATGTATCGAGGTACAGTGAAAAGTATTTTTCTGCGAGCAGCTTAACGGATCATTAAGTACATGAAAAGAAAAGGAAATAAAAGAGATACATAATAGGGCAACACAAGATATACAATGTAACTACATAACACCGGCATCGGATGAAGCATACAGGAGTGTAGTGTTAATGAGGTCAGTCCATAAGAGGGTCGTTTAGGAGTCTGGTAACAGTGGGGGAAGAAGCTGTTTTTGAGTCTGTTCGTGCGTGTTCTCAGACTTCTGTATCTCCTGCCCGATGGAAGAAGTTGGAAGAGTGAGTAAGCCGGGTGGGAAGGGTTACCAATCTACTGCATCCAGAGGAAACCCACGCAGACACCGGAAAAAGTGCAAACTCCACACAGACAGTCACCCGAGGCTGGAATACAATCTAGGTCCCTGGATTGGCAAGGCAGTTTGAAGGGTGTGTGCCGGATGTGGTCTCGGAGAACCAGACGGGGTTTGTTAAGGGGTGGCAGTTGGCAAGCAGCATCAGGAGGCTGTTGACTGTGGTAATGAACCCATTAAGGGGTAGAGCACTGAAGGTTATTATATCAATGGATGCTCCCAAACCTGTTGTACTCTTATTAGGCGACATACGTGGAGAAGGTGAGACCCTGGTGGGTGGAGGGGGGTCAGAATGGGTGCAGGTGGAGGAGGCCTCGTGTGGAGTCAAACTTGCCGACGGCCCCACTCCCGTTTTCTCCAGGTAGGCACAGTAGCAGTCCTATTGTTGTGTCAAGTCTTAAAATATGGAACCAGTTTGTGGTAGTCTGTGTAGAGGTATTACGGTACCTGGTAATGCTGGAACACCATTAGTAGATATTGTATGTTTCCCATTGGTCAAGCTGTATGGTAGCTCCGCCCTGCAAGGCGGGGTATAAGAGCTCGTGCCGCCCCAGCAGCCTTCATTCTTTGCCTGAGTTGCTGGGGGAAACATCTAGCTTATTTCGGCGTGAGAACAGCTGGTGAGTCAGTTTCAGTGGGAGCATTGCGGAAGGAGGTTGCTGGGAGGTAAGTCAACCTTTAAAAGCACTCGTCTTTGCAGGGGCAGGCCAGTCGATTTCGGCGTGAGAACAGCTGGTGAGTCAGTTTCAGCGGGAGCATTGCGGAAGGAGGTTGCTGGGAGGTAAGTCAACCTTTAAAAGCACTTGTCTTTGCAGGGGCAGGCCAGTCGATTTCGGCGGGAGAACAGCTGGTGAGTCAGTTTCAGCGGGAGCATTGCGGAAGGAGGTTGCTGGGAGGTAAGTCAACCTTTAAAAGCACTTGTCTTTGCAGGGGCAGGCCAGTCGATTTCGGCGGGAGAACAGCTGGTGAGTCAGTTTCAGCGGGAGCATTGCGGAAGGAGGTTGCTGGGAGGTAAGTCAACCTTTAAAAGCACTTGTCTTTGCAGGGGCAGGCCAGTCGATTTCGGCGTGAGAACAGCTGGTGAGTCAGTTTCAGTGGGAGCATTGCGGAAGGAGGTTGCTGGGAGGTAAGTCAACCTTTAAAAGCACTTGTCTTTGCAGGGGCAGGCCAGTCGATTTCAGCGGGAGTGGAGCTGGCTGGTTAGTCAATTTCAGCAGGAGCTGAGAATTTTTCTTTTTTTAAAATTAGTTTTTTAGGCGGGAACAGGAAGTCGACCCGCGGACGTCTGGGAAGACCCTCACCAATAAATTCTGGTGGAGAGGAAACCCGAGACACTACACGTGTAGTGTCTCCCACCCGCCCTCCTCCTCTAACCTAATAATAAAACCCATTGGTCTGAGGTAAGTACCATATTTTATTATTATTGTTTTTTATAAAAATTTTAATTTAGTTGTTAGCCAGATCTTGGTAGAAAGTTAGAGGAATGGCAGGGAAGGGAGTGCAATGTTCCTCCTGCAGGATGTTTGAGGTGAGGGATGCAGTTAGTGTCCCTGCTGATTTTACCTGCAGGAAGTGCTGCCATCTCCAGCTCCTCCAAGACCGAGTTAGGGAACTGGAGCTGGAGTTGGAAGAACTTCGGATCATTCGGGAAGCAGAAGGGGTCATAGATAGCAGCTTCAGGGAATTAGTTACACCAAAGATTGGAGATAGGTGGGTAACTGTAAGAGGGACTGGGAAAAAGCAGTCAGTGCAGGGATCCCCTGCGGTCGTTCCCCTGAGAAACAAGTATACCGCTTTGGATACTTGTGGGGGGGACGACTTACCAGGGGTAAGCCATGGGGTACGGGCCTCTGGCACGGAGTCTGTCCCTGTTGCTCAGAAGGGAAGGGGGGAGAGGAGCAGAGCATTAGTAATTGGGGACTCCATAGTCAGGGGCACAGATAGGAGATTTTGTGGGAGCGTGAGAGACTCACGTTTGGTATGTTGCCTCCCAGGTGCAAGGGTACGTGATGTCTCGGATCGTGTTTTCCGGGTCCTTAGGGGGGAGGGGGAGCAGCCCCAAGTCGTGGTCCACATTGGCACTAACGACATAGGTAGGAAAGGGGACAAGGATGTCAGGCAGGCTTTCAGGGAGCTAGGATGGAAGCTCAGAACTAGAACAAACAGAGTTGTTATCTCTGGGTTGTTGCCCGTGCCACGTGATAGTGAGATGAGGAATAGGGAGAGAGAGCATTTAAACACGTGGCTACAGGGATGGTGCAGGCGGGAGGGATTCAGATTTTTGGATAACTGGGGCTCTTTCTGGGGAAGGTGGGACCTCTACAGACAGGATGGTCTACATCTGAACCTGAGGGGCACAAATATCCTGGGGGGGAGATTTGTTAGTGCTCTTTGGGGGGGTTTAAACTAATGCAGCAGGGGCATGGGAACCTGGATTGTAGTTTTAGGGTAAGTGAGAATGAGAGTATAGAGGTCAGGAGCACAGATTTGACGTCGCAGGAGGGGGCCAGTGTTCAGGTAGGTGGTTTGAAGTCTGTCTACTTCAATGCCAGGAGTATACGAAACAAGGTAGGGGAACTGGCAGCATGGGTTGGTACCTGGGACTTCGATGTTGTGGCCATTTCGGAGACATGGATAGAGCAGGGACAGGAATGGATGTTGCAGGTTCCGGGGTTTAGGTGTTTTAGTAAGCTCAGAGAAGGAGGCAAAAGAGGGGGAGGTGTGGCGCTGCTAGTCAAGAGCAGTATTACGGTGGCGGAGAGGATGCTAGATGGGGACTCTTCTTCCGAGGTAGTATGGGCTGAAGTTAGAAACAGGAAAGGAGAGGTCACCCTGTTGGGAGTTTTTTATAGGCCTCCTAATAGTTCTAGGGATGTAGAGGAAAGGATGGCGAAGATGATTCTGGATATGAGCGAAAGTAACAGGGTAGTTATTATGGGAGACTTTAACTTTCCAAATATTGACTGGAAAAGATATAGTTCGAGTACAATAGATGGGTCGTTTTTTGTACAGTGTGTGCAGGAGGGTTTCCTGAAACAATATGTTGACAGGCCAACAAGAGGCGAGGCCACGTTGGATTTGGTTTTGGGTAATGAACCAGGCCAGGTGTTGGATTTAGAGGTAGGAGAGCACTTTGGGGACAGTGACCACAACTCGGTGACGTTTACGTTAATGATGGAAAGGGATAAGTATACACCGCAGGGCAAGAGTTATAGCTGGGGGAAGGGCAATTATGATGCCATTAGACGTGACTTGGGGGGATAAGGTGGAGAAGTAGGCTGCAAGTGTTGGGCACACTGGATAAGTGGGGCTTGTTCAAGGATCAGCTACTGCGTGTTCTTGATAAGTATGTACCGGTCAGACAGGGAGGAAGGCGTCGAGCTAGGGAACCGTGGTTTACCAAGGAAGTGGAATCTCTTGTTCAGAGGAAGAAGGAGGCCTATGTGAAGATGAAGTGTGAAGTTTCGGTTGGGGCGATGGATAGTTACAAGGTAGCGAGGAAGGATCTAAAGAGAGAGCTAAGACGAGCAAGGAGGGGACATGAGAAGTATTTGGCAGGAAGGATCAAGGAAAACCCAAAAGCTTTCTATAGGTATGTCAGGAATAAGCGAATGACTAGGGAAAGAGTAGGACCAGTCAAGGACAGGGATGGGAAATTGTGTGTGGAGTCTGAAGAGATAGGCGAGATACTAAATGAATATTTTTCGTCAGTATTCACTCAGGAAAAAGATAATGTTGTGGAGGAGAATGCTGAGCCCCAGGGTAATAGAATAGATGGCATTGAGGTACGTAGGGAAGAGGTGTTGGCAATTCTGGACAGGCTGAAAATAGATAAGTCCCCGGGACCTGATAGGATTTATCCTAGGATTCTCTGGGAGGCCAGGGAAGAGATTGCTGGACCTTTGGCTTTGATTTTTATGTCATCATTGGCTACAGGAATAGTGCCAGAGGACTGGAGGACAGCAAATGTGGTCCCTTTGTTCAAAAAGGGGAGCAGAGACAACCCCGGCAACTATAGACCGGTGAGCCTCACGTCTGTAGTGGGTAAAGTCTTGGAGGGGATTATAAGAGACAAGATTTATAATCATCTAGATAGGAATAATATGATCAGGGATAGTCAGCATGGCTTTGTGAAGGGTAGGTCATGCCTCATAAACCTTATTGAGTTCTTTGAGAAGGTGACTGAACAGGTAGACGAGGGTAGAGCAGTTGATGTGTATATGGATTTCAGCAAAGCATTTGATAAGGTTCCCCACGGTAGGCTATTGCAAAAAATACGGAGGCTTGGGATTGAGGGTGATTTAGAGATGTGGATCAGAAATTGGCTAGCTGAAAGAAGACAGAGGGTGGTGGTTGATGGGAAATGTTCAGAATGGAGTACAGTCACAAGTGGAGTACCACAAGGATCTGTTCTGGGGCCGTTGCTGTTTGTCATTTTTATCAATGACCTAGAGGAAGGCGCAGAAGGGTGGGTGAGTAAATTTGCAGACGATACTAAAGTCGGTGGTGTTGTCGAAAGTGTGGAAGGATGTAGCAGGTTACAGAGGGATATAGATAAGCTGCAGAGCTGGGCTGAGAGGTGACAAATGGAGTTTAATGTAGAGAAGTGTGAGGTGATTCACTTTGGAAGGAATAACAGGAATGCGGAATATTTGGCTAATGGTAAAGTTCTTGAAAGTGTGGATGAGCAGAGGGATCTAGATGTCCATGTACATAGATCCCTGAAAGTTGCCACCCAGGTTGATAGGGTTGTGAAGAAGGCCTATGGAGTGTTGGCCTTTATTGGTAGAGGGATTGAGTTCCGGAGTCGGGAGGTCATGTTGCAGCTGTACAGAACTCTGGTACGGCCGCATTTGGAGTATTGCGTACAGTTCTGGTCACCGCATTATAGGAAGGACGTGGAGGCTTTGGAGCGGGTGCAGAGGAGATTTACCAGGATGTTGCCTGGTATGGAGGGAAAATCTTATGAGGAAAGGCTGATGGACTTGAGGTTGTTTTCGTTGGAGAGAAGAAGGTTAAGAGGAGACTTAATAGAGGCATACAAAATGATCAGGGGGTTGGATAGGGTGGACAGTGAGAGCCTTCTCCCGCGGATGGATATGGCTGGCACGAGGGGACATAACTTTAAACTGAGGGGTAATAGATATAGGACAGAGGTCCGAGGTAGGTTCTTTACGCAAAGAGTAGTGAGGCCGTGGAATGCCCTACCTGCTACAGTAGTGAACTCGCCAACATTGAGGGCATTTAAAAGTTTATTAGATAAACATATGGATGATAATGTCTTAGTGTAGGTTAGATGGCTTTTGTTTCGGTGCAACATCGTGGGCCGAAGGGCCTGTACTGCGCTGTATTGTTCTATGTTCTAAAGCCTTCAGTTGGACTACAACCTCGCTTTAGTGGTCATTGAACGCGCATCAATTTACTAAGCTAGATTTAAAAGGATGGAGCTCTGAATCAAGCCGGACAACTCAGCCCCCATGCGGCGAACTCAGCGGCAATCTTCAAGCACTGGCTGGCGTGTTTTAAAGGATACCTCGGAACGACCGAAAACACACCCATGGGAGAACAGAAAATGCAAGTGCTGCACTCGAGGGTGAGCCCAGAAATTTACACCATCATCGAGGACGCGGAAGACTTCGATGCAGCAATAGAGCTGCTAAAAGGACATTATATTCGCCTGGTAAACCAGGTCTACGCTCGACATCTGCTCGCAACGAGGCGACAAACCCCTGGGGAATCACTGGAAGAATTCTACCGTGCGCTCCTGGTGCTGGGGAGAAACTGCAGCTGCCCGCAAGTTTCGGCGAGCGACCACACAGAACTCTTGAACCGGGACGCTTTTGTGGCAGGTATGCTGTCCTCCCAAATCCGCCAGCGATTGCTGGAAAAAGACACCTTAGGCCTCAAGGAGGCACGAGCCCTTGCAGGCTCCCTGGATGTGGCCTCCAGAAACGCCCACGCTTACGTCCCCGACCGCGCGGCAGCCCCCTGGGCAGCGTGGAACCCCACCGCAGCCGACCCCGAGACTTCCCCCATCCCCCCACAAGCTTGTGCTGCAAGGTGGCCTGGCAACCCCGGGGGGCCCCGCTACTACTTTTGCGGGCAGGCCAAGCACCCCCGGCAGCGTTGCCCGACCCGCGCATCCACCTGCAAGGGATGCGGTAAAAAGGGCCGCTTCGTAGTGGTATGCCAGGCCCGTGCGGTTGCCGCGGTCTCCGGCGGCGAATGCGGACTGCCACCACAAACCTCTCCACGGTCCCCGTGCGGCCAGCGGGCGCCGCCATCTTCCAACTCCAGGGCCATGTGCGGCCCCCGGGTGCCGCCATCTTGTCCCACGGACCCCACGTTCGATGGATGGGCGCCGCCATTTTGTGCACCCCCAGCCATGTGCGACCAATGGGAGCCGCCATCTTGGATGGACCCCCAGGACCCCAGCTCAGCTGACCACACACCGCCCAAAGAGAACACTCAACTGCTGAGATTAGCCTCGGTGACCCTGGATCAGTCCCGGCCTCGAACACTCTCAACTGCTACAACAACAGTACTCATCAACGGGCACAAGACGTCCTGCTTAATCGACTCTGGGAGCACGGAGAGCTTCATACACCCCAACACGGTAAGGCGCTGTTCTCTCCTCGTCCACCCCGTTAATCAAAAAATCTCCATGGCCTCCGGTTCCCACTCAGTAGAGATAAAGGGGTTTTGTGTAGCAAACCTCACAGTCCAGGGAAGGGAGTTTAAAAATTACCGGCTCTACGTCCTTCCCCACCTCTGCGTGGCCACACTCCTAGGTATAGACTTCCAGTATAATCTCCAAAGTCTAACTTTCAAATTCGGGGGCTCTATACCCCCCCTCACTGTCTGCGGCCTCGCGACCATCAAGGTCGATCCGCCTTCCCTGTTTGCGAACCTCACCCCGGATTGCAAACCCTTCGCCACCAGGAGCAGACGGTACAGTGCCCAGGACCGGATCTTTATTAGGTCAGAGGTCCAAAGGCTACTGAGGGAAGGAGTCATTGAAGCTGGCAACAGTCCCTGGAGAGCTCAAGTAGTGGTGGTAAAGACCGGGGAGAAGCATAGGATGGTCATCGACTACAGTCAGACCATCAACAGGTTTACGCAGCTGGACGCGTACCCTCTCCCCCGCATATCAGACCTGGTGAACAGAATTGCACATTACAAGGTCTTCTCCACGGTGGATCTTAAGTCCGCCTACCACCAGCTCCCCATCCGCACTAGTGAGCATATACACTGCCTTCGAGGCAGATGGCGGCTCTATCACTTCTTAAGGGTTCCCTTCGGTGTCACCAACGGGGTCTCGGTCTTCCAGCGCGAGATGGACCGAATGGTTGACCGGTACGGTTTACGGGAAACATTCCCGTATCTCGATAATGTCACCATCTGCGACCACGACCAGAAGAACCACGACACCAACCTCCGAAAATTCCTCCAGACCGCAAAGATCCTTAACCTTACATATAACAAGGATAAATGCGTGTTTAGCACCGACCGCCTAGCCATCCTCGGCTACATAGTGCAAAATGGAGTTATAGGCCCCGATCCTGAACGCATGCGCCCCCTTATGGAGTTCCCCCTCCCTCACTGCTCCAGGGCCCAGAAGCGCTGCCTAGGGTTTTTCTCTTACTATGTCCAGTGGGTCCCCAACTATGCGGACAAGGCCCGTCCCCTGATCCAATCCACAGCTTTTCCCCTGTTGATAGAGGCCCGCCAGGCCTTCAGCCGCATCAAAGCAGACATTGCAAAGGCCACGATGCACGCCATCAATGAGTCCCTCCCCTTCCAGGTCGAGAGCGACGCGTCTGACGTAGCTCTGAGGGCCACCCTCAACCAAGTGGGCAGGCCCGTGACCTTCTTCTCACGTACACTCCATGCTTCCGAAATCCGTCACTCCTCAGTCGAAAAGGAGGCCCAGGCCATAGAAGAAGCTGTGCGACATTGGAGGCAGGAGATTCACTCTCCTCACTGACCAATGGTCGGTTGCTTTCATGTTCGATAATGCACAGCGGGACAAGATAAAAAACGATAAGATCTTGCGGTGGAGGATCGAACTCTCCACCTACAACTATGAGATCTTGTATTGTCCTGGGAAGCTAAACGAGCCTCCTGATGCCATGTCCCACGGCACATGTGCTAACGTACAAGTGGACCGCCTCCGAGCCCTCCACGAGGACCTCTGCCACCCGGGGGTCACTCGCTTTTTCCACTTTATCAAGACCCGCTTACATACATAGTGATCCTTTATGAGCGACGAACTGAGTCAATTCCTGCTCAGCAAGGGCATCGCCTCGAGCAGGACGACCAGTTACAACCCCCAGGGTAACGGACAGGTAGAGAGGGAGAACAGAACGGTCTGGAAGACCGTCCTACTGGCCCTATGGTCCAGGAATTTCCCAGTCTCCCGCTGGCAGGAAGTCCTCCCGGATGCCCTCCACTCCATCCAGTCACTGCTTTGTACCACAACCAACCAAACACCTCACGAACATCTCCTTGTCTTCCCCAGGAAGTCCTCCTCTGGGACCTCACTCCCGACCTGGCTGGCAGCTCCTAGACCCATCCTGCTCCGAAAACACATGCGGGCGCACAAGTCGGACCCGTTGGTCGAGAGGGTCCACCTTCTCCACGCTAACCCCCAATACGCCTACGTGGCGTACCCCAACAGCCGACAAGATACGGTCTCCCTACGAGACCTGGCGTCTGACGGAGCCCCACGCACACCCCAGCCATCAGTACCACCCTCCCTCCCACCACTGCACCTTACAGGAGGATCGGTCCTTCCGCCGGCCCCATCTCGGCCCCCCCACCCACCGACGCACCCCGCAGACGCTCCCTTCCCAGGTCAACCGTTTTCCCCACCAGCGCCATCTAGGGGTGTCAAAGCTGCCACAGAGATCGAGGCCACGCTCCCGGAGTCACAGACGCACGAGCCTCCACCGGAGTCACCACCGAAGCTTCGACGATCACAGAGGACGACCAGGCCCCCTGATCGACTGATTGTTTCATTTTAAAGTGTATAGTTAATTATGAATCATAAATTGTAAACAGTAAATAGAATTGTAAATAGTTACAAAGCGCTGTACGGAGGTATTACGGTGCCTCCATAACTATAATTTCTACCATGTTATAATAGCAGGCCACTACACCCGCCGGACTCTTTTTTAACAGGGGATGAATATGGTATCTGTGTAGAGGGTTTACGGCACCTGGTAATGCTGGAACACCATTGGTAGATATTGTATGTTTCCTATTGGTCAAGCTGTATGGTAGCTCCACCCTGCAAGGCGGGGTATAAGAGCCCGTGCCGCCCCAGCAGCCGTCATTCTGTACCTGAGCTGCTGGGGGAAACATCTAGCTTATTAAAGCCTTCAGTTGGACTACAATCTCGCTTTAGTGGTCATTGATCATGCATCACAGTTGAAGTGGCACTTTCGTGCAGCGAGTATGTCAGTATTGGCCCCAATATGTGGGAACCATAGGTTTATAGCAGGAGGGATGGTTGTGATATACAGGAGCTGGTATAGGGTAGGGATAGAGTGGGCGAGGAACGTGTTTGTAGAGGGGAGGTTTGCAAGGCTAGAGGAATTGCAGGAGAAGTTTGAGTTGCCAAGGGGGAGTGAATTTAGATTTGTTTCAGGGTGCTGCGGATTGGTGACAGTTACCAGTGGTTTGTGGAGATGGAGAAGGTGCCAGTGGAGGAGATAGGGCTCACATGCCTCAGAGTTTTCCCGGAGATGGAGGATGTATGTGAGAGATGTGGGAGGGGGCCGGTGAATCATGCTCACATGTTTTGCGTGCACAAAGTTGTGGGGTTTCTGGGCAGCGGGTTTCGAGACTGTCAGAAACAGTGGGGGTGAGTGTGTCACTGTGCCCTTTGGTGACAATTTTTGGTGTTTTGGACCTGCCGGATCTGCTGGAGGGGAGTGCGGGGGGCGATGTTGTGGTCTTTGCCTCTCTGAGTGCCTGGAGGCGAATCTTACTGAGTTGGAGGTCGGCAGTGCTGTCGGGGGTCTCCCCGTGGCTGGGGGTATTTGTAGAAATTTCTAATACTGGAGAAGATCAAGTTCGTTCTCAGGGGATCGGAGGAGGATTCTATCTAAGATGTAGGCTCTTTCTGTCCTTATTTAAGGATGTATTTGTTGTCAGCAGGTGATTGGGGGGGGGGGGGCGGTTGGGAAAGGGGTGTTGGATAATGTAGGGGAGAAAAAAAGGGAAAACCGCTTTAAATATATATTTGGTTGCTGTTTGTATATGTTGTTGATTGTAGTTGGAATAATATATGTTTTTAAAAACTAAATAATTTTGTACATCTCAATCAGGTGCCCGCCTCAGCCTTCTCTGCACTAAAAGAAACAACATAAACCTAACCATCCTCTCATTATAGCTGAAACGCTTCCAGCCCAGTCAATATCCTGGTGAATCGCATCTGCACTCTTTATCTTGCAATCACATCCTTCCTGTAGTGTGACGACCAGATCGGCTCACAATACTCTAACTGTGGCCCAACAAGCATTTTATTCAGCTCCTCCATTACCTCCCTACTCTTATATTCTATGCCTTGGCTAATAAAGGCAAATATCCCAAACACCTTCTTAACCACCTTATCTACCTGTCCTGCTGCCTTTAGGGATCTGTGGGCAGGCACCCCAACGTCCCTCTGACCCTCTGTACTTCCAAGCATCCTACCATTCATTGTGTCTTCTCTTGCCTTGCCAATTCTCCCAAAATGCATGTGCTCATACTTGTCAGGGATCAATTCCATTTGCCACTGATCTGCCTACCTGACCAGCCTATCTATATTATCCTATAATTGAAAGCTTTCTTCTTCACTGTTAACCACACCAACAATTTTCGTGTCATAGAATCATGGAATTCCTACAGTGCAGAAGGAGACCATTCAGCCCATCGAGTCTGCATCGACCCTCTGAAAGAGCACCTGACCTTGGCCCACTCCCCCACCCTATTACCGTAAGCCCAAAACCCTACCTAACCACGGGCGAAATTCTCCGTTATCGGCGGAAACTCCGCCGATCGGCGCAAAAAACGGCGCAAATCCCACTTGCGTCACGTCATAAAAATGGGCCGATAGTCTGCGGCCCGAAATGGGCTAGCAGCGACGTAACGGGATCCGCGCTTGCGCAGTGGTTCACGCCGTGCAGCGTCATACGCGCTGCACGGCGTGACGGCTCATAAGGCCGCGCAGCTCCCCCCCCACCCGACCGGAACAGCCGACCGCAACACCCGACTTGATGGCTGGCCGTCGCTCAGCCCCGAGGTTCGAGTCACGCGATGTGGAGGCGCTCCTGGATGCGGTGGAGCAGAGGAGGGACGCCCTGTATCCCGGGCACGGCCGCAGAGTTGCCCCACGCCACAGCCGGCGTCTGTGGAGGGAGGTGGCAGAGGCCGTCACCGCTGTGGCCCTGACACCACGGACAGGCACCCAGTGCCACAAGAAGGTGAACGACCTCGTCAGAGCAGGCAGGGTGAGCGTCCCCCATATCCCCCATATCCCCTCTCCCCCAAATCCCCCCCTCCCCCATATCCCCCATATCCCCCCTCCCCCATATCCCCCATATTCCCCCCTCCCCCATATCCCCCCCTCCCCCATATCCCCCATATTCCCCCCTCCCCCATATCCCCATATCCCCCCTCCCCCATATCCCCCCTCCCCCATATCCCCCCCTCCCACATATCCACCCTCCCCCATATCCCCCCTCCCCCATATCCCCCATATCCCCCCTCCCCCATATCCCCCCCTCCCCCATATCCCCCCTCCCCCATATCCCCCCTCCCACATATCCCCCATATTCCCCCCTCCCCCATATCCCCCCTCCCCCATATCCCCCATATCCCCCCTCCCCCATATCCCCCATATCCCCCCTCCCCCATATCCCCCATATCCCCCCTCCCCCATATCCCCCCTCCCCCATATCCCCCATATCCCCAAGTGAATCCAGCCCTAACCTTAACCTCTGCAATGCACGCGCAACCGATGGCGTGCATTCATATACCTGCCTAACACTGTTGCCTTTTACCCCTGCCACCACCCCCCCCCCCCCCCCCCCCCAGGAGAAGCGCGCACACAACAATAGGGAGCATGTGAGGACTGGAGGAGGGCCCGCTGATGAGAGGCCACTGACCGTACACGAGGAAAGGGCCCTGGAACTGGCTGGCGGACCTGACGACCGGGAGGTTGCTGATGCAGAGGTCGGGGCCCCACGAGCAAGTGAGCCACCAACAGCCCGTCCCCATATCCCCCCTCCCCTATATCCCCCTCTCCCGTATCACCTGATCACTGCCTGATGTCTAACCATGCATGCTTCATTGTGTATCGCAGGACCAAACGTCCAGGCACCCATCCCCGCAGATGCAGACCGCCCGCAGGATGCCCCTCGGAGACCACGGGAGACGGAGAGACCCGAACCCTCCAGCATGCGACGCCCGCAGGATGCCCCTCGGAGACCACGGGAGACGGAGAGACCCGAACCCTCCAGCATGCGACGCCCGCAGGATGCCCCTCGGAGACCACGGGAGACGGAGAGACCCGAACCCTCCAGCATGCGACGCCCGCAGGATGCCCCTCGGAGACCACGGGAGACGGAGAGACCCGAACCCTCCAGCATGCGACGCCCGCAGGATGCCCCTCGGAGACCACGGGAGACGGAGAGACCTGGAGCAACAGGGAGACGACACCCCCGTCACGTGCGGGAGCGACCACCCAGCGATGAGGGGGGCAGCCACAGGCCCCCGTCACATCCGAGCCAGGACACCACTACCCAGGACACCACTATCCAGGACACCCCTACCCGGGACACCACTACCCAGGACACCCCTACCCGGGACACCACTACCCGGGACAGCACTACCCAGGACACCCCTACCCGGGAAGACGAAATACCGGACAGTGACTCAGAGTGGATGGGTGGAGACGAACCCCCACCCCAAAGTGCCATGGACTCAGAGTGGGACGAAGAGCACGACACAACGCCACTGCTGTCACCAACACCCTCCACCATCGCAGAAACACTCACCACGGTTGGGCACTTTAGTGATGAGGCGTCTGGTACACTCACTGGTGCGCACAACACAGCCGTCCCGGTACAGCAGGTGGAGGTAGGAGCAGCAGAGGGACCGGGCGGTCGGAGGGCAGCCCAGGCCAAGCGAACATCTGCCGCCCAGATGGATCCCGGGTTCCTGCAGTTACCACACCCACACATAGATCCGATGCAACCACCGACACGGAGACGAGCGAATAGGGTGACGGGTGGCTTGCGGCGGCTGCGGTCGCAGGTGGAGGAGTCCACCCGCGTCCAGGAGCTGGGAGTGGTCCCGGTCATGCGTGCCACCCAGGCTGACACCGCACGGGTGGCGTCCGCGGTGGAGGCAATGGGTGCGACGGTGTCAGACATGGGGAACGGTTTGCGAGGCCTGGGGCCTTCCGTGCAGGCGGCGTCTGTGGCCCAGGAAATGGCTGCCCTCTCACAGGAGGCCATGAGCCAGTGCCAGCGCCAGATGGCAGAGGCGCTCAACGCCATAGCCCAGTCTCAGCAGGCCATGGCCCAGTCTCAGCAGGCCATAGCCCAGTCTCTGCAGGCCATGGCCCAGTCTCTGCAGGCCATGGCCCAGTCTCAGCAGGCCATCGCTGAGGGCATCGGCGCCAGTGGCCATGTGCGAGCTGGCGTCGCACTGTCGCAGACAGGGTTCGACAACCCCCTGGGCTCCATGGCTGCAAACCTGCAGACCCCTGTCGATACCAGCACGGGCCTCCAGGACTGGCAGCGCCAGATGTCGGGGGCGCGTCGGATGGCCAGTCCGTTCGCATCCCCCACCCATGTAGAGGCCTGGGGGCCATCGGGCACCCCGAGGGAGGAGGAGGTGGTGTGGTCCATCCCGGCTCCCTCTGTAGGGGAGGTCCCGGTACACCGCGACACCTCGGACTCCCCCCCTTCCGTCCCAGGTGCATCGGGTGGGCAACGGGCAGGACAGGCTGGCAGCTCGCCATCCCAGTCGCCCGGGCCGCAGCCTGGCCCATCTAGGCCAGGACGCCCCAGGAAACGGCCGCCAAAGGGATCCAGTGTCAGAGGGCAGGAATCACAGGAGTCCACCTCCAGTTCTGCTGTACCGTCTGGGGAACCACGTAGACGTAGTCAAAGGGCCCGTAAGGCCAAACAATTAGACACTGAGTAAGTTGGCACGGGTGCAGGGCACAGATGAGTTTTAGGCGCTAGGGCACGTGCATGAACTCCTTTGGTTATTAAAGTCAATGTTACACCTACCGAAGCTGCCTTTATGCTCTGTCCAAAGTGTGCGGGGGTGTCATGTACGTTGAGCGCAAGTGTGTGTGTGAGGGGTGGTCTTACCTCAGCCCCAGGTGAGTCTGCCCCCTTCCCCCTGGGCCGCCATCAACATCCCCCGGGCAGAGGACGGGACCGTGCGCTGCAGTATCACAGCCGCATGCAGGGATGGTCCGGGTGGATGGTGGTACTGTGGCCATGGGTCAGACATAGTCCAACGATGTAGAGCCAGGAGCTCATCGGAGGCGGGCTGTCATCATTCTCCATGGCCTGCGATAGACACGCGTCCACCCGCAACTGGGTGAGCCCGGCCCGTTGTGCCGCCGGTGGATCGGCAATTGGGAGTGGGGGGGTGGTGTGCATGCGGGTGGGGTGTGTGGGGTTGGGGAGGGGGGTGATGGTGCTGGGTGGATGGATGGGTGGGGGGTGTGGGTGGTCGGCTGTTGTCATGGTGTGCGGTCTGTGGCCATACTACCCGATTCCCACGCCCATCTAGTCAGTGAAGCGGGCGTCTATCAGTCTGTCCCGTGCCCGCTGGGCCAGCCGGTAACGGTGGACAGCCACCCGTCTGTGTCTACCCCGTCTGCCCTGACCATTGCCCCCATCCCCCTCATCTGGGGAGGACTGGGCCTCTTCCTGCTGCTCCTCCACTCCGCCCTCCTCTGCCTGCGGCACATCGCCCCTCTGCTGGGCTATGTTGTGCAGGACGCAGCACACCACAATGATGCGGCCGACCCTATCTGACCGATACTGGAGGGCGCCCCCAGAGAGGTCCAGGCACCTGAAACGCATCTTCAGCACGCCAAAGCACCTCTCGATCACTCCCCTTGTCGCTACATGGGCATCATTGTAGCGGTTCTCCGCCTCATTGCGTGGCCTCCGTATAGGCGTCATCAGCCACGATCGCAATGGGTAGCCCCTGTCGCCCAGCAACCAGCCCCTCAGCCGGGGATGGCGTCCCTCGTACATGCCGGGGATGGATGACCGCGACAACACGAATGAGTCGTGTACACTGCCTGGGTAACGGGCGCAGACGTGCAGGATCATCATGCGGTGGTCGCAGACCACCTGTACGTTCATCGAATAGGTCCCCTTCCTATTAGTGAACACGGCCCTGTTATCTGCAGGTGGCCGCACGGCGACGTGCATCCCATCGATCGCGCCCTGGACCATGGGGAACCCGGCAATGGCAGAGAAGCCCACGGCCCGGGCATCTTGGCTGGCCCGGTCCACGGGGAAGCGGATGTAGCGGTGCGCCATGGCATAAAGGGCATCTGTCACTGCCCGGATGCACCGATGCACCGATGTCTGCGATATGCCGGACAGGTCCCCACTCGGTGCCTGGAATGACCCCGTTGCATAAAAGTTCAGGGCCACCGTAACCTTGACGGACACGGGGAGAGGGTGTCCCCCGCCAGTGCCACGCGGTGACAGGTGTGCCAGCAGGTGGCAGATGTGTGCCACGGTTTCCCGGCTCATCCGGAGTCTCCTCCTGCATTCCCGGTCCGTGAGGTCCTGGTATGACTGCCGGGGCCGGTACACACGGGGCGCCCTCGGGTGCCTCCGTTGCCGTGGGGCCGCGACGTCCTCCTCCCCCTCCTCGTCCTGTCGGTCAGGTGTCCCTCCAGCCTGGGCGGCTGCCGCCTGCCCCTCTGCGGCAGCCTGCGCCGCCTCTCTGGCACGCTCCTCCTCCTCCTCCTCCTCCTCCTCCTCCTCATCCAGGGCAACATAGACATGAGCGGCTGCCACCACGGCGGCCAACATCGCTGGATGATCTGAAAACATGACGACCTGGTGGGGGGGAGGGGAACGACGACATGTCATCATTGCCCATATCCCCTCCTCCCCCCAGCCAGGTGGCATGGACCGCATGGGTCCAACTGTTGGAGGCTGGCACCTGGCCAGGTGGACCAACTCATTTGCCCTCCCATCACCCACCCCGGCACGGACCCCCCCCCGCCCCAACCTCCACCCCAGCACGGACCCCCCCCCAACCTCCACCCCGGCACGGACCCCCTCCCCAACCCCCAACCTCCACCCCAGCACGGACCCCCCCCCCCCCAACCTCCACCCCGGCACGGACCCCCTCCACAACCCCCAACCTCCACCCCGGCACGGACCCCCCCCCCCCAACCTCCACCCCGGCACGGACCCCCTCCACAACCCCCAACCTCCACCCCGGCACGGACCCCCCCCCCCAACCTCCACCCCGGCACGGACCCCCTCCACAACCCCCAACCTCCACCCCGGCACGGACCCCCTCCACAACCTCCACCCCGGCACGGACCCCCTCCACAACCCCCAACCTCCACCCCGGCACGGACCCCCTCCACAACCTCCACCCCGGCACGGACCCCCTCCACAACCCCCAACCTCCACCCCAGCACGGACCCCCCCCCCCCCAACCTCCACCCCGGCACGGACCCCCTCCACAACCCCCAACCTCCACCCCGGCACGGACCCCCTCCACAACCCCCAACCTCCACCCCGGCACGGACCCCCCCCCCCAACCTCCACCCCGGCACGGACCCCCTCCACAACCCCCAACCTCCACCCCGGCACGGACCCCCTCCACAACCTCCACCCCGGCACGGACCCCCTCCACAACCCCCAACCTCCACCCCGGCACGGACCCCCTCCACAACCTCCACCCCGGCACGGACCCCCTCCACAACCCCCAACCTCCACCCCAGCACGGACCCCCCCCCCCCAACCTCCACCCCGGCACGGACCCCCTCCACAACCCCCAACCTCCACCCCGGCACGGACCCCCTCCACAACCCCCAACCTCCACCCCGGCACGGACCCCCTCCACAACCCCCAACCTCCACCCCGGCACGGACCCCCTCCCCAACCCCCAACCTCCACCCCAGCACGGACCCCCCCCCCCCAACCTCCACCCCGGCACGGACCCCCTCCACAACCCCCAACCTCCACCCCGGCACGGACCCCCTCCACAACCTCCACCCCGGCACGGACCCCCTCCCGGCACTCCCCCGGAGCCCAGCCTACTCTAACCACCCCCCCCCCCCCCCGCCGCACACACACACAAGCCGAGACACACCTCTTCTCAGGCAATCAGTCTGCGGCCACGCCATTTCCTGCCCAGAGCCAACCCCCCAGGCCGTCACTCACCTCCTCGCTGGTCGGCGTGAGCCTGGAGCACCGGGTCACGCCGATGAAAAGGAGGTTTGATTGACGTCGACGTGAACGGTCATCACGTCGACGGGACTTCGGCCCATCCGGAAGGGAGAATATCGGCAGGCCGAAAATCGGCTGCCTTGCGCAGGCCCGTGACATTCTCCGCGGCAGCGGCGCCATTAACGCCCCGCCGACTTTTCTCCCTTCGGAGACTTCGGCGGGGGCGGGGGCGGGATTCACGGCGGCCAACGGCCATTCTCCGACCCGGCGGGGGGTCGGAGAATGACGCCCCACATTTCTGGACACTAAGAGGCAATTTAGCATGGCCAATCCACTTAACCTGCACATCTTTGGACAGTGGGAGGAAACCAGAGAACCCGGAGAAAACCCACACAGACACTGGGAGAATGTACAAACTCCACCCCAAAGCCGGAATTGAACCCAGGTCCCGAGCGCTGTGAGGAAGTGGTGCTAACCACTGTCATCTGCGAACTTACTGACCATATCCACACATTCACATCAAGATCATTAATGGATACTTTAAACAGCAAGGGATTCAGCACTGATCCCTGCGGCACACCACTGGACACAGGCTTCCAGTCAGAGAAACAAATTTCAACCATCACCCGTCACCTCCTGCCACTAAGCCAATTATGGATCCAATTTGCCAGATTGCCCTGGATTCCATGAACCTTCTCGGCCAGTCTCTCATGCGTGACCTTGTCAAAAGCCTCACTGAAGTTAGTGTCGACTACATGAACTGCACTGTGCTCATCTACACATCTAGTCACCTCATGTTTTAAACTGAACCTATAGGTAATTGGAGATAGGAAACTAAAGAGGGAACAACTCTCAGCTCTGCTAGATGCAGAATGGCTATATAATGGATTAATGGGCATGAAAGCAAGCGAGTGTGAAGCTAAAGGACAGTTAGCTCGCGAAACCAAGGAATGGAAAATGAGCTTCAGGAATATTGAAGTAAAAAGGAACAAAGGAACTGCCATTGGAACAGAGAACTGTTTGTTGAAGTTAAAGTCAGACCTGGGAAGAGAAGAGCTGATGAGGTTGTCTATAGAAAGGCCATGTATCCTTATTTCCACTTTTTGAGACAATAGTATTCTGTTGGGGACCGAGTTCCTGAGTTTTTGTGCAGAGGTTTGGATACATTATGCAATTAAAGACAAAGCAATACTGAAAGTAGAGTTGAAAAACCTGGAGGTGGATCCTTGCTAAAACATCTGAGAGAAAGCCGAGTTTGAAAGGATAGTTGGAAAACATGGAGGTGGATCCTTGAAAATGGCTGATGAAAAGCATTGGTTGAAAGCAGATTTTAAAGCATGTACATTTGAGAGTGGAATTTGGGGGGGGAGGGGATTTGGGGAAAAATCGACAGAAGTCGATTGAGTCGCAGCGGGGGCCAATTTGACGCCTAATTGATTCTCCATCACCTTGACAGCGGCGTCAATGCGTACCGGAAAGCACGTACAGTAAACATTGTTTGCATATAATTAGCGGGCCTTACTGAAGTCTATGTAGACTATATCAACTGCGATGCTCCGTCTTCGAGCGGCCAGAATCCCGACGGCATGGTTCACATGTGCTTTTAAGAATCATGAAACCGGCGTCGTGGCTGCTGAGGGAGAGAGAACGGTGCAGAAGGTGTCCAACATTGCCATAGTTTGCTGACAGTTATGCCATTGGCCAGGGGGAACAGCGGAGGGTGGCAGGAGGTGGGCTGTGGGGTCGGGGTGGATGGAATCGGAACACCATTGCCACAGCTGGCAAGGCGGCTATGTAGCTGCGCACACTGCTAACAGCCCACTTTGAGGCTTAGCCTTGCGCAGGAGGAGGCGGAGTTGTCCCTACTTATGTCCCGAGTTTGCCTTCCCACTTCTGTGTTAGCCCGTCTAATGGCGTTCTTGCCCTTTCCAGAAGTCTTCCGTAAATGTCCCCACAGTTCCCCTTCTCCCTCTTGTTTGTGCCCAGTAGTTCTTCCAGTAAAGTGTCTCTTGGGGTCCTACGGAGCTCGTTGTCTCCTTGCGGAAAATGATTTTGATTTGCAGTTGCTGGAACTCCTGACCTTTCGGTAGCTCCAGTCCTTCCATTAGTTCATCTAGGGTTGCAAGTCTCTCCCCCATGTAAAAGTCACTGACTGCTAGTGTCCCCCGTCCAATCTCCATTTCATAAAGGTGCCGTCTAACATGTCTGATGGGAATTTGCAGATGGGGGCCATGGAGGACATCGAGGTTCAACCGAAATGTTGTGTCAGTTGGATCCATGTCCTCAATGTGGCTCCCATCACTGGGCAGGATGTGTATCGGGTCCCGGTGCCTTCCCCGCCTGCATGGAGTTAATGCTCTCCGTGATCACTCCCAGTCCTATTGGTGCTTCCAGCTCCACCCGTCTGTTGTCCCCCACGACTGGCATGTCCAGTCCATTAAGAAACTGTTTCGTCCCCGTTGGGGGCCTCGGAGGTATATAGTCCTCGGTAAAAGGCTGCAAATGCCTGGTTGACCTTTTTTGGTTCGGCTATCAGCCTCTGCTGTCCTTCACCTGCGCTATCTCCCTCGTGGCTGCCTGCTTTCTGAGCTGTTGACCAAAAGGCGACTAGCCTTTTCTCCATGTTTGTAGAAGGTCTCCTGTGTCTGGCAGAGCTTGCGCACTGCGTTCCTGGCGGATAGCAGATTAAAGTCCTTTTGTAGTTTTTTTCCTCTCCGCCAGAAGCTCTACTGTCGGGCCCCCGGAGTGTTTGCTGTTGACCTCCAGGGTGGAGTCAATCAATTGCTGCCTGGCCTTCCTCTCTTCTCTGGCTCTTCATGCCCTTATAATCTCACTCCTAATCATGGTAGTGCCTCCCAGAACGTGGAAGGTGAGACTTCCCCATTCTGGTTGTCAGCTAAGAGGTCCGTGTCCAACCTCCATGCGAGGCATTGGGCACGGCCTCTCTCCAACCTCACATCCATGTACAGTGAATGATAGAACCCTCATGAGTATTGAAAGTCAGAGAGATCTAGGTGTACAGGTGCACAGGTCACTGAAAGGGGCAACACAGGTGGAGAAGGTAGTCAAGAAGGCATATGGCATGCTTGCCTTCATTGGCCGGGGCATTGAATATAAGAATTGGCAAGTCATGTTGCTGTACAGAACCTTATTTAGGCCACACTTGGAGTATAGTGTTCAATTCTGGTCGCCACACTACCAGAAGGATGTGGAGGCTTTAGAGAGGGTGCAGAAGAGATTTACCAGGATGCTGCCTGGTATGGAGGGCATTAGCTATGAGGAGCGGTTGAATAAACTCGGTTTGTTCTCACTGGAACGACGGAGGTTGAGAGGTGACCTGATAGAGGTCTACAAAATTACGAGGGGCATAGACAGAGTGGATAGTCAACGGCTTTTCCCCAGGGTAGAGGGGTCAATTACTAGGGGCATAGGTTTAAGATGTGAGGGGCAAGGTTTAGAGTAGATGTCCGAGGCAAGTTTTTTTACACAGAGGGTAGTGGGTGCCTGGAATTCGCTGCCGGAGGAGGTAGTGGAAGCAGGGACGATAGTGACATTTAAGGAGCATCTTGACAAATACGTGAATAGGATGGGAATAGAGGGATACGGTCCCAGGAAGTGTAGAAGATTGTAGTTTAGTAGGGCAGCATGGTCGGCACGGGCTTGGAGGGCCGAAGGGCCTGTTCCTGTGCTGTACTTTTCTTTGTTCTTTGTTCATGTAATGTGGAGAGTGTCAGAGATAACTATCGCGGAGTATTCCGCTCTGACTATTCCTGGAAGCACCGATTGCCCCACAGTAAAGAAGTTAATATGGATGTACCTTATGCACCGGCAAAAAGAACGAGAATTCCTTCTCACCAGGGTGCAGGAACTACCAGGGTTCCACTGCCCCCATCTGCTCCATGAATGCTCCCAGTTCCCGAGCCATGCCTGTCCTTTTTCCAGTTTTGGGGCTTGATCGGTCCGTCAGCGGGCCCCGTACACAGTTGAAGCCGTCCCCCAAGAATAGTTGGTGCGTATCAGGGATTTCCACCATGGTCTTTTTTATGAAATAAGTGTCATCCCTGTTGGGTGCGTACACGTTTACCGGTGCCCCGTCCAGGACACCGCTGACCATGACGTACCGTCCTCCTGGGTCCATAACCGTCCTTGTCGCCGTGAACACCGTCCTCTTACTGATCAGTATGGCTACCCACCCTACCACTTTCCCATAACATGAATGCTACATCTGTCCCACCCAGCCCTTCCTCACCCGCAGTCGGTCCTTCTCCCTCAGGCATGTCTCGTGTAGGAAGACTATATTGGTTTTGGAACTTCTCAAATGGGCAAAGACCCTGGATCTTTTCACTAGGCTGTCAAGTCCCCTGACATTCCAGGTGATAATCCTGGTATAGGGGTTTCTGTCGTCCCCCCCCCCCCCACCTTGCTGCTGGATCAGCCAGACTCACCTGGTGCACGTGCCCCTGCACTCCGGGGTTTTCCTGCGTTTATGGGCCCTCCAAAGTGGCTGCTTGCGCCCCCATTATGTTCCCATAACGTGCACCTTACCTGCTGAAAGTAATCTGAGACACAACCTTTCTTCTCTTCATGTTCCCCTTGTGTTCCTTCTCCCCCCATTCCCCCGCTATCCCCTTCTCCCTGTATCCCCCCCTCCCCATCTTCCCCTTTGCATTCCCCCTTCCTGTCCCTGTGCCCTCCTGCCAGGCACCCCCTCCCTGCTGGGAGGTGCGCAGCATCACCCCCTTGTTATCATACTTCCTGCGCTAGCTACTCCTGCTAGTGTGGTGGCCCCCATACCAGGGCTGGTCTTACTCCTGTCTCATGCACGCTGACTGTCTGCTCCCTCTGCCAATGCCTCATCCTCACCTGCGTGCCACTGCCCTTCCCTGCGATCTGGTCTTTCTGATTAAAGTGAGGCAGCACAGTCCCGGCAAACATATTGTGTGTCCATCATATTTCTTACTTTCCCTCTTTCCCCCTCTACTCCGCCTTCAGCATTGCCTTGCCTGCCCCTGTCCAGGCCGTTCGACCGAACAAACCCCTCCGCCTCTGTCGGGGTGTTCCTTGTTCTATACTGTGATGCAGAGCCTGGCTGGGAACAGCATCCAAATTGTACACCGTTCCTGTATTTCCTGACTTCGCCTGGTTAAATTTGGCCCTGCGTTTTGCCAAGTCTGCCCCAATGTCTTCATAGACCCGGATTCTGTGTCCTTCCCAGTTGCTCGCCTTTGTCTGACTTGCCCACCTCAGGATCCTCCCACGATCCTGATACCGATGCAGTTTTGCAATAATCGCCCTTGGTTGTTCTCCCACCTTGGGCTTTGGCCGGAGCGACCTGTGCGCTCTGTCAATCTTCGGAGCGGGGGGGATGTGGAAGTTGTCCCTCCCGACTAGGTTGTGTAGCATTTGGGCCACATCGCTCGTCGGGTCCCTGACCTCGATCCCCTCTGGCAGGCCCATGATCTGGATATTCTGGCGTCGGGACCTATTCTCCTGGTCCTTGACTTTCCCCTTCAAGCTCCCCTGGGTCACCACCAACCTTTTGAATTCCACCTCCAGGGCGACAATCCTGTCGCTCTGGCCCGTTGATGCCTTCTCCAGTTCCTGGATCATTTTTCCCTGCTCCTCCACCTTCTTCCCCAGTTCATCGATCGCCGTTTGTGTGGCAACCGATGTCTCTGTTACTGCCACCTTGACCGCCACCTGGATTTCCACCTTCATCGCCTCTCTCATCACGACCATAAGGCATGCCTTCCATTCATCTCCAGGTTGCGTGGGGGGAGGCTGATGCTTGGGTTGTCGGTCTCCCTCTCTCTGGGGTGGCCGGGACCCCGTTGCCTCGTGGGTCCTCCAGCTCGCCCATCTGTTGCTCGTGTCATTTTCCTCTGCTCCTACTGTCTCTTTGGCCTCTCGAGCTCCAATTTGCTGGCATGCTGACTCTGTTCCCTTTCTCAATTGAGGGTGTGATGTTGTCGAATGCTCGGGCTAAATTCGCCTAAAAGTGCCTATTTGGCTGTTTTCTGGAGGAGAGCCACCTGATGTGCATCTGCTCGACACATTAACGTCACCGGCAGTTGCCGTGAATTGAGAGTGGAAGGAAGGAACAGTTGAGAATGTAGAGAAGCTCCCGCAACAATCGGAATGATTTTAATCGTGATTAAAAATGTCTATCATGGGTGATATGGTGGTGCAGTGGTTAGCACTGCTGCCTCACGGCGCCAAGGACCCGGGTTCGATCCCGGCCCCGGGTCACGGTCCATGTGGCGTTTGTACATTCTCCCCGTTTCTGCGTGGGTCTCACCCCCACAACCAAAACATGTGCAGGTTCGGTGGACTGGTCATGTTAAATTGCCCCTTAATTGGGAAAAAAGAATTGGGCACCTTAAGATTATTTTTAAAACTTTATAAAAAAAAAGGAAAATGCCTATCATTGCAAAACTAGACCCATTTGACTAAGGGTTGTGTCTTGGAGGCAATTACATTGGACAACTCTCTTTTTACTGCAAATGAGATCACCGGCGAGGACAAGCAGAAGGTGACATTTCTGACAGTTAGCAGGCCTCAAATGTATAATTTGATTGGAGGCACCCGACGCGAAGACCTTTGACCAAGTAGTAAAACTGGTTAAAAAACATTTCAACCCAAGGCCTTTGATTATCCTCTAATGTTATAAGTTTAACTCTGCATGAGGGAATATGAAGTCTGCCTCAGCTTTCATAGCCAGGCATTGCAAGCTTACTAAGCACCATGAGTTCAGGAGCATGCTTAGTAACATGTTGCGTGAATGGTTAGTTTGTGGGGTTCGTAATCTTAAATCCAGAAGAAGCTTTTGGTGGAGACCACAATTATTTTAGAGAAAGCGATTGAGATAGTTCAGGTGATGGAGTGCACCAAAAAAGGCTCCACTGAGCTTCAAAGCGTGACTGAAGGTAAGGTTAACCAAGTTTGGGGTGGTATGGCCGTGAGATCCGTGGCGGGATCAACAGGTGCAACGGGGAACCAGACACGGTCCTCGGTACGGGATCAGAACCCAAGGAGAGGGAAGAAGTCAAGGCATCAACCCAAGTCCGGGTGAGACCATCCCCAGGGGACCTGTCATGTTCGGGAGTTTGTGTGCTTCCGATGCAACCGAAGGAGGTGCATTCAAGCACGTTGCTACACAAGAAAAAGAACGCGAATGCAAAAAAATAAAAACAGCAGCAGCAGCAGTCCACAGCACCACTGAACATAGTGGAGAAGAGCTCTGAAGGACAGCATGCAATGTATCAATTGAATACAGTCCAATTGAATGAGACGGCTCCGATTTAAATGGTCTTAAGGGCAAATAGCAAATCCCTTCAAATGGAAGTTGACTTCAGGGCTTCAGTGACCATCGTGGGCTAGCCAACTTTCCAATATTTTCATGCAGGAACGCAGTCTTTAACCTTGGAGAGTACTACAGCCAAGCTTCTGACATTCACTGGGGAAATAGATCCTTGGAACAGCAAATACCAGTGACCTATAGAGGTCAGGAGGCCAATCTGCTTTTGGTTGTCAATAAAGGACATTGACTCAGTCTGTTGGGAAAAGGCTGGTTACAGAAGATTACTCTCAACTGGCTGCAAGTCTTCAAAATATCCAACGGAGTCTTCCAAGATGTCTTAAGGTGGTATGGAGACGCTGTCGACAAAACATTGGGCTGGATTAAGTCCGTTAAAGGTTTATGTCAATCCAGTCTCGATGCCCAAATTCTTCAGAGCCAGGCCAGTGCCATACATATTGCATCAGAAGGTTGAAACAGAGCTAAAGAGATTGGGAGAGCTGGGTATAATCAAGCCGGTTCAGATCTCATGTGGGTAGTGCTGATAGTTCCTGTCCTTTAACTTGATCATTCAATAAGGATTTGTGGGGGCCAGAAGCTGCCCATAAATCAAGTTGCCCAGGTTAATTGGCATCTGATTCCCCGAATCGAGGACTTCTACGCCAAGCTGGTGGGGCCCTTACCTATTCAAAATTGGATCTCAGTCATGCCTACCTGGAACTCGTGTTGGATGAGGAGACTCAGAGGTTTGTTACAATCAATACCCACAAAGGCTTCTTCCCCTATACCAGACTGCCATTATGCATTGCTGCAGCCTGCACCATCTTCCAGTGCAAGATGGAAAACCTCCTCTAGGGAATTCCCAAGGAGATGAATTTTTATAGAATTTGCAGTGCAGAAGGAGACCATTCGGCCCATCGAGTCTGCACCGGCTCTTGGAAAGAGCACCCTTCCCAACTACACACCTCCACCCTATCCCCAGAACCCAGTTACCCCACCCAACACTAAGGGCAATTTTGGACACTAAGGGCAATTTCGCATGGTCAATCCACCTTACCTGCACATCTTTGGATCAAGGAGGGTGGCATGGTGGCACAGTGGTTAGCACCTCTGCCTTACAGCGCCAGGGACCCGGGTTCGATTCCCACCTTGGGTGACTGTCTCTATGGAGTTCGCACGCATGTTCTTGCCGTGTCTGCGTGGGTTTCCTCCGGGGGCTCCGGTTTTCTCCCACAATTCAAAGATGTGCAAGTTAGGTTATGGGGCCCTCTCCATTGCCACCGTTGATTCTTCCTCAATAGCTGGTGTAATGGTGCCAATGTTGTAGCTAAATTCAATAATAATCTTTATTATTGTCACAGGTAGACTTACATTAACACTGCAATGAAGTTACTGTGAAAATCCCCTCGTCACCACACTCCGGCTCCTGTTCAGGTACACTGAGTGAGAATTCAGAATGTCCAAATTACCTATCAGCACGTCTTTCAGGACGAAACGAGAGTACCCGGAGGAAACCCATGCAGACACTGGGAGAACGTGCAGACTCCACACAGACAGTGACCCAGGCCGGGAATCGAACCCGGGTCCCTGGCGCTGTGAAGCACCAGTGCTAACAACTGTGCTACCATGCCGCCCATAAAATGAACCTCCCATAGTAATTGATCATACCAAGGTAGGATTTAAGCTTGCTGACATTTCTGGGTGCAGGGATATCTCATATGGCCTTGAACTTTTCTTCCAGGGGGTGAACCCTGCCGCATCAATGCAGAATTCTAGGCATGTCACTTCTGCGGCCTGAAAAGTACATTTTTCATTTTTAGCCAGACCCCCGTAACACAAAACCTCTTTAATAACAATTTTTATCAGTGTAACAAGTAGGCTTACATCAACACTGCAATGAAGTTACTGTGAAAAGCCCCGAGTCGCCACACCACGTCGCCTGTTTGGGTACACAGAGGGAGAGTTCAGAATCTCCAGCTCACCTAACAAGCATGTCTTTCAGGTCTTGTGGGAAGAAACCGGAGCACCCGGAGGAAACCCACACAGACACGGGGAGAACGTGCAGACTCCAGTGACGCAAGTCGAAAAGCAAACTTGGGTCCCTGGCGTGTGAAGCAACAGTGCTAATGATTGTGCCGCTCTTTCACTCATATTTCCACTAGGCCATGCAGATTGGCCATGATAAATTGCCCTTTGTGCCCAAAGATGTGCAGGTTAGGTTATGGGGATAGGGCAGGGTGGGTGGGGTAGTGGATCTGGGTACAGTGCTCTTTCAGAGGGTCGGTGCAGACTCGATGGGCCAAATGGCCTCCTTCTGCACTGGAGGAATTCTATGATTCTATTCCATGACCTTGATGACGTGCTAATTATCATAACTAAACCATCCTAGTGGAAGTATTAAAGAAGTTTTGTGTTGCGGAGGTCTGCCTAAAAACTAAAAATGTACTTTTCAGGCCTCAGGCCTCAGAAGTGATATACCTAGAATTGATGCGACTGGATTTCACCCCCTGGAAAAAAAGGTAAAGGCCATACGAGACATCCCTCCACCCAGAAATGTCAGCAAGCTGAAATCCTTCCTCGCTATGGTCACTTACTATGGGAGGTTCATTTTGAATTTAGTCACAACATTGGCACCATTACACCAGCTATTAAGGAAGAATCAGTGGTGGCAATGGAGAGGGTCCCAAGAGGAAGCCTTCCGAGTCGTGAAGCAAGCATTACAGTCCTCAAAGCATTTTGACCCAGGGAAACCAATAATGCTGAGCAGTGATGCGTCCCCTTATGGCAGATGATTCAGAGTGCCCTATTGCCTTTGCCTCAAGAACCCTGTCAGAAGCAGAATAGAACTATGCCCAGATTGAGGAGGAGGACTTAGTGGTTGTTTTCAGTGTGAAGAAATTCCACAAGTATGTGTAGAGTCGATGGTTCGACATAGTGACTGACCACAAGCCATTACTGGGCCTGTTTAGGGAAGATAAGCCCATGCTACCCATAGCCCGGGGAAGGTGGAGCGTTGGGCCTCGCTGTTGGCGGCCTACAACTATGTTTTCCAGCACAGGCCTGGGAAGTAAATTATGAATGCGGATCCATTAAATTGCTTGTCCCTACCCAAGAGCATGCCACCACCACCTGTACCCCAGGAATCATTCTGGCTTTAAACTTCCTGGATATTCTACCAGTATCTGTGTGGCACATCCGCAACTATACTCAGAGACCCTATTCTTTCAAAGGTAAAAACAAATGATACAGACTGGCTGGTGTTATGAGAAGTCTGAACAGCCGAGGCCCTACTTCACTCACCAGGACATGTTGACATGTGAAGACAGCATGATTCAGTGGGGATCATGGGTGGTTGCCCCACCTCAGGCCAGGAGGCTCCTCCTTCGAGAGCTACATAGCGCCCACCCAGGGCAGACAAAGGTGATGATGCTGGTGCACAGCTACATCTGATGGCCAGGCATAGATATAGCCACTGAAGAACGAATACAACAGTGCCACCCTTGTTAAATGCAGCAATCTTTGCCACCTTCTGCCATCCTTCACACTTCACCCTTGGAAATGACCAGGTCACCCATGGAACAGTGTCCAGGTTGACACTGCTGGTCCCTTTATGAGCAAGATATTTTTGGTGCTGGTGGATGCCCACTCAAAGTAGCTATTGGTTCAAGAGATGGGGACCACTACCTCGGTGGCCACAGTAAATTCCTTGCACTGAGTACCATACGTGGGTTTCTCGAGTCAGTCATTTCGGACATTGGCACCTCCTTAACCGGCGATGGTTTCCAGGTTTATGTGCGAGAAAATGTCATATAACACAGCCCCCTACAACCCAGCATCAAACGGTCTGGCTGAGAGGGCTGTTCAAACGTTAAAGAATGCCATGAAAAAGCAATCTGATAATCCACTTTGCCAGAGGTTGGCTGATTTTTTTTTTGTTGTACAACTCAACCTCTCATTCAACCATGGTGGTCACACCAGCCGAGCTGCTCATGGGTCGTCGGTTGTGAACCCGATTGGATCTTGTGTTTCCAAATTTGACAGGGAGGGTGGAGGCATGTCAGGGCTCCAAGAAGAGTCAGCGATCAGAGCAGAGGGATAACAGGTTATTCCGGGTGGGAGACCTGTTTTTGGTTTGCACTTTTGCTTCAAGCCTGCCTTGGCTAGAGGGACGGGTTGTGGCCCAGTCAGGGCTGGTGTCTTATGTGGCCAGTTTTAAAGGGAAGACCATCAGAAAGCATGTCGACCATTTGAGGAGTTGAGTGATGGCAACCCCCAACTTGAAGTCACCAAGTCCAGCGAGCTATCCAGCCAAAGGGAGCCATGGACTCCTGATTCTGCTCAAACAGCTGTGCTTGCTGAGGCCAGTGAGGCTAGTCCACCTGTCGTTGAGGTGGTGCCTCCTGAGGTGGCACCAATTGTTGGACACTCGATTGCCCAAAAGAGTGCCAAGCCTGCAGAATGCTGAGCGTGTGGCAAGAATACATAGACTGGGACGACCCGGAGGTTCTGGACCGATTGACGTTTTGATGGACTCTCCCCTATTGTCTCTGTTAACATTTGTAACTTCTGTATATAGTTTCTGGGGTAGTTGTATTAAAGGACTTAAGGGGGAGGGATGTTGTAGCATGGCCCCTTTAAGGGAGCCGGTGTATGTCTCGAGCCACCAAAAAAATGATCACCACGCAGTCACCATCAGTATTATCAAAGAATTGCAGGGCTGATTGCAGGATAAAGACGTTTTCCACGTCGCATGGGAAAGGATGAGGAAGGAACAACGGACACTCTCCAGGATCTCTCCAGGATTCCATCGATTGAAATTCAAGACACCATTACTTCCACATACCATCCGTCCAACACGCAGGCGGTCCATAGCCTAGGCCTCGGCCAGGGGGAATGACTCGACCTGCTTGGTCATTTCCAAACCCCACAATGAGCATCAAGAATAGGACGATATTGGACCGGTAATTGGTGGGCCCTTTGCAGACAAGATATGTTGTACTCCATTGAATCTGATGCACCCAGCCTTCAAATCAAGATTACCAAAGCATGACAGCCAATGCTCGAAGTTAATCAGGAATTAATCTTCCATCTCTCACGAGGGACCGGGCTCAGGGGGACACCCGCCCAGCTCCTATCTCCCGAAACCGTCAGGATACCAGGCACACCATGCGGTAGGATTTTGATGATTTGAGGTAGGCCCCTGAGCAGGGATAGTGTTCTGTGCAAGAACCCTCTCATGTGGCCCCATTGCTCATCTATTCCACAAAGTGAGTTCTAATGACCTGTGCCGGAGAGCCGAAATTCTCAGTCAAGACATCTTCGATGGCGGCCATCATCCGATGTACACAGCTCCGCCAAGGCAAGAACCTGCTCAGCAGCAACTGCGCCACTACAAGCTGGGCCCCACCCGAACCAATTCAGAGCGCCACAAGAAAAACAAGGATTTTAGCATTTCACCTTGGCTCTTTCTCACAAAAAAAGCAATTAGGAACTTCTAGGGACATAGTGCAAGCAAAACAATTAAGGAACGTGCCTCAGGATGAAACAATTGATTCAAAGACGAGCTGGAGCTTGTGAAAACGCACTGTTCCTGCACTCACATCACGTGACCCCTCTTCCAGCATTTTCTGTTTTTATGAGACAGACGCTCCCTAGCTTGGAATCAGCTATCACCTCATTGGTGTCTCATCAAAAGCAGCACAATCTTAGGGGCGGCATGGTGATGCAATGGTTAGCACTGCTGCCTCATGACGCCGCGGACACGGGTTCGATCCCTGCCCTGGGTCACTGTCCGTGTGGAGTTTGCACATTCTCCCTGTGTCTGCATGGGTCTCACCCCCACAACCCAAAGATGTGCTGGTTAGGTGGATTGGCATTAGGTGCATTGTTTTAAAAATAAATTAGAGTACCCAATTCACTTTTTTTCCAGTTAATGGGCAGTTAACTGGAAAAAAAGTGAATTGGGTACTTAAAATCTTTTTTCAAAACAACTCAATCTCTCCCTTTAATTTTGATTTTTTTTGTGGTGGCAAGTGAAAACAGGTAGGAGTAGGATTAATTGGTGCTCTGAGTACCTTTTGGGATCAATCAATGCCCCATTTCAAAGATGGTTAATCCTTTAATAAGCTCTGGGTTAAGGCCAAAACAGCCAAAATGAGGTTCATTTGAACTTAGCACTAAGTTCAAATGGCCCTGAAGAGTGCCTGTGTCAATCATTTTCAGTCCCCTTCCTCCTATTGACAAAAGCTGGATCTGTCAGAAATAGGACTGGGACTTGCACTTGTCATTTTTGAAGATCCATAGGGTCTTCGCGACGCCGTAGAAATCCAGTCCTTATTAAATCCTATCCTGATCAAGCAAATATCCCTGTTACTGCAATATTGGTTGGGGTCTGTGGCCTACAAGGGTAGATGAGAATTTAAGAGAAGAGGCTGTAAGAAGAAGTTGAATAGATGATAAAACAGCTGTTTAAATTGTTTCTCAATGCTGAACAGAATCATAAATGAGAAATCATTCTCCTTAAAGTGAACTATTTTCCCTTTAACGGTTTTTGTTTCCCATTTGAATGAATAAATAAATAGATTATACTGCATCTAATTATATAACAAAATACAAAATGGGAACATTTCAAGTGCCCAAGTTTCTCTTGTCACACTGACATAAAGAGAAAGGCTTTCTTTAAAAACAAAACTGAGCAATTTACGTCACTTTAAATTATGCTACCTTATCTTCAATGTTGCTAACATGCTGTTTCAGCGTAACACTTTTCTATGCAGTAGCAGAAGTTGATATATAAATTGATGATTTTTTATGGAGGTGATATGTGACTTGGGACAATAATATAGATCAGACGACAGCGTGTTGGCAGCTTGTTTACACGCCAACCGATTTTCCATTCAAAAAGACCAAGAGGGAATTGACCCCTACTTCCCTTCATACAACTTGAGCGGGATTCTCCGTTAGCCGACGGTGAAATCAGGAAACGCGATTGGACGGAGAATTGGATCCCCCGCCGAATTCATGGTGGGCGCCAATTTGACTCCAAATCGAATTTTCTGTCACCTCGACAATGGCGTCAATGTAGTCCGGAACGCATGTACAGTAAACACCGTTTGCATATCATTAGCGGACCTGACCCAATATTCTCCGGGGCCTCCGTGATTCTCCGCCTCCGATGGGCTGAGTTCCCGACGGCGCGGTTCACTTGTGCTTTTAAAAATCATGAAACCGGCGTCGTGGCTGATGAGGGAGATAGAAAAGGTATGACACAGAGGCGCGACTGTGGGCTGCCAGGCCAGACACTGGCTGGGCTGGCTGTCATCGTGGGGGGGGGATGCTAGGGCCGGTGGGTTGGGGGGGGGGGGGGTGACGGGGGAATGTGCCATGTGGTTGGGTTGCCCCCTCACGGGACTGGCACGGTGTCCAGGCCCAGACCGCCATTGCCCTTGGCCTGCAAGGCAGCCATCTTGCTGCGCACTCCACTGACAACCAGTGGCGGACCTACATTTTTGGGGCCCTGAAGATTGAACTGATATGGGGGCCCCTTCACAACCAGCAACGAGGTCTGGGTAACCATGGTTATCTTCTTCAATGGGGTTGTTCCACGACAGATCACCACAAATTTTTTAAAAATTGAACCACTACATCTCAGATTTTGATTAAATTGCCGTACTGGATTATCTCACATGTCAAAGTCACTGGTGTGAATAAAAATTTCCTATGCCTTATAGTTTTTGAGTTATGGGGGGATGAACATTAGGGAAATGTTATATACATGCATGATGCATCATAGAATGATGAAATAAAATATAGAAAAGACCACAGTCAATATAATCTTTTATTTTAGACACCTATGAGAATACATACTACATGAAGCACATTTTACGAAATACTTTTTTTTCTGTTTTTTTCTAGCAACATATTCACGAACAGTTTTGTCATATGAGAGCTTCCTTGCAATGTCATTTTCTAGAGACAATATGCATAAAGAATTTATGCGCTCTTCAGTTATGGTAGAGCAAAATTTGTTCTTCATAAAGTATAGCTTTGAAAAATTCCTTTCTGCTTCACAGCTCGTGATAGGCATTGTCAAGTACAGTTTAAGCGCAGTAGTAATATTGGGGAACACTTCAATTAGGTGTTGCTCACAAATAAGCTGAAGAACTTCTGCGCATTGCATTTTAGATGGCGTGTTTTCTTCTGTGTTCTGGGATTTCCTAAGGTGCAAATATTCTTTGAACTGATAACATTCGTTTACTAATTTGTGGTCAATATCATCTTTGTAATACGATATAAGTTTAATACTGTCCTCATCAATTTCAGAATTGTTCACCAATTCTGAGAGGAACTTGAACCTTTTTGCAATCTGCTCATATGGGTCAATCCTCTTGGGTAACTGGATTATCAAGCAGTCATAGAGTTGATATAGAACTTCTATCCTAAATTTGTCAGCTCCTCTGAAAGAAGCAATACCACTTGTTCCATCTGAAAATGTCCTTGTAACAATGCGTTTGGAAGCATCAGAATAACTTGAGGTGATATCTTCACACAAACCTTTTGCTTCTGATTCATAGTGTGCAATCCTATCGGCTGTATTTTCTCTGAGTTCTTTAACAAACAAAAGTAAGGATGATAGCAGAAGATAACCTTCAAATACATCAAAACCAGGGGTTTGGAGTTTCTTACTTGTTTTGTTGAAACGCTCCAGCACTTCTTCCCAAACAACTGTTAAAATAGCATATTGCAGCTTTACCAACTTGTGGTATAAATTCTTTGCATCTCGTTTACATTCAGGCTTCTCTTCTGAGTCTTCAAAAACATGTTTGAGAGTTTGCAAAATACCCATATATCCATTTTTAATTGCCCGGACTGCTTCATAGTGTGCAGACCATCTAGTTACACTTAAGCTCTTTAGAGAAAAATGTAGATTGCCCTGTGTGTTTAAAATTCCCCATTTCGTGGAGATCCAGAAAAGAAAACATACAGCTCCTGCAAAATGCCAAAATAGTCAACAACTTCAGGTACTTTTCATAATAAACACCTGTAATTTAACACAAATTCACCCTTTTATTACTTTTTCATAAATACTTGTAATATAGTATTAGCCTAGGCTATGCAGTCGCAGCCTACCTTCCGTTCACCTCTTCATAAAAAACAATAAGCTTAGCTAATCTAACACTATTTCACCTTTATTACTTACCTTACTTTTCTAAATATAACATTTATTTTTGAGTAGGGGTAATTAAAATATTGTATCCTTATGAACACTTTATTGAAAAAAATTCTTGTCTAAATCGCTATTACGAGTGCTATCACGTTGAAAATCCACGTTAGCATTATGATTGCCTTTCCAACGGCTCCCCTTTTTTGTTATGACACGTCATCTACTGTTTGTATTTCTGTCATAAATGTTAATAGTGTTTTCAATTATTTATAATTATTTTATATTAAATATATTTAGAATGAAACATCCTTAATTTGAACGTTTTTTCGTTTATGGCTAGCCTACATGATACTTTAATAACCTTTTAATTTTTATTTTAACTATTATTTTGTATTGAATTACACTATATTATTAATATTATTATTTTTTAAAACCCCTTCTCATACAGTAGACCCAAAATTTTTAAGCAATGTGGACTAAAGTTGCTTCTGGGGCCCCTCCGGGATTAGGGGCCCTGAAGCTTAAGCTTCATTAGTTCCATAGTAGATCCGCCCCTGCTAACAACCCACCTTGACCCCGGGTCCTGCAGAGTGACACCGGCCGTACGGGTACTCCCACCCCCCCCACATTCCACCATACCCCTCATCACCTAACCGGATGCCACCCACCGGTGGGGCATCACTCATGAGTAATGTCCATTGTAGCCCCTACGGGGTGCCGGGTGGGATGCCAGCTGACAGTACCACTGGCATCAGGGATAGGCACCAGGGCCAGAGGCCCCAGTGCTGGGCACTGACGGGGCTAGGGGTGCAGAGATGGGGGGAGATGTGCGGGGGCAGAGCCCACAGTGTCAAACGGTGCCAGCATGTCGTCCGGTGGATCTGGAATGGGCACGGGGTATACACCATGCTAACATGTCGGCCTTTCACCCTCTGCAGACAATGGATATTGGAATACAATCAGCAGTGGTGGCCTTCCTCCTAGTCGCTGGAGCCCTGCGGGATGCCCGGCGGCTGTACAAGCTGGCGCTGCTCGAGAAAGAGGAAGCTGCAGCAGCGGAGCCTATCCCAGAAGAACAGGAGGCAGCCGCCCAGGGTGGAGAGCCGGCCGCCCAACAGACCCAAAATGGGTGGCGGCAGGTGGTGCAGGGTGGGGGTTCGGATGCCCTCCAGGTGGGGGGAGGGAGGGATTCGGGTTACGGGTGTGTGAGACAGGGGTTAGTGCTAGGGGCAGACTGTTGCCTACTCACCTTGGTCTCCCTGAGGAGGTTGTGCAGTTTTTTATGGCACTGCTCGCTGGAATGGACGGTGTTACCCACAGCACTCTCAGCCTCTATTACCTGTGTCCAGGCATGGCAGATGGTGGACACAGGGTCAACCGCCACATCCAGGAGGGTCTCCAGCTCGGCGTTGATGAATCTTGGAGCCGCACTCCATCTTGTTGGCTGGGGTGGTGTGTTTGGGGTGTGCAGTGTGTATGTGCAGCTGCAGCTTGTCAGCCTCCTGAGTGTCAATCGAGATTCCGGTGAATCCGGCTCCGTTTCTCATTGGAATTAATTGTGTTCCACCTGGGTGCCGGTGCTAGCCCCTCAAGAGTAGCTGAATTGGTCCAGTTTTGCTGTCGTGGAATCCACAAATCCTGTGCCGGCGTCAACAATTAATCTCAGGAATGCAGAATCCAGCCCTATGTTCTCCTGTCGGAATTGAATTGCACGAGTTTTACGATCCATTTGAAGATTCCTGGGGGAATTCCAATATCTGTCCGCCATCTTGAGCAGGAGACCCCATAGCTCAGTCCCGTGTCTGGCACCCTCCTCCCCCGCACCGCATGGCTGTCCCTATCCCCGGATTGCCTGGGTGGAACCGGAACCTAAATACAGGGGTGACACAACCTGCCCCCCCCACCCTCACAACCCCTATAATAGGGGATCCCCCCGCAGGGACCCCTGTAATGGGGGACCCCCCCCCGCCCCCACTGGCGCCGATCCGATTTTTCCCCGATGCCCGATTCTCCGTCCCATTGGGGCTCAGAACTGATTGGTAGGAACATACAGTGCAAAGGATGTGGTTGGAACTTTCTGACCAAAGACATTAATGCTGAGACTTATATGGAACATTGAAAAAAAATAAAGACTGGACTCTCCACTTGCCTGGCTTAGTGCAGCTCCAACAACACTCATACTACGCCCAGTGGGTCCCCCAGTACGCAGACAAGGCCCGCCACCTAATACAGACCACGACCTTCCCTCTGTCGACAGAGGCTTGCCAGGCCTTCAGCCGCATCAAAGCGGATATCGCAAAGGCCACGATGCGCGCCATTGACGAGTCCCTCCCCTTCCAGGTCGAGAGCGACGCCTCCGACGTAGCTCTAGCGGCCACCCTTAACCAAGCGGGCAGACCCGTGGCCTTTTTCTCTCGAACCCTCCACGCTTCAGAAATCCGCCACTCCTCAGTGGAAAAGGAAGCCCAAGCCATAGTGGAAGCTGTGCGACATTGGAGGCATTACCTGGCCGGCAGGTGATTCACTCTCCTCACCGACCAACGGTCGGTAGCCTTCATGTTCGATAATGCACTGCGGGGCAAAATCAAAAACGACAAGATCTTAAGGTGGAGGATCGAGCTCTCCGCCTTCAACTACGAGATCTTGTATCGTCCCGGAAAGCTGAACGAGCCGTCCGATGCCCTATCCCGCGGCACATGTGCCAACGCACAAATTAACTGCCTCCAAACCTCCACGAGGACCTCTGCCACCCGGGGGTCACTCGGTTTTTCCACTTTATCAAGTCCCGCAATCTCCCATACTCTTTAGAGGAGGTCCGTACAGTCACAAGGGACTGCCACATCTGCGCGGAATGCAAACCGCATTTTTTCAGGCCGGATGGTGCGCACCTGATTAAGGCTTCCCGCCCCTTTGAACGCCTTAGTCTGGATTTCAAAGGGCCCCTCCCCTCCACCGACCGCAACACATACTTCCTTAATGTGGTGGACGAATACTCCCGCTTCCCATTCGCCATTCCCTGCTCTGACATGACCGCGGCCACAGTCATTAAAGCCCTGAACACCATCTTCACACTGTTCGGTTGCCCCGCATACGTCCACAGCGACAGGGGGTCCTCTTTCATGAGTGACGAGCTGCGCCAGTTCCTGCTCAGCAAGGGCATAGCCTCAAGCAGGACGACCAGCTGCAACCCCAGGGGGAATGGGCAAGTAGAGAGGGAGAACGGCACGGTCTGGAAGACCGTCCTACTGGCCCTACGGTCCAGGGACCTCCCAGTTTCACGGTGGCAGGAGGTCCTCCCGAACGCTCTCCACTCCATCCGGTCGCTATTATGTACGAGCACTAATCAAACGCCTCATGAGCGTCCCCTTGTCTTCCCTAGGAGGTCCTCCTCTGGAACGTCGCTGCCGACCTGGCTGGCAGCCCCAGGACCCATCTTGCTCCGAAAGCATGTGCGGGCACACAAGGCGGACCCGTTGGTCGAAAGGGTTCACCTCCTCCACGCGAACCCGCAGTACGCTTACGTGGAGTACCCCGACGGCCGACAGGACACGGTCTCCCTGCGGGATCTGGCGCCCGCCGGCAACACACACACCCCCCCGACACCATTCACCCAACCCCCCCCCCCCCCTTCCTGCCACCGCCGCACCCCGCGACCGCCCCCTTCCCAGGAGGATCGGTTCCCCTCCCCTCAGGCCCGACCAAGAATAAAGCCCAAGCTGAAACCGTAACGCTCCCGGAGACGACAACACCGGTACAAGCACCACCACCACCACCGGGGCCGAGGCGATCGACACGGACGACCAGACCGCCCGATCGACTCGTGCCGTCGATCTAAATCAATATATGGACTTTTCACAAGAACATTTTGCTTTTCTCCCGATACCTTCTGTAAATAGTTGAAACAGGACAAAATTGTACATACTGTATTGCCATATGAATGTTTTCCTCCCAGGACCAGCCCTGTAAACCCTTACCACCATGCGAAGCATCACCCCGCCGGGTTCATTTTGACAAGGGGTGAATGTGGTCGTATGTATTAGGGGTCATGTGGGACTGGAAGCCCTAATGTCATTGGCTGACAGATCCCGGGCCCTGGTTGGCCGTTGACCTCTAGCTCCGCCCTGAAGGAGGTGTATAAGAAGCCGGAGTCCTCCCCCGCAGGCCATTCTACTATCGAGCTGCGGGGGAACAGACACGCTTAATAAAGCCTCATCGACTTCACTCTATTCGTCTCACGGAGTCTTTGTGCGCTACAATGGGTATGTTGCATTTATTTAGCGAGGCCTTCAGAGTGTCCTTGTATTGTTTCCTCTGCCCTCCTAGTGATCGTTTGCCATTGCGGACCCTGGAGTAGAACACTTCTTTTGGGAGTCTTGTGTTAGACATGGGGGCAATGTGGCTCACCCATCGCAGCTCGTTGTGGGTGACCAGTACCTTGATACTGGGGATATTGGCCTGGAAGAGGACACTCATGTTGGTACGTCTATCCTGCCAGTGGATTTGCAGGATTTTTCAGAGGCAATGTTGGTGATATCTCTCCAAGAATTTGAGGTGTCTGCTGTACATTGTCCATTGAACCTATTGATGGGCAGAAGCCGCACTGACTCAGGGAAGAGCTCTTCAGCCGCTGGAGGAGGCGGTTGAGGAGTATTTCACGCTGACTTTCCGTGGCAGAGATCAGGGAAATCCCTCTGTGGTTTCCGCAGTCGGACCTGCCTCCTTTCTTGAAGGTGGTCACAATTATGACATCACTGAGATCATCCGGCGTGTTCTCTTCCTTCCAGACAAGGGTGATGAGATGGTGAATTCTTGTCAAGAGTGTCTCTCCGCACCCAACTGGGGAGAGAACACCAGAGGTGATCAGGGTGCAGAAAAGGCCTTCGAGAGAGTCAAGTGGAAGTACCTCATAGAGGTATTGGAGTGTTTGGGCTCAGAGCAGGGTTCAGCACCTGGGTCAAACTCATGTACAGCGCTCCAATGGTAAGCGTGCGGACCAACACCACCAGCTCGATATACTTCCAGCTGCACAGGTGCACAAGGCAGGGATGCCCGCTGTCCCCGCTCCTATCTGCCCTCGCAATCGAACCACTGCCGATCGCCCTCAGAGCAGCGAGGAATTGGAAGGGGATCCAGAGAGGGAACAGAGAGCACAGAGTCTCACTTTATGCATATGACCTGCTCCTCTACATCCCGTACACCAATGCGACATGGTGGGACCATAAGCTCCTGAAAGAGTTTGGAGCCTTCTCGGGCTACAAATTCAACCTGAGCAAAAGTGAAATCTTCCCGGTGAACCCGCAAGGGAGAGGGGCAGAGCTGAAGGGGCAGCCGTAAACAATCCAGAAACAAATTCTGCTATCTGGGGATCCAAACTGCTCACAACTCGACATGAATCCGCAAATGGAATCTGACTAGTCTGATGAAGGCGGTAAAGAAGGATCTGCAGAGGTGGGACATACTCCCCATCTCCCTGGTGGAGAGGGTGGAGATGATCAAGATGAACGTGCTTCCCAGGTTCCTTTTCCTGTTCAGATCCATACCGATGGGCAGCATGGTAACACTGGTGCTTCACAGCTCCAGGGCCCCAGGTTCGATTCCCGGCTTGGGTCACTGTCTGTGTGGAGTCTGCACGTTCTCCCTTTGTCTGCATGGGTTTCCTCCGGGTGCTCAGGTTTCCTCCCACAAGTCCCGAAAGACGTGCTGTTAGGTAATTTGGGCATTCTGAATTATCCCTCTGTGTACCCGAACAGGCGCCGGAATGTGGTAACTAGGGGCTTTTCACAGTAACTTCATTGCAGTGTTAATATAAATCTCTTTGTGACAATAAAGATTATTATTATCTACACCTCCCAAACCTGCAATGCTACCGCTGGTAAGCAACTGCAGAAAGGGTGAGAGGATGGGTAAGGAAGTCGGAAACAGGATGGGTAAGGATGGAGGAGAACTCCTGCATAGGAACGTCCCTCCAGGCCCTCGCCACAGCAACACTCCCATGCCCACTAGCCAAGCACTCTACAAGCCCAGTGGTAATAGCCAAGCACCGGACATTGAACCAGCTAAGGCAACACTTCAGCTTGACTGAAATGTCCACCATGGCCCCCATCTGCAACAATCACAGATTCGCGCCAGCGACAATGGATACACCTTAAAAAAGTGGAGACAGTACAGTGGGACACTGACAGGGACTTCTACATGGACGACAAACTAGCAACGGTAGAGGAACTGACGGAGAGATTGCAACTGCCTAAAGGGAATGAACTATGACATTTACAAATCAAAAACTTCCTCTATAAAGAGACAAAAACATACCCAAGGACGCCGGGATACTCGATGATAGAGGAGCTGTTTGACGTGGTCGACTTCGGAAGGAGGAACTGCGGGGAACTATATGGGTGACTGTTAGAAGAGGCATGTTCCCCGCTGGAAAAGACAAGGGAAAAATGGGAGGAAGAACCAGGGAGAGAAATAGGGTGGGGACTCTGGAGTGAAGCCCTCCACATGCGCAAGGCTAATACAGCTGAAAGTGGTGCACAGAGTGCACCTAACCAGAACTCGAATGACCAGGTTTTTCTCGAAAGTGGAGGACAATTGTGAATGGTGCCAGGCCCGGCCAACCACACCCACATGTTCCGGACATGTCCCAGACTTGTGGGTTCTGGACAGCCTTCTTTGAGGCAATATCCAAGGTTGTGGGGGTGAGGATGGAGCCAAGCCCAAAAATGTGACAACCTTCTGGGTATCAGACCAGCCAGAACTCTTCATGGGAAGAGGGGCCGATGCCCTTGCCTTTGCCTCCCCAATTGCCCACCGTGGAATCCTGCACGGCTGCCAATCAGCAGCACTACCCAAAGATGCAGACTAGCTGTCCGACCTGTCAGAATTTCTCCAACTGGAGTAAATCAAATTTGCCATCCGTGAGTCAGAAGAGGACTTCCACAAGACATGGAAGCCATTCACCAACTTGTCCCAGGACCAGTTTGTACCCAACAGCCAATAGGGCAGAGATGTGGGGGGTGGGGGGACATGGACGAGCCTGAGATAACAAAGGAAAGGGGGGGGAGGGAGAAGGGGAGGGGAGGTGGAGGGGGGCAAAAACCCATAAGAAGACTACGAAACACAAGGGCACAGCCACAGGGGGACAGACCCAATGGCAAAAGGAGGACCAGAGGGAGCAGCAACAAGTGGGGAGGCGCAAGCTGGGGCCAACAACAGGCAGGGTTGCTGAGGCAGATCGGCCAAATGAGACCCACAGCTACCATAAGGAGACAAAGCAGGCAAATGTAAATGTGTATAGCAAGCCTTGTCTGTCCGTACTTTGTTGACTTTTTAATTTTCTCTCTTGTATAAACCAGAAGAGCACCTTGATTGCCTTTGTAAAATACTACACACCGGTACAACACCTATAACTCAACCTTCAAACTAAAATATGTAATATAAAATATGAAAACCAATTAAAATATTTTTTTTAAGTGCCTCTTCTCTGCATTTTAATACCTCTGCGGGGGTTCCATCTGCGCCAGAGGCCTTGCTGTTCTTCAGCTGTTTGTTTTCCGACCTCACAATGAGCTGGGGTTACACTGAGATGGTGGCAGGTAGCGTGTTGCGGGATGATGTTGAGAATACTTGTGTCAAAGGTTGTGTCTTGGTTGAGGAGGTCCTTGAAATGTTCTCTCCAGCGGGCATTGAATGCCTCTCTATTTTTGATGAGCGCCTCTGTTTCTGGCTCTCGGTGAGGCCTGTCCCTGGGTAGTCAGACTGTAGATGGTTTTGATTGTGCTGGAGAAGCTGTGCACATTGTGGTTTTTGGCGAGTAGCTGAGTCTCCTGCATTATTTCCAGCCACCATCTATTCTTTAGGCCACAAGTTATTTGTTGCACTTCGGCCTTAAGTTGCCTGTAGGCTTATTTCCTCGCACTTGAGTTTTTGTGAAGCTGTTAGTTCAGGGATGCCTTGTGTTAGCAGTCAAGGAAATCCTGAATCTGCTGATCATTCCCGTTGAACCAGTTTTGTTATTTCCGTGTCGAGAGCCTGAGCATCTCTTCGCAGGTGCTGACTATCATGGCTTTTAAGGTGGACCAGGTGCTGTGGGCATTCTGCAGCTCTGGCTCATTGGATGTCGCCAGGTTAGCTGAGGCACTGGCTGAGCAGCTCTTTCTTCTCAGGGTCTTTGAGCCCAGCGATATTCAATCTCCTGCGGCAGAATATTTCTGCCTGTGTCAGTTTGGGGCCAGGGTGATGGAGATGGTGGAGCAGATTAGTCAGTGGTCAGTCCAGCAGTCGTCGGCTCCGGTTGTGGCACGGGTGATGCCAACATCTTTGCTGTCCCTTTCTCGGACGATGACATAGTCTATTTGGTGCCAGTGCTTGGAGCAGGGTTGTTGCAATGTGGTCTTCTGCTTGTCCCTCTGGTGAAACAGGGTGTTTGCGATGACAAGGTCATGTTCTAAACATTTTATCAGGAGGAGAACTCCGTTGGTGTATGTTTTCCCCACACCTTCCCTGCCTAACACGCCCTTCCAAAAGTTTGCGTCCTTCCTGACTCTAGCATTGAAGCCTCCGAGGAGAATCAGCTTGTCGCCCTTTGGGATAAGGGACAGTGATTGGTCAAGGCTGGAGGTAGAATGCCTCTGTTGTCTCATCCATTGCATCTAAGGTTGGGATGTAGGCACTGACGACTGTGATGTGCTGTCTCTGGGCCAGGGTGAGCCATTGGATCGTGAGTCATTTACTCACCCTGCAGGGGGTTCGTTGAGATGTCCGACCAATTTGTTTTTTACGATGAAGCCGACCCCGTAGAGACGGCGTCTTCTTCTGGTTTATCTTTCCAGAAGTAGGTTCACTGATGAGAAAGGAACACCTCAATGCCCTGTTGGGGCTGCCTCTCCATTAGAGTTGCCACTCTTCCAATGGATGAGGCCATGTACTTGGAGTGACGGTCAATTCAGCACCTATGCTCCGTAAGGACTCTTCCATGACAGAGACTGGTTGGCCGACCCTTGGGGACCTCCGCAGATCTTCCTGCACATTCCGCTGGACATCCAGCATTTGCCACCTTATGGATGACTTCAGAGACTCATCATCTTCCTCGGACTCAGCGTGGTCCTTGTCTCCAGCAGTCCTCCAACTGTTGGCACACTGGGCACTTCCTGCCTCCAACATCTACACCAGCGAGTGGGATTTGCCTTCAATACTCCGCACTCGCAACTCATTCAAAATGGTTATGCAAACCGACGAAAGATATACCTGTGTATATCCTATCATTATAAAACCATGTTTCATGTTGAAAATAACTGCCTAAGTGGGCTGAAATCCCAGGATAGGTCTGTGTATCTTTTACAGTCACAGCACTTAAATAGTTAAACGCTCACTGAACTGGTGTAAATTATTTTAAAACACCTGTTGCAGTCAACCGAGTGGGAGGTGGAAAGAGAAGGAAGCTGTTCTACCATTTCTCACCTGGCCGTAACACTTGGATCTGTGACCTGCAAAGTGGCGTTTAAGCATCTCAACTTGGCTGATGTAATAGGAGTGGATTCTCAAATCTGATACTGCCAGTGGGGAACAGAACTCACCCAAAATTGTAGGCTGCCCAAAATTGTAGGCTGTGTACCCACAGCTTTCCAAGAAGTCCCCTTTTTAAGTATCTCTGCTTGCTTACAGTGCTGCATTGTGGAATCCCCTTAATCTTGTTTTTATCCCCTTAATCTTCATCGTTTGATCCTTCCTTCCAATAATTGATAAACCCACAGTATTAGAGTTAGGAAGAGACCGCTTGCCACAGAATTTAAAAGCTGGTGATGGGATACATGATTACCCAAACATGTCACAAAGCTAAAAGGTGGAAAAATACACATGATAGAACACAACAGACGGTATCCCTTTAAAAGGCTTCCGCTTGAACTTACAGAATCACAGAAAAATACAGTGCAGAAAAGACCCCTCGGCCCATCGAGTCTGTAACGCCCCTTGAAAGGCACTTGATCTGCACAATCCTAATCCCATTTGCCAGTGCATGGCCTAGAGCCTCAAATGTTAAGACGTGCCAAGTGCTCATCCTTTTTAAAGGATATTAAGCAACCTTGCCTTTGCCACTCTACCCAACAGGACGTTCCAGGCCATCACCACCTTCTGGGTAAAAAGGCTTTCCTCAAATCCCTCAGCTTGGACTTGTGTACTCTCGTAAGTACCCCTTCAACTAAGCAGAACAGCTGTTCCCTATCTATCCTGTCCATGCCCATCTTCATGGCTTTCTTTGCTATTAAAGATTGTTGGTATTTATCAGCCTTGAGCAAAGCATTTTCTTTTGATCTTGCTTTTTGAAAATTATATATGTAATGTAAATTACTAAAAAAAGGCCTGGTGGAATAGGTCCAGTAGCACAGAAATTAGCTGAGTTTTTTGTGTGATAGGAAAGGGAGTTGCCGTATTTACTGATGTAGCTGTAGCCAGCAATGAATCCTATTCAAGTTACAATAAATACCACACTGATAGCCCCAAAAAGAATTTCCTTCCAGCTACTGCAGCAGTCTGAAATCAACTCCAACGAACTTCGCTGATAAGAAAGCCAGATTACAAACACATAAATAAATGCAATTACTTTGTCACAAATTGATATAAGTACAGATTTCAGGGGTTATTTGGAGCATGCGCTTTTTAAAAGAATATAATAATGAGAAAGCTCCTAATTTGATTTGATAATGGTATTAAATTACAGGCGTAGGTAAATTTTAAAAAATTACTGTGTGAATTGAATCAGAGGCATATATGTTTACGAAGCAGCCGATGGGGCCCACTCACTCCTGTGCAAACAATTGCTCTCCAGTCCCACCTGGCACTATTTGGCTGGATCTGGTCTGACTCACAGCACCTGTTGACAGTATACAAAACACAAACATCAGCTGCATTGGCGTTAAACAAGCTCACTGAACAACAAAAGCTTATCAGGACACTTATCTACAAAGTAGAACTTGCCTAAATGACACTGGTTGCCGGTTGCAATTGAATCTGAATCATAAAGCTGATGACATTGTGGGGTACCTTTATTATTTATACAATTTTCCTGCTCAATTTACTGTATTTATTGCTTGTAAGTTGCTTCAGTACATTCCCACAAATAAGTATGCTGAAAAATAACCTCACAATTTCAGTTGTTTGCTAGTTTCCTCTTCATGTGTGACTGATCTTACTCACATCCTTCAAGAAACACTTCAAGAACCTTCTTCGACATCTCTGAGACTCCAACAATCCCAGATTCCCATCCCAAGTATTCTCAGGCTTGAACACACAGGATATTTTAAAGAAGCACATGGAAACGTGAGTCTCCCTATTCCTCCGCTGTCTCTTGCTTTGGAATTTTTGTTAAAAACACCCACTACTAACAATTGTGTTGTCTTTTTATTTGCATTTTGCCTTTTATGTATTTCCTCTTTATTCATGCTAGCACTTTTCTATAGTCACACTTGCAGTATTTATCTTTTTTATTCTCTTCTGGGTGTTCCTCTTCCTGTAGTGCCAGTATCTCTCTTTATTTTAGTTGTGATTCCAATGTTTGTGTTCATTCAGTGCTGCTCAAGATGTTTTTGTTTTTTCAAGAATTTCCAAGCCTCCCCTCCTCAAATATATTTTTAAAAACCAAACCTTCTTCCGTGCATTTGAGCGGTGCATTGGACTGCTCTAAATGAATTCTCGATGCATCGACCGCTGTGGTGGTAGACTGCACTACACTCCCCGGAGGGCTGCCCACTTTGTGGTGGTCTGCTGTGCCCTCCACAACCTGGCACAGCAGCAAGGTGACATGCTGCAGATGGAGGAGGAACATGCAACCACATCAGAGGAAGAGGACGAGGAGGAGTGTGACCAGGAGCGGCTGGAAGACGAGCATGGGGAGGACCGTGAGATCAGCCGGAGGTTGGAGGGCAGATGGTAACGGCGAGGGGCCGGTATGCCCGGAGGACCAGGGAGGCCCTCATCCTCACCCCCCCTCACATAGGATGTGGCTCTGTTCATCATCTCTGCCCCCCCCCTTTCCCACCCACCATCCCCGCTTACCAGTGCCTCTCCTCTCCACCCAGTCCGCCTCACAAGCACAATCCTTCGCTCCCCCAACCATTCATAGAATCCTTACAGTGCAGAAGGAGGCCATTCGGCCCATCGAGACTGCACCGGCTCTTCGAAAGAGCACCCTACTTAAGCCCATGCCTCCACCCTATCCCCAAAACCCAATAACCGCACCTAACCTTTTGGACACTAAGGGGCAATTTATCATGGCCAATCCACCTAACCTGCACATCTTTGGACTGTGAGAGGAAATCGGAGCACCCGGAGGAAACCCACATAGACACGGAGAGAAAGTGCAAACTCCACACAGCCACCGGAGGCCGAAATTGAACCCGGGTCCCTGGAGCTGTGAGGCAGCAGTGTTAACCACTGGGCCATCGTGCTGCCCCACCATTTCCCCACCCACCCATCCACCCATTACCCGCCCCCTTCACCCACCCCATCGCCACCATCACCCTGTTCCACCCTCCCAGTGTCTGTGTTACATCACTCCAGGGTGATGGGCATGTGTCGGCACTATCAGTGTGTCAATATACAAGGCAAGAGGGTGATGATAACCCGCTGTGAGCTGAGCTCTGGTGCTCCTCACTCTATAACAGTCTGACTCCTGTCTGCCTGCTGAGTGCACGCTTACACCCATCACCTGCATGTGAAGTGCCTTGGTGGCAGTGGAGGGGGGAGGGGGGGTGGACACCAAGGTCTAGCGGCAGGGAGCCCGGCGGGCTGAGGCCAGGGGAGGGTTGAGGGAAACAGGGGGAGGTGCAGGCCATCCCACAGTGTGGAATAACGTGACAGAGGCTTCCCATGTCCCGGGTGCAGACACGGGGAGAAAGTGCAAACTCTACACAGACAGTCACCTGAAGTGGAAATTGAACCTGGGTCCCTGGAGCTGAGGCAACAGTGCTAACCACTGTGCCATCACGCCACCACATCTATGTGTCCCCCCAGGATGCACATCAGAGGTGGAGGCAGCCTACTGCTTACCGCACCCTGTGATCTTTGATGACCCTGGCGGGAGTCCTCTTGAGGGTCTGGGGCTTCATAACTGACCCCGGCCGACTTACCGGTGGCACATGCCTTGCCGTGCCACCCTGTTTCATATGCTGACTCCGAGATGCACTGTTGTCGGCGGGGGGAGTGGAGGGTACTTGGCAGAGTTGGTGACCACTGTCGTCACCCCGTAGAGTGGCTCAATGTTGGCCTCCAGCGCTTCCTCCTCCCAGTCGGTGCCTGTAGGGTCCTGAGGTTCACCTCGGGACGGAGGAGTAGCAGGAGTGAGCTTTGGATGCCCCTGCATCTTCTGGCTGTGCCAGCCCTGTCTGCTCCCCAATGTCTGCACCATGGTGTTGATGCCCTCAGTGACAACCCTCTGTGAGCAGGCCGTGCTCTACGGTACCTTGCAAATGTCTATTTGATTCTGGGATATGGTCCTCAGCGACTGGGACATGCTCTGGTGTGCCTCAGCAAGTCCACCTGAGATTGGGACATGTTCCCCAACTACTGGGACATGCTGTCGAGGTGCCCAGGTATGGCCCTCACTAACTGAGCAACGCTTTGAACATCACCACCCATGGTGCTGACATCGTGCTCCTGGCTCTCCGCTGCAGTCGCCACCCTAGCAGTGTTGGCATCGGTACCAAAGATTGCTGGCGCCATCTCCTGTGCCTATAGCCTTTGGGGCTCCTCCAACTGGCTATGGACCTGCTGGAGTGTCACTGACATCCCCCTCTGAATTTCATGGCTGCACCCTAGCAACTGCATCAGCTCCAGGACAGCCTGGTCCAGAGGCTTAGCATCTGACTGCGACCCAGCTGGGTCCTGGGAACCAGCACCTCCGACTGCTGTCTCCGTGGATGTTCCTGACTCTACCTGATGTGCATCAGCAACTGTGTAGTGCTCACCAGCTTGTGCACCAGAAGCCTGTCCACTACGTTCGTTCATCGAGGTGTGTGTCTGTTTCTGTGTTGGTGAAGGGTGGGAATGACAGCCATGACACATCGATGATGGTATTCTCAGAGCTCTCCTCCTAGGTGTTCTGTTGGGAGCTGGGGGTAGAGGGGGGGGGGGCACACCACCAGCTGTGGATCCTGCAGCAGAATGGACGTGTGGTCAGTGGGAGGGAAGGATCATTATGTCTGGCATGAACAACTCATGTGTAACAGGCCATCTGGGTGGGAGCCAGTGGATACCCACCTCTGCCAATCTTGACATCAGTGACCACTCTGACCTCGGCCACCCCCGTGACCCCGTGTTTCTTGTAGGCAGAGAGGACTCTGATGTCTGGCAACCTGCTGCCCATCCGGGCCCTTTCTCATCTGTTGTGGGCCAACTTATCCTGCGGAGACACAGAGGGGGCATTGCCAAGGATGGGGGGCATGGTGGAGAACGGATGTGTGCACCACTCTGGGCATGGCTGGGGTCTGCTAGTGGGTGCCAGGGTGTGCTGGGGCACAGGCACGGTACTGTTGTCATGTGAGAGTGCCTTTAATAAATGGGTGTTTATAAATGGGTGTTTATATAAATATCTGTAGTGAGAGTACCTTTAAGAAATGGGTGTTTTTACTGCAATGATGTCAGAGAGTGGGTGGAGCTGGGCTGCCTGTCAGCTTTTCACTTTCATTTTAGGCTGTTTGCTGCAGGGTGTGTTTTAGTTTCGTTTTCAGCGTGGGAGCTGAAGCCAGACAGAGCAGCTGTACTGCTGATCTCTCTGTCATGAAAAGACTATCTCTTGATCATTTGGTGAATTCAGAATTATAAATATTTTCAGTAGTGACTTTAACCTGATGTGCTTCTGTTAAAGGTTTTGTTTTTTTAAGTCGTATGGATGTTAAAAGGAAAGCTTAAAGGGTTACTTAGTGTGGTACTCTTTGGGGATTGTATTTGAATTAATGGTTGCTAAGATGTTCACTGTTTGTTTTAAAAAGGTTAACTTGAGTTCATAGAATAAACATTGGGCGGGATTCTCCACTCCCGCGCCGAAGTGTCCACGCTGTCATGAACGCCGTCGAGATTCACGACGGCGCGAAACGGCCCCTATCCTGACCGATTCAGGGCCCGATAATGGGCTAGGAGCGGGGCCGCGTCATTTACACGCGCCAGGCCTTGTCGCCGCGTAAAGGCGGCGCCGCATACATGACACGGCCGGCGCCGCATAACTGGCATCACCCGCGCATGCGTGGGTTGGCCGGCGCCAACCTGCGCATGCATGGATGCCGTCCTCTCCGAGTCCACCCCGCAAGAAGATGGCAGAAGGATCTTGCAGGGCTGCAGAAGAGAGGAGGTCCTCCTTCAGAAAGGATGGCCCGACGATCGGTGGGCACCGATCGTGGGCCAGACCCCATTTGAGGTACCCCCCGGTGCAGGATCCACCCCCACCCCTGCAGGCCGCCCCCCCCCAGCATTCCCGCACTGTTCCCGACGGCAGCGACCAGATGTGGACGGCGTCAGGGGGAACCCGGCGTTTTGGCCTGGCCGCTCGTCCCATCCGGGCCTGAGAATAGCAGGGTGCCGGAGAATCGCCATTTATGGTGTCTCTGGCGATTCTCCGGCCTGCGCCGCGCGCAACTCGACGGGGCCGTTCCCGCCGCTTGGGAGAATCGCGGGAGGGCGTCGGACGGGCGTCGCGGGAAAATTTGGCGGCCCAGGCGATTCTCCCAACCGGCGCGGGAGTGGAGAATCGCGCCCAATGTTTCGCTTTAAAAAATACTTTTCCATTTCTGCTGTACCACCCTGTAGAGTGGGCCGTGTGCTCCCCATACCTCAATCTATTAAACGTTGTGGGTCAGGTGAACTCCATGATACACTTTCGGGTTCTCTAAACTCTGGCCCACAACAAATTGGGGGCTCGAGGGGGATAAACATCTGTCTATTGGATTGGCTTAGTGAACTTAAAGACAGTGAGGGGTGAGCATATTGTGGTTGCTTTTCAGGTGTGGTATTCTAGTTTAAGTGGGGAGTGTGTTGTGGACAATGGCTCTTTCAGAGGCTCTGACGCTTTTGGGGGTGGAGACGGTTACACGCAGTACCTTACGGACATAGACTAAAAGCAGACTGTTAGATTTGGCAAAAACATTGCAGTTAACATTATCTGACAAAATGCAAAAAGATGAGTAAATTATGGCGGTGGCTAAGCATTTAAAGTTGCCTGAGATACAGTTTGACTCATTGGAAATGGAAAAAATTCAGTTGCAAATTAAACAAATGGAACATGAGAAAGAAGTAAAGCAGCTTGAATACAAGAGAGAGGAAAAAGACAGAGAGAGAGAGGAAAAAGAAAGAGAGAGAGAGGAAAATGAAAAAGAGAGAGAAGAAAGGAAAACAGAAAGAATAGCCCTAGCAGAACAAAAAGAAAGAGTAAGGGAATACAGATCAGGGAAAACGATAAAGAGAGAGTTTGAACTTCAGAAAATGGCCATGAAACATGACAGTCAGTTAAAATTGGCAGACGTAAAGGGAAATGTACAGTTGGTTGATAGTGATGAGGATAGTGAGAAACAGCGTCAAAGTCGAAGGCTTGGTGGGGATCTATTTAAATATGTCCAAGCATTGCCAAGGTTTGACGAGAAGGAGGTAGAAGCCTTTTTCATTTTATTTGAGAAGGTGGCTAAACAAATGAAATGACCACAGGACATGTGGGTATTACTGATTCAAACAAAGCTGGTAGGTAGGGCTAGTGAAGTGTTTGCATCGCTACCGAAGGAGGTATTTGAGTCGTATGAGGAGGTGAAAAAATTCATCTTAAGTGCATATGAAGTAGTGCCTGAAGCCTACATACAAAGGTTTAGAAATTTAAGAAAAGAATTTGTTCAAACTTACATGGAGTTTGAAAGGCTCAAACAGAGTAATTTTGATAGGTGGATAAGGGCTTTGAAAATAGACCAAACGTACGAAGCTGTCAGAGAAATTATACTTTTGGAGGAGTTTAAAAGTTCAATTCCTGATGTAGTGAGAACTCATGTGGAAGAGCAGAGGTTTAAAACTGCGAGATTATCAGCAGAAATTGCAGGTGATTATGAATTAGTTCATAAATCAAAGCTTGGTTTCCGACATCAGTTTCAGCCTGTGAGGGATAGAAACTGGGGACATGAAAAATACTCAAGTGGTAAAAGTAAAGGTGATCTGATGGGAGATAATAAGGAGAGTGTACCTCAGACTAAAAAAGAAATCCAGGAGGGTGGAAGAGACATGAAAAGTTTCTAATGTTTTCACTGTAATAAACTAGGCCATGTAAAGTCACAGTGTTGGTGATTGAAGAAAAGCACTGGGAAGGCTGATGTGGTAAAACAGGATAAGACAGTGGGGTTTGTTAAAGGGGTAAAGGAAAGCCCAAGTGAAGCGAAGGAGGTGCAAAAGATTGTACAGCCTGATCAAGAGGTGATTGATAAGAAGGTGCCAGATCTCTTTAAAGAATTTACTTGTGTGGGTAAAGTTTACTCATGTGTATCAGGAGGAGCAGGTAAAGAAGTCACAATTTTAAGAGATACGGGAGCTAGTCAATCTTTAATGGTAAGAGATGAGGAGTTATGTAATTTGGGAAGAATGTTACCAGAAAAGGTATAATATGTGGAATTCAGAGTGAGAGTAGTGTTCAATTATATAAGGTAAGATTGGAAAGTCCAGTGAAGAGTGGTGAAGTGGTAGTAGGAGTAATAGAGAAACTATCTTGTCCAAGAATACAGTTTATCTTGGGTAATTATATAGCTGGATCGCAGGTGGGAGTGATGCCTACTGTGGTTGATAAGCCAATGGAAAATCAGACAACTGAAGTGTTGAAGGACGAATATCCTGGGATTTTTCCGGATTGTGTAGTAACAAGGTCGCAAAGTCACAGGTTAAGACACGAGGAGAAAGCAAAAGAGTGAAGATGAAGTTGAAGTGCAATTATCAGAAACGATTTTTGATTAGATGGTTGAAAAAGAACAAGAACAGGTGGAGGATGAGGTGGATATATTTAGTTCAGGAAAATTGGCGGAGTTACAACAGAAAGATGTAGAAATAAAACGGATGTATCAAAAAGCATACACGGAAGAGGAATCTGAGTTTATACCAGAGTGTTATTGCCGTAACAGTGATGACTTGGTGAGAAAATGGAGACCTTTACATATGCAGGTGGATGAAAAGTGGGCAGAGGTTCATCAAGCATCACAGAGACATGGTTGCAGGGGGTTCATGACTGGCATTTAAACATCCAGGGATTCACAACCTATCAACAGGGAGGTGGGCAGAGGGGGTGGGGTTGCCTTGTTAATTAGGAATGAAATTAAATCAATAGCACTAAATGACAGAGGGTCAGATGATGTGGAGTCTGTGTGGGTAGAGTTGAGGAACCACAAAGGCAAAAAAACCATAATGGGAGTTATGTACAGGCCTCCTAACAGTGGTCAGGACCAGGGGCACAAAATGCACCACGAAATAGAAAGTGCATGTCAGAAAGGCAAGGTCACAGTGATCATGGGGGACTTCAATATGCAGGTGGACTGGGTAAATAATGCTGCCAGTGGACCCAAGGAAAGGGAATTCATTGAATGTTTACAGGAGGGCTTTTTGGAACAGCTTGTGATGGAGCCCACGAGGGAACAGGCCATTCTGGACTTAGTGTTATGTAATGAGCCAGACTTGATTAAAGATCTTAAAGTAAGGGAGCACTTAGGAGGCAGTGATCATAATATGGTAGAATTCAATCTCCAATTTGAAAGAAAGAAGGTAGAATCAGATGTAAAGGTGTTACAGTTAAATAAAGGTAACTACAGGGGCATGAGGGAAGAACTGACGAAAATCGACTGGGAGCAGAGCCTAGTGGGAAAGACAGTAGAACAGCAATGGCAGGAGTTTCTGGGAGTAATTGAGGACACAGTGCAGAGGTTCATCCCAAAGAAAAGAAAGGTTATCAGAGGGGGGATTAGGCAGCCATGGCTGACAAAGGAAGTTAGGGAATGCATCAAAGCAAAAGAGAAAGCCTGTAATGTGGCAAAGAGTAGTGGGAAGTCAGAAGATTGGGAAGGCTACAAAAACAAACAGAGGATAACAAAGAGAGAAATAAGGAAAGAGAGGATCAAATATGAAGGTAGGCTAGCCAGTAACATTAGGAATGATAGTAAAAGTTTCTTTAAATACATTAAAAACAAACGGGAGGCAAAAGTTGACATTGGGCCGCTCCAAAATGACGCTGGTAATTTTGTGATGGGAGACAAGGAAATAGCTGAGGAACTAAATAAGTACTTTGCGTCAGTCTTCACAGTAGAAGACATGAGTAATATCCCACCAATTCCGGAGAGTCAGGGGGCAGAGTTGAATATGGTAGCCATCACAAAGGAGAAAGTGCTAGAGAAACTAAGAGGTCTAAAAATTGATAAATCTCCGGGCCCAGATGGGCTACATCCTAAAGTTCTAAAGGAGATAGCTGAAGAAATAGTGGAGGCGTTAGTTATGATCTTTCAAAAGTCACTGGAGTCCGGGAAAGTCCCAGAGGATTAGAAAATCGCTGTTGTAACCCCCCTGTTCAAGAAGGGAACAAGGAAAAAGATGGAAAATTCGAGGCCAATTAGCCTAACCTCGGTTGTTGGCAAGATTCTAGAATCCATTGTTAAGGATGAGATTTCTAAATTCTTGGAAGTGCAGGGTCAGATTAGGACAAGTCAGCATGGATTTAGTAAGGGGAGGTCGTGCCTGACAAACCTGTTAGAGTTCTTTGAAGAGATAACAAATAGGTTAGACCAAGGAGAGCCAATGGATGTTATCTATCTTGACTTCCAAAAGGCCTTTGATAAGGTGCCTCACGGGAGACTGCTGAGTAAAATAAGGGCCCATGGTATTCGAGGCAAGGTACTAACATGGATTGACGATTGGCTGTCAGGCAGAAGGCAGAGAGTTGGGATGAAAGGTTCTTTTTCGGAATGGCAACCGGTGACAAGTGGTGTCCCGCAGGGTTCAGTGTTGGGGCCACAGCTGTTCTCTTTATATATTAACGATCTAGATGACGGGACTGGGGGCATTCTGGCTAAGTTTGCCGATGATACAAAGATAGGTGGAGGGGCAGGTAGTATGGAGGAGGTGGGGAGGCTGCAGAAAGATTTAGACAGTTTAGGAGAGTGGTCCAAGAAATGGCTGATGAAATTCAACGTGGGCAAGTGCGAGGTCTTGCACTTTGGAAAACAGAATAGAGGCATGGACTATTTTCTAAACGGTGACAAAATTCATAATGCTGAAGTGCAAAGGGACTTGGGAGTCCTAGTCCAGGATTCTCTAAAGGTAAACTTGCAGGTTGAGTCCGTAATTAAGAAAGCAAATGCAATGTTGTCATTCATCTCAAGAGGCTTGGAATATAAAAGCAGGGATGTACTTCTGAAGCTTTATAAAGCATTAGTTAGGCCCCATTTAGAATACTGTGAGCAATTTTGGGCCCCACACCTCAGGAAGGACATACTGGCACTGGAGCGGGTCCAGCGGAGATTCACACGGATGATCCCAGGAATGGTAGGCCTAACATACGATGAACGTCTGAGGATCCTGGGATTATATTCATTGGAGTTTAGGAGGTTGAGGGGAGATCTAATAGAAACTTACAAGATAATGAATGGCTTAGATAGGGTGGATGTAGGGAAGTTGTTTCCATTAGCAGGGGAGACTAGGACCCGGGGGCACAGCCTTAGAATAAAAGGGAGTCACTTTAGAACAGAGATGAGGAGAAATTTCTTCAGCCAGAGAGTGGTGGGTCTGTGGAATTCATTGCCACAGAGGGCGGTGGAGGCCGGGACGTTGAGTGCCTTTAAGACAGAAGTTGATAAATTCTTGATTTCTCGAGGAATTAAGGGCTATGGAGAGAGAGCGGGTAAATGGAGTTGAAATCAGCCATGATTGAATGGCGGAGTGGACTCGATGGGCCGAATGGCCTTACTTCCGCTCCTATGTCTTATGGTCTAAGTAGTATTGCCGGTAGGGTATAGAAAGGAGGTGTTGCGAGTTGCACATGAGGTACCAGTGGGAGGTCATTTGGGAATAAGGAAAAGTCAAGCTAAAATCCAGAAACATTTTTATTGGCCTGGACTACATAAAGATGTTGTTAAATTGTGTCAATCATGTCACACGTGTCAAGTGATAAGGAAACCTCAAGCAGTGATAAAACCAGCGCCATTAATACCCATTCCTGCATTTGAGGAACCTTTTACAAGGGTCCTAATTGATTGCGTAGGACCGCTTCCTAAAATGGAAAGTGGGAATCAATATCTTTTGACTATACTGGATGTGTCTACTAGGTTTCCAGAGGCCATTCCAGTACGTAATATTACAGCTAAAAAGATTGTGGAGGAGTTACTTAAATTCTTTACTAGATATGGACTACGCACAGAAATACAATCGGATCAAGGATCAAATTTTACCTCCAGGTTATTCAAAGAAGTTATGGATAGCTTAGGAATAAAACAATTTAAATCAACTGCATATCATCCAGAATCACAGGGAGCGTTAGAAAGGTGGCAACAGACATTTAAAGACAATGTTGAGGGCTTATTGTCAAGATAATCCAGAGGATTGGGATAAAGGAATTCCCTTCGTACTGTTTGCAATTAGGGATGCACCTAATGAGTCAACCAAATTTAGTCCTTTTGAACTAATTTTTGGTCATGAGGTAAGAGGACCACTTAAATTGATTAAGGAAAAATTGGTGAGTGAGAAATCGGAAATTACATTATTGGATTACGTGTCAAATTTTAGGGAATTATTAAATCGAGCAGGTGAATTGGCTGGACAACATTTAAAAGTTGCACAAAATGTGATGAAACGGGTAGTGGACAAGAAATCCAAAGATTGTAGTTTTGCCTGTGGAGATTACGTTTCAGTGTTGTTACCAGTGGTAACAACACTTTAAAAGCTAGGTCTTGTGGACGTTATCAGATTGAAAGGAAATTAAGTGAGGTGAATTATGTGGTAAAAACACCAGATAGAAGGAAGACTCACCGAGTGTGTCACGTGAATATACTTAAAAGGTACTTTGAAAGGGAAGGAGGAGGAGGTTTTAATGATTCTAACTCAAAGTGACGAGCCAAATCCAGATGACTGTGAATTTGACATACCTCAAATTAAATTGGAAAATGAGGAAGTTCTTAAAAATTGGGATAAATTGTTGAGTTACCTTCCAGAGGAAAAACGGACTGACCTGAAAGAGTTATTGATATCACATGGGCAAGTTTGTGGAGATAAATTGGGAAGTACTAAAATGGCTATACATGATGTAGATGTAGGAAATGCTGTTCCAATCAAACAACATCCATACAGACTTAACCCTTTAAAATTGGCACAGGTTAACAAAGAGATTGAGAGTATGCTTAAAAATGGGATAAATTAAGTGGGTTGAAGCCAATGGGGCTCACCCATAGTGATGGTACCTAAACCAGATGGTACCCAATGGTTGTGTGTGGACTATAGAAAGGTTAATGCAGTTAAAAGAATGGACTCTTATCCTATTCCACGTTTGGAGGATTGCATTGAGAAAGTGGGACAATCAGCTTTTATTTCCAAACTGGATTACTTAAAGGTTATTGGCAGGTACATTTATCCGAAAGGGCAAAGGAGATTTCAGCTTTTGTGACTCCAGATGGTTTATACCAATTCACAGTTATGCCATTTGGCATGAAAAACGCCCCAGCCACATTTCAACGGTTAACTAACAAAGTTATTTCAGGATTACCCAATTGTGCGGTATACATCGCGATCTGGTAATTTTTAGCCAGACATGGAAAGAACATTTAAAACATCTGATGGAGTTATTCGATCAACTTCAGGAGGCGGGTTTGGTGATAAACCTTGCCAAAAGTGAATTTGGAAAAGCCCAAGTCACTTTCCTTGAGGAGTTTCCGATACCCTCGACACAACGGGAAATAATGCGATTTCTTGGCATGAGTGGATTTGATCAAACACTGGTGAAAAATATTTGTAGCGTGGTTGCTCCACTGATGAACTTGCTGAAGAAACGTTGAAAATTTCAGTGGACAGCAGACTTTCAACAGGGATTTGACAGCCTGAAAGCTGTGATAACCAATGCTCATGTGTTAGAGAATTGCAAGGGACTCTGTGATCAGATAGAACTAAAGTACCTGACTTTAAAGAGAAATGCCGAGGCGTAGAGAAATGGACAGATCATGCAGAGACCTTCTTGTGCAAAGGGACTGTCAATCAAGAAGGATTTCAGTTGGAGGCAGAATGAAAAATGGACTATATTATTATACCTGTTTGCGTGTAGTTTTTTGAAGCGATAAGATATATTTACTGTGTGCATTTCTTAAAGGATGGTGAAAAATGAAACCATCTTGAAGTTGATGATTTATTATTTTTCTTGGGGGGGAGGTGTCATGTGAGAGTACCTTTAAGAAATGGGTGTTTATAAATGGGTGTGTATATCAATATCTGTAGTGAGAGTACCTTTAAGAAATGGGTGTTTTTACTGCAATGATGTCAGAGAGTGAGTGGAGCTGGGCTGCCTGTCAGCTTTTTACTTTCATTTTAGGCTGTTTGCTGCAGGGTGTGTTTTAGTTTCATTTTCAGTGTGGGAGCTGAAGCCAGACAGAGCAGCTGTACTGTTGATCTCTCTGCCATGAAAAGACTATCTCTTGATCATTTGGTGAATTCAGAATTATAAATATTTTCAGTAGTAACTTTAACCTGATGTGCTTCTGTTAAAGGTTTTGTTTTTTTAAGTCGTATGGATGTTAAAAGGAAAGCTTAAAGGATTACTTAGTGTGGTACTCTTTGGGGATTGTATTTGAATTAATGGTTGCTAAGATGTTCACTGTTTGTTTTAAAAAGGTTAACTTGAGTTCATAGAATAAACATTGTTTTGCTTTAAAAAATACTTTTCCATTTCTGCTGTACTACACCTGTAGAGTGGGCCATGTGCTCCCCATACCACAATCTATTAAAAGTTGTGGGTCAGGTGACGATACGCTTTGGGGTTCTCTAAACCCTCGCCCATAACACTGTGCTGAGGTGCTGGGAGGACGGTGCTAGGTGCAGGGTCATCATGGGGCTGTCTGGGGGTGGCAGGCAGGACCTTTGCCAGGGAGCCGATGCTAACTCACCCGTTCAGCCCGTTGGAGGTCATTTAGCTTCTTGCGGCACTGGACGGTGGTCCTCCTGGTTACACTCCCTATGCTCTGGGCCACCGCCACTACCTCCTAGGCAGCACTGGCTGACCTGTGGCAGACCCTCTGAGGTCCTCGGGGGAACAGAGTATCCCGTCTGGACTCCAACGCGTCCATCAGTCATGCCAGGTTGGCATCCCCAGAACATGGAGCTGGTCTGCAGGGTGGCATGGCTGCGAGCTGTCTAGGGTTTGCTCTGCAGGATCGGTTTAAGAACTGCTCCCCCTCATTAGCGGGGAGCTGCTGGGTGCGGTTGCGGTTAATCAGCTGGGGGACAGTCATTTGTGGCATGAAGCTTGTGGGGCATGACTACCAGCCCTAATTGACATTAGATACCAGTGGCAGTCTTGTCCTGTCAGCCGTCGGGAAACATCTGGCATTCCGGTCGCTACCATTAAATCATGCCCAATGTTTCCGAGATGTGACTACATATGTGTTACATATTGGAAATCGCTGAACCCCTCCCGTTAAAATCATAACAAAGTGAAATTAAACTATACTGTCAAATACAGAATATTTGTAATGTACATTGTTACTGCACATTGTTCACATATCATCATTTTAGATTATTGCATAAATCTTTTTAAAAAACTATTGTTTTTTGATCATTTTCAAATGACCTGAAAATTGCATGGAACACTTCAGGATGCAGTGCAACCCTTGTGATCCAGGGAGCCCTGGTTGAAAAACACACTACCAGAGTTTTAAAATCTGTTAAATTTGCCTGGTGACAGTAAAACAGGAAATCCTGGAAATATTCAGCAGGTCAGGCTGTACGCGTGGAGAGAGAAACAGAGAATAAATGTTTCGGGTTGGCAACCTTTTGTCAGAAATCCAGTTCTGTTACAGTTCTGATGAATAGCCATCAACCTTAAATGTTGGGCTGGATTTTCGTGGAGTTGGGCCAACTCCAGAAACCTTTAAAAATGATAGATTGGACCTGGATACCGAGGTCCCGCCTTCATTACTAACATGACATTTCCGCCAATGGGGCAGGGCATGATTCACACTGGCAGGAAACCCAAACTCGGTGGGAAATTTGAAATTAGTGCTGAGTCCAAGCTGGCCCATTTCCACTGTTCCAAGGGCCTTCATCTGCAGTTTGGGAGTCAGAAATTTATGGAGTAAACTTGAAAGGGGGATAAGGTCTGTTAAGTGTCATGATAAAAAGTTAATGAAATCCCTAACCCTTTAAAAATGAAAAACCAGGTGCAAGCTCACAGTTAGGGTTATAAAAAATACTAGCTGCCGGACAACTTTAATTGGCTTGCATCTGGAGTAATTTAGGAAAAAACATTACCATTGGTTCCTGAAGTTTCAATAGAATTCATTGTTGACATTTCCCAAGGGCTGTTATTGCAGATAAGGACATTAAGAATGCTTGGTTGAAATGATACAAAATTACTTATCTCAGTGGGGGAAGCCGAGTTCACATTTTGATTGACACTTTTGAGAAGCTATTCAAGGATTCATTGTCTTTGATATGGTTGCTGAATAGAAATGTGTTTGTTTTTATAGCTGATTGAACATATGAGAGGATTTAAAATCATTGAATGGACTTCATGATTGAGAATGCTTTCCATCCTCAAGTGTGTATGAGTGCGAGCTCTATTTAATCATGTGAAGTTTCTTGATTTTTTCATCTCCATGTGGCTATGGAGGTGACATGAGGCAGCAAGGAGAGGCAATTGAGGGCATAGAAGCAACATGAAGCTGTGGGGGTTCGGGACATGTGTTGGCATGGCGGGGACATGGAAGGAGAATGGGGTTGTGAGCTAGAATGGAGGTAGCATTGATAGTGGGTTGAGGAGGGTAAGGGGTGAAGTTAGAAAGCCCAACAGCTTCTAAAACAACTGAAATGAAGTGCCAGAGAACCAAGACAAGCCTTCCATAGTACTCGCATATTCCCTGTGGCCACCTCAGACCTACTTTCAGGGGAAACTTCCTGACTGGACCTATCTGCCTCAGTAGTAAAAATCCGGCCTGGTAACTGTTTCTGCGCAGATACTGTCTGACCTGTACGGTATTTTCTACATTTTATTTCAGATTTCCAGCATCCACAGTATTTTGCTTTTGCATAACAAGTTCATGGTGTCAGAAGCATCATTAATTGGGACCTGACCAGTTGGAAAATTGTGTGTTATTGGAGGTTTAAAGCCTGGTGCATATGAAAATGACTGAACCGCAGCAGCTCCAAAAGCTCTTCCATAGAATTACTATATTAAGTTTGTAGGAGGTGTAAGAGCCCTCATGTTTACTGACGAGGCTTTGGAATTGCTTCTGAAGGAAGACAGGCAAAAAAGAGGGTATTATTTGGAATCCTACAAATCTTTCGTACAATGTGAGCATTAAAGCAATTGTGATGAATGTAGAATTTGATATATGTTGTATTTTATATCTGTTGCAGTAAAGTTTTTAAAAGCACAGGTTAGGGCATATATTTGTTGCAATAATATTGCCCCCCCCCCGGGGGCCAAATCCTCCCGTGCGCCAAGGCAACATTTGATGAAGTTTGGCATCAAGGAGCACTAGTAAAATTGAAATTAATGGGAATTGAGAGAAAGTCTCCCATGGCTGATGTCACAACTAGCACAAATGAAGATGGTGTTGTTGTTGGAAGACTAATCATCTCAACCCGAGAACATTGCTTCAGGAGTTCTCCAGGGTAGTGTTCTAGGACCAACCAAACTCAGCTGCTTCATCAATTACCTTTTGTTCATCCTAAGGTCAGAAGTGTCATGTTTGCAGACAGTTCCACAATATTAATTTCCATTCATAATTCCTTAGTTAAGGGGTCCGTGCTCATATGCTGCATGACCTGGACAACATTCCAGCCTGGGCTGATAAGTGGCAAGTAATGTTGCATCACACAAGTGCCAGGTAATGACCATTTCCAACAGGAGAGTGTCAAGCCAACACTGGTCATCATTGATCAGCAACTTATCTAGGCCAGCTATTTAAATTAATAAGGCTACAGAACAGCACTGTGGCTGGGAATTCCGTAGCAAATAACCTCTTCACCCCCCAAAAGCCTTTGCACCATTTTACAGGGCAGATCAGAAGTTCATGGAATATTCTTCGCTTCACCTGGATGAGTGCAGCTCCAACAACATATAGGAAGCTCAATATTACTTTGGTAGGAAGAATGGAGGCACAGACTATTTTCCAAATGGGGAAATGCTCAGGAAATCAGAAGCACAAAGGACTTAGGAGTCCTAGTTCAAGATTCTCTTCAGGTTAACGTGCAGGTTCAGTCGACAGTTAGGAAGGTAAATGAAATGTTAGCATTCATGTCAAGAGGGCTAGAATACAAAAGCAGGTATGTACTTCTGAGGATGTATATGGCTCTGGAGTATTGTGAGCAGTTTTGGGCCCTATATCTAAGAAAGGATGTTCTGGCCTTGGAAAGGGTCCAGAGGAGGATCACAGGAATGATCCCTGGAATGAAGAGCTTGTCATATGAGGAACATTGGAGGAACTCATTGGAGTTTAGAAGGATGTGGGGGGATCTTATTGAAATTTACAGGATACTGAGAAGCTTAGCTAGAGTGGATGTGGAGAGGATGTTTCCTCTGGTAGAACCTGAGGCCGCAGCCACAGACTGAAAGGACAATCCTTTAAAACTGAGATGAGGAGGAATTTCTTCAGCCAAAGGGTAGTGAATCTGTGGAACTCATTGCTGCAGAAGGCTGTGGTGGCCAAATCACTGAGTGTCTTTAAGACAGAGATAGAAAGGAATCAGGGGTTATGGGGAGAAGGCAGGATAATGGGGATGAGAAGCATATCAGCCATGATTGAATTGCGGAGCAGACTCGATGGGCCGAATAGCCTAATTCTGCTCCTGTGTCTTATGGTCTTATTATATAGGATAAAGCATTTAAGTTGTTCGAGAGCCCATCCATCACCTTAAGATTCACTCTGTTTACCACTGACACACCAGGACTGTAAAATGTATCATCTAAAAGATGCACTTTCCATCCTATAGTCTCTACCATCTAGAAATGCAAAGGCAACTGGCATTTATTTATTGCTGCTGCAAAGAGAAAAAGAAGTGGAGGTGCCATGCTTTAAGTTCATAAAAGGTACTGCAGTGTTCATTCAGAGATGTTGCTTCTCCAGGGTAAGATGCTGAACTTCCTAAAAGCCTGCAAAATCCTCTGCTGATGTTATTGCGTATCACGTGACATTTCATCAGCCAATAGTGTTACTTGAATATATAACAGTAACAGAAACATCAGAACACCTCCATCTTCAAATTCCCTTCAGGTTACGTAGCATTCTGACTTGGAAATATATCATCATTCCTTCATTGTCACTGGGCCAAAATCCTATCTAATAGATGCATTTACATGACATGGACTGCAGCGATTCATGAAGGCAGCTCCCTATCATCTTCTGAAGGGAAATTAGGGATGGGAAACAAGTCCTGGCTTTTCCAGCAGTACCCACAACTCATGAATGTGTTTTTTTTTTTAAAAACACAACAATTTTTGGACTTCCGGTGGCGGCCATGGAGTGGGTACCGCACATTTGGCAGCTCCCGCTCAATCGGTTTCTCCGGTCCTTTTCCCCATGTGTTGGGCGGATGTTTTGGTGGAAAAAGGTGTAGAGGTGGTGGAGGAACGTTATACTCCACTGGTGGTATCGGTGGATGGATTCGAGAACCAGAAGTGGTTGAGAAGGAAGGAGCTGCGGGAGCAAGAAACTCTGTGTGCGAAACAGGGGAAGATGGTGGAGGTTAAAGGGTCGGCCCTACCAGCCCAATGGTCGATGGAGCAGCTGGTAGACTTCCTGAATGAGAAGTTTATCCAGCAGAGAAGGCAGGCTCAAGAAGACTTGGAAATGTGGTAGACCCACTAAAAGTGGAGCAGAGGCTGGAGACCCAGTGCCGGGTGATCCAGAAAGTGGAGGGGGCGGTGGGGGAGCACGAGGAGCAGCCTACCTCATTGGCGGCCAAGATCGGGTTGATGCGGGAGAACCAGAAGCAGCTAAAGGAGAAGGTGGAGGATCTGGAGAACCAGATGTTACGAGGTTTCCTGTTTGTTCTTATTCTGGTTTTGGTTATGTTTAATGTGTATACAAATGCCTTCATAAAAATATATTTTCAAAAAATCAATTGTTTAACTCAATGTTGAGCCCAGAAGGCAGTAAGATGCCTATTCAAAAGATGAGGAGCTGTTCCTTGAGCTTACATTGAGTCTTACTGGAATAAAGTAGGGGGCCGAGAACATAGAGGGCAGAGTGGGGTTGGGGCGGGGAATTAAAATGACAAGAAGGTTGGGGTGCTGCTTGTGACCTGAGCAGAGGGATTCTGAAAAGCAGCCACCAAATCTGCATTTGGTCTCTTCAATGTAGAACAAACTGCATCATGAACAGCAAATACAATATGATAACTTGAAAGAAGTATAAGTAAATTGCTGTTTCACCCAGAAGAAATGTTTTGGGCCTTGGAAGTGAGAAGGGAGGAGGTAAAAGGGCAGGTGTTGAATCTCCTGTATTTGCATGGGAAGATGTTGTGGGAAGGTGAGGGTGCGGGGTCTTAAAGGTTTGGACACGGTAACACAGGGATCGGAGTTCCTGCATCCAGCCATTAGATCAATCCACACAAAACCAGTCACATTGGGTACCGATACAGGTGCAGATGTTTCTTTTTATTTGTGCTTGTAATGTGAGTATTGTCATGATATCCACATCAGCATATCATGGTGCAATCACACACACACTGATGGACAGGCAGTTGGACCAACCAGCACACACATAACATCGCAGCCAATCACCAGTGAGAGCACACGCACTATAAAACAAGGAACACCACAGTTCCCGCTCATTCTACCAGGAGATAGCTCAGAGCACAGAACTCACAGCGCGCCACTCAGACAAAGACCATGTGCTGAGTGCCTCACTAGGATAGTGATAGGGCTGGGTCCACAGGTTAGCTGGTGAAGCACGTACCCAAGCCAGTAGTTAGTTGTTATCGTTGATGAGACAATAAAACAGAGTTGTACCATCTACAGCTGTGTTGGATCATTTGTGCATCAGAACAGCCAACACGACAAGTATCACATATTAGATTCCTACAACAAGGAAAAGAAACCTAACACTGCATACTTAAAAACCTTGGGCGAGATTCTCCGACCGCTCGCCGGGTCGGAGAATCGCCGGGGGCTGGCGTGAATCCCGCCCTCGCCGGTTGCCCAAGTCTCCGGCACCGGAGATTCGGCGGGGGCGGGAATCGCGCCGCGCCGGTTGAGGGGCCTCCCCCCGCTCGATTCTCTGGCCCGGATGGGCTGAAGTCCCGCCGCTAAAATGCCTGTTCTGCCGGCGTACATTAAACCACCTACCTTACCGGCGGGACAAGGCGGCGCGGGCGGGCTCCGGGGTCCTGGGGGGGTGGCGGGGGGCGATCTGGCCCCGGGGGGTGCCCCCACGGTGGCCTGGCCCGGGATCGGGGCCCACCGATCCGTGGGCGGGCCTGTGCCGTGGGGGCATTCTTTTCCTTCCGCCTCCGCCACGGTCTCCACCATGGCGGAGGCAGAAGAGACTCCCTCCACTGCGCATGCGCGGGAATGCCGTCAGCGGCCGCTGACGCTCCCGCGCATGCGCCGCCCGGAGATGTCATTTCCGCGCCAGCTGGCGGGGCACCAAATGCCTTTTCCGCCAGCTGGCGGGGCGGAAATTCATCCGGCGCCGACCTAGCCCCTCAAGGTTGGGGCTCGGCCCCCAAAGATGCGGAGCATTCTGCACCTTTGGGGCGGCGCGATGCCCGTCTGATTTGCGCCGTTTTGGGCGCCAGTCGGCGGACATCGCGCCGTTTCCGGAGAATTTCGCCCCTTATCCTTATTGCTATTTTATTTTAAACTAGACTTTTTCTGCTGAACAAAGAAAATTAAGATGACTGCTTCAAGTCACCTGCTCATGGAGTTGGCCTCCTGTCTGGGAGCTATCCCCAGGAGTTTTATGGACAAAATACTTATTTTCTCTTTTTTTTTTGAATGTCACACCTCGTGCTTGAGAGCTACTGACAGATTCATATCACACTTGGGTTAGTTCAGGCCAATTGCAAAGGAAACCACGGGGATGTCATTTGAATTTGATAAGCCAACCTTTCTAGTGGAGTGAGTGGGTCTGCTGATATAATGGCTTCCCAAATGCCAGACCCTTCACATAGATCACATCCCTTTCAACAACTAATGACTGACACATTATCATTCCTGAAACCAAAACCAATTCCAGATACAGGATAAACATAAGTCAATGCAGAACAGGAAGGTCACATATCACAAGCCTTCAGCCTTTTGGACAGATTTTAAAATAAATTTTGTGAACCCAATTAATTTTTTTTCCAATTAAGGGGCAATTTGGCATGGCCAATCCATCTAACCTGCACATCTTTGGGTTGTGGGGGCAAAACCCATGCAGACACAGAGAGAATGTGCAAACTCCACCCGGACAATGACCCAGGGCTGGATTCGAACTCGGATCCTCAGCGCCGTAGTCACAGTGCTAACTACTGCGCCATGTGCCGCCCACCTTTTGGACAATTTAATATTACATCTCTGGTCTTCACAGCCAGACTACTGTTTTAACATCAAATGGACAGAACTCCAGGAGCTAGGGTGCGTAAGACGTCTCAACCCCACAACCTGCTTGACTCTAAAATGTTAGTCTTTGATCAACAGCTGCCAAGTGGTCTGAACACAGAAAACCCCTTTGTGCAGCAGCATTGTTTGTTTCAAGGATACAAGGGATTTGGAAACCGCACCACCGCCTATTCTTTAAAAACTAATTGAAAACACCTTCTACTAACAGACGGGTGGTAAGAGGAAATCAGTGCAGTTTGAACTATCTTTCTCCTGTCTGCAGACGCATTTATTTATGTATTTATTGCCCATCCCTAATTGCCCTTGAGAAAGTTGTGGTAAGCTGCATTCTTGAAATGCGGCAGTCCGTGAGGTTTTGGTATGTGAACAGTGCTGTTAGGGCACATGTTCCTGGATTTTGACCCAGCAATAGTGAGGGAAAAATGACATAGTTCCAACTCAGAGTGGTGTGCCAATTGGAGGATGACTCGCTACAGTGAGATGCAACAGTGAATCTTGAATAAAGTACACACTGTTGCCACTGTGTGTCAGTGTTGCAGAGAGTGAATATTTAAGGTGGTGGATTGGGTGCCAATCAAGCAGGCTGCTTTGTTTGGGTGGCGTCATTCTTCTTCGGTGTTGTCAAAGATGAACTGATTCAGGCAAGTGAAGAGTATTCCATGCGTGGACCAGCTGGCAGATGTGTTCACGAACATCTTCAACCTCTCCCCACACCATTCCGAGGTCCCCATCTGCTTCAAGAAGATCACCATCATACCGGTGCCAAAGAAGAACAAGGCAACGTGCCTTAATAACTATTGTCCGGTATCCTTGACACCGATCATAATGAAGTGCTTCGAGAAGTTGGTCATGAGGCACATCAACTCCATACCCCCAGAACGCCTCGATCCACTGCAATTCGCATACCACCACAACCGGTCCACAGAGGGCGCCACCTCCCTGGCTCTACACTCATCCCTGGAGCAATCTCGCCAACAAGGACTCCTGCGTCAGACTTCTATTTATTGACTACAGCTCCGCCTTCAACACCATAATCCCAGCCAAGCTCATATCAAAGCTCCAAAACTTAGGGCTTGGCTCCTCAGCTCTGCAACTGGATCCTGGACTTTCTGACTCATAGACCACAATCAGTAAGGATAAACAACAACACCTCCTCCTCGATAGTCCTCAATACCGGGGCCCCACAAGGATACGTACTTAGCCCCCTACTATACTTCCTATACACACAAGACTGCTGGAAAATTTGGCTCCAACTCCATCTACAAGTTTGCTGACGATATGGCTGTAGTGGTCGGATCTCAAACAACAATGAGTCAGAATGCAGGAGGGAGATCGAGAACCTAGTGGAGTGGTGTAACAACAACAATTCTCCCTCAATGTCAGCAAAGCTAAAGAGCTGGCCATTGACTTCAGGAAGCAAAGTATTGTACACACCCCTGTCAGCATCAACGGGGCCGAGGTGCACATGGTTGACAGCTTCAAATTCCTAGGAATGCAGATCACGAATAATCTGTCCTGGTCCACCCATGTCGACGCTACGACCAAGAAAGCACAACATTGCATATACTTCCTCAGGAAACTAAGGAAATTTGGCATGTCTACATTGACTCTTACCAGCTTTTACAGGTGCACCATAGAAAGCATCCTATCTGGCTGCATCACAGCCTGGTATGGCAACTGCTCGGACTAAGACCGTAAGAAACTACAGAGTCGTGAACACCGCCCAGTCCATCACACGAACCCACCTCGATCCATTGACTCCATTTACACCTCCCGCTGCCTGGGGAAAGTGGACAGCATAATCAAAGACCCCTCCCACCCGGCTTACTCACTCTTCCAACTTCTTCCATCAGGCAGGAGATACAAAGGTCTGAGAACACGCACTAACAGATTCAAAAACTACTTTTTCCACACTGTTACCATACTCCTAAACGACCCTCTTATTGACTCATCTGCTCTCTTCCACATCTTCTCTACTGAGTAGTACTACAGTCCTGTATGCTTCATCCGATGCCTGTGCTTATAAATTTACATTGTGTATTGTATGTTTGCCCGACTGTGTATTTTCTTTTCATGTACGGAATGATCTGTCTGAGCTGCACGCTTTGTACCTCGGTACACGTGACAATAAACAAATCCAAATCCTGAAGAGAACATAAGAAATGGAAGCAGGAGTAGGCCATTCAAGCCTGCTCTGCCATTCAATAAGATCATGGCTGATCTGACTGTGGCCTTAACTCCACTTTCCTGCCAAACCCCCACATAAAACAATTCCCTAAGAGATCAAAATCTGTCCATCTCAGCCTGGAATATATTCAACAACCCTGCCACCTGCGGTAGAGAGTTCCAAAGAGTAACAACCCTCTGAGAGGAGAGATTTCTCCTCTTTTCATCTTCAAAGGAGGTAGATCCCTTACTTTTAATCAGTGCAACCTTATTCTTGATTTCCTCACAAGGGGAAACATCTTCTCAACATTACCCTATCCAGCTTCTTCAGATTCTTATATATTTAAGAAAGATCATCTCACATTCTTCTGCTCAACCTTCTCGCGTAAGACAGAAAATGCTGGATAAGCTCAGCAGGTATGGCAGCATCTGTGAAGAGAGAAACAGTGTTCACATTTTGGATCTAAATATCCTTCCACAGAACTATCTTTGTTTTCTTAACACCAGCAAAACACCTGAGATCTAAAAAACAGATGGTGCGTGGAAGAGAAAGCGCAAGATATCCAACATTTAGCCAACAATAATGTTGCATGAGGTTTTTTAGACAGTTAAGACCACCTACAGCCCAAGCACCCACAGCTTCATCCTGTTCCTGGCCAAAAATGGAAAGGTACCTATCAAGGACAGAGGGCATGCAGCGCCTGCTGGAAGGAACACATCAAAGTCCTCCTTAACAGAGATTCTGAGCTGGATTCTCTACCATCCGCCATTGGTAGTGGAGTTCCCGATGTGGCAGAGAACCCAGCTTCAGCTGGAGAATCATACTCCCTGCCAGCAAGAGGATGCAAATGGGTCAATTTCACCTATTTGCATCCAATTACTGGGTGGGCACCGGTTTCTTCAAGCCGGCATGAATCTCTGGACTCGTATCCACCTGGGTGAGAATTGGTGTAGGTTTTTTCCCAGTGTGGTCCTGGTGCAGTGGACCTTACGGTGGGTCAAGTGGGTACCTCTTTAAGGGAGTTGCCCCAAAATCCATTGGAGGGCCACCCTCACTCCTCACAATGCAAATCTTGCCCACACCAGACCCCCAACGCCCCCCATAATTGTCTTTGATGTACTCTAAGAGCTGTCAATCATAGCTAGATTTTTTTAAAAAGTATTTTTATTCAAGTTTGTAACAGTTACAAAACATTACAATGCAAAATAAAATAATCCCCCCTGTTCCTCAATCAACACCCTCTCCTGCAACAGTTGACAGTAACGAGCCCCCTGAAATGCATAATAAACAGCCCCCATCTCTTGTGGAATACCTAATTTGCCCCTCTTTGGGCAAACCTCACCTTCCCTAAATGCAGTAACTCTATTAGATTCCCCAGCCACGCTGAGGCACAGGGTGGAGAAGCTAACCACCAACAGAGAACCCCCAACAGAGAACCCCAACAGAACCTGCCTACGAGAGATCAACGGGGCAAAGACTAAAACATCTGCCCCCGCTCCCGTCTGCAACTCCGGCAGGTTTGACACCCTGAATATGGCCCTCAGGCGACCAGGCTCCAAATCCACATGCAAGGTCGCCAACATGGTGCTGATATCCAACATTTAACCAACAGCAATGTTGCGTGAGGTTTTTTAGACAGTCAAGACCACCTACAGCCCAAGCACCCACAACTTCATCCTGTTCCTGGCCAAGAATGGAAAGGTGCCCATCAAGGAAAGAATTTCTCCAACTTCGGATAGAACCAGAACATACGTACATGATTAGCTGGGCCCCTCCCACACCGCTCATAAATATCCTCTATTCCTCAAACTTTAACAGGTGCACCCTTGTACCACATTCAGCTGTACCAACCCCAGCCTCACACATGAGGTTGACATATTTACTCTCCACGGAACCTCACACCATACCTCTTCCTCCAGTACCATCGCCAGCTCCTCCTCCCACTTGGCCTTGACCCCCTCCCGGGTGACCTTTTTTTCTTCCAAAGTCCTGTAGCTGCATGTACCTAAACCCCTCACCATGCAGGAATCCAAACTTCGCCCCCAACCCCATCAAACTTGAGAACTGCCCTTCCAAAACAGGTCCTTCATCTCCTTCATCCTTCTTTCCTCTCATCCCCGAAACCTCGCATCCATCCTCCCAGGCTCCGATCGGCATCAACCTCGACCCTGCCCCTAATCTAAGGTGCTGCCAAAATTGCCACCATACTTTCAGCATCGCAACCACCACAGGACTCCCCGTTGCCAGTGCCTGCAAGCCCAATCACCTATAGCAACCTGTCTCCATCCTCCCTACTCCAGCCCCAAACCTTCTCCGCATTTGCCGCGGAGTAATAGTCCAAGAAGTTCGGAAGGCCCAACCACATCCCCCAATATGCCACCCCCTTTGAAGTACCATCTTCCTAATCCTAGCCACCTTACCTACCAACATATCCAAACCATTGAAAAACGATTTCGCCAAAATAAAACGTCAGGCACAATAAAAATAAAAACCGTGGCAAAATATTAATTTTCCCTGCCTGCAACTGACTTGCTAATGACGGGAAGACAATCCCACCTCAGTAGATCCACCTTAACCCTACCCACCAGACTCGTAAAGTTCAATTTACAAAGCCGAGCCCAATCCCGGGCCAACTGCACTCCCAAATACTTGAACTGGCAGCCGCTCCACTCCAACCCCTGCCCCAGAGTAAGACACCACAAAAATAATAGCTAGATGTTTATGAAGTTGCAGTTAGTTTCACATCTGAATACTTGAAATCCACTCAAGCGTGAAGGGAAATAAGATTAAACGATCCAGACAGTCGGCTGTGTGTGAAAGCTGTCAATCAGAGCCCAGTAAAATCAATTTCACATTGATATGAATGAAAACCTTGCAGATCAAAGAACTGAGGGGGTTTAAACCCAACTGATTTTCTCTTTCCAGGAATTGATAGGTGCTGCTTCCTCTGCCTGAGCTAGCAGGTGTATTGCACAGGCAAGTTTTAAAGCAGTGATTCTTTTTCACTGTCTCTGTCTGGACTACTCTCTATCTTCCAGGCAGGGGTTTCTGTAATGGGGGGCTTCCAGGCAGGGATCTCTGTAATGGGGGGGGGGGGGGCTTCCTGGGGGAGCTCTCTGTAATGGGGGCTTCTAGGGAGTGGCCTCTGTAATGGGGGACTTCCAGTCAGCAGTGTCTCTTATCAGGGTGTCTCTTGTGAGAGTCTCTGTAATGGGGTCTCTGGTCTGGAGGTCAGTGGGTGGTGGGGGGAAAGGGGGCTGACCCATAAAATCCCGTGGTGGGGAGAGGTGGGATTGCATTGTGCCCTGCCAGACCTCATTAGCAGGTGGCCCACTCAAAATGTAGGCTTGATAGCGAGATTCGGGAGGGAATCCCTTGCTCTCTCCGCCATGCATTAATTTGCAAGGCAAGGAATAATGAATCACCTCTGGATTTGCGCTCCCAGTGCGTGCACAAAACAATGGCGATTCATCTACGGTGGGAGAAGATAGTCTCCCAAATGGAGAATTCCAGCCTCAGTCTTCAATTTGAGTGTCTTTGACTCCATGCAACGGCACGCTACCCTGCACCATCTCAGCACAACCCGAACCCACACAAGGTAAAAAAGGACATCCAACAGCTAAGGAACAATAAGGCATCAAGTGCTTGTAGAATTCCCTCCGAAGAACTAGTGCATGGCAGAGAAGCACTATTGCATGAATACATGAGTTAATTTCCCTTATCTGGAAAGAGGGGAACATGCCAGGAGATCTCAGAGATATCGTAATCATGACTATCTTCAAGTTAGATGATGAATCTGACTGAAATAAAAACTGAGGAGTTTCCCTTCTGTCAGCCACAGGGTAGGTCATCACAAGATTCCTCCTTAATTGTCCCCTTCCAGTGTCCCAATGCAGATTCCCATTCCCACTAAGGAGCACAATGATCATGATCTTCACCACATGGCAAGCAAAAAAGAAATGCAAGGAACAGCTCCAACCCTTGTACATGATCTTCTTTCACCTCACAAAGACCTTTGACAATGTCAACCATGAGGGATTATGGAGCATCCTCCTCTGTTTCGGCTGCTTCCAAAGATTTGTCACCAGCCTCCGCCTGCTCCACAATGATTTGCTAAAGGGCTATTGGCAAAGTACCCTTGACTGAGGGCAAAGGAGATCTCCGATTTTGTGATGGCCCAAGGTCTTTATCAATTCAAAGTTATGCCCCGCAACTTTTCAGAGGCTCACAAACTAAATGATTTGAGGATTGAGTCACTGTGTCATTAATGACATAGTGGTGTTCAGCCAGAGTTGGGAAGAGCATCTACCCACCTAAAGGAACTATTTGGCTGCTCAGAAGAAGCCAATCTCGTGATGAACCTCGCGAAAAGCAAATTTGCTAAGGCACAAATTCCATATCTGGGACACATAGTGGGACATGGTCAAATGGCCCCACGAGATGCCAAACTGCATTCAACCATTAAAAAACAATGTTGACTACAACCCAATGTTAGCAGCACCCAATTATGACAAGCAGTTTAAACTGGCGGTGGATGCTCGTGACACTGGGGTAGGAGCTATGTTATTGCAAGAAGATGAACTTGGCCTTGAGAGGCCAGTCGGATATTTCTCAAGAAAATTAAATTGACATCAGCAGAAGTATTCGTCCGTTAAGAAAGAGACATTTTGAGATTTATGTTGTCAGCAACCCAGCAGAGGGGCAATCATATATACAGACCTAACCTTATGACATTTTTGAGAAATTTTGAGATTGGAACATCTGATGGCGTTTGCTATTGCAACCATTTACCTTAAAATCTTTCATCTGATCAGGAGAGAAAACATCATATCGGATGTTTTATACAAAGTATAAAATAATATTCTTTATTGTCAGAAGTAGGCTTACATTAACACTGCAATGAAGTTACTGTGAAAAGTCCCTCGTCGCCACACTCTGACACCTGTTCGGGTACACTGGGAGAGAATTCAGAATGTCCAATTCACCGAACAAGCACATCTTTCGTGACTTGTGGGAGGAAACCGGAGCACCCGGAGGAAACCCACGCAGACACGGGGAGAACGTGCAGACTCCGCACAGACAGTGACCCATGCCGGGAATCGAACCTGGGACCCTGGCGCTGTGAAGCAACAGTGCCAACTGTTACTTTCCTCTTATCAGCCCAAACCTGAATGTTGTCCAGGTCTTGCAGTATGTGGCACATACTGCTTCAGCAGCTGAGGAGTTGTGAATGGTATTGAACACTATACAATCATCAGCAAACCTTCTGAGCTTATGTTGGAGGGAAAATCGTTGATGAATCAGCCTGAGCTGGTTGCACCTAGGACACAACCCTGAGGAATTCCTGCAGCAATGTCCTGGACTAAATTGATTAGCCGCCAACAACCATAACATCTTCTTTCATTCTAGTTATGACTCCAAAACAGTGGAGAAATTTCCCAATGAATCCCATTGACTTTAATTGGTCTAACCGCTTCCAAAAATTTGTGCATGTGAACTGCAAATCTCTATATTCCTGCACTCCATTAAAATTGTACCATTGAATTTATATTGTCTTTTCTTTTTAAAAAAAATATTTTTATTCTCCTTTTTCACATTTTCTCCCAAATTTACACCCACCAACAATAAACAATAGTCAGTAACGAATGCAATGTCAATCCCCATATCAATATCAACAATCCCATCCTCGCACCAAACCCCCAAACAGCAGCCCGTATGTTAACATAAATAAATAACAAAAAGGAATCAGGAATCACCCACAGTCACCATTAACACATACAGTCCCTCTCCCCCCCCCCCCCCCCATCCCTTCCAACGCCTCCTAATCCAATTCTCAAAAGTGCATAATGAATAACATCCATGAATTGTAGAACCACTCCATCTTTCCCCTCAGTTCAAATTTGATCTTCTCAGGAGTCAAGAATTCCAGCAGGTACCCCGTCACGCCAGGGCACAGGTTGATCTCCATCCCAACAGGATCCGCCTTCGGGCGATCAACGAGGCGAAGGCTACAACATCTGCCTCCCCACCCGTTTCCAACCCCGGCTGGTCCGACACCCCGAATATGGCCTCCCGAGGGCCCGGGTCCAGTTTCACGTGCGCCACTTTAGAGATTACCCTAAAAACCTCCTTCCAGTAATCCTCCAGCTTTGGACAGGATCAAAACATATGAACATGGTTTGCGCCCCCCCCCCCTCCCTCGCACCCTTGTGAGGTGTGCTCTATATACCACCTTCAGCTGTATCAGCCCCAACCCCGCATGCGAGGTGGAGGCGTTCACCCTCCGGAGCACCTCACACCAGAACCCCTCCTTCACACCCTCTCCCAACTCTTCCTCCCACTTTGCCTTGGCCCCATCCAGTGGTGTCTTCTCCTCTTCCAAAATAGCCCGTAAACGCCGACTCTACCCCCTTCTCCAGTCCCGCTGTCGTCAGCACCTTCTCCAGCAATGTGGAGGCCGGCTCTACCGGGAAGCGATGTATCTCCTTTCTGGCAAAGTCTCAAAACTTCATGTATCTAAATATTTCCCCTGTTCCAGCCCACACTTCGCTCCTAGCTCCTTCAATCCTGCAAACTGCTCCCCAAGAAACAAATATTTTAGTGTCCTAATTTCTTTCTCCTACCATCTCTGAAAATTTCCATCACACTTCCCTGGTTCCTCCGAATGGGCATTTCCCTTGACCCTGCCCTCAACCCGAAGTGCTGTCGAAACTGCCTCCAAATTCTCAATGAAGATATTACTTCCGGACTCCCTGAATATTTCCCCGGGGCCGCCGGGAGCGGCGCTGTTGCTAGCGCCTTCAATCCCGACCCCCTACACAAACCCTCCTTCATTCTGACCCACTGGGAGACAACCTCTCTGACCCAGCTCCGTACCTTCTCCACATTCGCCGCCCAGTAATAATACATCAGTTTCAGAAGACCCAACCCCCTGCCTGCCTTCCTCTCTGTAGCAGCACCTTTCTAACTCTGGCCACCCTCCCTCCCCAGATGAACGGGGTAATCATCCCTTCAATCTCTCTAAAAAATGCCTTTGGCATGAAAATCGGCAGGCATTGGAAAATAAACAGAAATCATGACAACACGTTCATTTTAACCCCCTGTACCCGACCCGCCTGTACCCGACCCGCCAGTGACAGAGGGAGACCATCCCACCTTGCCAGACCAGCTTTCACCCTCCCCACCAAACTAGAAATGTTGTACCTACGGAGCCCCCCGTAATCACGAGCAACCTGCACCCACAGGTATCTAAAGTGAGTCCCTGCCCTACGGAATTAAATTGTATCTCCTGATACTTTCTTCTGAAATTCAACATTTCATGCTTCACTGAATTATTGTTCATCTATCAAGTGTCTATTAATTTCATCAGTCTGTCCAAATTCTCCTAAAGTCTGCAATTTTTCACCTCATGATTCATATTATTTTCTTTAGGGTATTTTCTTTCAATTTAGGGGCAATTTAGCATGGCCAATCCAACTATCCTGCACATCTTTGGGTTGTGGTCACATGGACAGTGACCCGGGGCTGGGATCAAACCTAGGTCCTCGGCGCCTTGAGGCAACAGTGCTAGCCATTGCGCCACCTTGCCAGCCATGATCCACATTATTATCAATCAACATTTAAATGAATTCTGAGCCAGGCATTACCACTATTGCTGGTCCCAACCACTGGAAGATGTGCTATGACATGGGCTAAGCTCAATCCTGGAGTCTGACATCCATCAAAAAACCTTTGACTTAGAGGGGAGAGTGCTACCAATTGAGCTTCAGTGTAGGACCATTCAGTCAAAAATGCCACAGGACCTGCAATACTTGTTACAATCGTAAAAAACTTATGATTCAATCATACACAATGTCCTGTATTCTTGTCCACTTGACGCCTTTGCAATGGGACTTAAGTGCTGTCAATGTGAAACCACTGCTGTTCTCTTCCAAAAATCCTGATACATCTTTCTACCTTGGATTGGAGGCCAAGAAAATCTCTCTTCAGTGGCATACCTCCATGGGGAGGGTGGGAACTAAAGTTCTAATGGAATGTTTCAAAAGCTTCAGCTAGTTAAAGGACAACATTGCCTCTCAGCAAGACTGCAGAAGGATAAACGGCCTTGGGGCATTGGCAACCAGAAGGCTTCCAACTCTCAGCTTGCCATTTCCTAACTCTTCTGAGGAATTACTGCTGGCAGAAGTGAGGATCAAATAAAACCCTGGAGGAACCAGGATGTGATGAGTACAATCTCCACCACCCCAAAAACTGCCACACTTGCAGGAAGAGGTTTAGCAACCTTTTTGTATAGCAGAAGTTAAATCAGGTCTCTACTTGAATACATATTTCCCACCACTCACACAGCTTCACTTACTCCTGACCTATTATGCACTTTCTATTTCAGCACCTGGGTGTCATGGCAACTCCCACTGCTCAGGCCAATCACCAAGCAATTCTTTATTCAAAACATTTTTTCAATTCACTGAGCCTGATACAAGAGTTTCTACAGTCTCCAAGGGCACTTATTTAAAGGGGCAATTTATTTTCATCTCTCATCATCATCATGAATATATGAACTGATACCAAGTCTCCATGACACCTATACATGTAAAATAACCTTCTTTCCCTTCAATGTAAAAAACTGCCTGCAACCAGTGCTACAGAATGACAATAGGAGAAGGATCATAACCGACATAGCTGAATTATAGGAAGAGAATGATACAGGTGAGTGGCAGCAAAGAGAATTATGCAGAATCATTTCACATCATCCCAGTATTTGCTGATCTATATTTACTCCCTGACTTTCAACACCTTAAAATCTGTAGGGACTAAACTGGATAGCCTGACAGAATGGACACAAGGGGCGAGATTCTCCGACCCTCCAGCCGGGTCGGAGAATCGCCGGGGGCTGGCGTGAATCCCACCCCCGCCGGTTGCCGAATTCTCCGGCACCGGATATTCGGCGGGGACCGGAATCGCGCCGCGCCGGTTGGCGGGCCCCCCCCCCCGCGATTCTCCGGCCAGGATGGGCCGAAGTCCCGCTGCTAAAATGCCTGTCCCGCCGGCGTAGATTAAACCACCTACCTTACTGGCGGGACAAGACGGCGCGGGCGGGCTCCGGGGTCCTGGGGGGGGGGCGCGAGGCGATCTGGCCCCGGGGGTTGCCCCCACGGTGGCCTGGCCCGCGATCGGGGCCCACCGATCCACGGGCGGGCCGTGGCGGCACTCTTTTCCTTCCGCCTTCGCCACGGTCTCCACCATGGCGGAGGCGGAAGAGACTCCCTCCACTGCGCATGCGCGGGAATGCCGTCAGCGGCCACTAACGCTCCCGCGCATGCGCCGCCCGGAGATGTCATTTCCGCGCCAGCTGGCGGGGCACCAAAGGCCTTTTCCGCCAGCTGGCGGAGCGGAAATTAGTCCGGCGTGGGGCTAGCCCCTTAAGGTTGGAGCTCGGCCCCCCAAGATGCGGTGCATTCCGCACCTTTGGGGCGGCGCGATGCCCGACTGATTTGCACCGTTTTGGGCGCCAGTCGGCAGACATCGCGCCGATACCGGAGAATTTCGCCCAAGGATCGTGATGCATGATTCACCCGCACCTATTGATTGAAATACAAGATGTGTATACTTTCTCCTCCACAACAGGGCAGAAGGCACTCCAGTCATCTGGCTGAAAGGCAGTGGAAGCAACTAGCTGTGGAGAGCAGTGCCAGGGGTTTAGCCTCAAGGATGTAGTGCCACAACAAGTTCAATTATCTCATATGAGTGGTCAAGATCAGTGAACGCATCTTTAAATGCCACGTGTTGCAAGCTGCATCAACGGCCTCAGTCCCTGCTCAGTTCTTCACATCACTCACCTCTCACTAATCTCTATCAATCAGCACTCTAACTTAAAATTCAGAGCTGCATCGCAATCTCGTTAAAAGTTTTTTTAGAGTACCCAATTCATTTTTTCCAATTAAGGAGCAATTTAGCATGGCCAATCCACCTACCATGCACATCTTTGGGTTGTGGAGGTGAGACCCACACAGACATGGGGAGAGTAATCTCATATAATAAACATTCCTGAAAGCTTCACATCTGCATTTCACAACTTGCACATACTGCCAGGTATTCAATAATGACGATTGTTTTGTGGACTGGAAGGCCGTATATATTGGGGTTCCCCATGGTTCAGTATTAGGACCATTGCTTTTCTTGATATATATTAATGATCTACACTTGTATGTGCAGCACAATTTTAAAACTTACAGATGACACAAAACTTAGAAGGATAAACTCGGAGAGGTTGGATAAACCCGGATTGTTTTCACTGGAACGACTGCGGTTGAGGGGCGACCTGAAAGAAGTTTCCAAAATTATGAGTGACGTGGATGGATTGGATAGTCAGAAGCTTTATCACAGGGTGGAAAAGTCGATTACTGGGGGACATCGGTTTAAGGTGCGAGGGGCAACGTTTAGAGAAAATGTGCAAGGCAAGTTTTTTACACAGAAAGTGGAGAGCCTGGAACTCTACCAGAGGAGGTGGTGGAAGCAGGGATGATAGTCACATTTAAGAGGCATCTTGACAAATATATGAATAGGTTGGGAATAGAGCGATATGGACCCTGGAAGTGCAGAAGGTTTTAGGTTAGACAGGCAGCATGATCAGCGCAGGCTTGGAGGGCCGAAGGGCCTGTTCCTGTGCTGCACTGTTCTTTGTTCTTATTGTGACCTGTGAGGAGGACAGTGATAGATTTCAAGAGAACATAATAAGTTAGTGGAATGGACAGATATATGACAGACAAAATTTATTGCAGAAAAATGTGAAGTGATTCCACTTGGAAGAATGAGGATAAACAATATAAAACAACAAATACAATTCCAACAGGGGTGCAGAAGCAGAGGAGCCGGAGGCTATATGTGCACAAATGATTGAAGGTGTCAAGACATGTTGAAAAATTGGTTAATAAGGATACAGACTCCTCGGGTTCATATACAGAGGCATAAAAGTAAGGCAGTTATGGTGTATCTTTATAATTGATTCGGCCTCAACAAGTGTATTGTGTCCAATTCTGGGCACCACACTTTAGGAAGGATGTGAAGGCATTTCAGAGGGTGCAGAAAGGATTTACAAGTATGTTTCAAAGGATGAAAGACTTCATTACATGGATGGATGACAAAGCCAGGAAGAGAAAGTTGAGAGGAGGATTTGATAGAGGTGTTCAAGATCATGAGAATCCGGGACAAAGTAGTTCGGGAGAAACTGTTCCCATTGGTGAAAGGATTGAGAACGAGTGGACACAGAATTAAAGTGATTGGCTTAAGAGCCAGAGGCAACATGAGGAAATGTTCTAAGCAGCGAGCAGTAAGGGTCGGGAATGATTGCTTGAGGCTATGGTGGAGGAATGTTCAAGGCTTTCAAAAGGCATTTGGATAATTACCTGAAGAGAAACAAATTGCAGGGCTATAGGGATAAGGTGGAGAAGTGGGAATGGATGAGTTGCTGTGGCAGTGAGTTGGCACGAACACGATGGACCCAGTGACCTCCTTTTGTATCCATTCTTTGACATTATGACAGCCACATCGTCCAAACAGACTGCATAATACTTATTGGCACAATTGTCTCTCTCTTGCGGGACAAGGTGGCAGACAGCTGGAAGCAGCAAAAGCCTTCATGTCCTAACCTCCATGGAGGAGACAATGTTGGCCATTATCTTCCATTGATGAGGACAAAACCAGTGGCAGGATTGAAACCATCAAAGATGACCTAGGGGTATTTTAGAGGATAGATTTAAGATGGGATCTGCACATGGTGAGACACCAGTCATGAGTGCCTACAGACAGAGACAACAATAATGCAGATACTAGCCTCTGGAGGGCAAGGTGGCAGACACGTTCTGACGCAGAGTAATCATTTGAGGACTTCAATAGACCAGCCTTTAAGAACACTGATAGGTCTACACAACTAAATGCTTGGTGTATTGGGAAAACTGATAGAATCCTTTATTTAATATCAAGGAACATGGAGGAATCCAGAGCCAACTTGGCATAGGGTTTTTTGTAGAGCTTGGAGCCCAGCATGGAAGTGGTGGCCAACTCCATTTGCACACTTTGAGGCCAACCCACAAGCAGCCAACAATGTCCGACAGTAAAAATTCAGACTGCTGTCACGAAAGCTCAGTTTTCTGCCATTGTGACTGCAGATACCAGTGTTCAACGGGGCTAGTAAGGTTTGACAATAATCTAGCAACCTGCCTCCGATAGATTAGGAAGATTGCTGAGTTGCTGTTCTAGGGGACTGGCTGAGGCTCCATGAAGCACCCGCCTGCTGTCCTCTCTTGGACACACTGCATTCATACTCCCGCTTCCCAGTGCCCTTGCTATTGTCTTCCAAGACTGTCCATGTCGAGATGATTCAGTCCGCAACCAGTCCAGAGGTGCTCAGGGTTGTTCTCCAAGGAAGCCAACAGTCCTTCATCAGCCATGTGCAGCCACTGGGGTAGCACTGCCTAGAATCCTTGGGACAGGCAAAGGCACTCAGAAGATAGGCACTAAGAGATTGTACTCATGTCAGCAATAATTCATGTATTTCAGCTTCTACAGTCCTTCAAGCGTAACAGTGGAGCAGAAGGAGGAGGTGGCTGAGGAGTACTCAGGCAATAGTGAACACTCTGTAGTTGCACTGTCACATGATTCATGAACATCCTCCATCAGATTCACACACCTTGTTAGTTACTTAGATAGTCAGATTGTCACATGATGATGTGCGCATCACATTTCATCAGGAGCTGGAGACAAGGACACTGATGGAGAATCCCCATAAGAGGGCACAGGACACTCCAAGTTCTGCTTAGTTGAACACAGGTGCTGAACCCCTGAGATAAGCCATGAACAGCAATGGGAAATCTGTGTGCTTCTGTTTCCAGAGGCAGTGCACATGCTTAGAGAGAGGTTGAAGGAATTGGAGGAGTCCATGAGCACCATGATGACTCTGCACTTCATGGCCATCTCCATGCAAAGAGTGACGACCTGTTTGGAGAATCAGATGTAGTAAGCAACCGAGTGCATGCTGGTTTAGAGTAATGGGCTGCACAGTCTGTCTGCCAACTTACACAGCATGGAAACAAACCTTGCTTTGGTGACTCATTGACTCATTGAAATGCAGCCACATGCTCTCTAGCTTTTTTGTATATTAGTGAGTCTAGCTGAGGAATGATTACTGAAAAATGTTATGTCCACACAAATTCATTATACACAACCAAACTATATACAGCCATCCATGACTGATGCTGAAGACATTAACATTCTCTTTCTCAACTCCTCCTCATGTGTTCTCTTACATCATCATTATGGGGGGTGATATTTGCACAGTCCCACACATTAACCTTTACAAACCTAACACTAGACATTTGGCGAGCAGGACAGCGCAGGCCAACTACAACTGCAAGGGGGAAGATGGAGAAAGGGCACATGAAAGTAGTGGTCTTTTCAAAGCACTTTAACTTCTTAGTCCTTGTCCCGTCCCAACCCCCCAATCAGGACAGAGCCTGGGTCAGTCTTTGGTGGGCCTTCATTGGCTCCAAACGGTATATGTCAAAGTTATCTCATGCAGGAAATGAGCAGACTTCCTCTAGCTCTGCTGAAGCCACAGGGGTTGCACCACGTGCCAATAATAGAAGGCAGATGATTTCCGATGGCGGCCTCGGAGTGAGTGGTCGCATATTTGGCAGCTCCCACTCATGGTGGTCTTTTTGTGGCCTTTACGCCGGTTTGTAGCAGGAATTTTGGAGGAAAAAGGTGCAGAAGTGAGAGCAGAAGAGAGTAACCCCAGTTTGTGGAGCTACGGTCCAGAAGTACTGGGAAAAGAATGAACCAGGTGGCTGTGGCATGTGAGGAACGGACAACGCACGCAGAGATGGCGGATGGGCAGGGTTCAGTCCTCCAGCTCAGTGGTCGACGGACCAGTTGATGAGCTTCTTAAATGAGAAGTTCACCCAACAGCGGAAGGAAAGTTTGGAGGACCTGGCCCGGGCGGCGGACTCGGTCGTTGACCACGCGGAGACGAGACTGGCAGCCCAGGGTCAGGCAATCCAGAGATTTGAGGAGCTGGCAGGGGAGCTGAAGGAATAGTCCACTTCAATGGCAGCAGAGATAGGATTGATGTGGGACCAGCAGAAGCTGGACTGCAGGAGAAAGTGGAGGACCTGGAGAACTGTTCTCGTTTGCAGAACATCTGGATTGTGGGCATGCCGGAGGGAATCGAAGGAACGGATGCAGGTGCGTATGTTGGGAAGATACTGGAGAAGCTGCTTGAGGAAGGTACGTTTGAAGGTACGTTAGCAACCCCTCTACCTCAACCAGCGCCCGGGACCCTGCCAAACGCAACCCCGGAAACGTAACCAGCGTCCTGGACCCCGCCAGACGCAACCACCTACCTTCCACAAGGTCAGACTTCTCCCATCGGATCCCAGGATCATCCAGCCGCAGCCGCCAATCGAGGAAGCGAGGGAAACGCGGTGGTCTGCAGGTTAGACAGAAGTAACGCGGTTTCAAGATCCCTCTCCTCAGCATACTCCGGGCAAACGTCAAAGCGATCGAAAACAAGCTGAATGAACTTAACGCCAGACTTACCTATCAGAGGGAAGTAAGAGACTGCTGTGTGCTCTGTTTCACAGAGACATGGCTCATCCCCACCTCACTGGAGTGTGCCATACAACCTGAAGGTTTCTCAATTCATCAGGCGGACCGCACCGCGTCATCAGACAAAGCAAAGGGTGGAGGGGTTTGCCTCCTCATCAACTCCTCATACAATGGGATGAGAGAAGAACTAGCTAAGGTAGACTGGGAGCAAAGATTTTATGGTGAAATAGTTGAGGAACAGTGGAGAACATTCCAAGCGATTTTTCACAGTGCTCAGCAAAGGTTTATACCAACAAAAAGGAAGGACGGTAGAAAGAGGGAAAATCGACCGTGGATATCGAAGGAAATAAGGGAGAGTATCAAATTGAAGGAAAAAGCATACAAAGTGGCAAAGATTAATGGGAGACTAGAGGACTGGGAAATCTTTAGGGGGCAACAGAAAGCTACTAAAAAAGCTACAAAGAAGAGTAAGATAGATTATGAGAGTAAACCTGCTCAGAATATAAAAATAGATAGTAAAAGTTTCTACAAATATATAAAACAAAAAAGAGTCGCTAAGGTAAATATTGGTCCTTTAGAGGATGAGAAGGGAGATTTAATAATGGGTGATGAGGAAACTGCTGAGGAACTGAACAGGTTTTTTGAGTCGGTCTTCACAGTGGAAGACACAAATAACATGCCAGTGACAGATAGAAATGAAGCTATGACAGGTGAGGACCTTGAGATGATTGTTATCACTAAGGAGGTAGTGATGGGCAAGCTAATGGGGCTAAAGATAGACAAGTCTCCTGGCCCTGATGGAATGCATCCCAGAGTGCTAAAAGAGATGGCTAGGGAAATTGCAAATGCACTAGCGATAATTTACCAAAATTCACTAGACTCTGGGATGGTCCCGGCGGATTGGAAATTAGCAAACGTGACAACACTGTGTAAAAAAGGAGGTAGGCAGAAAGCGGGTAATTATAGGCCAGCGAGCTTAACTTCGGTAGTAGGGAAGATGCTGGAATCTATCATCAAGGAAGAAATAGCGAGGCATCTGGATGGAAATTGTCCCATTGGGCAGACGCAGCATGGGTTCATAAAGGGCAGGTCGTGCCAAACTAATTTAGTGGAATTTTTTGAGGACATTACCAGTGCGGTAGATAACGGGGAGCCAATGGATGTGGTATATCTGGATTTTCAGAAAGCCTTTGACAAGGTGCCGCACAAAAGGTTGCTGCATAGAATAAAGATGCATGGCATTAAGGGTAAAGTAGTGGCATGGATAGAGGATTGGTTAATTAATAGAAAGCAAAGAGTGGGGATTAATGGGTGTTTCTCTGGTTGGCAATCAGTAGCTAGTGGTGTCCCTCAGGGATCAGTGTTGGGCCCACAATTGTTCACAATCTACAGAGATGATTTGGAGTTGGGGACCAAGGGCAATATGTCCAAGTTTGCAGACGACACTAAGATATGTGGTAAAGCAAAAAGTGCAGAGGATACTGGAAGTCTGCAGAGGGATTTGGATAGGTTAAGTGAATGGGATAGGGTCTGGCAGATGGAATACAATGTTGACAAATGTGAGGTTATCCATTTTGGTAGGAATACCAGCAAAAGGGATTATTATTTAAATGATAAAATATTAAAACATTCTGCTGTGCAGAGAGACCTGGGTGTGCTAGTGCATGAGTCGCAAAAAGTTGGTTTACAGGTGCAAATGGTGATTAAGAAAGCAAATGGAATTTTGTCCTTCATTGCAAGAGGGATGGAGTTTAAGACTAGGGAGGTTATGCTGCAATTGTATAAGGTGTTAGTGAGGCCACACCTGGAGTATTGTGTTCAGTTTTGGTCTCCTTACCTGAGAAAGGACATACTGGCGCTCGGGGGTGTGCAGAGGAGATTCACTAGGTTAATCCCAGAGCTGAAAGCATTGGATTACAAGGAGAGGTTGGGTAGACTGGGACTGTACTCGTTGGAATTTAGAAGGATGAGGGGGGATCTTATAGAAACATATAAAATTATGAAGGGAATAGATAGGATAGATGCGGGCATGTTGTTTCCACTGGCAGGTGAAAGCAGAACTAGGGGGCATAGCCTCAAAATAAGGGGAAGTAGATTTAGGACTGAGTTTAGGAAGAACTTCTTCACCCAAAGGGTTGTGAATCTATGGAATTCCTTGCCCAGTGAAGCAGTTGAGGCTCCTTCATTAAATGTTTTAAAGATAAAGATAGATAGTTTTTTGAAAAATAAAGGGATTAAGGGTTATGGTGTTCAGGCCGGAAAGTGGAGCTGAGTCCACAAAAGATCAGTCATGATCTCATTGAATGGCGGAGCAGGCTCGAGGGGCCAGATGGCCTACTCCTACTCCTCGTTCTTATGTCCTTATGTTCTAACTCCTCCTGGTGCTTGGATGTGGCGACCCTGGCGACCGACTGCTCCCCGGACCTGGAATACCTGACTGTGAAGTGCCGCCCATGCTATCTTCCACGTGAATTCACTTCAGCCATTATCACAGTGGTCTACATTCCACCCCAGGCAGAAGTGAGGAAGGCCCTGGACGAACTATACACAGTTATAAACAACTACGAAACAGAACACCCGGAAGCCTTGTTCATCATGGCCGGAGACTTCGACAAGGCCAACTTCAAGAGTGTACTGCCAAAATTCCACCAGCACATCTCCTGTCCCACCAGGGGCGACAACACTCTTGACCACTGTTACTCAAAAATCAAGGGCGCTTACGGTTCCTTCCCCTGACCTCACTTTGGGACATCAGACCATAAGACGATGCTCCTTCTCCCGGCATACAAGCAGAAACTCAAGCGGGAGAATCCAGCTAAGAAGGTCGTGTAGTGCTGGTCCGAGGAAACAGAAGAGCTCTTACGTGACTGCTTAGACATAGTGGACTGGTCCATACTTAAGAACTCAGCGACCAACTTAAATGAGTATGCCACCACCGTCACAGACTTCATCAGCAAATGTGTGGATGACTGCGTGCCAAAGAAAGCAGTACGTACGTTCCCCAACCGGAAACCATGGCTCAATCACGTGATTGACTCCCTACTGAAGGACAGATCTGAGGCGTTCAAGTCAGACGATCCTGACCTATACAAGAAATCCAGGTACGACCTCCGCAAAGCCATCTGAGATGCCAAGAGAGAATATCAAACCAAGCTTGAGTCACAGACAGACTCTCCGCGATTGTGGCAAGGACTAAACAACATAACGGGCTACAAAGCAAAGCCGAGCAGTACTTCCGGCAGCAGTGCACCCCTCCCCGATGAACTCAATGCATTCTATGCTCGGTTTGAGCAGGTAACCAACAATCCACTGTCGAGTGCCCCAGCAGTCCATAACTCACCCATACCCACCATCACAGCTTCCAAAGTCAGATCGGCCTTCCTGAAAGTGAACCCTCGGAAGGCGACGGGCCCGGACGGGAACCCTGGTCGTGCACTCAGAGCCTGCGCGGACCAGCCGGCAGAGGTATTTGCGGACATCTTTAACCTGTCCCTACTCCACTCCGAGGTCCCTGTCATAATATGCACCCATGCTCATCATGAGGTAAAAGCAGGCAGTGACAGACACCCAGGTGAGCTAATCAACATACAGAACAGAACACGACCAATCACCAGACAGAACACCCAAAGGGGGGCTTCCAACTATAAAACACACGAGGCATCAGCACTCTGCCTCTTTCCACTGGTGACAACTGTAGTGACAGTCAGGGTGTACAAATCATTCAACACCTTCTACACGTGGATCAGAGCTAGCCTGATCTAGATAGTTAATGTTAGTTTACTTAAAGTAGTAGAGAGTCAACCCACAGGCAGCTATGTGCTTCGTTACTGAAGTTCAATAAATCTTATTGAACCAACGCCTACATTTGGTGCATGTTTGATCACTTAACTGCATCGTGTTGCAGTCCGTGTTACCCCAGGGTGAACAACACGACATGATACCAGGATTAGCTACTGCTTCTAAGTAATTTACCTTTGAAAATTTACTGACGACCAGCAACTGCATTCCAGCGGCATGGAAAAGGTCCAGGCACCTCCACAGCTGCGGGTCTCCGGGAACCTTGGCACCAACTGGTGGGTATTCAAGCAGAAATTGAGTCTATACCTTGAGGCCTCGGGCCTCGAATGTGCGTCCGATGCCCGAAAAATTGCGCTGCTACTGTCGACTGCGGGGGACCAGGCAATCCAAATCTTAAATTCGCTCACTTTTGCCGACGGTAACGACAAGACCAAGTTCCAGACCGTCTTAGCCAAACTCGACAGTCACTGTGAGGTCGAGACGAACGAAAGCTTCAAGCGTTATGTCTTCCAGCAGCGCCTTCAAGGGAAAGATGAGCCTTTCCAGTCTTTTCTCACTCATCGTTGCATTCTAGCGCAATCCTGCAACTACGGTGACACCACTGACTCCCTCATCAGGGATCAGATTGTGTTTCGTGTCCACTCCGACGCCCTGCGGGAGCAGCTCCTAAAATAAAAAATATGACCCTGCCAGTGGCGAGACGCGTAAAGTCCACGAACAGGCGAAAGGTCGCTATTCCCGCCTTATGTCGGCAGAGCAGGACCAACTTGCATCCCACGAGGCTGAGAGTGTACAGGCCATCGACCGAATGCAGTGCCTGAGCATCGGCGAAGGCGGCCATTTTGTGCGCTTTTCCAGGGGTCCCACGCATGCGCACCACGGTCGGAAGAACGAAGCGGCCGAAAACTACACTGCGCAGGTGCGAGCGGCGGCTGACCGCACTGCGCATGTGCGACGACCACACCGAGTGCCACAATGTCGACGTGATGACGTGCCCCAACTGCGCCACCACCCATTTAAAGCAGCAATGCCCTGCAAGAGGCAGGCGATGTCTCAACTGCAAGAAGCTTGGCCATTATGCGGCTTTGTGCAGGTCTGCACCTCCGACAGGGGGCCAGCGATTCCAGTTCCAACGCAGACACGTTCGAAGTGTGCAGCAAGGGCTGCTGGATTTGGAACCTGATCCCGCCACAGACCGAGAGGACGACTGCCCGGAGTCCCCATATCGAATGGGCATTATCACCATGCATGACAAGGCCTCCTCGCATTCAGCAACACACACACCCATCCTCAATGTGGATTATGTGGACGAGTGGCGTGCCACAGTACAAGTCAACGATTGTAGCATCCGGTTCAAGCTGGACACCGGTGCTTCAGCCAATCTAATATCCCAAGCAGATCTTGCTCGTATCCAACGTCAGCCAATAATTCTTCCGCCGGCCTGCCAGTTTCTCGACTACAATGGAAATACCATCACTGTGTTAGGGTCCTGTCACCTGCATGTGTCCATCAAGTCCACTTTGCGGTTTGAGATCGTCAAGCCCGGAAAGGCTTCTCTGCTTGGTGCCTATGCATGCAAGCTACTCCATCTCGTCCAGCGTGTACATGCCATGTCCTCTGCCAACAGCACTCTTCAGGCCGACATTGAGGAGCTACTATTGCAATACCCGGATGTGTTCAGTGGGATGGGCACGCTGCCCTACCGCTATAAAATTCTGCTCAGGCCTGATGCCATGCCTGTCATCCATGCGCCACGCCGGGTGTCGGTTGCCCTAAAAGACCGTCTAAAGGCGCAGCTGCAGGAGCTCGCAGACCAGAGATAATATCCAAGGTGACGGATTCAACTGACTGGGTCAGCTCGATGGTCTGTGTCAAGAGGCCCTCTGGAGAACTGCGCATTTGTATCGATCCCAAGGACCTGAACCGCAACATTATGAGGGAACACTACACGATCCCGAAGCGGGAGGAGCTGACGAGTGAGATGCACATGCCAAATTCTTTACAATGCTGGATGCATCGCGTGGCTTCTGGCAGATACAACTGGACGAGTCCAGCAGGAAGCTCTGCACGTTTAATACACTCTTCAGCAGATATTGCTACAACCGCATGTCGTTTGGTATTGTTTCGGCCTCCGAAATCTTTCAGCGAATAATGGAGCAAATGCTAGAGGGCATTGACGGTGTGCGGGTTTATGTTGACGACGTCATCATATGGTCCATGACCCCGGAGGAACATATTTCTCGTCTGCAATAAGTTTTCAGGCGCATTCATGCCAACGGCCTGAAATTAAATAAAACCAAATGCTCCTTTGGCATGTCGTCAATTAGGTTTCTGGGTGATCAGATCTCCCAACAGGGCGTGCAACCAGATTCGGACAAAGTCAAGGCCATCAACACAATGAAGACCTCAGAGGACAAGAAGGTGGTCCTCCGCTTCCTGGGGCTGGTAAATATTTGGGGGAAGTTCATTCCCAACCTCGCGTCACACACCACGGCCCTCAGGCACCTGGTGAAGAAGTCCACCACTTTCCAGTGGCTACCCGCACATCAAGCAGAGTGGCTTGAGTTGAAAGCGAAGCTAACCACCGCTCCTGTTCTAGCTTTTTTTGACCCAGCGAGGGAGACTAAAATCTCCACAGATGCCAGCCAGGGCAGCATTGGGGCGGTGCTCCTCCAGAAGGACGACACCTCGTCCTGGGCCCCAGTGGCCTACGCGTCAAGGGCCGTGACCCCCACTGAGCAACGATATGCTCAAATAGAGAAAGAATGCCTGGGCCTTCTCATTGGCATCGTGAAATTCCATGATTATGTCTATGGTCTCCCGACCTTTACAGTAGAGACGGACCACAGACCCCCAGTGCACATTATACACAAGGACTTAAATGACATGACACCCAGGCTCCAGCGCTTTCTCCTTCGACTCCACAGGTATGATTTTGAACTGGTTAATACACCTGGAAAGGAGCTAATCATCGCGGATGCCCTGTCGCGTGCCATCACCTCACCAGACAGAACACCAGAGGGGGGCTTCCGACTATAAAACACATGAGGCATCAGCACTCTGCCTCTTTCCACTGGTGACAACTGTAGTGACAGTCAGGGTGTACAAATCACTCAACACCTTCTACACGTGGATCAGAGCTAGCCTTGTCTGGATAGTTAATGTTAGTTTACTTAGAGTATTAGAGAGTCAACCCACAGGCAGCTGTGTGCTTCTTTACTGAAGTTCAATAAATCTTATTGAACCAACGCGTACGTTTGATGTATGCTTGATCATTTAACTGCATCATGTTGCAGTCCGTGTTACCCCAGGGTGAACATCACGACAGTCCTCACCTACTTCAAAAAGACCACCATTATACCGGTGCCAAAGAAGAACCAGGCAATGTGCCTCAATGACTACCGTCCGGTGGCCCTGACGTCAGTCATAATGAAGTGCTTCGAGAGGTTGATCATGAAGCGCATCACCTCCATACTCCCAGAACACCTGGATCCACTGCAATTCGCATACCGCTGCAACCGGTCCACATCAGATGCCATTTCCCTGGCCCTACACTCATCCCTAGAGCATCTCGACAACAAGGACTCCTACATCAGACTCCTATTTATTGACTACAACTCTGCCTTCAACACCATAATCCCAACCAAGCTCATATCAAAGCTCCAAAACCTAGGACTTGGCTCCCCACTCTGCAACTGGATCCTCGATTTTCTGACCAACAGACCACAATCAGTAAGAATGGACAACAACACCTCCTCCACAATAGTCCTCAATACCGGGGCCCCGCAAGGCTGCGTACTTAGCCCCCTATTCTACTCTCTTTACAAACACGACTGCGTGGCAAAATTTGGTTCCAACTCCACCTACAAGTTTGCTGACGATACGACCATAGTTGGCCAGATCTCGAATAACGACGAGTCAGAATACAGGAGTGAGATAGAGAACCTAGTGGAGTGGTGCAGCAACAACAATCTCTCCCTCAATGCCAGCAAAACTAAAGAGCTGGTTATTGACTTCAGGAAGCAAAGTACTGTACACACCCCTGTCAGCATCAACGGGGCCGAGGTGGAGATGGTTAGCAGTTTCAATTTCCTAGGGGTGCACATCTCCAAAAATCTGTCCTGGTCCATCCATGTCGACGCTACCACCAAAAAGGCACAACAGCACCTATACTTCCTCAGGAAAGTAAGGAAATTTGGCATGTCCACATTGACTCTTACCAACTTTTATAGATGCACCATAGAAAGCACCCTATCGGGCTGCATCACAGCCTGGTATGGCAACTGCTCGGCCCAGGACCGCAAGAAACTTCAGAGAGTCGTGAACACCGCCCAGTCCATCACACAAACCTGCCTCCCATCCATTGACTCCATTTACACCTCCCGCTGCCTGGGGAAAGTGGGCAGCATAATCAAAGACCCCTCCCACCCGGCTTACTCACTCTTCCAACTTCTTCCATCGGACAGGAGATACAGAAGTCTGAGAACACGCACGAACAGACTCAAAAACAGCTTCTTCCCCGCTGTCACCAGACTCCTAAATGACCCTCTTATGGACTGACCTGATTAGCACTACACCCCTGTATGCTTCATCCGATGCCAGTGCTTATGTAGTTACATTGTATACCATGTGTTGCCCTATTATGTATTTTCTTTTATTCCCTTTTCTTCCCATGTACTTAATGATCTGTTGAGCTGCTCGCAGAAAAATACTTTTCACTGTACCTCGGCACACGTGACAATAAATAAATCCAATCCAATCCAAATCTAATCCAATTGGTTATCAAAGGTGGATCGAGCCCACAGGGCGCTGATGTGCAAGCCCCAGCGGGGCGAGCTGCTGAGGGCAATGGTGGTATGATTGCATCGGTTCCTGGATAAGGAATGTATCATGAGGTGGGTCAGGCAAACAAGGCGATGCACCTGGGAAGGCGTCGAGATTTGGGAACCAGTACCTGGGGGCAGAGCTCGCGAAGAGGAGGGCAAGCTTTAATAAGCTCAAGTCGGCCCTATACAAGAAGGGCGTTAAGTTTGGTCTGCTGTACCCGGCTCGCCTATGGGTGACCTATGGGGGCCGGGAGCTGTTCTTTGGCTCAGCGGAGGAGGCAGCGGACTTCATGAAGGAGATTAGACTGACAGATAAAGGAGGACTTTGAGCTTTGATGGAGGAGAACTGGAGTGCATGTATTGTAATGTGAAAAACTTTGGGCTTTTGCTGTTTGGGTTTCTTTCTTTTTTTTCTGTTTTTCTGTTCTGTTTGGGGTTAGGCTGGGTTACAGTTCTTTGTTAAGGAATGAGGGGTGGGTCTCTGTGTTCGGACCTTGGGAGGGGTTGTTTGTCTGTTTTTACTTCTTGCTTTTGTTTTGACTGTTTGCACGAAGAGCGGGGGGAGGGGAATCAGTGGGAGGTAGGATGCGAGGCGCCATGGGCGTGGGCTGCCAGGCTAGCTGGGCGGGCTAGTTCACAGAAGCAAAGTGGGGGGGGTGAGCTGGAGATCGATGGCGGGGGGGGGGGGGGGGGGGGTGGAAATGGAAGGGAAAGGGGGGTGGGCGGTATTGGGGGAGGATTTCACTGCTGACGGGGAAGGGAGTTGATGACGGTGCCTGCCCGAGGGCAGGGGCATAGGCCAAAGACTGGCCTAGGAGAGGTTATGGTTGATTGGCAGTGGAGGGGAGGGAGCCCTCCCGACCAGGCTGGTCATATGGAATGTTTGCCGACTGAATGGGCCAGTCAAAAGAGCCTGTGTGTTCGCGCACTTGAGATAACTGAACGCGGATGTTGCCCTGTTGCAGGAGACGCATCTGAAGGTGGGGAACCAGGTTAAGTTAAGGAAGGGATGGGTTGGACAGGTGTTCCACTCGGGGTTAGATTTTAAAACGAGGGGGGTGGCAATCATGGTTAATTAGTGGGTGGCATTTGAGGTGGGGAACATAGAAGCGGACTCAGGGGGTAGATATGTTATGGTTAGCGGGAAGTTGGAGGGAATAGCCGTGGTATTGGTAAATATATATGCCCCGAACTGGGATGACATTGAGTTTGTTAGATGGGTACTGAGGAAGATCCCAGACATAGATTCACATCGACTGATTATGGGGGGAGATTTTAATATGGTCCTTGATCCAAGGCTGGACCGGTCGAGTTCTAGGTCTGGAAGGTGTCAGCTATGCTGAAGGAGCTCCGGGGTTCATGAGCACATTGGGGTGGGCGGTCGATCCATGGGGATTTGGGAGGCCGAGGAGTATGGAGTTTCCATTCTACTCCCATGTGCATAAGGTGTATTCCCGGATAGACTTTTTTGTTATGGATAAGATGCTGCTGGCTGGGGTGGTAGATGCTGAATATTCAGCAATAATGGTGTCAGACCACGCCCCGCATTGGATGGACTTGCAAGTCAGCAAAGGAAAGGCCCAGCACCCACAATGGAGGTTAGATGTGGGGCTGCTAGCGGAGGAGGAGGCGTGTGAGCGGGTGAGGGAGGCCATTCGGGGATATATAAGGATCAATGACACGGGTGAGGTTTCGGCGGGGGTGGTTTGGGAGGCACTGAATGAAGGCGTTTATTAGGGGGGAATTCATCTCAATCCTGGCCCATAAGGCGAAGGCTGAGCGGGTGGAGTTAGATAGATTGGTAGGCGAAATTTTACAGGTGGACAGAAGGTATGTGGAGTCTCCGGATGACGGTCTATTGAAGTAGCATCAGAGGCCGCAGCTAAAATTTGGGCTCCTGTCCACAGGTAAGGTGGTGGGACCGCTGAGGAGGATAAAGGGGGCAGTGTATGAATATGGGGAAAAAGCCAGCAGGATGCTGGCGCACCAGCTGAGGAAACAGGAGGCGGCGAGGGATATTGGGAAAGTGAGGGATACAGAGGGTAAGGTGGTTTTGGATGCAGTGGGGATGAATGATGTGTTTCGGGAGTTTTACAGGAAATTGTATAAATTGGAACCCCCAGCCGGGGAGGAAGGGGTACAGTGATTTCTGGGAGGACTGGAATTCCAGAGGATAGATGAGTTGGCGGAGGATTTTGGAGCCCCAACCGGGCTTGGGGAGGTTATAGGCGGGTTGGGGGCGATGCAATTGGGAAAAGCCCCGGGACCAGACGGATATCCGGCTGAGTTCTACAAAAAGCTTTCCGAGCTGTTGGGGCTGCTTCTGGTAAAGGCTTTTAATAATCATAGGAGCGGGGAGTGCTCCCCCAACTTATCGCAGGCATCGATTTCTCTTATTTTAAAGCTGGATAAGGATCCGGAGAGCTGTGGGTTGTATAGACCAATCTCCCTGCTAAATGTGGATGCGAAGTTGCTGCCAAAGATCTTGGCCACACGTGTAGAGGATTGTGTTCCAGGGGTAATAGGTGAGGACCAGACGGGCTTTGTTAAGGAACGACACCTGATGTCCAACATTAGGCGGCTCCTTAACATAATAATGATGCCTGTGGAGGGGTGCGAGAACGAGGTGGTGGTGGCCATGGATGCAGAAAAGGTCTTTGATCGGGTGGAGTGGAAATATCTGTGGGAGGTTCTGGGAAGGTTTGGGTTTGGGCAGGGATTTGTGGATTGGGTCCAGTTGCAATATCAGGCACCGGTGGCGAATGTAAGAACAAACCGGGTCCGATCAGAATATTTTAGTCTGTGTCAGGGGACGAGACAGGGGTGTCCACTCTCCTCACTACTGTTTGCCCTGGCCATAGAGCCTTTGGCAATGGCTCTGCGGGCATCGAACATTTGGCGGGGGATAGTGAGAGGGGGTTGGAACATTGGGTCTCGCTCTATGCAGACAACTTGCTCCTTTATATTACAGACCTATTGGGGGGAATCGCAGGAATTATGGAAATACTGGAGGAATTTGGCCAGTTCTCAGGTTACAAGCTGAATATGGGTAAGAGTGAGGTTTGTGTGATCCAGGCAAGGGGGCAGGAGGGGAGACTGAGGGAAATGCCGTTTAAAGTGGTGGGAGGGCGTTTTAGGTACCTGGGGATTCAAGTGGCAAGGGACTGGGGTCAGCTTTATAAACTAAATTTGGGCAGGGTCATTGAACAAATGAAAGGGGACTTCCGAAGGTGGGACGTGCTCCCGATGTCATTGGCGGGGAGGGTACAGACTGTGAAAATGATAGTCCTCCCGAGATTGCTGTTTGTCTTTCAGTGTCTTCCAATTTTCACCCCTAAGGCATTTTTTAGGAAGATGAATGCGGTGATCTCAGGTTTTATATGGCTGGGAAAGCCCCGAGGGTGAAGAAGGCCCTTCTTGAATTGGGACGTGGGGAGGGGGGGCGAGGCCCTTCTGAACTTTATTAATTACTACTGGGCGGCTAATATATCGATGGTTAGGAAATGGGTTGTGGGGGGGGGGGGTCGGTGTGGGAGCGGGTGGAGGCGGCATCTTGCAATGGCACGAGCCTGAAGGCTTTGTTAACGGCACCTCTGTCATTCTTGCCGGCTCGGTACTCCACAAGCCCAATGGTAGTGGCAGTCCTGAGAGTGTGGGGGCAATGGAGGCAGCACATGAGGCTGTAGGTGTGGTCACCGATCTGTGACAATCACCGGTTCGCCCCGGGTGGACTTCAGGGGGTGGCAGCAGGCAGGGATTGAGAACTTTGGGGACCTCTTCATTGAGGAGGGTTTCCCGAGCCTGGAGGAGCTAGAAGCAGAGTTTGAGTTGCCAGGGGGGAATGGTTCCGGTACTTGCAAGTGCGTGATTTTGTTCGGAGGCATGTCCCAGGCTTCCCTCGCCTCCCAGTAAGGGGGCTACAGGATAAGTTGGTATCAAAAACAGGGGTTGGGGAAGGGAGGGTCTCGGAAATATATAAGGAACTGATGGAGTGGGAGAGGTTCCAATTGGGGAGGTGACGAAGAAGTTGGAGGAAGAGCTGGGAGGGGAATTGGAAGTCGGGTTATGGGAGAAGGCCCTGAGTAGAGTCAATGCATCCTCGTCATGTGCCAGGCTTAGCCTGATCCAAGTCAAGGTGGCCCACAGAGCTCATATGACTGTGGCCCAGATGAGCAGGTTTTTTGAGGAGAGGTACAGGCGGTGTGGGGGAGGCCTTGCGAATCATATGCACATGTTCTGGGCGTGTCCGAGGCTGAGGGGATTTTGGCTGGGATTTTCGGATGTCATGTCAGAGGTCCTGGAAGGGTGGGTGACTCCGAGTCCAGAGGTGCCGATATTCCGAGTGTAGGAAGATCCCGGGGGGGAGAGTGGCCGACGTTTTAGCCTTTGCCTCTCTTGTGGCCCGGAAATGGATTTTGCTGGGATAGAGGGACTCGGAGCCTCCAAAGTCAAGGGTTTGGGTCAGTGATATGGCAGGGTTTCTTAAGTTAGAGAAAATGAAGTTTGCCTTAAGGCATTCATTACGGGGTTTCGCTCGGATGTGGCAGCCATTGATCAACTTCTTCAAGGAGACTTGACTGTCAGCAGGAAGGGGGGGGCGGAAAGGGGAGGCACGGAAGTCAAGATTAAGGGCAGGGAATCTAATGTATGTTAGTTAGGTACTAGTGCTGGGGGGAGTTGGGTATGTTATTGTGGGGATTTTGCGTGTGTTGGATCTCTGTTGTTTAAAATTTTAAAATTATAAATGTTTCAATAAAATATTTTCTAAAAGAAAAATAATAGAAAGCAGATGAGATAGTGACATTTGAGATTCACTTGGGTCTGTACAACAATGTTTTGTTTTATTTGTTCAAGGGATGTGGACTTGCACGTTGCAGGATTTCTAGGCTCTGATTGGCTCTTATACCCAAAGTATTTATGTGGCTAGTCTAGTTCAGTTTCTGGGAACACCACTGTCTTCTCAAGGGCAAGTAGGAATAGGCAATAAAAACTGGCTGTGCCAGTGACATTCACATTCAGTGAATGAGAAAATAAATATACTGGGCTGGTTGTTGGTAGGATATACCTGGGCAATTTTCCACAATGTATACTGAGGGCCTGGAAACTGTAAAACTCCTTGGGTTTATGCACCAGAGAATATTTGACATGAAATGTAAATGTACATTTTTAATATACCCTCTAATGGCAAGTGTAGTCAGGTGCCTCATGTACAGTAGGGAAAGAAACTGACTTTTCTTGCCAAATTTCAACTGTTACATACTTTTACAAATTTGATGAATAAAAGAAATTTCCACATTGTTAGGTAGATGCCAGTGGTGTAACAGATTTTAATCTCTAAGGGACATTGGTGGACCACATGAGTTTTTGGAAGCATGGCTATCATTGTATGCATGTTGCCACATGCATGAGCGATGCCATCAACAGTTAGCTCTGTCACCCAGTATGCACCTTTTGGTTTGCCTTTGTGGCTCAAATGCAGATTGCACAGCAAACTGCCACAGAATGGATGCATCATAGCTGCTACCGGTGTACTGGGTATTGAACAGCATGATTTGCTGCCTCTGTTGTCTGTTGAAAGACTGGAATTCCTTTCAGTTCCTGTACGTGGCAGAGTTGACATACAGCACCTACAACATGATGTGCTTGCATTCTCCCTCCTACCGATGCTCCTCTCATTTGTCCTCCCACAATTAGACTTTGTCCGTTTTGTCTGATTTACAATCTATGTTAGTAGAAAGTAAAGAGCTACGGATAGGAAGTTGTGGCAGATGTAAAAAAAAGTATATAAATATGGATTAATCAAAACAGAATTTATTTAAAAAGATAAGTTGATAAAATCAAGGTGATCTTTGCAACATACAAGAGAAGAAATTGGTTTGTGCCTCACTATGGCCATGAAATGCATGGCACAACTGCAAAATACACCCAAAGATATTGGCCCCAAGATAGTCAGACATTGGTCATGGGCCTTATTCCCATGGAAGTGGTGAGCTGCAGGCACCACTGGGAAGATCAGCCAGCTCACATGTGGCAACAGTCATCAGGTAGATTCTCGGGGGCAAATGGAAGGGACAGTGAGCGCAGGCCATTATCAGCCACAGTATTGTTGGAATACAGTTGGAACATATTAAATCTGTGAAACAAGTTTATTTACCTTGTCTGGTGGCTTCTGGCAGCCCCTTAAAGAACTAGTTGTTTCGATCACTGTTGGTTCTAAAAACATAGTTGAAGATTGTGCAGTGCAAACTCTGTTTACGGATTTTGATCAATTGGCAAGGTGTCTAACACCTGTTCAAGTATATCTGATTAGCATTCTAATTGGCAGAAGACATATTTCACATAAAATAGTGCATGGCTAAATTGGCTTTCTTTGTCCTTGTTTCATGCCTGGAATATGGATGAAACAAGGTCCTATTTCTCTCCCCAGTGTTTGCGCATTAAGCATAGGCAATAGATAATTAAGAGTTCTCCAATGGACTTCTGGTTGCGGCTATGCGGAACTAAGCCACACGTTCGGCAGCTCCTGCTTGGAACGGACTTTTGGGCTCTTTTCATGGCCCCCAACGGAAATTTTTCGACATTTCCCGGTGTGGGGAGAAGACTGCAACATTCCCCCGACAGTGTATGGCTTGGACCAAAAAACGACTAGAAAAGTGGTGGTGAAGCCAAAGAAAGTGCGAGGGAAGAAGAGCAAGATGGCGGCGGGCGGAGACCAGGCAGCGTGGATGCAGTGGGCGCAGGAGCAGCAGGATGTTATCCAGCGCTGCTTCAGGGAGCTCAAGGCGGACCTGCTGGAGCTGATGAAGGCTTCTATCGATAAGCTGCTGGAGACCCAGATGGCCTAGGGGGTGGCGATCCGCGAGGTCCGACAAAAGATCTCAGATAACCAGGACGAGATCTTGGGCCTAGCGGTAAAGGTGGAGGCGCACGAGGCGCTCCACAAGAAATGGCAGGAACGGTTCGAGGAGATGCAGATGGAAAATCGGTCGAGGCGGAAGAATCTGCGGATCCTGGGCCTCCCGGAGGGGCTGGAGGGGTCGGACGTGTGGGCCTATGTGGTCACCATGCTAAACTCGCTGATGGGAGCAGGGTCCTTCCAGGGGCCCCTGGAGCTGGAAGGGGCCCATAGAGTGCTGGCGAGGAGGCCCAAGGCTAACGAGCCGCCGTGGGCGGTGCTGGTGCGGTTTCATCGGTTCGCTGATCGGGAGTGAGTACTCAGGTGGGCCAAGAAAGAGAGGAGCAGCAGGTGGGAGAATGCAGAGGTTCGAGTATATCAGGACTGGAGCGCGGAGGTGGCGAAGAAGAGGGCTGTGTACAACCGGGCGAAGGCAGCGCTGCACAGGAAGGGGCTGAAGTTTGGCATGCTGCAGCCGGCACATCTGTGGGTCACCTACAAGGACCGGCACCATTATTTTGAGTCCCCGGAAGAGGAGTGGGCCTTTGTTCAGGCCGAGAAGCTGGACACAAACTGAGGGTAGGGATGGGGGGGTCGAGTGTGGGGATGGTCGGGGATTGTTGTTGTTGTGTTACATTTTGACGGGGGGGTTCTTTGTTCTTGTTTATTTTTGGTTCGGTGTGGGTAGTTTTGGTTGGATCTGTCGGGTGGGCTCTTGGAGGGGGGCAAGTAAACGGAGTAGGGGGGATGGGGCCCCGCGGGGGAGGGGGAGGCAATAGTCGGGGGGTGAGGGGACTGGGCCTGTAAAAGGAGCTGCGCTAGAGGAGGCGGGGCCGGGCAGGTGGAAAGCACGGACTTTTTACCGCGCTGAAGGCTGGAGGAGGCGGGGCCGGGATGGGGAAGCGCGGGTTTTTTCCCGCGCTGGGGATGGAAGGGGGAGGCAGAGAGCCCGCGGGTGGGTAGTGGAGGGGGAGGGGAAGTCCCACAATGGGAGGAGTCGAAGGAGAGGCGGGAGCGGCCGGGGTCAACAGGAGTCAGCTGACTTGCGGGAGTGCAATGGGGGGAGCAATGCAGCTAGGAGGGGTCCTAGCTGGGGGTGGGGGGGGCGGGGGGGGGGCGGGGGACTGGGTTGCTGCTGGTATGGTCAAGGGGGAGCTGGAGCGAGTAGAGGGGGTTGGGACAGGGGTCTGCCACCGTGGGGTGCGGGCGCGTGGCTGGCCAAGGAGGGGTTATGGCTAGTTGGCGGGGTAGGAGGGCGGGTAGCCCCCTGATACGGCTGATAACCTGGAATGTAAGGGGACTGAACGGGCCGGTTAAGCGGACCCGCTTGTTCGCGCACCTGAAGGGGCTGAAGGCGGATGTGGTCATGCTCCAGGAGACACACCTGAAGGTGGCAGACCAGGTAAAATTGAGGAAGGGGTGGGTACGCTAGGTGTTTCATTCGGGGCTGGATGTCAAAAATCGGGGGGGGCGGGGGGGGGGGTGGCGATCTTGGTGGGAAAGAGTGTGTCGTTCGAGGCGTCGAGCATTGTGACAGACAATGGCGGCAGGTACGTAATGGTAAGTGGTAAGCTGCAAGGGGAGAGGGTGGTGCTGGTCAACGTGTACGCCCCGAACTGGGACGATGCGGGTTTTATGCGGCGCATGTTGGGTCGGATCCCGGACTTGGAAGTGGGGGGTCTGATAATGGGGGGGGGGGACTTTAACACAGTGTTGGATCCGGCACTGGATCGCCCCAGGTCTAGGACGGGTAGGAGGCTAAAGTGCTGAGGGGGTTTATTGACCAGGTGGGAGGGGTGGACCTTTGGAGTTTTGCAAGGCCGGGGGCAAGGGAATTTTCATTCTTCTCACACGTTCATAAGGCCTATTCCCGGATTGACTTTTTTGTTATGAGCAGGGCGCTGATTGCGAGAGTAAAGGATACCGAGTACTCGGCGATAGCCATTTCGGATCACGCCCCGCATTGGGTAGACCTAGAGCTGGGGGAGGAGAGGGACCAGCGCCCGTTGTGGCGCTTGGAGGTGGGGCTGTTGGCGGATGAAGAGGTGAACGAGCGGGTCCGAGGAAGCATAGAGAGATACTTGGAGGCCAACGATAACGGGGAGGTCCGAGTGGGGTTGGTCTGGGAGGCGCTGGAGGCGGTTGTTAGGGGAGAGCTGATCTCCATTAGGGCCCACAAGGAGAGGAGAGAGCAGAGGAAGAGGGAGAGGCTGGTGGGGGAAGATGGTGAGGGTAGACAGGAGGTATGCGGAGGTGCCTGAGGAGGGACTGTTGAGGGAGAAGCGTAGCCTCCAGGCCGAATTCGACCTGTTGACCACAAGGAAGGTGGAGGCGCAGTGGAGAAAGGCCTAGGGGGCGATTTATGAATATGGGGAAAAGGCAAGTCGGATGCTGGCGCATCAGCTTCGGAAGCGGGACGCGGCTAGGGAGATCGGGGGAGTTAAGGATTAGGAAGGACATAGAGGCGGAAGTTACTAAATTCTACGCCCTGGACCATGAGGGTGACTGTACAAAAGCCTTGGATCGGGACGGAGTGGGATCTGGAGGCTAGGGAGATCCTTTGATTGGCTGGGTGGACTGCAAGGGAGCAGCGCCTTACTGTATCTGGGTGAACGAAGCTTTCGATGCTCCCGGAGTCCAGCAGGCACGAGGTCGCGTGGCCATTGATTTTAACCGTCGTCGATGCGGTGGCCAGGTTGTGCGGGCGAGATTGGTCCAGCATCATCGAAGCGAGCTGAGGGTAGCCATCGGATGCTTCGGGTGGCGAGCGTGTGCGGTTCCGATGTCGAGATGTCCGGGGACACTGTGGGGAACAAGATGGCGGCGCCCATGGTGCACACATTGCGGGGTCGGGACAAGATGGCGGCACCCATTGGTCGCACATGGACCCGGGAGGAGAAGATGGCGGCTCCCATTGTGCGTCTGGCGTGGGGGAGGGGGCGATAGCGGGCGCGATTGCAGCGACTGCGCGGGCCTGGCACACAGCCGCGAAGTGGCCCTTTTTACTGCAGGCTTTACAAAATGCAGTGTGGGCCAGGCAGTGTTGGCGGGGGTGCTTCTGCTGACCGCAGAAGTCACAGCGGGGACTTCCGGGTGCGGCTATGCAGAGCTAAGTTGCATATTCGGTAGCTCCCGCTTGGAACGGACTTTTGGGCTCTTTTGCAGGGCCCCCACGGCATTTGTTTGACATTTCCCGGTGTGGCAAGAGGACTGCAACACTCCCCTGACGGTGTCCCCCAGGAGGGTTGTGTATTTTGGCTGCCACGCCCGGCAGAAGCAGTGGAAGATTTGGCAGCAACAGGATAAACAGCATTTGCAGCAGTTTGCAGCATGCAAGCGGGAGAAGGGCAAGCTTAAAGCTGCAAACAGTCCTGAGGACCTTTATCAAAAGTGAATTCGAACAGCAGAGGGAACAACTGTGAAAAGATCTCACCAAGGCCACTGAAGAAGCGGGAACGAGGCTTCCGGTGGCGGCCATGGAGGAGTAGGTCACGCATTCGGCAGCTCCCGTCTGGAACGGACACTTAGACCTTTTTCAGGAGTTTCCACGGACATTTTGGGGCAGATTGGTGAAGCGAATACTGCCAAAAGGATTCCTTATCGAGACTTTTGGGCTCTTTTCAGGGCCCCCAAGGGCACTTTTTCAACATTTCCCAGTGTGGGAAGGAGTTAATAATAGTTCCCCGTCAGTATATGGCTTTAACTAGGAGCGGGGTGACAAAAAAGGTGGTGGTGGACCAGAAGAAGGGAGGGAAGAAGGACAAAATGGCAGTGGGCGGAGACCAGGCAGCGTGGAGGCAGTGGGCGGAGGAGCAACAGGAGGGTATCCAGCGCTGCCTCAGAGAGATTAAAAAGGACCTGCTAGAGCCGATGAAGGCTTCTATTGATAAGCTGCTGGAGACACAGACGGCCCAGGGGGTGGCGATCCGAGAGGCTCAACAAAAGATCTCTGTCAATGAGGACGAGATCTTAGTCCTGCCGGTAAAGGTGGAGGCACACGAGGCGCTCCACAAGAAATGGCAGGAGCGGTTCGAGGAGATGGAGAATCGGTCGAGGCGGACGAATCTGCGGATTCTGGGCCTCTCGGAGGGGCTGGAGGGGCCGGACGTGGGGGCCTATGTGGTCGCCATGTTAAACTCGCTGATGGGAGCGGGGTCCTTCCAGGGGCCCCTGGAGCTGGAAGGGGCCCATAGAGTGTTGGCGAGGAGGCCCAAGGCTAACGAGCTTCCGCGGGCGGTGCTGGTGAGGTTCCATCGGTTCGTCGATCGGGAGTGTGTGCTCAGGTGGGCCAAGAAGGAGAGGAGCAGCAGGTGGGAGAACGCGGAGGTTCGGATATATCAGGACTGGAGTGCGGAGGTGGCGAAGAGGAGGGCCGGGTACAATCGAGCGAAGGCGGTGCTGCACAGGAAGGGGGTTGTGGTGTTGGGTGTTCTGACACACAGATGAGCCAACACAGTTGCATATGGTACAACGCTTCTTTATTTGAACTCACTATTTACAGCTTGGTCTTTGCACTCTGCACGTGGGGGGCTCCCTGCTTGTGGTGTTTCAACAGCTCTTTCTTGTTCCCTTCTCCCCAGACCTACTGACCACCAGGTGTCGTGCTCGTGCTTTTTATGTGGTTGGTGATTGGTTGTGGTGTTGTGTACTCTGATTTGCCTGTTAGTGTGTCCATCATGATGTGTGTGTTTGAATATCATGACATCCCCCCTTTTTACAAAGATATGTGCCTACGTGGTATTAAATATGATCGTGACGTGAGTGCATCTAAGAGTGTGTGCGTGTCGTGTGCAGCATGTGTCTATGACGGAACTATGTACATGGGGCGATGTCGAGTGCGTCACATGAATCCAGTTGTACCATAACATAACAGAAATGCGAACGAGAGAAGAAGAAAAAAAAAAAAAAACTTGAACAGTTGTCCAGTCAGACGACATCTGGAACGATAAACAACTACAGGTTATCATGTAAAATTGTGCAACTTATTAAACATATGAACTGTATTATAAGTCCATTCTAATGGGTTTGCGACGAATTCGGGTTGACCGTCAGGGTGGCACACCACTCATCGGCTGGATTGATGGCATTGACCTTGTTGACATCAATGACGGCAACTCGGAAGGCATCCTGGTCATCTGCATCACTTAACTGGAAGTCTTGATGCGTGGGCTGGACGGTCCTGACTCGTGTGCGAGGTTGTCGAGGATGCGCCGGATCCATGGGTTGAGCCGCACGACAGCGGGCTGCGTAGTGGCCCATCATGGCACATCTGTGGCACTGTCGGTTTTTTGCAGGATATTGCCCTTTTAAGTGTAGACCTCCACAATTGCTGCACGTCATGACGTCACGGCGTTCGTTGCGCCACTGTGCATGCGCAGTGCGATCTTGCGGTGGGCGCGCCTGCGCAGTGCGTCCCTCGTTGTGGCCGTTATTTTTGGCGCGCACCTGCGCGGGAGACCGCGAAAAGCGCGGGAAGCGGCCGCTGTCGTCTGGGCCGTGGGGCGGGAAGAAATCGACGGCCTGGATGCGTTCGACGTCGTGGGCGGCCTGGCTTGCCGATTCGACGGCTGGGGACCCCCTCCGTGCCAACTCGGACGCCTGAAATCGGGCAAAACGGCAGGTAGCATTTTCATGGAGGACACAGGCTTCCACAGCAGACGCTAAGGTGAGGCTTTTCATTTTAAGAAGCTGCTGACGTAGGCCACTAGAGGCAACGCCAAAAACAATCTGGTCCCTGATCATGGACTCTGTAGTGGTGCCGTAACCGCAGGACTGCGCTAGAATCCGGAGGTGCGTCAAAAAGGGTTGAAAAAGCTCCTCCTTACCTTGCAGGCGTTGCTGAAAGATGTATCTTTCAAAACTTTCGTTTACTTCAACTTGAAAGTGCTGGTCCAGTTTGAGGATGACCGTGTCATATTTGGCCTGGTTTTCGCCTTCTTCGAACACCAGTGAGTTAAAGACATCGGTTGGGTGCGGGCCTGCGTAGAAGAGGAGCATTGCAATCTTCGAATCATCCGAGACATTCTGTTTTTCGGTGGCACGGATGTACAGGTCAAATCGCTGCCTGTAGAGCTTCCAGTTGGTGCCTAGGTTCCCCGTGACTTGCATCGGCTGCGGTTTGCCGGTGTGGTCCATGTCCAGAATGGCTGGTTAGTAGGCAGGTATCGATCCACTCCTGTACCATGTGGTGTTGGGTGTTCTGACACACAGATGAGCCAACACAGTTGCATATGGTACAACGCTTCTTTATTTGAACTCACTATTTACAGCTTGGTCTTTGCACTCTGCACGTGGGGGGCTCCCTGCTTGTGGTGTTTCAACAGCTCTTTCTTGTTCCCTTCTCCCCAGACCTACTGACCACCAGGTGTCGTGCTCGTGCTTTTTATGTGGTTGGTGTTCTTGTCTGTGATTGGTTGTGGTGTTGTGTACTCTGATTTGCCTGTTAGTGTGTCCATCATGATGTGTGTGTTTGAATATCATGACAGGGGTGAAGTTTGGAATGTTGCAGCCGGCGCGATTGTGGGTTACCTAAAAGGACCGGCACCATTATTTTGAGTCTCCGGAGGAGGCGTGGGCCTTTGTTCAGGCCGAGAAGCTGGACACAGACTGAGGGTAGGGATGGGCGATTGGGGATTGCAGTGGATATGTTACGCCTATTTTTGGTTCTGGGGGGGGGGAGGCGCCTTTGCATTGTTTTGGGTTTCTTTTTCTCTGTGTTTTTCTCTTTCGGGTTGGGGAGGGTGGATGGGACGGGTTGGGCACTGTTTTGGTTGGTGGCGGGGCCTGGTAGGCGGAGAGCGCGGGATTTCTTTTCCCCCGCCGAAGACTGAGGGGGACGGGACCGGGGCGGGGAAGCGAGGATTGTTTCCCGCGCTTAGAACGGAGGGGGAGAGCCTGTGAATGGGGAGCGGGAGAGGAGGGTGTGCCACACAATGGGAGGAGTCGAAGGGGAGGCGGGAGTGGCCGGGGTCAACATGAGTCAGCTGACTTGCGGAAGTGCAAGGGGGGGAGTAAACCAGCTAGGATGGGTCCTAGCCGGGGGCGGGGGGGGGGGGGGCGGGGGGGAATCGAGTTGCAGCTGCTAAGATCAAGGAGGAGCTGGAGCGAGTGGGGTGGGTCAAGACGGGGGTATGCTGCTGTAGGGAACGGGCCGGGTGTGGGGTGCGGGCGCGTGGCTGGCCGAGGAGGGGGTCATGGCTAGTCGGCGGGGGAGGGGGGCGGGTAGCCCCCTAATCTGGCTGATAACCTGGAATGTAAGGGGACTGAATGGGCTGGTTAAGCGGGCCCGCGTGTTCGCGCACCTGAAGGGGCTCAAGGCGGATGTGGTTATGCTCCATGAGACACACCTGAAGGTGGCAGACCAGGTAAGACTGAGGAAAGGGTGGGTAGGTCAGGTGTTTCACTCAGGGCTAGATGCCAAAAATCGAGGGGTGGCGATCTTGGTGGGAAAGAAGGTGTTATTCGAGGCGTCGAGCATTGTGGCAGATAATGGCGGTAGGTACATAATGGTAAGTGGTAAGTTGCAGGGAGAGAGGGTGGTACTGGTCAATGTGTATGCTCCGAACTGGGACGATGCGGGTTTTATGCGGCGTATGTTGGGTCGGATCCCAGACTTGGAAGTGGGGGGCCTGATAATGGGGGGAGACTTTAACACGGTGTTGGATCCGGCACTGGATCGCTTCAGGTCTAGGACGGGTAGGAAGCCGGCGGCGGCTAGAGTGTTGAGGGGATTTATGGACCAAATGGGAGGGGTGGACCCTTGGAGATTGGCAAGGCCGGGGGCTAGGGAATTTTCATTCTTCTCACATGTCCATAAGGCTTATTCTCGAATCGACTTTTTCATTTTGAGTATGGCGCTGATAGCGAGAGTAGAGGATACCGAGTACTCGGCAATAGCCATTTCGGACCACGCCCCGCATTGGGTGGACTTGGAGATGGGGAGGAGAGGGACCAGCACCCGCTGTGGCGCTTGGAGGTGGGGCTGTTGGCGGACGAGGAGGTGAGCGAGCGGGTCCGAGGAAATATAGAGAGGTACTTGGAGACCAACGACAATGGGGAGGTCCGAGTGGGGATGGTATGGGAGGCACTGAAGGCGGTGGTGAGGGGAGAGCTGATCTCCATCAGGACCCACAAGGAGCGGGGGGAGCGGGGGGAGAGGGAGAGGCTGGTGGGGGAGATGGTGAGGGTAGACAGGAGGTATGCGGAAGAGCCTGAGGAAGGATTGTTGAGGAAGAGGCGCAGCCTCCAGGCCGAATTCGACCTGGTGACCACCAGGAAAGCGAAGGTGCAGTGGAGGAAGGCCCAGGGGGCGGTCTACGAGTATGGGGAAAAGACAAGCCAGATGCTGGCGCATCAGCTTCGGAAGCGGGACGCAGCTAGGGAGATTGGGGGAGTTAAGGACAGGGGAGGGAGCATGGTGTAGAGTGGGGTTGGCATCAATGGGGTCTTCAGGGACTTTTACGAGGAATTGTACCGATCCGAGCCCCCATGGGAGGAGGGAGGGATGGGCCGTTTCCTGGACCAATTGAGGTTTCCAAAGGTGGAAGAGGGACTGGTGGCGGGACTGGGGGCCCGGATTGAGCTGGAGGAGCTGATCAAAGGGATAGGAAGCATGCAGGCGGGGAAGGCACCGGGGCCGGACGGTTTCCCGGTCGAGTTCTATAAAAAATATATGGACCTGTTGGGCCCGCTGTTAGTTAGGACCTTTAATGAGGCAAGGGAGGGGGGGGCTTTACCCCCGACAATGTCCCGGGCACTGATCTCCTTGATCCTGAAGCGGGACAAGGATCCCCTGCAATGTGGGTCTTACAGACCGATTTCCTTGCTAAATGTAGATGCCAAGGTGCTGGCGAAGGTCTTAGCCACGACGATTGAGGATTGTGTGCCGCAGATCATCCATGAAGACCAGACGGGGTTTGTGAAGGGGAGACAGTTGAACGCGAATGTGCGGAGGCTTTTGAACGTTATCATGATGCCGGCGAGGGAGGGGGAGGCGGAGATAGTGGTGGCGATGGACGCTGAGAAAGCCTTCGATAGGGTAGAGTGGGGGTACCTGTGGGAGGTGCTGAAGAAGTTCGGGTTTGGGGAGGGGTTTGTCAGGTGGGTTAGGCTGTTGTATGAGGTCCCGATGGCAAGTGTGGCCACAAATAGGAGGAGGTCCGAGTACTTTTGGTTGCACCGAGGGACAAGACAGGGGTGTCCCGTATCCCCCTGCTCTTCGCACTGGCGATTGAACCCCTGGCTATGGCACTGAGAGAGTCGAGGAACTGGAGGGGGTTGGTGCGGGGTGGGGTGGAGCACAGGGCGTTGCTTTATGCGGACGACCTGCTGCTGTATGTGGCGGACCCGGTGGGAGGAATTCCAGAGGTAATGAGGATGCTTAGGGAATTCGGGGACTTTTCGGGGTACAAGCTCAATATGGGGAAGAGCGAGCTGTTCGTAGTTCAGCTAGGGGACCAGGAGAGGGGGATTGGCGAGCTCCCACTAAAAAGGGCGGAGAGGAGTTTCAGATATTTGGGGGTCCAGGTGGCCAGGAGCTGGGGACCCTGCATAGGCTTAACTTTACAAGGCTGGTGGAGCAAATGGAGGAGGAGTTCAAGAGGTGGGACTCGTTGCCGCTGCCCCTGGCGGGTAGGGTGCAGTCAATCAAAATGACGGTGCTCCCAAGGTTTTTGTTCCTGTTCCAGTGCCTCCCCGTGTTTATCCCGAAGGCTTTTTTCAGGCAGGTTAACAGGAGTATAATGGGGTTTGTGTGGACGCGAGGGACTCCGAGGGTGAGAATGGTGTTCCTGGAGCGGAGTAGAGATAGGGGGGGGGCTGGCGCTGCCCAACCTCTGTGGGTACTACTGGGCCGCCAATGCGACAATGGTGCGCAAGTGGGTGATGGAGGGGGAGGGGGCTGCATGGAAGAGGCTGGAGACGGCGTCCTGTGTGGGTACGAGTCTGGGGGCGCTGGCAACGGCGCCGCTGCCGCTCCCTCCAAGGAGGTATACCATGAGCCCGGTGGTGGTGGCGGCCCTCAAAATTTGGGGGCAGTGGAGGCGGCATAGGGGGGAAGTTAGGGCCTCGGCGTGCACCCCATTACGGGGGAACCACCGGTTCGCCCCAGGAAGAACAGTTGGAGGGTTTTCGGGGTGGCACAGGGCCGGGATACGAACGTTAGGGGACCTGTTTGTGGACGGGAAGTTCGCGAGCTTGGGTGAGCTGGAGGAGAAGTACGGGCTCCCCCCGGGGAACACCTTCAGGTACTTACAGGTAAGGGCGTTTGCCAGACGGCAGGTGGTGGAATTCCCACAGCTACTGCCACACACAGTACAGGACAGGGTGCTCTCGGGGGGGTGGGTGGGATTGGGGAAGATCTCGGAAACTTACCAGGTGATGCAGGAGGAGGAGGAGGCCTCGGTGGTGGAGTTGAAAGGTAAGTGGGAGGAGGAGTTGGGAGAGGAGATCGAAGAGGGTACGTGGGCAGATGCCCTAGGGTGGGTGAACTCTTCCTCTTCATGCGCGAGGCTCAGCCTCATACTGTTTAAGGTGCTGCACAGGGCACACATGACCGGGACAAGGATGAGCAGGTTCTTTGGGGGTGAGGACAGGTGTGTTAGGTGCTCAGGGAGCCCGGCAAATCACACCCATATGTTCTGGGCATGCCCAGCGCTGGAGGAATTTTGGAAGGGTGTAGCGAGGACGGTGTCGAGGGTGGTAGGATCCAGGGTCAAACCGGGCTGGGGGCTCGCAATATTTGGGGTTGCAGAGGAGCCGGGAGTGCAGGAGGCGAAAGAGGCTGGAATTCTGGCCTTTGCGTCCCTGGTAGCCCGGCGGAGGATTCTCCTTCAGTGGAAAGATACGAGGCCCCCAAGTGTGGAATCCTGGATCAGCGATATGGCAGGGGTCATTAAATTGGAGAGGGTGAAATTCGCCTTGAGAGGGTCGGTACAAGGGTTCTTTAGGCGGTGGCAACCGTTCTTAGACTTTCTGGCAGAACGCTAGACATTGGTCAATGGCAGCAGCAGCTCGGGGGGGGGGTTTACTTTATTTTTGTTTATGTTATTTACACTGGAAGGGTCTGAGGGGGTGTATACACCTGTTGTCTTCAGTCGGGGTGTTAATGTTAATTTATTATTTAGGTACGGCGGGGAGGAGTTTGGGGGGTTGCTTTTTTAGATTGTGTTTTGTACTTACCCCTGTTGGGTTCTTTTTTCTTTCTCATTTTGTTATTGATATTTTATGAAAACCTTTATTAAAAATTATTTTTTAAAAAAAGAAGTCACAGCGGGGACCCCCGGGTGCGCGGATCGGCGTGCGGCACAGGCGTATTGCGAAGGCAGGTCCCCGACTGAGGAGGGCGTTGGCGGGGTCCAGGAGGGGTAGGAAGGGGTAGAAGGGTGAGCAGCACGATGGGAGAGGTACGATTGTACGTTACGGGATGCGACCGTCATGGAGAGCGCCAAGATTTTCGTCTCTGCCAGTTCAAGCATGGCCCCTTCCAGTAATTGTTCTCGGATGCGGTCCGACGCAATCCCCATCACAAGGCATCGCGCATGAGGAGATTCGAGTGTTCGGCGGCCGTGACGGCCTGACAGTCACAGTCCTGGACAAGTGGAATTAGGGCCCGCCAGAAGTTTTAGATGGACTCACCAGGTAGTTGCGAGCGGGTGGCAAGTACATGTCTGACGAAGAGCGTGTTCGCCTTCTGTGTGTAGTGTTCTTTGAGGAGTTCCATCGCTTTTGTGTAAGTCATGGCATCTTGGATCAACGGGAACACACTGGAGCTCAGTCTGGAGTACAGGACGTTTTTCTTCTGAGCCTCCATTGAAATGAAATGAAATGAAAATCGCTTATTGTCACAAGTAGGCTTCAAATGAAGTTACTGTGAAAAGCCCCTAGTCGCCACATTCCGGCGCCTGTTCGGGGAGACTGTTAAGGCTGTTGGCGCGGGGTCCGCCGCGTTACTGTAAGCCTTGAAACATGCTCGCCAGTGAGTAAAGTCCTGGCGCCGGGCGAGTGCAGATCCAGCTGCAGGCGATCGGGCTTAATTTGGATATCCATTCTGTGGAAAATCTGACTGTAATAAATTGATGCATGATCAATTGCACAAAGACTAAGGTTGGGTACAACTGTGGCTTTATTACAGTCAGATGCGAGGCCTCCTGCTGTAGCTGGCGAAATGGCAGGGCACTGGAGGTCATGCATATTTATACAGATCTCCGTGGGCGGAGCCAGCCGGCAGGAGCTACCGGCGAACCTGTAGTGCAGGTCCCACCTTACATCTCCTATTACAGTGGATCACCACAAGGCAGTTGAACGCGAATGTGCGGAGGCTCCTGAACGTTATTATGATGCCGGCAAGGGAGGGGGAGGCGGAGATAGTGGCGGCGATGGACGCTGAGAAGGCCTTCGATAGGGTAGAGTGGGGGTACTTGTGGGAGGTGCTGTAGAGGTTCGGGTTTGGGGAGGGGTTCGTCAGGTGGGTTAGGCTGTTGCACGAGGTCCCGATGGCGAGTGTGGCCACGAACAAGAGGAGGCCTGAGTACTTTCGGTTGCATCGAGGGACGAGGCAGGGGTGTCCCCTGTCCCCCCTGCTCTTCGTACTGGCGATTGAACCCCTGGCTATGGCACTGAGGGAGTCAAGGAACTGGAGGGGGCTGGTGCTGGGTGGGAAGGAGCATAGGGTGTCGCTCTATGCGGACGACTTGTTGCTATATGTGGCGCACCCAGTGGGGGGCATGCCGGAGGTAATGAGGATCCTCAGGGAGTTGGGGGATTTCTCAGGGTACAAGCTCAACATGGGGAAGAGCAAGTTGTTCATGGTTCACCCAGGGGACCAGGAGAGGGGGATTAGCGAGCTCCCACTAAAAAGGGCGGAGAGGAGCTTCAGGTATTTAGGGGTCCAGGTGGCCAGGAGCTGGCGGGCCCTGCATAGACTTAATTTCACGAGGCTGGTGGAGCAAATGGAGGAGGAGTTTAAGAGGTGGGACGCGTTGCCGCTGTCCCTGGCTGGAAGGGTGCAGTCAGTCAAGATGACGGTGCTCCTCAGGTTTTTGTTCCTGTTCCAGTGCCTCCCCATTCGTATCCCAAATGCCTTCTTTAGGCGGGTCAACAGGAGCATAAAGGGGTTTGTGTGGGCGCGAGGGACTCCGAGGGTGAGAAGGGTTTTCCTGGAGCGGAGTAGGGATGGGATGGGGCTGCGGCTGCCCAACCTCTGCGGATACTACTGGGACGCCAATGTGGCGATGGTGCGCAAGTGGGTGATGGAGGGGGAGGGGGTGGCATGGAAGAGACTGGAGATGGCGTCTTGTGAGGATATGAGTCTGGAGGCGCTGGCATCGGCACCGCTGCCGCTCCCTCCAATGAGGTATACCACGAGCCCGGTGGTGGCGGCTACCCTCAAAATCTGGGGGCAATGGAGGTGGCACAGGGGGGAAGTGGGGGCCTCGGTGTGGACCCCGATACGGGGGAACCACCGGTTTGTCCCAGGGAGAATAGATGGGAGGATTTTCAGGGTGGCACAGGGCAGGGATAAGAAGGTTGGGGGACCTGTTTGTGGACGGGAAGTTCGCGAGCCTGGGTGAGCTGGAGTAGAAGTACGGGCTCCCCCCAGGAAACACCTTTAGGTATCTACAGGTAAGGGCGTTTGCCAGGCGGCAAGTGGTGGGATTCCCGCTGCTGCCGCCACGCACGGTACAGGACAGGGTGCTCTCGAGGGTGTGGGTTGGAGAGGGGAAGATCTCGGCAAACCACACCTCTATGTTCTGGGCATGCCCAGCGCTGGAGGAATTTTGGAAGGGCGTAGCGAGGACGGTGTTCGGGGTGGTAGGATCCAGGGTCAAACCGGGCTGGGGGCTCACAATATTTGGGGTTGCAGAGGAGCCGGGAGTGCAGGAGGCGAAAGAGGCTGGTAATCTGGCCTTTGCGTCCCTGGTAGCCCGGTGAAGGATTCTTCTTCAGTGGAAGGATGCGAGGCCCCCAAGTGTGGAATCCTGGATCAACGATATGGCAGGGTTTATTAAATTGGAGAGGGTTTTTCAGGTGGTGGCAACCGTTCTTAGACTTCCTGGCAGAACGGTAGACAATGGTCAGCAGCAGCAGCAACCAAGGGGGGAGGGGGGGTTCTATTTTATTTTTGTTTGGCTATACTGGGGGATCTGAGGGGGTGTATATATTTGCTCTGTTTGCTATGTGTTTTGGCGGGTGTTAATTTATTATTTATGTATGGGGGGAGGGGGGCACTGGGTTGTTTTGTTTTGTATTTAATTCTATTGGGTTCCTTTTACATTTTGTTGTTGCTATTTTGTGAAAACTTAAATAAAACTTTTTTTTTTAAGTTCTCCAATGAGGTGTAAACTCAAAATGGACACTTTGGGTATGGGGGGTTGGGGGTATCGGGGCTGCGGAGAGTGGGGTGGGGGACTGACGAGCGCGGGTCCGCAATGCTAGCCCCTGTACCGGGGGCAACCCAGCCCCCTTCCTGTCTGCCCATAACTCCCACTGACCGCAGAGGCTTCTGGCCGTGCGGCTGAAGGTTATTGCTCATAGGGAATTGGCAGTCGAGGTTAAGTGAGCACTTCACACATCCCAAATGGGTCCCGATGGGCGGGCGGGCCATGTTGCGTGTGCGGCTCATTGTCTAGCATCCCAATAATCACACCTTGATTCCTGGACACTGTTCTTGAACACATGCAGCAGCCAACATCCGAACACCCAGGGGATGGGTCCCAGCCCATGGTGCCATCCCACTATCCCTACCCTCCACCCTAACCCCCACAAAGCCCCCTCCTCCTCTCCAACCAATGCACACTCCACTCCTTACCCCTACCTACTCTTTGCCTTCTTAGCTCTACCGCTCCATCTAGGTGTGTCCCCAGATTGGATATCAGAGGTGGAGGCAGCCAACTGCTTACCTCGTCCCGTGATCTTCAATATGCCTGGCGGGCATCCTCTGAGGGCCGGAGGGCCCAAGCGCTCTTCTCAGAAGCACATACCGTGCTGTCCTGCTCTGGGCGCTGGCTGCGAGACGTGACCTCATCAGAGGAGTGGAACTCGGGGGAGCTGGTGGCCAACGTCACCACTCCATAGGACCGGTTCGGGTTGGCACCCAACACCCCCTCCTCATGGTTGGTGCCCATAGGGTCCTGGGATCCACCTTTTGGATGGGGGGCAGCTGGTTCGAGCCCCGGCTGCCCCTATATCATCTGGCTCTGGCGGCTCCCCAATGTCGGCACCATGGTGTTGACACCCTCGGCGATGCTCCTCAATGATTGGGCCATGCTCTGCAATGACTTGGCAATGCCCACCTGCAACTGGGACAGGCTCCACAGTGCCTTGGCCTTCCCCATTTTTGAGCGGGACATGTCCCGCAGCACGTCATCAAGGTCAGCATGGCACTGGGTCACATCCCCCATCGAGTTGGACAGTCTGCCGAGACCCTCAGCCATTGCCATCATCAACTGTGTGACGCCTTCGACACCTTAAACCATACTACCAAAGGCATGCACCAGGCTCTCCACTGCGATTGCCACTCTAGCAGTGTTGGACTCGGTGCCACACATTGCCAGTGGCATCTCCTGCACCCATAGCCTCTGGGACTCCTCCAATTGGCTATGGACCTGCTGGAGTGTTGCTGACACCTCCCTCAGAATATCATGGCTGCACCCTATTGTCTCCATCGGTTCCAGAATAGCCTGGTCCAGAGGCTCAGCTTTGGCTGGGACCCAGTTGGGTCCTGTATCCAGCAGTCCTACGACTGCTGTGTTGCCTGGGGTTTCCTGCCCCCACCTGATGTGCATCAGCAACTGTGGTGCTGCTCACCAGATTGTGCCCCAGAAGCCTGACCACTAATCCACTAATGTTTCCCACCGAGGTGCGTGTATCTGTGCTGGTGGAGGGCGGGGATGATAGTTGTGATGCATCGACTGTGGCACCCTCGGAGCTCTCCTCCGAGGTGCTCTCATTGGAGGCAGGGGTCGGGTCTATCCCAGATTGGCTGGTGCCATCGGCTAGAGGACCTGCGGGACATTGGACATGTGGTCAGTGGGAGGGATGAGTCAGTCTGTATGGGCAATAACAGCTCACGTGTGACAGTCCATCCAGGTGGTGCCCGGTGGATCCTCACCTCTGCACCTCCACATTGGTGACGGCTCTTTCCTCGGCCATCCCCGTCGAATGTTGTGAGGATTCTAATGTCTGGCATGTCTCCGCCAGTCTGGGCCCTCTCCTGGCGATTGTGGGAGAGCTTTACTTGCGGAGACTCAGAGAGGGCATCGTTAGCCACACACGTGGGGCACAGTGTTGCGGGGGGGGGGTTAAGGGAGGGTTGGGGTGATGGGAGGGTTGGGGGGAAGGGAGGGGGTTGTGAAGGATGGGTTGGGGGCAGATGAAGGGTTGAGGAGCTGGGCACATTGGGGGGTGAAAGGTTCTGGGTGGGGGGGGGCTGCGGGTTAGTGTCAACTCCTCCGTGCTGTCCAGTGTAAGTCATTGATCTTCTTACGGCACTGGAGACCTGTCCTCCTGGTCACGCTAGCCAAGCTTATAGCCACTGCCACTTTGCCCCAGGCGGCATTGGCTGCCCTGTGACTAAACCTCCAAGACTCTCGGGGGAGCAGGACATCCCTCCAGGCCTCCACCGCATCTAGGAGCTTTCCCAGGTCTGCATCCCCAATTTGCGGGGCCGATCTTCTGGTGCTACGGTTGCGAGCTGAGTGGGATGGGCTGTGCAAGTGCCGTTTAAATGCTGCTTGACCTTGTTGGTGGGGTGGGGGCCAGGGTTAGGATTAGGGTTGGGGAAGGTGAGGATTCGGGTTGGGGAGCGAATCGGCTGGCGAGCCTTCATTTGCGGCGTGAAGCCCATGGGGCCTCGTTAAGTGGACCAATTAACATTGTATTGCGTTGCTGGCCTTGTGGGGCCGAGCGCCGGGAAGATCGCGACAGTTCCCACTCGCTTCCACACTCGGAAATCTTTCCAGAGAATCGCGCCCTTTACTTCAGAACAAAATAAAGTTGAAAGGTCAGGTGACCTTTTCCTTTCTGCCAATACACATGGAACAACAAAATTCCCCCCACCCCCAACCCCACTTCCTGAGTTCATCTTGTCTGAACAAGTCTTGGCAAAGTCAGTAAAATGCACATAAAGTTCCCGGACATCTTTGAGAAGTCATTAAAGTGGAAAAAACCATTGTTATGAAAAGGCCCTTCCCTTCTAATAATTAAAGAAACTGATTTCATAATGCTGTTGGCAGTCTTTCGACTCTAGAGGTTGAGTCCAGAGGATGGGTGTGAAAAAACTTTATTTTATCATAAAATAATAGGAAATAGGATCAGGAGTAGGTCATTTGGCCCTTCGAACCTGCTCAACCATTCATTATGATCATGGCCGATCATCCAACTCAGTGACCTGCTCCTGCTATTTCCGTATTTCCTTTGATCCCTTCAGCCGCTAGAGCTACACAGAACTCCTTCTTGAAAACATACAATGGGCTGGATTCTCCCGGAATGCATTCCCCAATGGGACAGAGAATCGGGCGTCGGAGCAAAATGTGGATCGGTGCAGGGTGCCAACCCGAACGCCTTACTCCAACTTCCTGCTGGTGGCGTGAACGAGTTCCATGCCACACACCAGCAGGAACATGTAACTAAATGCAAATGAGTCATAATGACACATTTGCATCTATTTAGCGGGCCTGGCACTCTATGCTCCGGCCTCCCGTGACTCTCTGGTCCCATGGCAGGGAATCACATGGGTGCAGTTCACTTGTTGTCGCTGCAATTGTGACCCTGGTATGGTGGACCGCCCCTTGGCCCACCGTGAGGTCCACCATGCCAGGTCCATGAAGGTAGAGACTATCCAAACCCATCTGAGGCCCAATTACTCCCCGCACATCGGGCCCGACCCCTCACCCCCGCACCGGACAGCAGCCGCTAACCCCCAGATTGCCTGAGCCCCCATCCCCAGGGACCTCTGTAATAGGGAGATCCCCCCAGGGACTCCTGTAATAGGGAGACCTCCTACAGGAACTCCTGTAAAAGGAGACCCTCACAAGGACCCCTGTGATAGGAAAACCCCCCACTGGGATGCCTGTAATAGGAAACCCCCCCACTAGGATGCCTGTGATATGGAGACCCCCCCACTGGGAAGCATGTGATAGGGAAACCCCCTACTGGGATGCCTGTAATAGGGAGATCCCCCACAAGGACCCCTGTGATAGAGAGACTCTCCACTGGGGTGCCTGTAATAGGGAGACCCCACACCAGGATCCCTGTGATAGAGAGACTCTCCACTGGGGTGGCTGTAATAGGGAGACCCCACACCAGGACCCCTGTGATAGGGAGACCCCCACTGAGATGCCTGTAATAGGGGGATCCCCTCCACAAGGACCCCTGGAATAGGGAGACCCCCCACAAGGTCCCCTGTGATAGGGAGACCCCCCCACTGGGATGCCTGTGATAGGGGGACCCCCCCACAGGGGGCTCACATGGAAAGGCACTCACATAAGGGAATGTGCATGGGTGGATGTCCCATGCCTTGAAAGGGCAATGGGTCAGGACATTGAGAGGACTCCTCATTGCTCAAAGGTCTGTTTCCTCCTTTTCAGTTCTTGGAGTGTGAAGATGATAGAGCCAGTGTAGTTGGCTGTTCTTCTGATTGCAGTGGAACAGGAGAGGGGGCTGCATGTGGACAGGATCACTGCCCTGCAGGGGAGGAGGTGGCAGGGCCTGCTAACTTACTGGGGCAGGATCACACATTTAAATGGCTCAGAGGTGACACTACCACACACAGATAGGAGAACAACATACTGCCAGATGATGGAGAATCAGTGCCGGAGACGGCTGCGTCTGTCCCGAGAGATGGTGGACCACCTGTGCCAGGCCATGCGGGAGTTGGTACCACATGGGTTGGGAGGTCACCCATTGCCTGTAGCCCTTAAGGCAACAGCTGTGCTGAACAGTTGTGCTAGCAGCCCATTTCAGGGCTGGACGAGGCACTTGTGTAGCATTTCCCAGTCCGCTGCACGCAAGTGAAAATGGGAGATGATTGATGCACTACTTGGAACGGCTCATAACTACATAAACTTTGACCGGGACCAGACTAGCCAGACACCAGACACCAGGGCCATGTGCTTCGCTCGCATGGCTGGCCTGCGCCAACTGAAGGGTCTGATTGATTGCACGCATGTGGCTCTGCGTTCCCCATGGTGGCATGGGGTGCCCTTCATGAGCGAAAAGGAATTCCCTCAATGTACAGAACATCTGTGACGATGTGAAGCGCATTGTGCAGGTATGTGCCTGTCTCCTGGGGGGCATCCATGGCAGCTATAATCTTGAACGCACTCAGATCCCGATCATCTCAGAGGGAGACCAGCAGCAGGAGGGATGGCTCCTCAGCGACAAGGGGTACCCCCTCAGGAAGTGCCGAATGATGTCAGTGCAGAGGCCACAAACACTGGGGGGAACTCATTACAGCGAGGCTCCTGCATTTACACGTGCCCTGGTTGAGCAGATGATTGGCCTGCTGAAGATGCGCTTCCAGTGCCTAGACTGATCAGGGGGAGCCAACCAGTACATCCCCCAGAGGGTTTCGCCCATCATCGTGGTGTGCTGCACATTCCATAACCTGGCACCAAAATGTCGTTGAGCTGCATCTTTTCATAGGAGATTGGGGATGAGCCAGCACTGCACCTCCAGCCTGTAGCGCACAAAGACTCAGAGAGACGAATAGAGTGAAGTCAATGAGGCTTTATTAAGCGTGTCTGTTCCCCCGCAGCTCGATAGTAGAATGGCCTGCGGGGGAGGACTCCGGCTTCTTATACTCCGCCTTCAGGGCGGAGCTAGAGGTCAACGGCCAACCAAGACCCGGGATCTGTCAGCCAATGACATTAGGGCTTCCAGTCCCACATGACCCCTAATACATACTACCACATTCACCCCTTGTCAAAAATGAACCTGGCGGGGTGATGCTTCGCATGGTGGTAAGGGTTTACAGGGCTGGTCCTGGGGGGAAAACATTCATATAGCAATACAGTATGTACAATTTTGTCCTGTTTCAACTATTTACAGAAGGTATCGGGAGAAAAAGCAAAATGTTCTTGTGAAAAGTCCATATATTGATTTAGATCGACGCCACGAGTCGGTCGGGCGGTCTGGTCGTCCGTGTCGATCGCCTCGGCCCCGGTGGTGGTGGTGGTGCATGTACCGTTGTCGTCTCCGGGAGCCTTACGGTTTCAGCTTGGGCTTTATTCTTGGTCGGGCCTGAGGGGAGGGGAACCGATCCTCCTGGGAAGGGGGTGGTCGCGGGGTGCGGCGGTGGCAGGAAGGGGTTGGGTGAATGGTGTCGGGGGGGTGTGTGTGTTGCCGGCGGGCGCCAGATCCCGCAGGGAGACCGTGTCCTGTCGGCCGTCGGGGTACTCCACGTAAGCGTACTGCGCGTTCGCGTGGAGGAGGTGAACCCTTTCGACCAACGGGTCCGCCTTGTGTGCCCGCACATGCTTTCGGAGCAGGATGGGTCCTGGGGCCGCCAGCCAGGTCGGCAGCGACGTTCCAGAGGAGGACCTCCTAGGGAAAACAAGGAGACGCTCATGAGGCGTTTGATTAGTGCTCGTACATAATAACGACCGGATGGAGTGGAGAGCGTCCGGGAGGACCTCCTGCCACCGTGGAACTGGGAGGTCCCTGGACCGTAGGGCCAGTAGGACGGCCTTCCAGACCATGCCGTTCTCCCTCTCTACTTGCCCGTTCCCCCGGGGGTTGTAGCTGGTCGTCCTGCTTGAGGCTATGCCCATGCTGAGCAGGAACTGGCGCAGCTCGTCACTCATGAAAGAGGACCCCCTGTCGCTGTGGACGTATGCGGGGCAACCGAACAGTGTGAAGGTGCTGTTCAGGGCTTTAATGACTGTGGCCGCGGTCATGTCAGAGCAGGGGATGGCGAATGGGAAGCGGGAGTACTCATCCACCACTTTAAGGAAGTATGTGTTGCGGTCGGTGGAGGGGAGGGGCCCTTTGAAATCCAGACTAAGGCGTTCAAAGGGGCGGGAAGCCTTAATCAGGTGCGCATCATCCGGCCTGAAAAAATGCGGTTTGCATTCTGCGCAGATGTGGCAGTCCCTTGTGACTGTACGGACCTCCTCTAAAGAGTATGGGAGGCTGCGGGACTTGATAAAGTGGAAAAACCGAGTGACCCCCGGGTGGCAGAGGTCCTCGTGGAGGGTTTGGAGGCGGTTAATTTGTGCGTTGGCACATGTACCGCGGGATAGGGCATCGGGCGACTCGTTCAGCTTTCCGGGACGATACAAGATCTCATAGTTGAAGGTGGCGAGCTCGATCCTCCACCTTAAGATCTTGTCGTTTTTGATTTTGCCCCGCAGTGCATTATCAAACATGAAGGCTACCGACCGTTGGTCGGTGAGGAGCGTGAATCTCCTGCCGGCCAGGTAATGCCTCCAATGTCGCACAGCTTCCACTATGGCTTGGGCTTCCTTTTCCACTGAGGAGTGGCGGATTTCTGAAGCGTGGAGGGTTCGGGAGAAAAAGCCACGGGTCTGCCCGCTTGGTTAAGGGTGGCCGCTAGAGCTACGTCGGAGGCGTCGCTCTCGACCTGGAAGGGGAGGGACTCATCGATGGCGCGCATCGTGGCCTTTGCGATATCCGCTTTGATGCGGCTGAAGGCCTGGCAAGCCTCTGTCGACAGAGGGAAGGTCGTGGTCTGTATTAGGGGGCAGGCCTTGTCTGCGTACTGGGGGACCCACTGGGCGTAGTATGAAAAAGACCCAGGCAGCGTTTCAGGGCTTTTGAGCAGTGCGGGAGGGGAAATTCCATGAGGGCGCGCATACGTTCAGGGTCGGGGCCTATTATCCCATTGCGTACTACGTAGCCCAGAATGGCTAGCCGGTTGGTGCTAAAAACGCACTTGTCCTTGTTGTACGTGAGGTTCAAGGCTTTGGCGGTCTGGAGGAATTTTTGGAGGTTGGTGTCGTGGTCCTGCTGGTCGTGGCCGCAGATGGTTACATTGTCGAGATACGGGAACGTGGCCCGCAACCCATGTTGATCAACCATTCGGTCCATCCCCCGTTGGAAGACCGAGACCCCGTTTGTGACGCCAAATGGGACCCTTAGGAAATGGTATAATCGCCCGTCTGCCTCGAAGGCTGTGTACTTGCGGTCACTTGGGCGGATGGGAAGCTGATGGTAGGCAGACTTGAGGTCCACGGTGGAGAAGACTTCGTATTGGGCAATCCGATTGACCATGTCGGATATGCGGGGGAGAGGGTACGCGTCTAGTTGTGTGTACCTGTTGATGGTCTGGCTATAGTCTATGACCATCCTTTGTTTCTCCCCTGTCTTCACTACTACCACCTGTGCTCTCCAGGGACTATTGCTGGCCTGGATTATGCCTTACTTTAGCAGCCGCTGGACTTCGGACCGAATGAAGGTCCGGTCCTGGGCGCTGTACAGTCTGCTCCTAGTGGCGACGGGTTTGCAATCCGGGGTGAGGTTCGCAAACAAGGACGGGGGTTGCACCTTGAGGGTTGCGAGGCCGCAGATAGTGAGTGGGGGTATTGGGCCGCCGAATTTGAACGTAAGGCTCTGTAGATTGCACTGGAAATCTAATTCCAGTAATGTGGGGGCGCAGAGTTGGGGAAGGACGTGTAGTTTGTAGTTTTTGAACTCCCTCCCCTGCACCGTTAGGGTAACTATGCAGAACCCTTTGATCTGTACGGAGTGGGATCCTGCAGCTAGGGAAATCTTTTGTGCGCTGGGATAGGTGGTCAAGGAACAGCGTCTTACTGTGTCGGGGTGGATAAAGCTCTCCATGCTCCCGGAGTCGACTAGGCATGGTGTCTCGTGCCCGTTTATTAGCACCGTTGTCGTTGTCGTCTGGAGTGTCCGGGGCCGAGCTTGATCGAGCGTTATTGAAGCGAGACGTGGTTGTAGTAGTGGAGCGTCTTCCTCGAACCCCGTGGAGCCGTCGACACTGGGGTCCGTTGTTGCCGTCCAAGATAGCGTCGGGGATGAACAAAATGGCTGCCCCCATACATCGCACATGGCTGGGGGGTCACAAGATGGCGGCGGGTGTGGACAAAATGGCCGCCCCTTGCGTCGTACAGGTCTGGTATGGTCCAAGATGGCGGCGTCCTTCCTCCCCTCGTGGTGGCCTGGACCCAAAATGGCGGCGTCTGCGGGTCGCACATGGGGCGCTGGGGGGGTTGGGGAGCGTTAGGACCGCGCGGGGCTCCCTCATCTCTCGGGACAGCGGTGGTCGGGACCCAAATTGGTCGCGCCGGCGGGTCATACGTGGGGACGGGAGGGGGGCGTTGGGGAGCGTAAGCGGCGTGCAAGGCTCCCTGTTCACCCGGGACCGCGGTGGTCGGGACCCAGAGTGGTTGCGCCTGCGGGTCGTACATGGGGCGCTGGGGGGGTTGGGGAGCGTAAGCGGCGTGCAGGGCTCCCTGTTCTCCCGGGACAGCGGCGACCTCGCGGGACCGGCACACAACCGCAAAATGGCCCTTTTTTCCGCAGCTCTTGCAGATTGCTGCGCGGGCCGGGTAGCGCTGCCGGGGGTGTTTCGCCTGGCCGCAGAAATAGCAGCGGGCGCCCCCGGTGCAACTTGGCGTTTGGACCGCGCAAGCCTGTGGGGTGTCCGGGGGGGGGTGGGTTTGTCGCGACGGGTACGTACGGAGCCCAATGGGCTGCAGCGCGGTTGGGGCCGTAGGCGCGGGTATTCCACGCGGCCACGTCTAGGGAGGCTGCTAGGTCCCGTGCCTCTGAGAGTCCTAGCGACTCTTTTTCTAGAAGTCTTTGGCGGATTTGGGAGGAATTCATACCTGCCACAAAAGCATCGCGCATTAACATGTCCGTGTGTTCATTTGCATTCACCGAAGGGCAGCTGCAGGCTCGTCCCAAAATCAGCAGCGCGGCGTAGAATTCGTCAATCGATTCTCCGGGACTTTGCCGTCTCGTCGCGAGCTGGTAGCGAGCGTAGATTTGGTTAACTGGGCGGACATAGAGACTTTTCAGTGCTGCGAACGCCGTCTGGAAATCCTCCGCGTCTTCGATGAGGGAGAAAATCTCCGTGCTTAACCTCGAGTGCAGGACCTGTAGTTTTTGGTCTTCTGTGACCTGGCCGGTGGCCGTTCTGAGGTAGGCCTCAAAACAAGTCTGCCAGTGCTTGAAGGCTGCTGCCGCGTTCACTGCGTGGGGGCTGATCCTCAGGCATTCCGGGATGATCCTGAGCTCCATAGTCCTTTTTAGGCACGCTTAATAAATTGTAGCACACAAAGACTCCGAGAGACGAATAGAGTGAAGTCGATGAGGCTTTATTAAGCGTGTCTGTTCCCCCGCAGCTCGATAGTAGAATGGCCTGCGGGGGAGGACTCCGGCTTCTTATACTCCGCCTTCAGGGCGGAGCTAGAGGTCAACGGCCAACCAGGACCCGGGATTTGTCAGCCAATGACATTAGGGCTTCCAGTCCCACATGACCCCTAATACATACTACCACACAGCCTAAACATGGGGCTTGGCTGAGCATGCTGCAATTACGAAAGAGAAAATGCTGGAAAATCTCAGCAGGTCTGGCAGCATCTGTAGGGAGAGAAAAGAGCTAATGTTTTGAGTCCAGGTGACCCTTTGTCAAAGCTCATGCTGCAATTAAATGAGGGCACGGAAGCACTTTATGGGTGCATAATGTGACATTTAATACATGAAATTGGCTAACACTGGCAGTTACAATCTACTTGTGCCTAAACTCACCCGATACTCCTCCAGTCAGTCTTGCAGTCCGAGGAGGATCCTTCCCGATGTTCACAACTTTGTCTTTGTCGCTCCAGCAGCTGTGGGATGACAAAACCTGGAGTCAGGTCACCTGACCAGGGCTCAGCAGATTCCCATCTCCAGCATCCCTCCGTGTGCCGCACCCCTGGGCGTCCCTGCTTCTGTGTGCCGTGGATCATCGACTGTGAGGTGGTCAGCAGTGAGTATCCAGAAGCCTGCCTACTATTGTTTCCCATGAGGTGTGAGTATCTGTGCTGGTGGACGATGTGGCTGACAGCTGTGACACCTCTTCAATGTTATTCTCCAAGATATTTCTCTCGGAGCTGCTCATTTCCAAAGAGTGAAAGAATGGATCAGCCTAGTCAACTGATTAACCTGCAAGGGAAGCAAGGTGGCATCAGTGCAGAACAGGGGCATAAGGTTGGCAGAAAGTGAACACACATGAGGATGGGGCAACGGCTGGATTTGCTGCGGGCTCTCACTTTTGGCTCTTGCCCCCACCTCGCACAGGTGTGGTCCTGCTCCTCTCTGGCCAGTTCAAGTGCTCGTTCCTCAAATGGAGTGAGGGTCTTCATTTTGGGCATTACTCCGCAGGCTGTCACGCTGACTATGCTCGAGCCTGTCCTGCAATGAGACAGGAGGGGCGACTGCCGGCAGGATTTGTGGCAGGCCAGATGATAAGGATGTCTGGCATGTGTGGTAGGTGAGTGGGAGAAGGGATGTGAGGCGGAGAGGATCCGTTGGGAGGGATAAAAGGTGGGGGGGGGGGGGGGGCAGGGGCAGGAGGGTGAGTGTTGGGATCCGGTGAGGTGTCTGGGTGTTAGATCACTGTGGAAGTATGATGGGTGTGATAATGGACGCAGATGCATGAGAAGGGTGACGTACCCTGGCTGCAAGAAGAAGATTGTTCATCCATGCTAAATTGCCCCTTAGTATTCAAAGAGGTGCAGGTGAGGTGGATTGACCATGATTAATGAGCAGGTTATGGGGATAGGGCAGGGGAGTGGGCCTTCCTAGACTGCCCTTTTGCAGGGTCAGTGCAGACTCGATGGGCAGAATGGCCTCCTTCTTCACTGTAGTGATTCTATGTATTCTTCCTGCACTGGATCCCCAACCTCTCATGCAGTGAGTTGGTCCAATGCGGGGTTGGTGACCTTGCTGGCAGGCTGTCTGCCCATGAGAGGGTAAAATATGTTGTGACTCTGCTCCACCCCATCCTGCATCTTGGTCAGGGCTCCCGTTGAAAATCATGGGGTTGTCTTTCTGGCTGTCAGCCCCCAATTGGACTTGGAATAAGTGCTGGGGAGTGCTGGCAAAGTGTTTAAAAGTCACGTCCTGATTGCTAAGATCAAGTAATGCCGGGATGAGCGAATCAGAGGCAGGCTGCCACGGGCACACTGTGCAACTCATGAGAATATTTTTTCCAAAAACATGGCTGAAGATTTTTCTAGCCAACGGAGCCGGCAGGATTCACTCCGGTATTCTCGCTGAAACTGACACTTTGAAAATATATCGGAAAATTCTGCCCATTGTCGTCAGTCAGTTGAGAGGTTACAATCAGGGGGAAATCACTTGTATCATCTCTGCTGTGCCGTCAGAGAGGGAATAAGTGACTGTCAGATGATCAAGGACGACCATGCAGGTAATTCAGGAATCCCCGCAGTATATCTTGCTCTTAGATCTGAATATTGGTGAGGGCATTGGCCCTTGGGTGTACAGCCAGAACCAAGTACATGGCACCATTTGTGATTCAGTCATACAACGGAGTCTGGGGGGGGGGGGGGGGGGGAGAGGGAGAGGAAAGCCTGAAGAGCAATAGTGACGGATGATTAAGACGGGTGTTTGTGAAGCTACAGATTTGATTCCAAGATGGTGTATTACATCTCCTGATGCTGGGGTCAAGATGTCATTGAGTGACTGCAGAACATCTTGAGCAGGGTTGGTGTAAAATCAGATGTGGTATGCACTGGTGCCAATGACATTGGTGCAAAGAAGGATAAGGTTCTGCAGGCAGATTTTAGGAAGCAGGGAAAGAAATTAATAAGATCTCAAAAGTAGCAATCTCCAGATTACTCCTTGCGCCATAAACTAGAGAGTATCAGGAAGATGGAGCAGATGATTGCATGGCTGAAGTGATGGTGCAGGAGGGAGGACTTCCTGGGCCATTAGGAGCAGTTCTGGGGGAGGTGGGATTTGTACAAGGCGGATGGTTTGCACCTCAACAGGTTTGGGACTAATAGCTTGGTGGGCAGCACGGTAGCACAGTGGTTAGCACAGTTGCTTCACGGCTCCAGGGTCCCGGGTTCAATTCCCGGCTTGGGTCACCGTCTGTGTGGAGTCTGCGCGTCCTCCCCGTGACTGCATGGATTTCCTCCAGGTGCTCCGGTTTCCTCCCGTAGTCCAAAGATGTGCAGGTTAGCTGGATTGGCCATTCTAAATTGCCCTTAGTGTCCAGGAAATAGGTTAGGTGGGGTTACTGGGTTACGGGGTTAGGGTGGAGGTGGGCTTAAGTAGGGTGCTCTTTCCAAGGGCCAGGGCAGACTCAATGGGCCGAATGGCCTCCTGCTGCACTGTAAATGCTATGATTCTATGATTCTAATGCTAGTGGGGAGAGTTTAAACTAGCTTGGCAGGGATAGGAACCTGAGTGGAGATTCAGAAGGAGAAGAAGCCAAAATGAAGTGAAAGGCAGGAAATTAATAATCAAGGTTGGAAGGCAGAGGAAACAAAGAGTAGAAAACAGACAACATAGGATGCGGGCAGTGCTTAATGATATATATTTTAATGCAAGGAGTCTATTGAATTAGGCAACTGAGCTGAGGGGCACAGATAGTTCAGGAATAGCAGATCAATATTCCTGATGACATGGTGTTCAGGTGAGGTGCAAACCATCCGCCTTGTACAAATCCCACCTCCCCCAGAACTGCTCCTAATGGCCCAGGAAGTCCTGGTCTCAATATTGGTCAAAGAAGCAATTCCGTCTGTGAAGAAGGATGATATGCTCAAGGGATTATCAAGTGAGGCCAGATGGAATTGAACTGAAGAAGAGTAGAGGGAAAATTATACCGTTGGACCATAGGTACCCAAACAGTCCAAGGAGACAGAAGCACAAATACGGAGGCAAATATCTGAAAGGTGAAAAAGCAATAGGACGTTAATAGTAGGAGATTTCATTTATCCTAATATTAACTGGGTTAAAAACAATGTGAAAGGTATAGAGAGCATGGAATTCTCAAAATGCATTCAAGAGAATCTTTTTAGCCAACATCTAGAAAACTCAACAAGACATGAGACAGAAAATGCTGGAAATATTTATCAAGTCTGGCAGCATCTGTGGAGAGAGAAAAACAAAATGTTACTATACCTTTAGGATGTGCTGGGATGTGGAAATCTGGCAAAATGGCACAGGAAGATAGGATGCCCAATGGCTTCCCAATGCCATGCCATTTTGCCAATGATGGGTAGGAAGCATACAATTGAGCTACTAAATGCTCAATTAAGGGCCTCTTCCTAACACCATTGGTTGCACTAGAAAGAATACAGAGGAGATATATTTAATTGTTGCTAGGAATGGATCATTTTAAGTATGAGGAAAAATTGAATAGGCTGGGGTTGTTTCTTTGTGTTATGCATCAGAGAATATATCCCTGCTGGTGAAGCATCACATGATTTGTAGTGATATCAGCTGTGCGTGGGCTTCAGTTCTCCATCTTAGATTGTATGAGCAACATCCCCGTTAAAATCTCTCCTTATATTTGTAAGGCACCTCCATACCTTTTCTCTTTGTGGCAAACTCAAAGATATAACGCTTTGGAACAGATAAGGCTGAGGGGAGATTTAATTCAGGTGCATAAAATTATGAGTGGCCGAGATAAAGTGGATGGATGATTTACTTTCGTTGGTAGAAAGGTAAATTGCCAGGAAGCATAGATTTAAAATAATTGGATAGCTTACATTAGCACTGCAATGAAGTTACTGTGAAAATCCCTTAGTCGCTACACTAAGGCAGCTATTCGGGTACACTGAGGGAGAATTCAGAATGTCCAATTCACCTAACAAGCATGTCTTTCGGGACTTGTGGGTGGAAACCGGAACACCCGGAGGGAACCCACGCAGAAACGGGGTGAAAATGCAGACTCTGCACATACAGTGACCCAAGCGGGAGCAGGGAGTCAAAAATATATTGTGCACTCAGAGGATATTGAAGGTCTGGAATTTCCTAATAAGATGGCAGAAGCTGAAACCCACATTGCATTTTTAAAAATCTTGAATATTCACCTTAAGTGCCGTTATCGACATGATTAAAGACCAAGATCTGGAACTGAGGTTGGACTGGATTGATAGAATCATAGAATTTATACTGCAGAAGGAGGCCATTTGGCCCATCGAGTCTGCACCGGCCCTTGGAAAGAGCATCATACTTAAGCCCATTCCTCCACCCTATCTCTGTAACCCAGTAACCTATTGTAGCGCACAAAGACTCCGTGAGACGAATAGAATGAAGTCGATGAGGCTTTATTAAGCGTGTCTGTTCCCCCGCAGCTCGATAGTAAACTGGCCTGCGGGGGAAGACTCCGGCTTCTTATACTCCACCTTCAGGGCGGAGCTAGAGGTCAACAGCCAACCAGGACCCAGGATCTGTCAGCCAATGACATTAGGGCTTCCAGTCCCACATGACCCCCAATACATACTACCACATTCACCCCTTGTCAAAAATGAACCCGGCGGGGTGATGCTTCGTATGGTGGTAAGGGTTTACAGGGCTGGTCCTGGGAGGAAAAGAAAAAAAACATTCGCAAGGCAATAGAGTATTGTACAATTTTGTCCTGTTGCAACTATTTACAGAGGGGATGGGAAGAAAAGCAAAATGTTCTTGTGAAAGTCCATATTTAGTTTTAGATCGACGCCACGAGTCGGTCGGGTGGTCTGGTCGTCCGTGTCGATCGCCTCGGCCCCGGTGGTGGTGGTGCTTGTACCGTTGTCGTCGCCTCCAGGAGCCTTACGGTTTCAGCTTGGGCTTTATTCTTGGTCGGTGCTGAGGGGAGGGGGACCGATCCTCCTGGGAAGGGGGCGGTCGCGGGGTGCGGCGGTGGCAGGAAGGGGGGGGGTTGGGTTGATGATGTCGGGGGGGGTGTGCGTGTTGCCGGCGGGCGCCAGATCCCGTAGGGAGACCGTGTCCTGTCAGCCGTCGGGGTACTCCACGTAGGCGTACTGGGGGTTCGCGTGGAGGAGGTGAACCCTTTCGACCAACGGGTCCGCCTTATGTGCCCGCACATGCTTTTGGAGTAGGATGGGTCCTGGGGCCGCCAGCCAGGTCGGCAGCGACGTTCCAGAGGAGGACCTCCTAGGGAAAACAAGGAGATGCTCATGAGGCGTTTGATTAGTGCTCGTACATAATAACGACCGGATGGAGTGGAGAGCGTCCGGGAGAACATCCTGCCACCGTGAAACTGGGAGGTCCCTGGACCGTAGGGTCAGTAGGACGGCCTTCCAGGCCGTGCCGTTCTCCCTCTCTACTTGCCCGTTCCCCCGGGGGTTGTAGCTGGTCGTCCTGCTTTAGGCTATGCCCTTGCTGAGCAGGAACTGGCGCAGCTCGTCACTCGTGAAAGAGGACCCCCTGTCGCTGTGGACGTAAGCGGGGTAACCGAACAGTGTGAAGATGCTGTTCAGGGCTTTAATGACTGTGGCTGCGGTCATGTCAGAACAGGGAATGGCAAAAGGGAAGCGGGAGTATTCGTCCACCACATTAAGAAAATATGCGTTGCGGTCGGTGGAGGGGAGGGGCCCTTTGAAATCGAGACTGAGGCGTTCAAAGGGGCGGGAAGCCTTAATCAGGTGCGCTCCATCTGGCCTGAAAAAATGCGGCTTGCATTCCGCGCAGATGTGGCAGTCCCTTGTGACTGCACGGACCTCCTCTAAAGAGTATGGGAGATTGCGGGACTTGATGAAGTGGTAAAACCGAGTGACCCCCGGGTGGCAGAGGTCCTCGTGGAGGGTTTGGAGGCGGTTAATTTGTGCGTTGGCACATGTGCCGCGGGATAGGGCATCGGACGGCTCGTTCAGCTTTCCGGGACGATACAAAATCTCATCGTTGAAGGTGGAGAGCTCGATCCTCCACCTTAAGATCTTGTCGTTTTTGATTTTGCCCCGCTGTGCATTATCGAACATGAAGGCTACCGACCGTTGGTCCGTGAGGAGAGTGAATCTCCTGCCGGCCAGGTAATGCCTCCAATGTCGCACAGCTTCCACTATGGCTTGGGCTTCCTTTTCTACTGAAGAGTGGCGGATTTCTGAGGCGTGGAGGGTCTGGGAGAAAAAGGCCACGGGTCTGCCCGCTTGGTTAAGGGTGGCCGCTAGAGCTACGTCGGAGGCGTCGCTCTCGACCTGGAAGGGGAGGGACTCGTTGATGGCGCGCATCGTGGTCTTTGCGATGTCCGCTTTGATGCGGCTGAAGGCCTGGCAAGCCTCTGTCGACAGAGGGAAGGTCGTGGTCTGTATTAGGGGGCGGGCCTTGTCTGCGTCCTGGGGGACCCACTGGGCGTAGTATGAAAAGAACCCCAAGCAGCGTTTCAGGGCTTTTGGGCAGTGCGGGAGGGGAAATTCCATGAGTGCGCGCATACGTTCGGGGTCGGGGCCTATTATCCCATTGCGCACTACGTAGCCCAGAATGGCTAGCCGATCGGTGCTAAAAACGCACTTGTCCTCGTTGTACGTGAGGTTCAAGGCTTTGGCGGTCTGGAGGAATTTTTGGTGGTTGGCATCGTGGTCCTGCTGATCGTGGCCGCAGATGGTTACATTGTCGAGATACGGGAATGTGGCCCGCAACCCATGTTGATCAACCATTCGGTCCATCTCCCGTTGGAAGACCGAGACCCCGTTTGTGACGCCAAAAGGGACCCGTAGGAAATGGTATAATCGCCCGTCTGCCTCGAAGGCTGTGTACTTGCGGTCACTTGGGCGGATGGGGAGCTGATGGTAGGCGGACTTGTGGTCCACGGTGGAGAAGACTTTATATTGGGCAATCCGGTTGACCATGTCGGATATGCGGGGGAGAGGGTACGCGTCTAGTTGTGTGTACCTGTTGATGGTCTGGCTATAGTCAATGACCATCCTTTGTTTCTCCCCTGTCTTCACTACTACCACCTGCGCTCTCCAGGGACTATTGCTGGCCTGGATTATGCCCTCCTTTAGTAGCCGCTGGACTTCGGACCGAATGAAGGTCCGGTCCTGGGCGCTGTACCGTCTGCTCCTAGTGGCGACGGGTTTGCAATCCGGGGTGAGGTTCGCAAACAAGGACGGGGGTTGCACCTTGAGGGTTGCGAGGCCGCAGATAGTGAGTGGGGGTATTGGGCCGCCGAATTTGAACGTAAGGCTCTGTAGATTGCATTGGAAATCTAATCCCAGCAAGGTGGGGGCACAGAGTTGGGGAAGGACGTTTAGTTTGTAGTTTTTGAACTCCCTCCCCTGCACCGTTAGGGTAACTATGCAGAATCCCTGGATCTGTACGGAGTGGGATCCTGCAGCTAGGGAAATCTTTTGGGCAGTGCGGGAGGGGAAATTCCATGAGTGCGCGCATACGTTCAGGGTCGGGGCCTATTATCCCATTGCGCACTACGTAGCCCAGAATGGCTAGCCGATCGGTGCTAAAAACGCACTTGTCCTCGTTGTACGTGAGGTTCAAGGCTTTGGCGGTCTGGAGGAATTTTTGGAGGTTGGCGTCGTGGTCCTGCTGATCGTGGCCGCAGATGGTTACATTGTCAAGATACGAGAAATTGTAGCGCACAAAGACTCCGTGAGACGAATAGAGTGAAGTCGATGAGGCTGGTCCTGGGAGGAAAAGAAAAAAAACATTCGCAAGGCAATACAGTATTGTACAATTTTGTCCTGTTGCAACTATTGACAGAGGGTATGGGAAGAAAAGCAAAATGTTCTTGTGAAAGTCCATATTTAGTTTTAGATCGACGCCATGAGTCGGTCGGGTGGTCTGGTCGTCCGTGTCGATTGCCTCGGCCCCGGTGGTGGTGGTGCTTGTACCGTTGTCGTCGCCTCCAGGAGCCTTACGGTTTCAGCTTGGGCTTTATTCTTGGTCGGTGCTGAGGGGAGGGGGACCGATCCTCCTGGGAAGGGGGTGGTCGGGTTGATGATGTCGGGGTTGTGTGCGTGTTGCCGGCGGGCGCCAGATCCGTAGGGAGACCGTGTCCTGTCGGCCATCGGGGTACTCCACGTAGGCGTACTGGGGGTTCGCGTGGAGGAGGTGAACCCTTTCGACCAACGGGTCCGCCTTATGTGCCCGCACATGCTTTCGGAGCAGGATGGGTCCTGGGGCCGCCAGCCAGGTCGGCAGCGACGTTCCAGAGGAGGACCTCCTAGGGAAAACAAGGAGATGCTCATGAGGCGTTTGATTAGTGCTCGTACATAATAACGACCGGATGGAGTGGAGAGCGTCCGGGAGGACCTCCTGCCACCGTGAAACTGGGAGGTCCCTGAACCGTAGGGCCAGTAGGACGGCCTTCCAGACCATGCCGTTCTCCCTCTCTACTTGCCCGTTCCCCCGGGGGTTGTAGCTGGTCGTCCTGCTTGAGGCTATGCCCTTGCTGAGCAGGAACTGGCGCAGCTCGTCACTCATGAAAGAGGACCTCCTGTCGCTGTGGACGTAAGCGGGGTAACCGAACAGTGTGAAGATGCTATTCAGGGCTTTAATGACTGTGGCCGCGGTCATGTCAGAACAGGGAATGGCAAAAGGGAAGCGGGAGTATTCGTCCACCACATTAAGAAAATATGCGTTGCGGTCGGTGGAGGGGAGGGGCCCTTTGAAATCGAGACTGAGGCGTTCAAAGGGGCGGGAAGCCTTAATCAGGTGCGCTCCATCTGGCCTGAAAAAATGCGGCTTGCATTCCGCGCAGATGTGGCAGTCCCTTGTGACTGTACGGACCTCCTCTAAAGAGTATGGGAGATTGCGGGACTTGATGAAGTGGTAAAACCGAGTGACCCCCCCGTTGGCAGAGGTCCTCGTGGAGGGTTTGGAGGCGGTTAATTTGTGCGTTGGCACATGTGCCGCGGGATAGGGCATCGGACGGCTCGTTCAGCTTTCCGGGACGATACAAAATCTCATAGTTGAAGGTGGAGAGCTCGATCCTCCACCTTAAGATCTTGTCGTTTTTGATTTTGCCCCGCTGTGCATTATCGAACATGAAGGCTACCGACCGTTGGTCCGTGAGGAGAGTGAATCTCCTGCCGGCCAGGTAATGCCTCCAATGTCGCACAGCTTCCACTATGGCTTGGGCTTCCTTTTCTACTGAAGAGTGGCGGATTTCTGAGGCGTGGAGGGTCTGGGAGAAAAAGGCCACGGGTCTGCCCGCTTGGTTAAGGGTGGCCGCTAGAGCTACGTCGGAGGCGTCGCTCTCGACCTGGAAGGGGAGGGACTCGTCAATGGCGCGCATCGTGGTCTTTGCGATGTCCGCTTTGATGCGGCTGAAGGCCTGGCAAGCCTCTGTCGACAGAGGGAAGGTCGTGGTCTGTATTAGGGGGCGGGCCTTGTCTGCGTACTGGGGGACCCACTGGGCGTAGTATGAAAAGAACCCCAAGCAGCGTTTCAGGGCTTTTGGGCAGTGCGGGAGGGGAAATTCCATGAGTGCGCGCATACGTTCAGGGTCGGGGCCTATTATCCCATTGCGCACTACGTAGCCCAGAATGGCTAGCCGATCGGTGCTAAAAACGCACTTGTCCTCGTTGTACGTGAGGTTCAAGGCTTTGGCGGTCTGGAGGAATTTTTGGAGGTTGGCGTCGTGGTCCTGCTGATCGTGGCCGCAGATGGTTACATTGTCGAGATACGGGAATGTGGCCCGCAACCCATGTTGATCAACCATTCGGTCCATCTCCCGTTGGAAGACCGAGACCCCGTTTGTGACGCCAAAAGGGACCCGTAGGAAATGGTATAATCGCCCGTCTGCCTCGAAGGCTGTGTACTTGCGGTCACTTGGGCGGATGGGGAGCTGATGGTAGGCGGACTTGAGGTCCACGGTGGAGAAGACTTTATATTGGGCAATCCGGTTGACCATGTCGGATATGCGGGGGAGAGGGTACGCGTCTAGTTGTGTGTACCTGTTGATGGTCTGGCTATAGTCAATGACCATCCTTTGTTTCTCCCCTGTCTTCACTACTACCACCTGCGCTTTCCTGGGACTATTGCTGGCCTGGATTATGCCCTCCTTTAGTAGCCGCTGGACTTCGGACCGAATGAAGGTCCGGTCCTGGGCGCTGTACCGTCTGCTCCTAGTGGCGACGGGTTTGCAATCCGGGGTGAGGTTCGCAAACAAGGACGGGGGTTGCACCTTGAGGGTTGCGAGGCCGCAGATAGTGAGTGGGGGTATTGGGCCACCGAATTTGAACGTAAGGCTCTGTAGATTGCATTGGAAATCTAATCCCAGCAAGGTGGGGGCACAGAGTTGGGGAAGGACGTTTAGTTTGTAGTTTTTGAACTCCCTCCCCTGCACCGTTAGGGTAACTATGCAGAATCCCTGGATCTGTACGGAGTGGGATCCTGCAGCTAGGGAAATCTTTTGTGTGCTGGGATAGGTGGTCAAGGAACAGCGTCTTACCGTGTCGGGGTGTATAAAGGTCTCCGTGCTCCCGGAGTCGACTAGGCATGGCGTCTCGTGGCCGTTTATTAGCACCGTTGTCGTCGTCGTCTGGAGTGTCCGGGGCCGAGCTTGAACGAGCGTGATTGAAGCGAGACGTGGTTGTAGTAGTGGAGTGTGGTCCGTTGTTGCCGTCCAAGGTGGCATCGGGGATGGACAAAATAGCCGCCCCCATACATCGCACGTGGCTGGGGGGTCGCAAGATGGCGGCGGGGTGGACAAAATGGCCGCCCCCACGCGTCGTACAGGTCTGGGGCGGTCCAAGGTGGCGGCGCCCCTCCTCCCCTCGTGGTGGCCGGGACCCAAAATGGCGGCGTCTGCGGGTCGCACATGGTGTGCTGGGGGGGCTGGGGAGCGCTAGGACCGCGAGCGCTAGGACCGCGAGCGCTAGGACCGCAAGCGCTAGGACCGCGCGGAGCTCCCTCACCGGGGACAGCGGTGGTCGGGGCCCAAGTAGGTGGTGCCGGCGGGTCAGGCGTGGGGCGCGGGGTGGGGGTTAGGGTGGCGTTAGGGACGCGCAAAACTCCCTCCTCTCCGTGGAGAGTGTTGGCCGGGACCCAAAGCGGTAGCGCCGGCGGCGGGTCATACATGGGCTGCGGGGAGGGGGGTTGGGGAGCGTAGGTGGTGTGTAGAGCTCCCAGTTCTCCCGGGACCGTGGTGGTCGGGACCCAGAGCGGCTGCGCCTGCGGGTCGTACATGGCGTGCTGGGGGCTTGGGGCGCGTAAACTGCTTGCAGGGCTCCCTGTGCTCCCGGGACAGCGGCGACCTCGCGGGACCGACACACAACCGCATAATGGCCCTTTTTCCCGCAGCTTTTGCAGATAGCTGCGCGGGCCGGGCAGCGCTGTCGGGGGTGTTTCGCCTGGCCGCAGAAATAACAGCGGGCGCCCCCGGTGCGACTCGGCGTTTGGACCGCGCAAGCCTGTGGGGTGTCCGGGGGGGGTAGGGGGTTTGCCGCGACGGGTACGTACGGGGCCCAATGGGTCGCCGCGCGGTCGGGGCCGTAGGCGCGGGTATTACGCGCGGCCACCTCTAGGGAGGCTGCTAGGGCCCGGGCCTCTGAGAGTCCTAGCGACTCTTTTTCTAGAAGTCTTTGGTGGATTTGGGAGGATTGCATACCTGCCACAAAAGCGTCGCGCATTAACATGTCCATGTGTTCGTTTGCGTTCACCGACGGGCAGCTGCAGGCTCGTCCCAAAATCAGCAGCGCGGCGTAGAACTCGTCCATCGATTCTCCGGGAGCTTGCCGTCTCGTCGCGAGCTGGTAGCGAGCGTAGATTTGGGCGGACATAGAGACTTTTCGGTGCTGCGAACGCCTTTTTGGACACTAAGGGCAGTTTATCATGGCCAATCCACCTAACCTGCACATCTTTTGACTGTGGGAGGAAACTGGAGCACCCGGAGGAAACCCACGCACACAGGGAGAACGTGCAGACTCCGCACAGACAGTGACCCGGGAATCAAACCTAGGACCTTGGAGCTGTGAAGCAACTGTGCTAACCACTGCGCTGCCCTGGATTGTTCTTTTCCAGTTGGCACTCAAACAATGGGCTGAATGACCTCCTTCTGTGCTATAAATTTCAATGGGTCTATTATTCTATTGAGTTATAGCATTTGGAACCATTCTACAGTGGCCCGGAGGCCACATGCCGTCTGTCCAGATTCTGAGTGGGGTCCATAAGACATTTTGTTGACCATTGCTCATACACAGGGTTGCAACATTCTGCTGATTTCCGTCTGTGTAATTTTTTTTCCTGCTGGTGTGACTGAAGTGATAAGCATGCAAAGCAAGGATAAGTAAAGTGATGTGCATGCTGATTACACACAACATTGACTGTGAGAGCCATGCGCTCCCCCTCCATACAAAGTGTAAATGTTTCTTTGCATTTTACCCATTGAAGTTGATTTTCTAATAATAGATGAATGATTGAGCATTTTCTGTAACTCGTTATGAAATATTCAGCGTGTATTAAACCTTATTCATGGTTAGTAAACAAGCCTAATTTCAATCTTGCAGTCCACTGAGATGAAGTGCGGCTCACTCACTGTAATGTTCTTGTCGGATGGCATGATTTATATTACAAGAACACTTAAAGCTAAAGCTATAAACGATTTATTAACATTAACTGTGGGTAAACTATATACAAAACAACAGATGAATAACAGTAAAATCAAGCACAAGCAAACTCTCTCTCGCTTCCTCCAGCCAGCCTGAGGAGTCACCTAACTCTAACAGTCACTTATATTCTAGTGAGACCCCTAGTGGTCAGTCAGTGAATTACAGCACAACCATCACTACACTCGCTAGCCTAGGTTGCCCATCACTGTTCTACAGTAGAGCTTGTATTTAAATAGAGATCATGGGTGGGATTCACCGGTTGCCAATGCCAAAATCGAGTTCAGCAATCGGCCGGAGAATACCCGATTCCAACCAAATTAGGGGTGGCGCCGCTTTCACGATGCTCCGGCCCCTCCAAAACTACGCCGCGCCACGTATCGACGGCCTCAGGACATTGCCTGAGGCCCAGCCCTGATGCTCTGCCCCCGACCAGCCGAGTTCCCGACGGTGTGGGTTGCGTGTGGTCTCACCCGTCGGGAACTCGGCTTGGCGGCTGCGGACTCAGTCCAGCGCAGCCACAGTCAGTGGAGGGACGATCCGCGGGCAAGGGGGGACATTATTTGGGGCTGGGGGCACTGTTGGGGGGTGGTCCAGGGCACGCGTGCTGGTCAAAGGGGGGCACTATTTCACGGGCTGGGTCCACGAGCGGCCTCCGCCATGGAGCATGGCGCGGCAACTGCAGGCCCCCACCGTGCGCATGCGTGACCACGGACTCAGCAATTTTCCGGGGCATATCGGCAGCTAGAGCTGGGTACTCTGCGCTGCTGTCCTGCTAGCCCCCAGCAAACCGGGGAATCGGTGGCCATTTGGGGCATTTTGCCTGGCGTAAAACGTCACCGTTCCCACGCTGTCGTGGGGACATTGCCCCAGAATCGGAGAAGCCAGCCCCATGTTTCACAGGTGTTACCCTCCTTTATCATGGCATAATTATTGACAACCTTCTATAAAAGATTAATTAAGGAGGCTTCCTCATTGTTTAACAAACTTATCCAGAGAGCAGCTGAGCCATTCGGGCCAATAATCAAGTTCAAACCTCTGGTTTGTTGATCTGAGGTTTTTCATTAGGCAGGGGAAAAGTGACCAGAGCTTTTGCTCTTGATTGCTGCCCAGGAGCTCTGATTTGAAGGATCATACATAACGAATGGCTTTCCATGAAATTACTGGTGTGAAATCAACATCATATGGAACTATGCTACATTCAGGACAGGAGGTGAGAACATTGGCAGAGAATAGCTTTACCGAGATTATGATCTGTAAACCCCCAGTTCCCCCTGCAAGTCTACAAATTAGCACCGTCTGTTTGAGACCGCCTCCAGCAAACATTCGGTAATTTGGCATGATACTGGATGTTCGAGACTTGCCACTACAAATCTTACTAATCCAATGCAGGGCAAGGTGGCACAGGGGTTAGCACTGCTGCCTCACAGTGCCAGTGATCCAGGTTAAATTTCAGCCTTGGTGGCTGTGTGGAATTTACACTTTCTCCCCATGTCTGCATGGGTTTCCTCTGGGAGCTCTGGTTTCCTCCCACGGTCCAAAGACGTGCGGGTTAGGTAGGCTGGCTATAATCAATTTCCCCTTAGTGTCCAAAGATGTGCAGGTTGAGTGGGGTTATGAGGTAACATGACAGGATGGAGGAGTGAGCCTATATGGGGTGCTCTTTCAGAGGGTAGGTGCAGATATGATGGGCTGAATGGCCTCCTTTTTCCACTTAGGAATTTGATGGTTCTACAGTTCAAATAAAATGCTGTATTTTACCTGAAACTAGCCGCTGTAAACTCTTAGGGCGTGATCTAACGGAAAGGTTTCTGGGTGGGATTTATCGTCTGTTCACGCTGGTGGGATATTCCGGTCCCACCATGGCGCGCGGGTTTCTGGCGATGAGGGGTGCAGTCAAAGGGAAATCCCGTTGTCAACGGCGGACCAGTAAATCCAGCTGGCGGGCCACGTCCACTGCCGAAAAAAACACAGCGGGTCGGTCAGTAAAGCCAGCTCTCTAAGTGTTAGTTGTGGTGGGTTTTGCTGGGAGTTCCACCCCGTCTCTGTCGGCGAGTTCCCCACCGCTATCTGATCACACTTAGTCACTTTTTGGGGCCCTGGGGAGTTTCTCCCCTGTCGAACCCACACTTGGAATTATTTTCATCACTGGCGAGCTGAATCCCCTGGTCAGACCGGCTCCTCAGAAATCGGGCCACCATTTTGAAAGAGTGCCCCGATCTCGTGGGTTTATGGGGCCCCCACACCACCTGAAGTTCTGAACCCTGCTATGGGGTCGCTGAGGGCCCCCCTTTTCAGATCTTCCCATGCCCCCTTTGGGGCCCCCCTTCCAGGACCCCACCTTCAACCCACCAAACCTTCCAGAGGCCCTTCATACTCTCTTTGTACACACCCCCAACCGTCACACCACTCCTACATCCTCCTGTCATGGGAATGACTTCTAAGGCCTGGCCCTTGGCAGTGCCACCTTGGCACTTGGGCACTGTCACCCTGGGACCCTGGCAGTGCTCCTGTCGGCTATGCAGTCCCACCCGGGCACCTTGGAAGTGCCAGGGTGGCAGTGCCAAGGTGCTAGCCTGGCAGTGCCAAGATGCCTGCAATCTAGGAGAAGGGCCAGGGGGCCACCATACCCTATCCTTGACCTCCCAGGGGCCTACAATGGCCTGAGAGACTCCTGGGGGACCATTCCATCTGGTCCACGTTTGTGTGGACCACTACTAAATGGCACCTGGGTGGGGAACTCCTAGGGAGCCCATTAGATGCTGGGAGCCTGGTAGATCCTGGGTGAGCATACCTAAGTGGGCTTAAAACCTACTTAAATGTGTGAGGCTTGGTCACGCACATTGTGGGTGGGATTCTGTTCGTGACACTTCGCAAGATCTGGGTGGATTTGGGTGGCCTGCACCTTTAGTAACCTGGTAAAAACTGCACATGAGCACAGCCTACCTGAAACACTCCAACATTAGGATTAAGATTTACCTCTAGCATATAACCTTTTGGGGGGTATGGCACTGAGTAAGGCTACAACTAAACTCAAAAACTAAACTCAAAAAACTATCAACAAAATTTTCCTTCCCCAGAAAAAAGGTGTCATAACCCACACGTCCCATTGCAAAGTGGCAATGGTTGAACTCCCCATGAGCCTTGGCGAATATGAGCTTCCTTGTTAAAGGGGCCGGAAATCCGAAACCATGTATAGTTATCTTCTGTATAAAGTCAGCCAGTTTGGTATATTCAGGAGAGGCCCGGCTGTGTAAATAATACTTATCGTAATAAAACTTTATTTCCTTTCAACAACTCGGTGTGGGCTCCTTCGTGGTGTACAAAACTGGCGATGAAGGTTCAACTGGTTTGCTGCTGGATAAAGTTTGGACTCTTTTCATTAACCATGCCTCTGTTCGGAAGATTAGATGTATTTGACGCCAATTTGGAAGATTGGACTCAGTCTGCGGAAAGAATGTGCTACTTTGTCTGGGCCAATAGTATGACAGAGAATGATCGCAAGACAGTCATTTTGCTAACTGCCTGCTACACACATACCATGGTGTGATACAAAGTCTCAGCTAACCTGTGGTGCCTGACACGCCTACTTTCGAGCAGCTAGTAACACCAGTGGCACAAAATTTCAACCTGACACCATCTGAGATTGTGCAGAGGTATCGCTTTAATGCAGCGGAAAGGACCCCCGGTGAGTCCAATTTTGTGAATATGCCACGTCACTGTCAGAAATGCTGCACGACCATTTGGTATATGGTATCAATAATGCGGCTGAACAAAAAAAAATGTTGGCCGAAATGTCCTCAAACCTGTAGCAAGTGTGGTGTTGGGCATTCTGACACACAGATGAGCCAACACAGTTGTATATGGTACAACGCTATTTTATTTAAACCTTCTATGTACAGTTTTGTCTTGATACTCTGCACGCGGGGATTCCCTGTTTGTGATGTTAAAACAGGTCGTGTCCGTGTCCTTGTCCCCAGACCTACTGTCCACCAGGTGTCGTGTTCGTGCTTTTATATGGTTCCTGTCTTTGTGTGTGATTGGTTGTGGTGTTGTGTGTTCTGATTTGTCTGTTGGTGTGTCCATCATGATGTGTGTGTTTGAATATCATGACATCCCCCTTTTTTACAAAGATATGTGCCTACGTGGTAATAAATATAATCGTGTCATGAGTGCATCTAAGAGTGTGTGTGTGTTGTGTACAGCATGTGCATATGACGTAACTATTTACATGGGGCGATGGCGGGTGCGTCACATCAACAAGGTTGTACCATAACAGAACATAAATGCGAACGAGAAAAAAAACTTGAACAGTGGTCCAGTCAGACGATATCTGGAACGATAAACAACAACAGGTTATAATACAGAAGTGTGTAACTTTTTGAACATATGAACGGTGTTATAAGTCCAGTCTAATGGGCTTGCAACGAGTTTGGGTTAACCGTCAGGGTGGCACACCACTCATCGGCTGGATTGATGGCATTGACCTTGTTGACATCGATGACGGACACGCGGAAGGCATCCTGGTCATCTGCATCACTTAACTGGAAGTCTTGATGCGTGGGCTGGACGATCCTGACTTGTCTGCGAGATTGTCGGGGATGTGCAGGATCCATGGGTTGAGCCGCACGACAGTGGGCAGCATAGTGGCCCATCTTGCCACATCTGAGGCACTGTCGGTTTTCAGCAGGACATTGCCCTTTTAAGTGTACAGCTCCACAATTGCCGCACGTCATGACGTCACGGCGTTCGTTGCGCCACTGCGCATTCGCAGTGTGATCTTGCGGTGGGCGTGCCTGCGCAGTGCGTCCCTCTTGTGGCCGTTATTTTTGGCACGCACCAGCGCGGGAGACCGCGAAAAGCGCGGGAAGCGGCCGCTCTCGTCAGGGCCGCGGGTCGGGAAGTAATCGACGGCCTGGATGCGTTCGGCGTCGTGGGCGGCCTGGCTTGCCGATTCGACGGCAGGGGACCCCCTCCGTGCCAATTCGGACGCCTGAAATCGGGCAAAACGACTGGTTGCATTCTCGTGGAGGACACAGGCTTCCACAGCAGACGCTAAGGTGAGGCCTTTTATTTTAAGAAGCTGCTGGCGTAGGCCACTGGAGGCAACGCCAAAAACAATCTGGTCCCTGATCATGGACTCTGTGGTGCTGCCGTAACCGCAGGACTGCGCTAGAATTCGGAGGTGCGTCAAAAAGGGTTGAAAAAGCTCCTCCTTACATTGCAGGCGTTGCTGAAAGAGGTATCTTTCAAAACTTTCATTCACTTCAACATTAAAGTGCTGGTCCAGTTTGAGGATGACCGTGTCATACTTGGATTGGTTTTCCCCTTCTTCGAACACCAGTGAGTTGAAGACATCGAGGGCGTGCTGCCCTGCGTAGAAGAGGAGCAGTGCAATCTTTGTTTCATCCGAGGCACTCTGTTTCTCGTTGGCTCGGATGTACAGGTCAAATCGCTGCCTGAAGAGCTTCCAATTGGTACCAAGGGTCCCCGCGACTTGCAACGGCTGCGGTTTGTCGGTGCGGTCCATGTCCAGAATGGCAGGTTAGTCGGCAGGTATCGATCCACTCCTGTACCATGTGGTGTTGGGCGTTCTGACACACAGATGAGCCAACACAGTTGTATATGGTACAACGCTATTTTATTTAAACCTTCTATGTACAGTTTTGTCTTGATACTCTGCACGTGGGGATTCCCTGTTTGTGATGTTAAAACAGGTCGTGTCCGTGTCCTTGTTCCCACCTACTGTCCACCAGGTGTCGTGTTCGTGCTTTTATATGGTTCCTGTCTTTGTGTGTGATTGGTTGTGGTGTTGTGTGTTCTGATTTGTCTGTTGGTGTGTCCATCATGATGTGTGTGTTTGAATATCATGACAGCAAGCTGTGCAAATTTCACGATCTTGCGAGAGCGCTGAGTGAGGGGTGCAGGAAATCCAGGAAATGGAGGTTACTTGGTTGAAGTAATATCTGTCGTTATTGGTTGCAGATGATCTTGAAGAATACAAGAGTCTTCGCTGGAAAGTAAACAAATTTATTAAGTAACTAATAAATGAGTTCGACACTTTACTGAACTAACTCTAGAAATAAAGAAATGAGATAGAACTATATAAACTGTATCTGAACCACACGTGGTGTCTAGGCTGTGATCTAACTATACTATACTACTGCTGTCTGGCTACTCCTTTGTGGAAAGAGACCAAGAGTCTTTGGGAGCTCAGTTATATAGTGGATTTCGTGGTGCCCTCTAGTGGTAGTGTCACAGCTAAGTGTTGTGATTAACCCTTTCGTTACATGTCTGTCTACATAGCATTACAAATGCCTTAGGACATGCCCCCTCCCGGTGATCGACCCCTCCCAAGGGCGGTACCCGGCCGTGGACTGAGCACCGTGCAGGTCTGGTCCGTTGGTCTAAGACCAAGTAGTCCTGATGGTATACCTCCCCAGAATCTGCAGAGGGAGAACCAGGCCGTTGTGGGGCATGTGGTTGTAGGCCCTGACGTGAATGCAAGCTGCAGAGTGGCCAGAGGTCCCGGTGTCCTGGTAGATGTAGGCATCTGCCTAGGTCCCACACTTTCCCACACTGGACAAAACGGTCCAGCTTTGGGGGGATTACATGCTGAAGGTGAATATGGTTTTGCGCTTGGACTGCTACCCAATGCCCCACATTGAAGACCTTTACATTAAATCAGCAGGTGGGCTCTCATTTACTAAACCTGATATGAGCCATGCATATTTGCAACTCGAATTGGACGTCATGATCAACACACACCACGATCTGTATGATTGCACCTAGTTGTCCTTCGGCATGTCGTTGGCCTATGCCATATTCCAGTGGGTGATGGGGAACATTCGGCATGGTGTACCACATGCACGGTATATTTAGATGATGTGCTGGTCACCGAAGCATCCGAGCAGGAACATTTGAACAATCTGGTGGAAGTTCTTTGGCTTTTTTCAGAGTCTGGCATCCGCCTGTAGAGAGCCAAGTGTGTTTTTCACGTGAAAGAGGTGATGTATTTTGGCTATCAGGTGGACCGCGAGGGCTTACACCCGGTCGTAGAGAAGGCGTGCGCCATTCAGCAGGCCCCTGCCCCTACCAGCGCCAGGGAGCTTCGATCATTTTTAAGGTTAGTGATCTATTATGGCAAATTCATCCTGACCCTTACAACGATGCTGGCCCCCTGTATCTACTATTGAAAAAAAAACAAGAATGGGCAGGAAGCAAACTGCAGGAAGCGGCTTTCAGATAAGTGAAGAAACAACTTTCGTCTTCTGGGTTGTTGACTCACTATGATCCCGCCAAGCCACTCATCGTCATGTTTGACACATCGCCGTACGGCACTGGGGCCGTTTTCTCTCACAGGATGGCAGATGGCAGAGATCAGCCGATCGCTTTCACTCCCAGACGCTGGTTGTGGCTGAATGCAAGCATACACATTTAGAAAAAGAGGGCCAGGCAGTGGCTTTCACAGTAAAGAAATGCCACCAATACGTATACGCTCGTCATTTCACCCTCATAACCTGCCACAAATAGTTGCTCAGTCTGTTCAAGGTGGACAGGTGCATTCCGCTGCTGCTTCCTCAAGGATCCAGCGGTGGGCCCTTTTGTTGGCTGCCTATGAATACTCGTTTGAACATCGGCTGGGCACTCAAATTGCGCACGCCAACCTATTACCGTTGCCGGCTAGCCCTCTGTCTCATCCCAAGGTGGATGAAGTTGTCGCCACCCTTAACTTTATGGACTCGTTGCTGGTCACTGCAGCTCGGATCCGTGACTGGACCCAAATGGACCTGGTTCTTTCCAAAGTTCGAAATCTTGTGTTGTATGATGGCCAGCATCGACAGCTTCCAGGTGAATTGTGGGCTTTCTCATCTAAAATTCCCAAATTTAATGTGGAGGACAGTGTCCTGCTTTGGGGTACGTATGTCATCATCCTGGAATAGGGCCAGGGTTTGATCTTGCAAGACCTCCACAATGGGCACCAGAGGGTGTCAAAAATGAAGATGTTAGCGCACAGCTATATTTGGTGGCAGTGCCTGGATGCTGACATTGAACGATTAACAAAACAATGTACCGTTGTGCCACCGTACCACCCTCGTTCTCTGGGTTTCTGAAGGTTAACAGGATACGACACACCCCAACTGCCCCGTACCACCCGGCTTCAAATGGATTAGCAGATAGCGTGGACCAGACTGCGAAGCAGTCTTCGGGGTTGATGGACAATAGGCTGGTTTCCTATCAAGTGCAAGTCCAGGGTAGAGTAATGGCAAAGCACTGAGATCGTAATAGGTCCAGGCGACCAATTCTTAGTTAAATTCCTTGTGAATGAAAACGTTCTTGTCCAGCTGAATCTGATGCCTGAATGGGCCACAGCAGAACCTCAAGGTGGTCAAGACGCCGACATGGAAGAGGCCGTCGATACAGATTTGGATAAGGAGACTGAACTGCTAGTGGTCTCCGACGGGGAATCCACAGTACAGCAGCCTCCGGCAGAGAGTCCACCTCGAAGTTCCAGTCGAAAGCAACGTCTTCCTGGTACACACCGCCTGATCCTGCACTGCGGGTACACAACGCACAGCCAGATACAAAGCGAGTCTGCCACCCTCCATCTCCACAGTCGTCGGAGGATTATTCTGACTTTGGTAGGGAGGGGTGTCATAACCCACACGGGACTTAGGAGGTGGCAACGATTAAACTTCCTGTGAGCCGCACCGAATACGAACTCCCTTGTTAAAGGGGGCAGGGAACCCTAAACCATCTTTGATATAAAGTCCGCCGGTGACGATTTCCAGTGGTGGCATGTAGGAGGAGATCGCATGTTACACGGCTCCTGCTCGAGGCTTGATTTTTTAGAATTTAATGCCCGGTCCCAGTGCAGGAAGACATAAGGAAGAAGGATGTCCAAAACACAAAGGAAAGCTCTCGTGAAGAAGGGGGCGAATGAAGGTTCACAGTTGAGTGGAAGGGTCGGCTCGGCAACTGGAAGGATGGCGGAGGCTGGGTCACTGGGTGGGGCCGCACTGTTCACGGCAGAAAAGATGATCGAGGTGATGGTTGTGGAACTTGACAAACAGTTCACAAAGCACATGGAGGTGATGAAGAAGGAGATGATGGCAGCATTGAAGGTGCGTGTGGAGGAGGTGATTGCCCCGGTGAAGGCGGCGGTGTCGAGGACATCGGCTGAGGTGCAGGAGCAGGGTGAGAAACTGAAAGGAGTGGAAGAGGCCTTGTCGCAACACAGTGATCAACTCACCTCGATGGGTAAGAAGCTGCAGAGGGTGGTGGAGGCCAACAAGGATCTGTGAGCCAAAGTGGAGGACTTGGAAAACAGATCTAGATGGCAAAATCTGAGGGATCGTGGGCCTGCCCGAAGGGGTGGAGGGCCCGAGGCCGATGGAGTATTTTGCCAAGGTGTTGGCAGAGCTTTTGGGGGAGGGGGAAGATACCTCTCGGTATGAACTGGATTGGGCTTATAGGGCGTGGAAGCCTAAATCAAAGACGAATGAGTCGCCAAAAGCAGTGATTATTTGTTTCCATAGGTACCGCATGAAGGAGAAGGTTCTGAGTTGGACAAAGCAGAAGCGGGAGGTGCAGTGGGCTGGAGTTGGCAAATGTATATACCAGGATTTTACTGTGGAGTTGGCAAGGAGGCGGGCGGCATTCGGTGAGTCGGACCGGCTTGGGCGACAGGCGGGTGCAGATGTTAGCCTTTGCCTCGCTGATTGGCCGGAGGCGGGTCCTGTTGGGGTGGAGGTCAGCTTCTCCATCCTGTGACTTGAATTTCTTTGACTCTCGGGAAGGTGAAGTCTCAGCTGAAGCAGATGAAGGAAGGGTCTCACAATTCATGGGGGCTGTTTATTTTGCACTTCCGACCGAGAATTGGTTGCCATTGAACACTGTGTGGGGTGGGGGGGGGGGGATCGTTGTCTTTGGTTACACTATTTACGGATTGATTGTTAATTTGTGGTTTTTACCTGGAATGTACAGGTGGATGTTTTGGTCGGTACATTGAGCGGGGGGCGGTTTGTGTGTGGAGGATTGTTGTATTTGTTTTTGTTTGTTTTTTCTTTGGTTGTTTATTGATGAAAATGTTGAAAATGAGAATAAAAAGATTTAATGAAAAAAAATAAAGTCTGCCAGTTTGAATTCTGACAGGGTCTCCTGGCTGGGATCCTTTGTGCTATGTAAATAATAGTTGTCGGAATAAATCTTTATTTCCTTTCCACAACTTGATGTGGGCTCCTTCGTGGTCTACAAAATAAGGCTTATCCCCTGTACTACCTGCCTGAAACCTATTCTGCCATATTAAGTGCGATCTGTTTGGCGCTGCTGACTCCATTTTCCCAGCTCAAACCTGACCCTACTTGGCACCACTAGATCAGGCAATGTGAGGAGCGCAATGGTATGCCTAAGGTTGAGACTGTATTGAAGAGGCGATTTTGCATACTGAAGTGATAAGTTTGTAATGCTTTGGCAATATTTCAATTTTAGCTGTTGGTGTTCTATAAATGACAGCCTAGACTCCACGGTGCATATCGGGTGAACGCGGACCAGGGGAATTGTTGACTTGGGATAGTTCAAGAGGAACAGGTGACAGTCCCGCCCTGTTAACACTTTGTTCTGGAAGAGAATGCTGGTAATTTGTTCACCTGTGCTTCCTGCTCTTGAAAAATCGATCGGCCCTTTTGAAAAGATGTGTTTTTTTAAAACAATGAGGAACAGTACAATCGCTCTTAACTGACGCTGCATGGATAATGAGGGCTCCAGGAGGAAAGTTCAATGGATTAACAGCGGTGCCACATGAAGATGTGGAAGTAGCATACTGCCACTAACCTGCCATTGAGAGGGGAACCCAGCCCTTCATGCCAGCATCATATGAAACAGGTTATCTTTTGTCAAGCTGCAACAAGCAATAATCAGTAATATTGTGCAGCACTGAATAAATCATTTATGGAGCTCTGATTACAGGGCCCCAGCAGCCCTTAAACAATGGAAATAAGCCTTTGTATTTGTCTGGCTTTACAATCTGGGACGTGTAAAAATATATTAAAACATCTGAAATATTAATAGGCAGAAATATTATTGTTTATGATGTGTAAAAGAATTCTTGCAATAAATCATAGATTGGCATATTTTGCAGTTAAACTAGTTCTACTTGTATCAGCTACCAAGGAAAGAACATCATGTAAGACAACAGCCTTTTAATTAAGGGAAAATGCACTGTGTGAAGACTCAAACATGGAGCTTGACCTTTAAGGCTTTAGTCATATAATTGCACTTAAACATTTGTAGTCTTCCTTCAGCATGGTACAATAAACAGCAAAGGTTTACAATTATTGTGCCCTGAAATATTTTTCTCTCTCTAAACGTTAAGTCACCATAGTCCCAGATAACCATAGGCTGCTTTCCCCTCTGAGGGAGAAGAGCTGTTTGGTGGTGATTTAACCTGAAGGTCACCACACCTCAGGCAAGGAACAATGTGGGCTTATCATGAATAACCTCAGCCCATACAGGAATTGAACCCATGCTGTTGGTTTTACTCTGCATCACAAACCAGCTGTCCAGCCAACTGAACTAAACCAACCTCCTCTTTAAGCCCTCTCTAACGTATATAAATCGATGCATTTTATCAGATATTTATGTTGTACTGGTTTGCATCATTTTAATAGTGTCATACAGTACAGAATAGGCTTTTTGGCCCATTGAGTCTGCACCAACAAAACTACACTAAATCTACACGAATCCTACTTTCCATCAAGGCCTTGAATGACATTTCAAGTGCTCCTCCACGTACCTTTTAAAGGTTGTGAGGTTTCCTGCCTCTAATATCCTCCCAGGCGGTGCATTCCAGATTCCCACCACTGTCTGGGTGAAAATATTTTCCTCAAATCACCTCTAAACTTCCTGCACCTCACATTAAAATTATGCCCCCTCGTTATTGACCCTTCAACTAAGGGGAACAGCTGCTTCTTATCCATCTGTCCATATCCCACATAATCTTGTGCACCTCAACCAGGTACCCCCTCAACCTTCTCTGCTCTAAAGAAAACAACCTAAGCCTATCCAGCCTCTCTTCATAGCTCAAATGCTCCATCCTGGGCAACATCCTGTGAATTTCCTCAGCACCCTCTCCAGTGCAAACACATCCTTCCTCTGTGGGGTGGCCAAAATTGCACACAGCATTCCAGCTATGGCCTAACCAAAGTTTTGTACAGCTCCAACATAATCTCCCCGCACATATAATCTATGCCACGACCGATAAAGGCAAGTGTCCCGTATGCCTCCTTAACTGCTCTATTCACCTGGCCTGCCTCCTTCAGGGATCTGTAGACAAGCACCCCAAGATCCCTCTGTTCCTCTGAGTTTACCAGTGTCCTGCCATTCATTGAGTACTCCCTTGTCAAGTTACTCCTTCCAAAGTGCATCATCTCACACTTTTCAGGGTTAAATTCCATCTGCCACTGTTCTGCCCATCTGACCAACTCTGTCTATATCTTCCTGCAACCTAAGAACTTCTTCCTCACGATTAACCATCCTGCCAATCTTCATGTCACCCGGAAACGTACTTATTCCCCCCACATTCCCCATTTCGTTTTTATATTGCAAACAATAAGGGACATAGCACTGATCCCTGTGGAATGCCACTGGACACTAGCCTCCAGTCACACAAATAGTCTTCTACCACAACCCTCTGTCTCCTGACACCTAGCCAGTTTGGATCCAACTTACCAAGTTATCATAGATCCTTTGTACATTTACCTCCTTTATAGGTCTTTGTCAAAGGCTTTGCTGAAGTCCATATAAACTACAGCAACTGCACTACCCTCATCTACACACCCAATCTCCTGCTTGAAAAATTAAATCAAAGTTGTTAGGCACAGGGGCGGCATGGTAGCGCAGTGGTTAGCGCTGCTGCCTCACGGCGCTGAGGACCCAGGTTTGATCCTGGCCCATGGTCACTGTCTGCACATTCTCCCCATGTCTGCGTGGGTCTCACCCCCACAACCCAAAGATGTGCAGGGTAGGTGCCCCTTAATTGGAAAAAAAGAATTAGGTACTCTAAATTTAGATTTTTTTAAATCATTTAGGCATGACCTCCCTCTGACAAAGCCATGCTGACTATCCCTGAGCAAATCTTGCCCTTCGAGTGGAGATTGATTTTCTCTTTCAATAATAATAATCTTAATTTGTGTCACAAGTAGGCTTACATCAACATTGCAATGAAGTTACTGTGAAAAGCCACCAGTTGCCACATTCTGGCGCCTGTTCGGGTACTCAGAGGGAGAATTCAGAATGTCCAATTCACCTAACAAGCACGTCTTTCTGGTCTTGTGGGAGGAAACCGGAGCACCCGGAGGAAACCCACGCAGACATGGGGAGACTCTGCACAGACAGTGGCCCAAGCCAGGAATCGAACCCAGGTCTCTGGTGATGTGAAGCCATAGTGCTAACCACTGTGCTCCAACAGTATCCCTACCACTGATGTAAGACTCATTGGTCTGTAATTCCCTGGTTTATCTCTTATCACTCTTTTTGAAAAGTGGAACCACATTAGCTGTCCTCCAATCCTCTGGCACCTCTCCGGTGGCCAGTGAGGAATAAAAAATAGGGTCAGAGCCCCAGTAATTTCCTCCCTTGGCTCTCACAGCAGTCTGGGATACAACTCATCCAAACCCGGGGATTTAATCGTTTTTAAGCCCGTCAAAACTACTAATACTCCCGATGTTAAACTGTTCAAGAACCTCACAGTCCCTCTCCCTGAATTCTATACCTCGGTCCTCCTTTTCACAAGTGAAGACAGATGTGAAGTGCCCTACCAATGTCCTCCAGCTCCACGTGCAGATTGCCCGCTTGGTCCCTTATAGGCTCTATTCTTTCCCAAGTTATCCTCTTCCCCTTAATATACTTATAGAATATCTTGGGATTCTCCCTAATTCTACCCACCAGTACTTTATCATGCCCCCTCTTTGCTCTCCTAATTGCTTCCTTAAGTTCCCCACTTGCACTTTTGCCACTGATTGAAGAGTTGTTTGCTGGACTGGAGGACAGAAATTCAGTACAATTGATTTATCACAGTCGTATTTAAAAATGAATGTGGCTGCAACATCATAGCTGCTATTCACTATTGTGAAGCACAAAGGTCGGTTTCATTACAAAAGTCTTCCTTGTATAATAATATGTGCTCCTTCTCTTTTTCAGAGTCCATGGATCAAATTCTGAGTGGGTTAAATGGGCTTAATGTTATTTAGATGACATCCTCATCACTGGTTTGAGTGAACAAGAACACCTGAAGAACTTGGAAGCTACTCTGAAATGTCTACTAAACCATAATCTCCAAGTTAAAAAGGAAAAGCGCGGTTTTCAATGCATCCATAAATTCTCTGGGCCATAGCATCGATACAGGTGGCTTACACAAGGAGCTGAAGAAGGTGACAACAATCTTAGAAGCACCACGCCCGAGGAATGTGACGGTCATTTTTAGGATTGATCAATTATTATGGTAAATTCGGCACAAATTTTTTATTTTCTTAAAATTATTTTATTCAGGCATTTTCATAAAAAGCAAACCGAAGCAGAAGCAAAATTGTATGGGCTACTTAAACGGTCATATGTGTTTGCTCACTTGAGAAGCTTGAAGGCGGATGCAGCCTTTTTGCAAGAAACATACCTGAAGATCGGGGATCGGACAAGGTTACGAAAAGGGTGGGTAGGGCAAGCCTTTCATTCGGAGTTGGACATGAAGATGAGGGGGATAGCGGTGTTGGTAAACAAGTGGGTGGCGTTCGAGGTGGAGAACATTGTGGCGGATTTAGGGGGAAGGTTTGTGATGGTGAATGGGAAGCTGGAGGGGATGCCTGTGGTTTTGGATAATGTGTATGCCCCAAACTGGGACGATATGGGACCCCCACACTATCCCCTGCCAGACCCCGATGTTCTCAATGCCATTGCCAATGGTTCTATAGCCAGGGCAAAGCAGTGGGGAAAGTGGGCACGCCTGCCTCGTCACCTGGTTCAGCCTAAAATAGTCTGAACTCACTCGGTTCGTCCGAACACACGCCACCGGTGCCTGATATAACAACCGGACACAATCCAGAAATCCCAGCTCAAACCCAAACCGCCCCAAGACCTCCCACAGATATTCCCACTCCACTCGATCAAAGGCCTTCTCTGCATCCATGGCGACCACCACTTCTACCTCTTGCTCCTCTGGAGGCATCGTGATCACATTAAGTAACCTTCTGATGTTGGTCGGCAGATGTCTCCTCATCACGAACCCCGTCTGGTCCTCCATCCCGCTTTAAAATGAGGGAGATTGAAGCTTGCGACAACATCGGGGGGGGGGGTGCACACCAAGCTCCCTTGCCTCGTTGAAAACCCTTAGCAACAGCGGTCCCAACACCCCCGAGAACTTTTTGTAAAATTCCGCCGGGTACCCGTCTGAACCCGGGGCTTTGCCCGATTGCATCGCCTCCAGTCCCTCCACGACTTCCACCAGCCCAATTGGAGCCCCCAGGCCCTCCATCAACTCTCCATCCACCTTTGGGAACTCCAACCCATCTAGAAACCGCCTCATCCACTCCACCCCTGCTGCGGGTTCTATAGGTTCTACAGCTTACTGTAGAAGTCCCTAAACAACCCATTCACCCAGCCGGGTCGAAGACCATATTCCCTCCCGCGTCCTTCACTTTCCCAACCTCCCTTGCCACCTCCTGCTTCCTCAATTGGTGCACTAGCATCCTGCTCGCCTTCTCCCCATATTCATACACCGCCCCGCTTACCCTTCTCAAATGCCACACGTTTCCCGCAGATAGAAGCCCAAACTCCATCTGCAGCCTCTGCTGCTCATTTAGCAACCCCGCCTCCGGGGCATCTGCATATCTCTTGTCCACCTGCAGGATTACCTCCACTAGCCTTTCTATCTCCACCCTCACCGCCTTCTCCCTCTGTGTCTGAATTAATATGACTCGCCCCTGACTACTGCCTTCAGTGCCACCTATACCATACCTGTCGCGACCTCCCCCGTACCATTAATCTCCACATGTCCCCGGATGGCCTTCCTCACTCGCTCACACACCTCTTCCTCAGCCAACAGCCCCACGTTCAGCCTCCATTGTGGGCGCTGGTCTCCCGCTTTGCTCACCCGCAGGTCCACCCAGTGCGGGGCATGGTCCGACACCACTATTGGCATCCACCACACCTGCCAGCAACGTCTTATCGAACACAAAAGAGTCTATTCGAGAGTACAGCTTGTGCGCATGAGAGAAGAATGAAAATTATTTTGCCCTCAGCCTCCCAAATATCCACAGGTCCACCCGCCCCACGTGCTCCATGAACCCCCATAGCTCCTTAGCTGTTGCCGACACCCTCCCTGACCTCAAATTCGACTGGTCCAGTCTCGGATTTAGCATCATGTTGAAGTCCCCCCCATAATCAGCCGATGTGAGTTCAGGTCGAGGATCCTCCTCAGCGCCCATCTCATAAAATCAACGTCATCCCAGTTCGGGGCATAAATGTTCACTAAAACCACCGGCATCCCCTCCAATTTCCCACTCACCATAACATACCTCCCCAGAATCCTCCACTACACTCCCCATTTCAAACGCCACCCGCTTATTGATCAAAATCGCCACCCCCTTCATTTCAGAATCCCATCCTGAGTGAAAAACTTGCCCTACCCATCCCTTCCTCAGTCTAGTCTGGTCCCCCACCTTCAGGTGGGTCTCTTGTAGCATGGCCACATCCTCCTTTAATCTGTTTAAATGTGCGAACAAATGGGCCCTCTTGACCAGCCCATTCAACCCTTGCACGTTCCACATGATCAGCCTGATTGGGGGGGGAACCCCCACCCCCCACCCCCACCCCACCCCCACCCCCGCGCCGATCAACCATAGCCCCTCTTGGGCCAGCTGCCAGCCCACGTCCCGCTCCTCCCCAGGCCCGCCCTCGGGCATCCACCGGCATCGATCCTCCTCCTATTGCCTATTAAAAGCCCTTCCCCTGTAGGCAGTACGTCCCCCCTCCGCCACCGAAGACAAGCATTCAAACTCTTAAGGTGTGTTTTGTAAGGCAACAAAGAGTGCCACCGAATAGGTTGAAGCATAGACGTACTTTATTTTACACTTTACTGTTATGTACAGCTCCAGTAGTTTCCTACTGGGCCTTCTCTAGTCAGTGCCTTACTGGCTAACTCTATACAAAGCCAAACATTGTTAAGGGTCCCCTGCCACTTTATCGGGGGAGTTTGTATTCTGCAAAATCCACAGGGTAGTTCATCATCCTTACCCCGTATGAAGTGTGTGGGTTATAACAGTGTACAAATACCCTGGATCTTTTAACTGGGCCGTTCAACCCCTTTACATTCCATGTGAGCAGGCCATCCACCTCCCCCCCTCCTCCCCACCGATCTAGAGTCTGCCATTCCCAACATGTGGGGTAACCCAGCAACTATCCTGAGTGCTGACACCAGGCCCACCGAGAGGCCACCAAACCCACCCTCCCCATCAGAACAGAGCAAGAAAAGAGTTGCAGCACCGCCAGAGAACTAACCCGCCCCCCTTCCCCCCTCCCTGCCCAACTCACCTCCCACCACTCTCACACCCAAAGAAACCAGCAAATAGCAACCGGGTGAACAAAGCCTCGCCCACCCCTAAACCCTAATAAAAAAAATTAACTGCAGTTATTCCCCCTCCCCGGCCCCTAATGGTATTAACATACATGAAGGCAATGCAAGGGTTAATGAAGTGTATACAGACAGCCACTAGAGGGACCTAGTCCTATGAGTATTTCAGGGATGACACTGAGCCTTGTGGGTCAGAAGAAGCAGAAGATACAGACAAAAGGACAGAAGATTAAGGTTAGAGAAGATGGTGAGGCATGAGAGAGAGAGAGCAGTTGTGTACTTGAGAGTTCGGCACATATAGCATAGTTTAATACAGTAACTCTACTTTTGGAATGTGAACGAATCATAGTAAGTAGTGTAAATAAATTTATAGTTTTGTTTGTTAACAAGACTTGTTGTTCTTTGTTCAACACTACGCATCCAAACCATTCAGGTAAAGCAAAGCAGAGAACAACACATGGTACCCAAAGTGGTCCTAGAGTAGATTAGTATGGTGTAGGTGTGGTGGTATGTATTAGGGGTAATGTGGTACCTGTGAAGCCGAGAGGCTATTGGCTGACAGGTCCCGGATCCTGGTTGGATCTGCCGACTTCTGGCTCCGCCCTGAAGGCGGAGTATAAGAGCTCGAGCTTCTCCCCGCAGCCTCATTCTGTTGCTGAGCTGCTGGGGACAAGTCTCGCTTAATAAAGCCTAGATAGACTTCATCGCTTCTCGTCTCGCGTAAGTCATTGTGCGCTACAGTAGGGAGAAAGAAAGAATCCCCGTTCGAACAAAGAAAAAAACGCACGAAGAAAAATCTCAATCAGACTCCAGTAACGACAAAAAGAAATCACAAATAGAAATACCCAGCCGAAGCTTCATGGAAGGTCTGCAGACTCCAAAGTCATTCAGGACATCAGGTAAAGCAGGTGTGAGCTGGAAAAATTTTCAAACAAGAATTTGAACAGTACCCCTCAGCCTTAAATCTCGAAGCGGTCAGTGAAAAACGAAAGATTGCGCTTTTACAAAATTTGGCTGGACCGCTGGCTATATAATTGTATTACTCATTCCATTCTGAGAATTAAGTTGAAAAAGATAAGTTTGATGTGGTCATTGAAAGAATTGATAATTATTGTGAGCTTAAAAGAAATGAAAAGCCGAGTAAATGACTGCAAAAGCAACAAAAAGCAATGCGAGGAAATCCTCAAAATATATCCCGTGCGAGCAACATAACAAAAAATAGATGTTCCGAAAAATTCTCTGGGCAAAGTTTAGTGAAAAACTTTACCTACGTTGAAGCCATGGCGCAGCTTAAAATTAAGCCCGCTGGAAAAGAAGACCAGTTTGCACAAGCGCACCTGAAAAAAACATGCGCTCCAGAAGTTGAACATTTTGGACATGCGTAGTTAAAGAAAAAAACATGCGATTCGGATGTTGAACGTTCTGCGCATGTGCGGGACCAGTGCACTCCGGAAGACGATTGACTTGCACATGCGCAATGGAAGTTTGCGCATAACGTCATTGACGTGATGACGTGTATGTGTTGTGGCCATGCCCACTTAAGAAAAAATGCCCGGCAATTGGAAGAATGTATTTGAAGTGCAAAAAACTAAATCATTTTGCCTCGCAATGCAGCACAGGGATGAAATTTAAACCAACAGCTGGAAAAGAAGTCTGCGGCATAAAACAAGAGGAAAATTTTTAAAAATCTAAAAATAAAGAAGGTAAACTCAACATCATAGAAGATGAAATAGATTTGGAAGATATATTCTATGTGGATATTATTGAAAGTGTAGACCAAGGTACACAGGAAATTTCAGAAGCTGAAAAAAGAAACCCATCACAATTGTTCCAAATCTTGATGAATGGATAATTCAGCGATGCTGAATTGCAAGCTTGTCACAGGAACAAGTGAAAATGTCCTTAGACTCTCCGATTTGAACCGCTTGAGAGTTCAACCGACAGTTTTTGATCGACAGAACCAACTGATCGACTACAGTGGGAATGTGATTGAAACTTTAGGGGTATGTAACCTAGAAGAATGGGTGCACAATCAAAGTCACATTGTGCAATTCGCCATTGTGGACACAAAGCGAGAGTCCATATTGGGAGCGAATGCGTGCATAGCCCTGAACCTCGTTAAATGACGGCACGTTCCAGACAGCATAAAGACAGAGGATCATGGTAACTGCCCATGAGAAATGATTATGCAATCATCCGATGAGGACAGTAATCTGACAAATGAACAACCAGAAAAAGAAGACTATGAAAGTCTATCCACTGTATTTGCCAGTAAGGAAAACAGTGAAGAAACAAATGATGAGTAACGAAAAGAAGACTATGATGGTCTATCCTCTTTATTTGTGAATAGTGACGAAGTGATCACAAGTCGCATACAAGATGTGCAGGACAAAAGCGGGACTGATAGATCTCAGCTGGACTGTACAAAGGCTGACAATCAGAATGCAACAATAAACAGATCAAGTGAGAGCACATCAATTGTGAATAACCAACAAGAACATGACAATGAAAGTGCAACTGCAACAGTGAACAGATCACTTGAGAGCTCAGCAATTGTGCACAGCCAACAGGATGAAGACTTCTTGGACAAGTTGACTTCAGATGAGAAGCACTAAGAGCTCAATGATACATCAGATCATCCATAAGGGACTGACGTCACAAAGCTCAATGATGCATCAGATCATCCACAGGGACCTGAGATCATAAAGTGCAGCAAAACATCAGATAATACAAAAGACACTGATAGTGTAAAGGTTGAAAATGAATCAAACAAGCCAGAAGGAACGGATCTTGAGCACAAAGAGCGACTACGGAACAACAGACTGTACACAAAGGTACGGCTGTGAAACCGAAGGACAACTGAACAGCACAGTCCAATGCAATGACGACAAAGTGTTGAAACTGGCAGTCACACTTGACAGACCATACAGTATGGAAAGCAATCCAGATGGCAACAGAGCAAGGGAATGCAGGACAGTGTGTGAAACACAGCTATCGGTCGAGGTAACCACAGACAAATGTGTGTGTATACAATACAAAATTCATGCATAATGGCACCAATGAGAGGAAGAACAGGACATTGTTTAGACAAAAAATAAGTCATGCCAACGAATTTAACGAGTTGGCATTTGCACAAAGACCAGAAACCAAACAGGTTTTGAAGGCAGAGGAAACACGAAAACAACATCACAAGCACAGAAAAAAAGACCAAGTGGTCTTTTCTGACCAAGTCAGACAACAAAAGTGATTCAACCAGTCGAACACCTGATCGATTTGGACTGATGATTTGTTAGTACTGTAACATGCTGCCACAGTGAAGACTGTGTGCATACTCAAATTTGTGGACTGTAAAAAAAAGTTAAAACAGTTTAAACAATTGTTAACTGGCACTCAAATGCTTGTGATGAACAAACAATGCTTTTGTTTGTAACAATCTCCAATTCTCTTACAGACAAGAAAAAGAAGAAAGCGGGATAGTATGACATGTATAGTCATTAGTAATGGAACAGGATAATGCATGTATGATTGATACTGCATGAAGTATGAGTGAAAGAAAAATGTCTTAAACAAAGTGTAATAATATTTCTTTAGATAGAATGGGGGATGTAGTATCATACATGAAGGCAATGCAAAGGTTAATGAAGTATATACAGACAGCCACTAGAGGGAGGTAGTCCTAAGAGTATATAATGACGCTGAGCCTTGTGGGTCAGAGGAAGAAGAAGATACAGACAGAAGGACTGAAGATGAAGGTCAGAGAAGATGATGAGGCATCCAAGCCATTCAGGTAAAGCAAAGCAGGGAACAACAACCCCACCCCCGGCTCGGCTCCAGTTCGCTAACTCTACAGCTCACAGAGCGGACCCCGCTCAGAATAAAATCAGAATAAATAACCATAACACTAACCAGCCCCCCACCCACATCCAACTTTAATAGCCAAAGGAAAAAGAACTATACCCATCCATAAATGAACAGGAAAAATATAAATAATAACTCCAAAAGGTCCATGAAAACCCCAACAAATTCTAAACATTACATGCCCTTTCTCCAAACAGAGTTCTCACTATAAATGCAGTTTAGTTAGCCCGACCTTCGCCTCCGCTTCTTCAGAAACACATCTATGTCCTCTGGTGCATCAAAGTAGTCGTCTTTTGAGTCGTAAATCACTTGGAGGCGTGCAGGGTATACCACACCAAATCGAACATTGTTCCTGTGCAATGTGGCCTTGGCCTTGTTGAATGCCGAATGCCTCTCAGCCAGTTCCACTCCCACATCCTGGTAGCGCCTAATAGTATGGCGCTCCCATTTATAGTCCCGATGATCCTGTGTCCACTGCAGGACTCACTCCTCCTGGTAACTATGGAACTGCATGATGATCGCCCGTGGTAGTTCACCAGAACGGGGCTTTTGCCTGAGTGACCTGTGGGCCTAATCCAGCTCTGGAGGGAATGTCATTCCAGCTGTGATATATATTCCATTGGAATCGCACCTTCTAGACCCTCGCTATGCGCAGATGACCTGCTACTATATGTGTCAGACCTGCTGGAGAGCATGGGGAGGGTTATGGGCCTGCTAGAGAGGTTTCTCAGGTTATAAGCTGAACGTGGGAAAAGGTGAGGTGTTCCCGGTGAACGAGTTGGGTCGGAGGGCCAGCTTTGGGGGAACTACCATTCAAGGTAGCCAGGGATAGGTTCAGAGATTTGGAGATCCAGGTGACAGGAGAGTGGGTGACGCTGCATAAAGGAACCTAACACAGCTGGTGGCGGAGATTAGGGAAGATTTTAAGAGATGTGATATGCTGCATCTGACTCTGGAAGGGAGGATTCAAGGGGTGAAAATGACTGTCCTGCCAAAGTTCTTATTGATATTCCAGACCCTCCCAATTTTCGTACCAAAGGCCTTTTTTCGGAAGTTGGATACAGTTATTTCAGAGTTTGCATCGGCAGGGAAGGCGCCAAGGGTAAAGAGGATCCTATAGCAGAGGCAGAGGCAGAAGGTTGGTGTTACCGAACTTGTTGCATTATTATTGGGCAGCAAACATGGAGAAGGTGAGGTGGTGGTGGGAGGGAGAGGGAACAGAATGGATTAGGATGGCGGAAGAGTTCTGTAGGGGGTCCAGCCTGAGGACTATGGTGACGGCGGCAATACCGCTGGCACCAAGGATATATACGGAGAGCCCGGTTGTATAGTCCACGATTAAGGTGTGGAACCAGCTGAGGAGACATTTTAGGATAGAAGGGATGTTGGTGTTAACGCCGCTGTGTGAGAACTACGAGTTTGAACCGGGGGGACAAACCCCCCTATGTACTGGAAATGGAGAGTGGTGGGGCTGGTGAGGGTGAGAGACTTATACCTGGAAGAGAGGTTTGCAAGCATAGAGGAGCTGAGGAAGAGGGTAGAGCACCTGAGAAGAAGCAAATTTAGATACTTACAAGTGAGGGACTTTGCACAGTAGGTGTGGAAAGGGTTCCCCAAGCTGCCGAAGTATGCCCTATTGGAACGGTTGCTGCTTTTGGACGTGTATGGGGAGGGCAGGATTGGGAGCATAAATGGATGGTTGGGAAAGCGGGGGTGCGGGGTGGGGGGGGGGGGGGGGGGCTGCGGGTGCAAGTGGTAAGGAGAAGTGGGAGGAGGAGATGGGAAGGGAGATAAATTGAAACGTGTGGAATGAAGCATTACGCAGGGTGAACTCGACCTCATCGTGTGCGAGGATGAGCCCAATACAGTTTAAGATGGTACTTAAGGTGCCTATGTTTCGAGCGAGGATGAGTGGATTCTTTTAGGGTGTGGCAGACAAATGCGAGAAGTGTGGGCAAGGACAAGCGAACCACGCACATATGTTGAGGGGATGTGATAAGCTGGAGAGATATTGGGCAGGAGTGTTTAAAATGCAAACAAAGATTGTGGGGAGGAGGTCGGGCCAGACCATATGGTGGTGATCTTTGGGAAATCGGAGAAGCCGGAGCTGGTGGCAGGAAGGAAGACCGATGTTGTGGCCTTTGCCTCTCTGATTGCCCGACGTGGAATTTTATTGGAATGGCGGTCTGCAACACCATCGAGGGTGGCAACCTGGCTAGGGGATCTGTATGACCTCCTCCAGTTGGAGAAAGTCAAGTAGTCAAGTATGAACTGAGGGCTTCGAGACAAGGCGGGGGCTGTTTGTGGCCATGTTTGTCGCCCGGGGGGGGGGGGGGGGGGGGAACAGGGGATGAAAATGGGATAAAACCTGTACAGATTGGAAAATTGTAAGTTGGGGAGCATGTTCCCCATATTATTTATGTGTTATAACTGTTTGAAAAAGTTTGGAATAAAATACATTTAAAAAAACAGATGCTAGAGAACAGGGAGATTGTCAAGATTAAGTGGGTTGATAGCAGTTACCAATTATCTGACTGATGAAAAAAGGGGCTAGCTCGAATAAGTTATTAGAAATTGTATAAGGAAGAGAATGTGAGGGTGTATTTATTGTAGGAAAGAAAATATATACATTTGTGTAATGGAAATTTACCAGCAGGGGCACAACCAAATAAATGGCAAGTGGTTATGATGAAAATCACAAAGGAGAAGAGCAAACATTGTGCCCACACCAATAGCAAATGGCGGCTCATGTCTGAATCGGCTACAGCGGCTGTTTCTCATCAGATGAAGAAAGGAAAGAGGGACAACCAAGCAAATGCCAAGGAGTGAGAGGAGAAGAGCCCCTCTGCTCTGAAATACTGAAAGCAGTGAATGGTCCAGCACACCCCAGCTCCAGGAAGGCAGGAGCAGCAATGTCCTTGATGAGCAACAGAGGTAGAAAATACCAATGGAGGACAGCCCACACCTCCTTGCTTGTATGAGCCTCCACCTTCCCATCCTGCACCCACCCTAATGCCCAGCCCATCATGCTATCACCTTGGAAAGATGGATTTGTCCATTCCAGGACAGAATTTCTGCTTGTGTTCCAAGAGCTGACGTCAGTCCTGTGCTCTTCTTTGACCGCTGTCTTCTAGTGGCCATTTATCACTGAGAGAATGATCTAAAGGTTAATTTGCAGGAAGACATAGAATCTGAAAGTGAAACTGTTTCAACCCACAAACCATCAAGGAACTCCTGAGGGATTATAATGGTTAGAAAACTGTGAAACTCCTCTGTGAATGCTTGAAGCACTGGTGAGAAGTGATCAAGGCGAACGTTCTTCAACTTCAAATGTGTTCAGGAGGGGAGGGAAAGACAGAGGAAAATATCCCAACTCCAGAAAAGCTGCAAAATCTGTCCCTGCTGCAGTCAATGGTGTCAAGGACAACCTTCAAGAGGTGAAGAGGAAGCAGACCTCGCTCTTTACTGTGGTGACCTCCAAGATCATTATCCATCCAGTGTCTTCTACGTGGAGCCGGATGAGATGTGCTTGCTTTTCTCTTTCCAGAAGATACACAAAGAGCTCTGTAATTAGCAGCCTGAAAGAACAGGATACCTTGGTAATGTCATCACAGCCTGACAGACTAAGGATCAGAAATCCTTTTATGACAGGCTGTATATTGTAAAGTTCACAGACAGACACAGACACTATCACGGAGTTCTTAGATGACAGTACATGGGAGAGTCTAGACAAACTGTCAAAGGACATTCACTTGCCTGGATGAGTGCATCTCCAACAACACTCAAGAAACTCAACACCATCCAGGACAAAGCAGACTGCTTGATTTGCACCCCATCCACAAACATTCATTCCCTCCACCACCGACACACAGTGGTAGCAGGGTGTACCATCTCCAAAATTCACTGCAGAACTCACCAAGGCTCCTTAGGCAGCACCTTCCAAACCTCTTAGTGTCCAAAGGTTAGGCGGGATTATGGGGTTACAGGATAGGGTGGGGGAGTGGGCCCAGGTATGGGGCTCTTTCGAGGATCAATGCAGACTTGATGGGCCGAATGGCCTCTCTCTGCACTGTAGAGATTCTATGATTCTATAATATGTGCTGAGCGAAGCACTAAAACGTGGGGCAGCTGCTGCAACTGCTTAATGAGGAAAATTACTGTTAAAGATCCTACCATCATAGTGTACCAAGGAACTGGAAACAATGCAATACCCCTCAGGCTGTGTGCACCAGAGAATGGTTGACATGAAGTGTAAATGTACAGTGTACATACAAACTGTAATGACAAATGTAGTGAGGCACCTCATGTACTGTATTGAAAGAAACTCATATTTATAGCATTTTATATATTGTAAAATTTGAACTGTTGTGTAATGCCCTTTTACAAATTTTATGAATAAAGTATATTTTGGGTAAAAAAGACTTGTTTTCCATCATACTCATGATCCAGAGAATAGGTTCCACTGTGCTGATCTCCAATCAAGGGCCTAGATTTTTCATCCATTGGACGCCTGCACTCTGCGGGCCTGGAAGCAGGAGCGAAACACACCTCTGACCATGATCGATCCCGGTACGCAATTTCTCATTGGCTGGCCAAATAACGAGCAACTGGAAACACGCGCGGAGAAAGGCTTAGCACTGTTAGGGCCGGGGGAAGAGGGTAGCCGCTTAGTAAAGGGAGGATACGGGCTGGCATTTCTAATGGGCTCTCTTCTAATGTCCCCTCAGGGGACAGTCAATGCGGAGCTGATTCAGGAAGCTGCAGATCTGTAAAAATTAAATTGCAAATGCTGGAAAGAGTATCTAGGCAGTACATTCATGCACAAACCTCGGTCACCAGACCACTTTTAAAATTTTATTTCAGCACTGACATTTCAACCCACCTTGAATCAAGGGTATGGCTAAAACATAAAGGCTGCCTGTCCAACTGGCCCACCCGCCAACCGCAAAAACACACAGGCCACATAAAGCTGCTTTCAAGTGGCCCATTAATGGGCTAAATTGCCTGTTTGACTGTCAGTGGGAGCGCTTCCGACTCTTGCTCGCACCTGCCATCGGGAACAATGTAAGTGAGCGATGATGTTTTCCCACGTCATTTTTAAAAATAAATTTAAAGTAGCCAATTCAAATTTTTTGCCAATTCAAGGGCAATTTAGCGTGACCAATCCACGTATCCGGCACATCTTTGGGTTGTGGGGGTGAGACCCATGCAGACAGGGTGGAGAATGTGCAAACTCCACATGGACAGTGACCCGAAGACGGGATCGAACCCGGGTCCTCGGTGCCGTGAGGCAACACTGCTAACCACTGTGCCATCGTGCCACTCCTTTCCCACATGATTTAACGTGCTTCTTGCCCAAGCAATGTAAAATTCTGACCATGATGCCTGTATGTTTTTGTAGTAGGAAAAGGTAACTAGGACAATGTAGGAGCTGATATTGTAGCCTGATGTTGTCAAAGCCACATCTCTCTGGAAGTGATAAGTACCCAGCATGATACAACAAAATCAGATGGTGTGCATATTTTCTCAGTGATGCACCATGACATTCTGGGAGTGTGTAGGAGGTCAAGGACTGGGTTATTATGCATCATGCGCAGTTAATTGGCTGCTGGTCACCTTAAAGCTATTGTTCTACTACTGATCAGGTAAATGGTTGCAGCAAATCCTAAAACAGAATGGCATAATATAGCCCTGGAGATGTATGTTTGAGTAGGTGCAGGCCAGAAAGACAGTCCTTTTAAATTAGTTGAATCAAGCTTTAAAAGGCAATGTAATAGAGGTATGAGTGGAATTAGCAGAGAGGTCAATGCTATGTCACCTGTCCACAGATTGTGGAAACAGTTGTGCAAGAAATTCACAGGTCTCGGAAATGTTGTTAAGGTAAGTGCCATAACATCAATGTTACCTTCAGTGCCAGCACCACTTGGCTCCAACTCACATCCCAGCTGTGATCCAGACATGAATGAAAACGCGGAATCTGAGAGAGATGAGGTAGAAACCCCTGGTGTGAGACTCGGGGCATGATTTAACCACCATGTTGTGCCGGCGCAAAGCACAGCAGGTAAATGTCAAGAAAGACCAAAGTCAAAATTTGCGCCGGGCGCGAATCAGTTTGCCATCTAACCAGCCCGCTCCCGATGGCGAGTTCCGAATCTCGCCAAAATATCGCGAGCATGTCATTAATCCTAATTTGCATTAATTTTCATCTCACTAGTGAGATTGAAGTTGAATGTAACGGCCTCCCGGGAATTAACTGACTCCCCAGTGAAAAATCACGCAGGCGTCATTTCGTATTCCTTTTTAAAAACGTGAAGCTGGCGCAATTCCTACTGAGGGGAACTGAGGAGATGAGTAGCCATTTTCAAGGACACTGGAGCTGCTGCCTCAGTGCTCGGGGGTGGGGGGGGAGGTACTTGGGGAGGTTGGGCTTGATTGGGGGGGGCTGAAGCATTCCAGGTTGGGGTCTCCCCTGGGCCAGTGGGGGAGGGGGGGGGGGTGGGTGTTGAGGGACATTTTGCCCATGAGGCCTGTCATGATATCCACATCAGCATATCATGGTGCAATCACACACACACTGATGGACAGGCAGTTGGACCAACCAGCACACACATAACATCGCAGCCAATCACCAGTGAGAGCACACGCACTATAAAACATGGAACACCACAGTTCACGCTCATTCTACCAGGAGATAGCTCAGAGCACAGAGCTCACAGCGTGCCACTCAGACATAGTCCATGTGCTGAGTGCCTCACTAAGATAGTGATAGGGCTGGCTCCACAGGTTAGCTGGTGAAGCACGTACCCAAGCCAGCAGTTAGTTGTAACCGTTGTTAAAATAATAAAACAGAGTTGTACCATCTACAGCCGTGTTGGATCATTTGTGCAGCGGAACACCCAACACGACACAATACCAGTAGTGGAAGCTAACCAGTGACTGTGCGACCTACCTGCACCCTTTCAGAAATCCGCCATCCTGCTCCATGGAAAACATCAGCCCGCCGCAGCCTCTCCGAATTGCTGGAAATCTTGGCGTCAACTGGAAGCTGTTAAAACAGCGCTTCCAGCTCTTCCTAGAAGCCACAGGCAGGGAGAATGCATCAGACACCAGGAAGATCGCCCTCCTCCTCTCCACGGCGGGGCAACACGCCATCCACATCTATAACTCCCTGGCATTCGCGGAAGGCGAGGACAATACAAAATACAAGACAGTGCTGCTCAAGTTCGCTGAACATTTCAGCGTGGAAGTCAATGAGAGCTTCGAGAGGTACCTCTTCCAGCAACGCCTGCAGGGTAAGGATGAGCCTTTCCAATCTTACTTGACACACCTCCGTATCCTCGCGCAGTCCTGCGGCTATGAGGCCACCTCCGACTCCATGACTAGGGATCAGATAGTTTTTGGGGTCACCTCGGACACCCTACGCCAGCAGCTCCTTAAAATAAAGCGCCTCACCCTAGCGACTGCCATCGAGACCTGCGTCCTCCATGAGAACGCGACAAGCCGGTACTCCCAAATCCAGGCGGCCAAAATGGCACGGGTCCTATGAGGTGGAGCGGGTCCAGTCGATCGAGTTCCTCCCGGCCCGCAGCCCGGATGAGGACAGCCATTTTGGGCGCTTTCCGAGGCCTTCACGCTTGTACACGCCAAAAGAAGGGATGTTGACGCAGAGGGATGTGATGTGCAGGCGCGCTCTACGCAGGAGCGCACCGTGCATGCGTGGTGGTGCAATGAACGCCATGACGTCACGACGTGCGGCAACGGTGGCTCCGCCCACTTAAAGCAGCAATGTCCGGCCAAAGCGCGACAATACCTCCGCTGTTGCAGGATGGGCCACTACGCTGCCTGCTGTCGAGCAGCTCAACCTGCCAACTCCCAACAATTTCGCCAGCCTCGCAGGGACGTGCGGGCGATTCAGCCCCCCTGCACTGAGTCATATCCAGCCAGTATGCAGACCAGCGATACCGAAGACAGAGAGCCCTTCCGCGTTGCAGTAATCCACAAGAACCGGATGTCCCCAAGTCGGAACCACCAGCCGCTGCCAGTGCACAGCATTGATCTGGGCGATGAGTGGTGTGCCACCCTAACGGTCAACCGATCACACATCACATTTCGCCTGGACACTGGTGCCTCCGCCAATCTCCTCTCATGGTCAGCCTTCCAGACCTTGAAAGTTAAACCACCGATTCTGCCATCCCACTGTCAGCTGGTTGACTACAATGGAAACGTCATCCCAGCCACGGGGACCTGCCAGCTCGATGTTACACACAACTCACACAAAGGCACATTATCATTTGAAATCGTTGGATCCTCGAAGGACTCTCTGTTAGGCGCACAGGCGTGCAAGATCCTCCACCTCATTCAGAGGGTACACACTCTGTCTCCAGAAGGCACGTCCGATTTCCCGGATGCAGGCTTTAGGGCGCAGCTCCACTCACTTCTCGCGCACAACCAGGAGGTTTTCGAGGGCATGGGCACACTGCCTTACACGTACAAAATACGGGTCAAACCGGACGCCACCCCGGTCATTCACGCACCTCGTAGGGTCCCAGCACCACTCAAGGACCGTCTCAAGCAGCAGCTTCAGGAACTGCAGGATCAAGGAGTGCTTTCCCGGGTCACGGAGCCAACGCCTGGGTCAGCTCCATGGTGTGTGTAAAGAAGCCCTCCGGCGAGCTCCGGATCTGTATCGACTCGAAAGATTTGAATCACAACATTAAGAGGGAATACTACCTCATACCCAAATGAGAAGAAATCACGAGCGAAATGGCTCGGGCAAAAATATTTACCAAGCTTGATGCCTCCAAGGGCTTTTGGCAGATTCAATTGGATCAGTCCAGCAGGAAGCTGTGCACTTTCAACACTCCATTTGGCAGATACTGCTACAATAGGATGCCATTCTGCATCATCTCGGCCTCCGAGGTGTTCCATCGCATCATGGAACAGATGATGGAGGGCATCGAACGGGTACGCGTCTACGTAGACGACGTTATCATCTGGTCCACCACACCACAGGAGCACATCAGTCGTCTCCAGCGTGTCTTTGCACGGATACGAGATCAGGGCCTGCGCCTCAACCGAGCCAAGTGCTCTTTTGGCCAGACTGAGCTAAAGTTTTTGGGGGACCACATCTCCCGGTCGGGTGTGCGGCCGGATGCCGACAAAGTGGCAGCCATCGCAGCCATGCAGCAGCCATCAGACTGCTCTTCGCCACCTGGTCAAAAAGACAACGGAATTCCAGTGGCTGCCCGCACAACAGAGTGAATGGGAGGAGCTCAAGGTCAAGCTCACCACCGCCCCGGTACTGCCGTTTTTCGATACCTCACGGGAAGCAAAGATCTCAACTGACGCCAGCCAGTCCGGCATTCGGGCGGTACTCCTGCAACGGGACGACACCGCATCATGGGCCCCGGTCGCCTATGCGTCGCAGGCCATGACCTCCATTGAACAGCGCTATGCGCAGATTGAGAAGGAGTGCCTAGGCCTGTTGACTGGCATCGACAAGTTTCACGACTATGGATATGGTCTTCCGCAGTTCACTGTGGAGACCGACCATCGCCCCCTGGTCGGCATCAGTCAGAAGGACCTCAACAACATGACCACTCGCCTACAGCGCATTCTGCTCAAGCTCCGGAGGTACGACTTCCAACTTGTCTACATCCCGGGGAAGGATCTCATCATCGCAGATGCTCTGTCCAGGGCGGTCAACACACCGCCCGACGCGGAGGGGTTCGTTTGTCAGGTCGACGCACAAGTAGCCTTCACATCGGTCAATCTGCTGGCCACTGATGCACGTCTGGCCCACATTCGCCGTGAGACTGCGGCTGACCCCCTTCTACAGTGTGTGATGCGCCACATGACGGAAGGGTGGCTCAAGGGGCAGTGCCCACAATTTTACAACGTCCGGGACGACTTGGCCGTCATTGATGGTGTCGTCTTGAAGTTGGACCGGATCGTGATCCCACATAGCATGCACCGGCACGTCCTCGAACAACTCACGAAGGCCATCTCGGAGTTGAAAAGTGCAGGCGGAGGGCCCGAGAGGCTGTGTACTGGCCGGGCATCAGCGACGACATCACCAACATGGTGCTCAACTGCCCCACCTGCCAAAGGTTTCAGCCGGCGCAACCCACTGAGACCCTTCAGCCCCATAAGTTGGTCACGTCCCCCTGGGCGAAGGTGGGCGTGGACCTCTTTCATGCACTCGGCAGGGACTACATTATTCTTATTGACTACTTCTCAAGTTATCCGGAGGACATACGCCTGCACGACACAACGTCATCAGCTGTCATCAGAGCATGCAAAGAAACCTTTGCTCACCATGGAATTCCGCTCATGTTCATGTCTGACAACGGGCATTGCTTTGCGAGCCAAGAATGGTCTTCCTTTGCCACTTCATACAACTTTACACACGTGACATCCAGTCCTTTGCATCCTCAGTCGAATGGCAAGGCGGAAAAGGGCATCCACATTGTGAAGCGGCTCCTCTGCAAGGCTGCTGATGCCGGATCTGACTTCTATTTAGCCCTGCTGGCCTATCGCTCGGCCCCACTGTCCAAGGGCCTCTCGCCAGCCCATCTGTTGATGGGTCGCACCCTCAGAACCACTGTGCCGTCCATTCATGCTCCTGACCTCGACCATGCTCCAGTATTGCAAAGGATGCAACAACAGCGTGCTCAGCAGAAGGTGGCACATGATGCTCGGGCGGCTGATCTTCCTGCCCTGGTGCCTGGAGACAACGTGTGCATACACCTACCGGAGGGTGGCTGGTCGGCAACCGCCGAAGTTCTCCGCCACGTGGCTCCCCGCTCATTCCTGGTTCGCATGCCTGATGGCTCCATTCGCCGCCGTAATCGGTGGGCCCTTTGTCTGGTTCCGTGCTCGCTACGAGACCATGCACCGGTGCCACGCCCTCCTATTGTCCCTGATGTCGACTTTGTTGAGCTTCCTGCCACTCTGCCTCTTCCTCTCTCGCCCGTGGCCAGGCCCATTCCTCAGCCGGTGGATCCTGACCCACCCTTGAGGCGGTCAACCCGAATTCGTCGCCCACCTGAGAGACTTGACTTATGAGCCTATTAGCACATTGGACTCACTGAATTGTTTTACAGTACTGTTAACAAGTTTTTTTTCTTATCGTTCATTGTTCCAGAAGTTTTCTCTTGTCGCTTGCTGATTGCATTTGTTCTGTTATTGGTACAACCTCGTTGTTCTGTTGCACCTGACACCTTCCTCTGTATATAGTTCCGCCTCATGTACATGTTGTAAATATTGCACACACATACTCAGATGCACTCAGTACACATTTCTATTTATTGGCATGTAGGCACATATCCTATCATGGTGCAATCACACACACACTGATGGACAGGCAATTAGACCAACCAGCACACACATAACATCGCAGCCAATCACCAGTGAGAGCACACGCACTATAAAACAGGGAACACCACAGTTCCCGCTCATTCTACCAGGAGATAGCTCAGAGCACAGAGCTCACAGCGTGCCTCTCAGACATAGTCCATGTGCTGAGTGCCTCACTAAGATAGTGATAGGGCTTTGCCATCTAACCAGCCCGCTCCCGATGGCGAGTTCCGAATCTCGCCAAAATATCGCGAGCATGTCATTAATCCTAATTTGCATTAATTTCCATCTCACTAGCGAGATTGAAGTCGAATGTAACGGCCTCCCGGGAATTAACTGACTCCCCAGTGAAAAATCACGCAGGCATCATTTCATATTCTTTTTAAAAACGTGAAGCTGGCGCAATTCCTACTGAGGGGAACTGAGGAGATGAGTAGCCATTTTCAAGGACACTGGAGCTGCTGCCTCAGTGCTCGGGGGGGGGGGGGGGGGGGGAGGTACTCAGGGAGGTTTGGCTCGATTGGGGGGCTGAAGCATTCCAGGTTGGGGTCTCCCTTGGGCCACTGGGGGAGGAGGGGGGGGGCGCGGTGTTGAGGGACATTTTGTCCATGAGGCCTGTCATGATATCCACATTAGCATATCATAGTGCAATCACACACACACTGATGGACAGGCAGTTAGACCAACCAGCACACACATAACATCGCAGCCAATCACCAGTGAGAGCACATGCACTATAAAACAGGAAACACCACAGTTCCCGCTCATTCTACCAGGAGATAGCTCAGAGCACAGAGCTCACAGCGTGCCTCTCAGACATAGTCCATGTGCTGAGTGCCTCACTAAGATAGTGATAGGGCTGGGTCCACAGGTTAGCTGGTGAAGCACGTACCCAAGCCAACAGTTAGTTGTAACCGCTGTTAAGATAATAAAACAAAGTTGTACCATCTACAGCCGTGTTGGATCATTTGTGCATCAGAACACCCAACACGACAAGGCCGTCAAGCCATCTTTAAATATTGTGGAGATCCGTAACAGGGGCAACTACAGCTGCAACCTGTCAGTTCCTACCAAAAGCTTCCAGGCTATAGGTCACTTTAACTCCCTTTGACTGTGAGCAGCCTCTCGCTTCACAGCTGAAGGCTATTGCTGATAAGGAATTGGCCTTATTAGTTGTGAGAGCACTTCACAGCTCTCAAGTGGTGCTGCAGGTTGTGCTTACTCCTTGCTGCTGCTTGTGGCTGCAAATGTTTTGAGGCTGCTGTTGCTGTTTCCTTCTTTTTCTGTAGCCTGGAGTAAGGAAAGGTTGGATGGAAGATGACATGCTGCCTAGGCTGGAGAAGGGGAAATGGAACTCTTTCTCTCTTCTGGCGTGTCTCAGTCAGTGCAATTTTCCACTGCTGAGCTGTCTACTTCTGGGAGCTGCAAGAGGGGGAGAGAGAGGCAGAGTGATCCAAATGAGCGGAGTTTACAGTTTGTTGCAGCTTGCACCTGCATCTGCCTGGAGGCTGTGTGTTTGTTTCCTGCTGCCTCTTGCTTTTGTGGCTTGGAGTAAGGAAAGGGAAGATGGTAAGATGGCCTGTTGCCTGGGCTGGAGAAGGGAAAGGAAAGCTCTTTCTCTCGTCTGGCGTGCTCTGGGTTGGTGCAATTTTCTACTGTTGAGGAGCCTCCTGCTGGGAGCTGCCGGAGGGAGAGAGAGAGAGAGAGGCGGATTAATCTGAGTGAGCAACTTGATGAAGGTGTTAAAGAAATGCTTTTGCAGATTTCTGGTGGTTTTATTGTATGCGTGGTGAGTGCTGCTTGTCGACTAGCACATCACCATGAGTCAAACACGCTGGATGTTCAGGCTGTTTTGCTGCACCCTGAACACCAGCGGAACATGTGAATACCGAGCTTTGGCTCTGATTAACTTAGGCCATATAAGAATGGTCAGGGACTGATACATACAATGACCGAAGGGCAAGGATCCTCCATTCTGTTGAGGACCTGCGAAGGGTGATGCAGTATGTTTGGTTTTCTTTGTAAAAATTAACTTGTAGCTTTGTGTTTCTAAAGATATTCTGAAGCGAAAAGGTGCTTGTGTGTGATTGGCACAGTGTCTTTTCCTTTTGGTTAATGATTAGTGTGATATATGGACTGTTAAGTAGTTGCTTTCATCTTTTTGTACAAAGGTACTGTTGACTGCTTAATAAACAAAATATTCTCAAGTGGCTTCTCGTGGGTACACGTGCCATGTCTCAGACAATGCTTAGTCCATCGCATTTCAGTCAAACTTTGAAGCCTGAACACTTTGCCTGACCTCTAGAAGCATCAGCACCATAGAGGCAACAGCCAATGATCAAACACTCAAGAGCTGGGCTTCAGCACCAGAGATATCCTCACGACCAAAGGGTGAGTGTGTGGGAGGGCACCTGAGCACGGTCTCCCGAATGTTCCTGGCAGGGGTCTGGCATCTGAGGTCTGGGGTCTAGGGTCTGCAGTATAGGGACTCTTGATGTGGCCAGGGGGTGAAGGTACAGAGCAAGGTTTTCCAGCACAACAAGCTCGCAGAATGGCACTCTGAGAGAAGATGGGACATGTAAAGGTGGGGAGGCTTGAAGGATATGAGCGTCCCGGGCTGGAAGGCCTAACTGATTGTCAGTCTCTCTCCTGCTCCAATTCCTTACAGATATAACAATATGGCTAGTCTTGTCGGTCCCTCAGAGGCTGCCCTCGTGGTGCTGCTTGCAGCCCAGGTGGAAAGATGCTGGAGAAGGCGGCAGCAGCTTCAACGCAGGTTGGAGGCGGCATCCCATGTGCAGGGGGCCGCCGAAAACCCTGACCATCATGCCGAGCATGAACCCAGAGGGGAGCCAGCAATGGCCCAAGGTGTACAGGCTTTGTTGGTCTTTCAAGGAGATGACGGACTGTATGTGCTGCAGAAAACTCGATCTCAACAAAGAGACATTGGGCACCTATGCCATGTATTCGCAGACTTGGCACCCCGTGGAGGAGGCTGGCTCTTGGTGGATAAGGGTTACCCACTGATGTCCTAGCTGATGACACTAGTGCAGAGATCAGAGACTGAGGTAGAGACCTGATATAATGTGGCCCATGTTGCCACCCGTACTGCCATTGAATTGTGCATTGGACTGCTGAAAATGAGGTTCCGATGCCTGGACTGCTTTGCAGTGCTCGGAAATATCCACCTGTGTATGGGATACCTCCCTCAGTGACTCGGACATGATATTGAGGCCCTCAACCATGGTCCTCAGAGACTGAGCCATGCCTTGGACACCATCACTCAAAATGTTGATGTTATACTCCAGGCTTTCTATTGCGGTCGCCACCCTAGCAGTGTTGGCCTCGGTGGCACACTTTGCCGGCATCATTTCCTACGCCCTTAGCCTTTGGGACTCCTCCAATTGGCTGTGCACTCAGTGGAATGTTGCTGCCATCCCCTCCTGAATCTCATGGCCATGTCTTAGTATCTGCACCAGCACTGAGATAACTGGCAGCGACGGCCCCCCACGTGACAGGGCTTACTATGTGGGAGACGACGAGAGCACCTACCAACAGTTACACTGCGTGGCTACATCAAGAGTAACGCCCATCCAGATCTCTCTGCAGATTAATGGACACCCAATCTGCTTGGAACTCGACACTGGGCCGACACTGTCTGTAGTTAGTCGCCATACGTTCGACTGCATCCATTCTGGCCTTCCATCACTGACTGCTGTTTTTTATAAATGTTTTTATTGGGTTTTTGAACAAAGTATATTTACTGTTATGTACACAGAATAAGAAATATATATATATACACATATATAGAAGAGAAGGGCACACCCAAACATACCAAAAAAAAGTAATAATAAAAAATATAATAAAAAATAAAATAGGATAACTGGGAGGGTATTGTGCACCAGCTCAACAGCAGCAACTCTGTACAACTGGCAAAATTATTTACAACACATAAGTAGGCGACTGTTTGTGTGTGGGGGGGGGGGGGGGGGGGGGGGTAGCTGGGGAGGTAGATATACATTCGGATACCGGAGAAACAATTACAGTGGGCAATACTCGAATGGGTTTGGTGTTGGTGTTGTCACTTGCTTCGCCGGAAGGATCTCGCTGCTGTTGTCGTCTCGTGCTCATCTCCGCTTCAGACGTTCTTTCCGTCTTTTGCCTGTATTCTCCTTGTTCTCTGTTCCTGTAGATGCCAAGTTTGGTATCGTATCCCGTGCCCTCCTTCCGGCTGTCATTTCCATGCCTCCCCCCCACCTCCCTGGTTCTCCTCTCTTGTTCCCTGTACCTTCCCTTTCCCCTCCCCCCTCCCTCCTCCTGTGGTTCGCCTTTCTTTCCACTTAGGTTTAGCTGCCCCCCCCCCCCCCCCCCCCCCCCGGTCTATCACTCCCTCTCATGCTTTGGCTGCTTTCCCCTGATTCTTGGCTACCTGACTATTCTTCTGCTTGTTCGTTGGCCACAAACAGGTCTCGGAACAATTGGGTGAACGGCTCTCGTCTGACCCTCAGATGGGGAATTTGATTTTCTCCATTTGGAGAGATTCCGAGAGGTCGGACAGCCAGTCTGCAGCTTTGGGTGGTGCTGCTGACCGCCAGCCGAACAGGATTCTATGGCGGGCGATCAGGGAGGCAAAGGCAAGGGCGCCCGCCCTCCTCCCCAGGAATAGATCTGACTCTTCTGAAACCCCGAAGACCACCACTTTCGGGCATGGCTCCACCCTCACCCCCACCACTTTGGACATTGCCTCGAGTAAGGCAGCCCAGTACCCCGCAAGTCTCGGGCAAGACCTGAACATGTGGGCATGGTTGGCCGGGCCTCCTTGGCACCGTTCACATCTATCCTCCACCTCTGGGAAGAACCTACTCATATGGGTTCTTGTTAAGTGGGCTCTATGTACCACTTTTAGCTGCGTCAGGCTGAGCCTTGCGCACGTGGAGGTGGTGTTGACCCTGGGCAGTGCTTCGCCCCAGAGTCCCCACCCTAATTCAATGCCTAGGTCCTCCTCCCATTTCTTTCTTGTTGTGTCCAGTTCGGTGTCGGCCCTCTCTACCAGTCGGTCATACATGTTGCTCTAGTTTCCTTTATCTAGTATGCTTGCATCCAGTAACTCTTCCAGTAATGTCTGTCGTGGTGGTTGTGGCTAGGTCCTTGTCTCCTTTCGTAGGAAGATTTTGAGTTGTAGATACCTTAGCTCGTTCTCCCTGGCTAGCTGGAATTTCTCTGTCAGTTCGTCCAGTGTTGCGATCCTGCCGTCCGTGTATAGGTCCCTGACTGTCAGTGTCCCTCCGTCCTGCCCCTACCTTTTTAAGGTTGCGTCAGTCAGTGCTGCTGTGAACCTATAGTTGTTGCAGATGGGAGCTCTGTCTGACATTTTGGCCAGGCAAAATTGCTGTTGTAGTTGGTTCCAGGATTGGAGGGTGGCTATCACCACCGGGCTGCTAGAGTGTTTTTTGGGTGGGGATTGTTAGACGTTTTAGTTGCTGTGATATGAAGAGTCTAGTTCTGTTCCTTTTTCACAAACACACATTTATTTCCTTCCAACAGCTTTTGCACAAAACTCTCACTATACATCACCTGACAGAGGCCACCTGAAGCCCCTTTACATATCAGTGTCAATTAATGGATACTTAACATAAATGAGACAACTAATTGCAATGTCTCTTAACCCATTACTTAACAGTCTCCCCTTCCTTGGAGAAAAAATAATAATTAGGTGAAAACAAAATTTCAAGAAACTCATAGAATCATAGAAGTTTACAGCATGGAAACAGGCCCTTCGGCCCAACCAGTCCATGCCGCCCAGTTTTTACCATTAAGCTAGTCCCAGTTGCCTGCACTTGGCCCATAACCCTCTATACCCATCTTACCCATGTAACTATCTAAATGCTTTTTAAAAGACACAATTGTACCCACCTCTACTACTACCTCTGGCAGCCCATTCCAGACACTCACTACCCTTTGAGTGAAGAAATTGCCCCTCTGGGCCCTTCTGAATCTCTCCCCTCTCACCTTAAACCTATGCCCTCTAGTTTTAGACTCCCCTACCTTTGGGAAAAGATGTTGACTATCTACCTTATCTATGCCCCTCATTATTTTATAGACCTCTATAAGATCACCCCTAAGCCTCCTACGCTCCAGGGAAAAAAGTCCCAGTCTATCCAGCCTCTCCTTATAACTCAAACCATCAAGTCCCGGCAACATCCTAGTAAATCTTTTCTGCACTCTTTCTAGTTTAATAATATCCTTTCTATAATAGGGTGACCAGAACTGCACACAGTATTCCAAGTGTGGCCGTACTAATGTCTTGTACAACTTCAACAAGACGTCCCAACTCCTGTATTCAATGTTCTGACCAATGAAACCAAGCATGCCGAATGCCTTCTTCACCACCCTTTCCACCTGCGACTCCACCTTCAAGGAGCTATGAACCTGTACTCCTAGATCTCTTTGTTCTATAACTCTCCCCAATGCCATACCATTAACTGAGTAGGTCCTGGCCTGATTCGATCTGCCAAAATGCATCACCTCACATTTATCTAAATTAAACTCCATCTGCCATTCGTCGGCCCACTGGCCTAATTGATCAAGATCCCGTTGCAATCCTAGATAACCTTCTTCACTATCCACTGTGCCACCAATCTTGGTGTCATCTGCAAACTTACTAACCATGCCTCCTAAATTCTCATCCAAATCATTAATATAAATCACAAATAACAGTGGACCCAGCACCGATCCCTGAGGCACACCACTGGTCACAGGCCTCCAGTTTGAAAAACAACCCTCTACAACCACCCTCTGCCTTCTGTCGTCCAGCCAATTTTGAATCCAATTGGCAACCTCACCCTGGATCGCGTGAGCTTTAACCTTCTGCAACAACCTACCATGCGGTACCTTGTCAAAGGCTTTGCTAAAGTCCATGTAGACAACGTCTACTGCACTGCCCTCATCTACCTTCTTGGTCACTCCCTCAAAAAACTCAATCAAATTTGTGAGACATGATTTTCCACGCACAAAGCCATGCTGACTGCCCCGAATCAGTCCTTGCCTCTCTAAATGCTTGTAGATCCTGTCTCTCAGAATACCTTCTAGCAACTTACCTACTACAGACGTTAGGCTCACCGGTCTGTAGTTCCCAGGCTTTTCCCTGCTGCCCTTCTTAAACAAGGGCACAACATTTGCCACTCTCCAATCTTCAGGCACCTCACCTGTGGCTGCCGATGATTCAAATATCTCGGTTAGGGGACCCGCAATTTCCTCCCTAGCCTCCCACAACATCCTGGGATACATTTCATCAGGTCCCGGGGATTTATCTACCTTGATGCGCTTTAAGACTTCCAGCACCTCCTCCTCTGTAATATGCACACTTCTCAAGACATCACTATTTATTTCCCTTAGTTTCCTAACATCCATGCCTTTCTCCACCGTGAATACCGATGAGAAATATTCATTCAGGATCTCACCCAACTCTTGTGGCTCTGCACATAGATGTCCTTGTTGATCCTTAAGAGGCCCTACTCTGTCCCTAGTTACTCTTTTCCCCTTTATGTATCTGTAGAATCTCTTTGGATTCTCCCTTGCATTATTTGCCAAAGCAATTTCATGTCCCCTTTTTGCCCTCCTGATTTCCCTCTTAACTCTATTTCGACAATCTCTATACTCTTCAAGGGATCCACTTGATCCCAGTTGCTTATGTACGTCATATGCCTCCTTCTTCTTTTTGACCAGAGTCTCAATATCTCGAGTCATCCAGGGTTCCCTACTTCTACCAGCCTTGCCCTTCACTCTAAAGGGAATGTGCTTACCCTGCACCCTGGTTAACACATTTTTAAAAGCCTCCCATTTACCAGCCGTCCCTTTGCCTGCCAATAGTCTCCCCCAATCTACCTCTGCAAGTTCCTGTCTGATACCATCAAAATTGGCCTTGCCCCAATTAAGAATTTTAACTCTTGGGCCAGACCTATCATTCTCCATAGCTATCTTAAAACTAATGGAATTATGGTCACTTGTCCCAAAGTGATCCCTCACTAGCACTTCTGTCACTTGCCCTTCCTTATTTCCCAAGACGAGGTCAAGTTTTGCCCCCTCTCTAGTCGGTCCATCCACATACTGAATGAGAAATTCCTCCTGAATACACAACAAATTTCCCTCCATCCAAGCCCCTAATGCTATGGCTGTCCCAGTCAATGTTGGGAAAGTTAAAGTCCCCTACTACTACCACCCTATTATTCTTGCAGCTATCTGTAATCTCCTTACATATTTGCTCCTCAATTTCCCGCTGACTATTTGGGGGCCTGTAGTACAGTCCTACCAAGGTGATCTCTCCCTTCTTATTTTTCAGTTCCACCCATATAGACTCAGTGGGCGAACCATAAACACACACATGATTTCTCCCCCTTTTTTTTTGTTTGGACGAGAAAAAAAAAGTCACAGAAACAAGCGCCCTTCATTAACAATATCCAAAAGTTTCTGTGAACTCGCCCCTCTTTTCGTAAAACAGTCTGACAGTTGATAGCTCCTGTCGACCCATTTCATTTTTGTTATTTCCCTCTGTCCAACATCTGCTTCAAACTTGCGATGTCTATCCGTAACCTCTTTTCATTGACACTTTTTGTAGAGTGCACATTTTCCCACAGGGATTTATTGTCAATGTGACAGTCAATAGGTATATTACCCAAATCCCCTAATCCCAAAATTTCTGTCAATATCATACTTATATAAAAGGTCATATCCACCGCCTCTACAAGGCTTAACGTCTCAGCAGCCAAAGTGCTTTTTACCACTCTCCTTATTTTCTTTGTTTCCCACACAAGCGGGCAACACTTACCATTGTTCCCCAAAAGGAAAATTATAAAACCTCCTGCGTTTGAAACCTCATCACATAAATGTGCGTAGGACGCATCACTATAAACTGAGTTTCAAGTGCCTAAGGTCACCTAAAACCGGGAACTTCAAAACACACTCCTGCATTTTTAGTTTGGCCAACACTTTATTTGCTCTTATTATGTCTTCCACTTTGGGATCATTCATTTTTGTACTCAACTCTAAGACATCAAAACTCACGTCCGGTCTAGTCTGTCTACCTAACCTGTTCAGTTGCCCAATTAAACTTCGCAGTTGCTCTTTTTCTATCTTTGAAACCATTGCGTCTTTTTGTGAAACTCGGCCACGACCAATTGCTATTGGGCTGATGCTTTCCAAATAAGATTGCTGACATAAAGTTGCCCCTAACTTAGTCTGTCCAATATATTTAAATGCACCGGAAGCCTGACTTCCAACCCTGAATTCTTTCCTCAAACCAGAGATTACAATAGCTTCAAAATCACTAGTCCCAACCCACAAAAAATCATCGACATGCATCATAAAAATGCCAGAAAGATTTCCTTTATAGTGCCAGTAAAACATTGCAGGATCTACTTTCAACTGGCAACAGCTTAACTTTAACAAAACTGACCTTACCGAAAAACACCAGACTCTAGATGCATCATTTAATCCATATACACATTTGTTCAACTTCCAGAGTACCCCTTCTGTGTTAGCTGCTTCTTTAGGAGAACGGAGAAAAATGTCTCTCTGGAGCTGATGCCCCTGCAAAAAGGCAACTTTTATATCTATAGATTTGCATTCCCATGCCTTTGTGGCTAATAGAGCCAAGAAGATCTTTAAAATAACCTTTCCTGCTGTAGGTGAATCTACCCTTAAATCCTGATCTTCTAAGTTTTCTTCAAATCCCCTTGCCACAAGCCTGGCATTTGCCTTATAAGTTCCATCCGGAAGAACCTTTTCCGTGCAAATCCATCTGTGGGATAGAGCTATTTGGCCCCTATCCGGTACTTCCGTGTATGCCCCAAATTCACTCCAACTATGCAATTCTTGCTGTTTAGCTTCTTTGATAACTTTTTCATCTAATTTATTTGAAGCCACCAAAATCTCACGTGCATGTGGGCTTCTACTCCTATTAGTATTCGTAGTCTTACTCATGTTCCGAGATCTTGATAAACTACGTCCCTGCTCCCACCTGGTATCTAATTCTGTACTGCTACTGCTTGATCTTTCCCTTCTGCTATGGGATTTCCTTTCAATAGTTCTCCACCTTTTCCTGCGGACCTGTTCACTATCCGATGTACTATCTGAACTGGCACTGCGTTTCTGTGCCCTCCATTTTTGAACTTCGTTTTCCCAATCCATTGTCTTGACTCCTTCCTCTGAATGCTGTACATTCAACCAATGTTTATACTTTCCAGTGGCCTTCCCTGCTCTACTAATAACAGTTGCGTCCTTCCATTGACTAGACCCTTCAGGCAAGTATGTCACTTTTGTACCAACTTTTGGCAGTTGCCCTTTCGGAAAAATGGCCTGTTCTAATTCATCAGAAGTGTTGTGTTCCTCCACAGAAACCCTGTCTATATCAGTTAATTGGTCCTCATAGTTCTGTAACACATGCGTACCAGATGACACTGGTTCCTCGTCATGTCTGTCTGCTCTGTCTAAGTTTGAAAATTTGTCATCTGTACCCATTATCCTTGACGAATGTACCCTAACAGTTTGATTACCATGTTGCAAAATAATTGTTTTGCCATCTATGCCTATGATCTTCCCTGGGCCTTTCCATTCATTAGAATTGTCTCTCTTATAGTATACCATGCCTCCTTGCTGAAAAACGGCATCTGATGGCCGTACGTTATGTCTTAAAGCTCTGCGAATTCTTTCAGAGACTTCTGCTTCCAAAAAAGCTTTTCTATTGCGATGTAATGCATTTAAATGTTCAGCAAAACCAGAGCTAATTGTAGTCCCCTCCCCAGCTGGAGGCTGGTCATCCAAAATGGACGGACTTTTAGGATTTCTACCATACAGTAATTGATAAGGACTATAGCCCCCAACCATCTACAATGAATTTTGTGCATGTACTGCCCATGTTAAAGCTGAATTTAGCCTGCAATTTGGTCGATCTGCCAAAATTTTCTGAAGCATGTCATCGATGACAGCATGATTTCTTTCACAGACACCATTACTAAATGGGCTTTCTGCAGCCGTATTCATAACTCTGATATTCATGTTTTCACACATATCCCTAAACTCATCATTAGCAAATTCTCCCCCATTGTCCTTAAGGAATTTTGAGGTGGACCCATTCCTGTCCCTATCCATTTTTCCATGATTTGATCCAGAATTACTCTCTTTTCTTTACTTCGTACAATCGTTGATTGACTAAATCTGGTTGCGAAATCTACAAAATGCAAAATAAATATATTATTTGCTTTATCCCAGATCTTAAGGTCCATGGCCACAATGTCGTTAAAATCCCTGGCCAAAGATAGGGTTACTATCGGTCGTGCCGGTGTCCTTCTGTACTTCCTACAAACTTCACAGCGGTCACTAACCTGTTCTATCAGTTTAGTACAGTCGTCATCCCTTACCCCTGCATCCTTTAATAAATTTTTCAGCCTCCGAGGAGACGGATGTGCAAATTGCCTATGCAGTTTTAATACCACAAGCTTTTTATCAGCTAAAGTCCCATTTTCAACTGCCATTAACACATCCTTAACCACTCTACTTGAAATATTACTTGCCAGTAATGGAATACAATAGTGTCCCGACTGTGTAAATTGTAAGTCCACCGTCTTTCCAAAAACTGTTGCCTTATCCTGTTCCATATCCAGTTTCATGTGTGCTTTCTTCATCAACGGTCTGCTCAGAAACAAAGGTATCTCACTTGATACAACATCCGTGCTAATGAAATGATTCACTCCGGCAATATTGCAAGGGATCACCACTCTTTTCAGCGACTTCAGAGTATTATCATCCCCAAACCTGAAACTTGTGGAACTTTCAAATTCCTTAACCTTGGTACGATTTTCAGCATTCAAAGAGTCCAGGTAACATTTTAACCAGTCAATTCCACACACAGTAGATGTGCAGCCACTGTCCAATACAGCACAGTTGAAGGATTCTGCAACCAACACCCTCATTACCGGCGTAAAACTGCTTGTCAATAGGACAATGCCTTCTTTCTGGTCACTATCTTTTTCCTCTTCTGACTCTTCCGTGTCATGTGTCACTTCAAACACTCTATCATAACGAGTTGGACAGTTGAAAGCATAATGGTATTGAGAGTCACATCGAAAACATCGATTTATCATGCCCCGTGTATTTCTGGGGTTCATCTTCCTATTGTAGGTTCTAACTGGGTTTCTGTCTTCATAATTTCCTTGTCGCGATCTCCTTCTATAGTCTTGGGCCCTGTTCGTAGCCATACGATTTCGCCATCCTGTTACTAGTGTATCTTCCATATTCTGCCTTATTGCAGGCTGACCTATTTGGGTCATCAGAGCCATCGGAATCGAATGTTTCCCCAGAAACCTTTGTAAAGCTTTTGTCATCTGTTCGAATAAGGTATCCTTATTAGTAAACTGAACTCATGTCAAAGCCAGGAGCCTATCCATGTTGCTCACTCTAGCACAGTCAAGTAATTTAAAGGCCAACACAGACTGTGGAAATTCCAGATTGTGTTTCTGCAGCCTTTTATATAGTCTGCCAAATTCCATTATATAGTCTTCCATGGAGATATCCTCCATTTTCCGGAACTTATCAAAATCCGACCATGCTTCATACGCACTTAACAAGTCATCTTTCTTATAAATCTTATCCATATAATGTAATAAAGTCTCCAGACCTTCTTCTGAGTCTAACTCTTCCAATTCCAGCTCAGAAAGCACTTTGTTTCGGGTTTTACTGCCATATGGTAGAGAAAGAGCCAATGTTTTTTCTCTTTCCCAAAGCAGTTACCTTAGTCCACATAACTACTGCACTTCTCCATTGGTCGTACGATTCCCTTTCAGAAAATAAGGGAGGATAGTCCTATCCAGCCATCTTTATCCTCAGTTCAGCCATATATCCCTTTTTTTTTTTCTCACTAACTCCTTGGTTTGATCTGGAAAGTTGTATCTTTCAACCCTTCACATTTACACAGCATCCATCCTCTGCTACCAATCGTTAGACATTTTAGTTGCTGTGATATGAAGAGTCTAGTTCTGTTCCTTTTTCACAAAAACACATTTATTTCCTTCCAACAGCCTTTGCACAAAACTCTCACTATACATCACCTGACAGAGGCCACCTGAAGCCCCTTTACATATCAGTGTCAATTAATGGATACTTAACATAAATGAGGCAACTAATTGCAATGTCTCTTAACCCATTACTTAACAGGGATGGGAGTGCTGCCGTGGCAAGGGCTCGGAGAGAGGTCCCCATGCAGGAGGCCTCTTCCACACGCACCCGGCTTCTGGCTCCTTGATCCATCCGCTTATTCGCTTAGCCATCGTCGCCCAGTGGTAGAATTGTAGGTTTGGGAGGGCTAGCACCCCCCCCCCCCTGGATTTTGTTTTTTGTAGGACCTTCTTTGGGATCCTAGCATCCTTCCCCCCCCATATGAATGCCATGATTAGTTTGTCCAGTGCTTTGAAAAAGGCCTTGGGGATTGTAGCGCACAAAGACTCTGAGAGACGAATAGAGTGAAGTCGATGAGGCTTTATTAAGCGTGGCTGTTCCCCCGCAGTTCAGTAGTAGACTGCCTGCGGGGGAGGACTCCTGGTACTTATACTCCGCCTTCAGGGCGGAGCTAGAGGTCAACGTCCAACCAGGACCCGGGATCTGTCAGCCAATGACATCACGGCTTCACAGTCCCACATGACCCCTAATGCATACTACCACATTCACCCCTTGTTAAAAATGAACCCGGCGGGGTGATGCTTCGCATGGTGGTAAGGGTTTACAAGGCTGGTCCTGGGAGGAAAACTTTTGCATGTTATTACAGTATGTACAAGGTTTTTTTGGTTTTTTTTCCGAACTATTTACAGTAATCGTCAGGAAAAAAAAGACAAAATGTTCTCGTTAAAAGTCCACATATTGTAGTGTTAGATCGACGCCACGAGTCGGTCGGGTGGTCTGGTCGTCCGTGTCGATCGCCTCGGCCCCGGTGGTGGTGGTGGTGCTTGTTCCGGTGTTGTCGTCTCCGGGAGACTTACGGTTTCAGCTTGGGCTTCACTCCTGGTCGGGCCTGGGAGGAGGACCGATCCTCCTGGGAAGGGGGCGGTCGCGGGGTGCGGCGGTGGCAGGAAGGGGGTGATTGGTGTCGGGGGGGTGTGTGTGTTGCCGGCGGGCGCCAGATCTCGCAGGGAGACCGTGTCCTGTCGGCCGTCAGGGTACTCCACGTAAGCGCACTGCGGGTTCGCGTGAAGGAGGTGAACCCTTTCGACCAACGGGTCCGACTTGTGCGCCCGCACATGTTTTCGGAGCAGGATGGGTCCTGGGGCCGCCAGCCAGGTCGGCAGCGACGTTCCAGAGGAGGACTTCCTGGGGAAGACAAGGAGGCGCTCATGAGGCGTTTGGTTAGTGCTAGTACACAGTAGTGACCGGATGGAGTGGAGGGCGTCCGGGAGGACTTCCTGCCACCGTGAAACTGGGAGGTCCCTGGACCGTAGGGCCAGTAGGACGGTCTTCCAGACCGTGCCGTTCTCCCTCTCTACTTGCCCGTTCCCCCGGGGGTTGTAGCTGGTCGTCCTGCTCGAGGCTATACCGTTGCTGAGCAGGAACTGGCGCAGCTCGTCACTCATGAAGGAGGACCCCCTGTCGCTGTGGACGTATGCGGGGCAACCGAACAGTGTGAATATGGTGTTCAGGGCTTTAATGACTGTGGCCGCGGTCATGTCAGGGCAGGGGATGGCGAATGGGAAGCGGGAGTACTCGTCCACCACATTAAGGAAGTATGTGTTGCGGTCGGTGGAGGGGAGGGGTCCTTTGAAATCCAGACTAAGGCGTTCAAAGGGGCGGGAAGCCTTAATCAGGTGCGCACCATCCGGCCTGAAAAAATGCGGTTTGCACTCTGCGCAGATGTGGCAGTTCCTTGTGACTGTACGGACCTCCTCTAAAGAGTATGGGAGGTTGCGGGACTTAATAAAGTGGTAGAACCGAGTGACCCCCGGGTGGCAGAGGTCCTCGTGGAGGGTTTGGAGGCGGTTAATTTGTGCGGTGGCACACGGGATAGGGCATCGGACGGCTCGTTCAGCTTTCCGGGACGATACAAGATCTCGTAGTTGAAGGTGGAGAGCTCGATCCTCCACCTTAAGATCTTGTCGTTTTTGATTTTGCCCCGCAGTGCATTATCGAACATGAAGGCTACCGACCGTTGGTCCGTGAGGAGAGTGAATCTCCTGCCGGCCAGGTAATGCCTCCAATGTCGCACCGCTTCCACTATGGCTTGGGCTTCCTTTTCCACTGAGGAGTGGCGGATTTCTGAAGCGTGGAGGGTTCGGGAGAAAAAGGCCACGGGTCTGCCCGCTTGGTTAAGGGTGGCCGCTAGAGCTACGTCGGAGGCGTCGCTCTCGACCTGGAAGGGGAGGGACTCGTCGATGGCGCGCATCGTGGCCTTTGCGATATCCGCTTTGATGCGGCTGAAGGCCTGGCAAGCCTCTGTCGACAGAGGGAAGGTCGTGGTCTGTATTAGGGGGCAGGCCTTGTCTGCGTACTGGGGGACCCACTGGGCGTAGTATGAAAAGAACCCCAGGCAGCGTTTTAGGGCTTTTGAGCAGTGCGGGAGGGGAAATTCCATGAGGGCGCGCATACGTTCGGGGTCGGGGCCTATTATCCCATTGCGCACTACGTAGCCCAGGATGGCTAGCCGGTTTGTGCTAAAAACACACTTGTCCTCGTTGTACATGAGGTTCAAGGCTTTAGCGGTCTGGAGGAATTTTTGGAGGTTGGCGTCGTGGTCCTGCTGATCGTGGCCGCAGATGGTTACATTGTCGAGATACGGGAACGTGGCCCGTAACCCGTGTTGATCAACCATTCGGTCCATCTCTCGTTGGAAGACCTAGACCCCGTTTGTGACGCCAAATGGGACCCTTAGGAAATGGTATAATCGCCCGTCTGCCTCGAAGGCTGTGTACTTGCGGTCACTTGGGCGGATGGGGAGCTGATGGTAGGCGGACTTGAGGTCCACGGTGGAGAAGACCTTATATTGGGCAATCCGATTGACATTGCCGGATATGCCGGGGAGAGGGTACGCGTCTAGTTGTGTGTACCTGTTGATGGTCTGGCTATAGTCTATGACCATCCTTTGCTTCTCCCCTGTCTTTACTACTACCACCTGTGCTCTCCAGGGACTATTGCTGGCCTGGATTATGCCTTCCTTTAGTAGCCGCTGGACTTCGGACCGAATGAAGGTCCGGTCCTGGGCACTGTACCGTCTGCTCCTAGTGGCGACGGGTTTGCAATCCGGGGTGAGGTTTGCAAACAAGGATGGGGGTTGCACCTTGAGGGTTGCAAGGCCGCAGATAGTGAGTGGGGGTATTGGGCCGCCGAATTTGAAGGTTATGCTCTGTAGATTGCACTGGAAGTTTAATCCCAGTAATGTGGGGGCGCAGAGTTGGGGAAGAACGTAGAGCCTGTAGTTTTTGAACTCCCTCCCTTGCACCGTTAGGGTAACTATGCAGAAGCCTTTGATCTGTACGGAGTGGGATCCTGCAGCTAGGGAAATCTTTTGTGCGCTGGGACGGATGGTCAAAGAACAGCGTCTTATTGTGTCGGGGTGGATAAAGCTCTCCGTGCTCCCGGAGTCGACCAGGCATGGTGTCTCGTGCCCGTTTATCAGCACCGTTGTCGTCGCCGTCTGGACCGTCCGGGGCCGTGCGTGGTCCAGCGTCATTGAAGCCAGCCGTGGTTGTAATGGTTGAGCGCCTTCTTCGAACCCCGTGGAGCCGTCGACACTGGGGTCCGTTGTTGCCGTCCAAGATGGCGTCGGGGGTGAACAAGATGGCTGCCCCCATGCATCGCACATGGCTGGTCGTCACAAGATGGCGGCGGGGGTGGACAAAATTGCCGCCCCCATGCGTCGCACAGGTCTGGGTTGGTCCAAGATGGCGGCGCCCTTCCTCCCCTCGTGGTGGCCGGGACCCAAAATGGCGGCGCCTGTGGGTCGCACATGGGGCGCTGGGGGGGTTGGGGAGCGTTAGGAACACGCAGGACTCCCTCTTCTCTGGGGACAGCGGTGGCTGAGACCCAAAGTGGTAGCGCCGGCGGGTCATACATGGGGCGCGGGGGCGGGGGTTGGGGAGCGTAAACGGCGTGCAGGGCTCCCTGTTCTCCGGGGAGAGCGGTGGTCGGGACCCAGAGTGGTAGCGCCGGCGGGTCATACATGGGGCGCTGGGGGGGGGTTGGGGAGCGTAAACGGCGTGCAGGGCTCCCTGTTCTCCCGAGACAGTGGCGACCTCGCGGGATCGGCACACAGCCGTGAAATGGCCCTTTTTCCCGCAGCTCTTACAGATCGCTGCGCGGGCCGGGCAGCGCTGCCGGGGGTGTTTCGCCTGGCCGCAGAAATAGCAGCGGGCTCCCCCGGTGCGACTTGGCGTTTGAACCGCGCAAGTCTGTGGGGTGTCCGGGGGGGGGGGTGGGTTTGTCGCGACGGGTGCGTACGGAGCCCAATGGGCTGCCACGCGGTCGGGGCCGTAGGCGCGGGTATTTCGCGCGGCCACGTCTAGGGAGGCTGCTAGGGCCCGTGCCTCTGAGAGTCCTAGCGACTCTTTTTCTAGAAGTCTTTGGCGGATTTGGGAGGAGTTCATACCTGCCACAAAAGCATCGCGCATTAACATGTCCGTGTGTTCATTTGCGTTCACCGGCGGGCAGCTGCAGGCCCGTCCCAAAATTAGTAGCGCGGCGTAGAATTCATCTATCGATTCTCCGGGACTTTGCCGTCTCGTTGCGAGTTGATAGCGAGCGTAGATCTGGTTTACTGGCCGAACATAGAGACTTTTTAGTGCTGCGAACGCCGCCTGGAAATCCTCTGCTTCTTCGATGAGGGAGAAAATCTCCGTGCTTAACCTCGAGTGCAGGACCTGTAGTTTTTTGGTCTTCTGTGACCCGGCCGGTGGCCGTTCTGAGGTAGGCCTCGAAACAAGTCTGCCAGTGCTTGAAAGCTGCTGCTGCGTTCACTGCGTGGGGGCTGATCCTCAGGCATTCCGGGATGATCCTGAGCTCCATAGTCCTTTAGTCACGCTTAATAAATTGTAGCGCACAAAGACTCCGAGAGACGAATAGAGTGAAGTCGATGAGGCTTTATTAAGCGTGACTGTTCCCCCACAGTTCAGTAGTAGACTGCCTGCGGGGGAGGACTCCTGGTACTTATACTCCGCCTTCAGGGTGGAGCTAGAGGTCAACGTCCAACCAGGACCCGGGATCTGTCAGCCAATGACATCACGGCTTCACAGTCCCACATGACCCCTAATGCATACTACCATAGGGATATAGATCAGAATGGATCTCAGTAGGAAGAGGTACCTGGGCATTACATTCCTTTTGATCATCTGGACTCTCCCCGCGAGGGAAAGTGGGAGTGTGTTCCATCTTTGCAGGTCCTTTTTTACTTCCTCCGTCAGACTGGTGAGGTTCCATTTGTGGATCCCTTTCCAGTCATGGGCTATTTGGATCCCCAGGTAACAGAATTTGTGTCGGGCTTGTTTAAACGTCAGTCCCGTTAGTGCTGCCCCCCCTACTTGTGGGTGTACCGAGAAGATCTCGCTTTTGCTCATGTTGAGTTTGTATCCCGAGAAGGCGCCAAACTCTTTCAGGAGCGCGATGATTCCGTCCATGCTGCGTTGTGGGTCCGAAATGTAGAGGAGCAGGTCATCTACATAGAGTGAGACTCTGTGCTCTCTGCCGCCCCTTCGGATCCCCCTCCAGCTTTTTGCTGCTCTGATCAAACCCCAAAACGGGGTTTTGCTGCTTTGTTGTTCGTGGTTCGATCGCTAGAGCGAACAGCAGCGGGGACAGTGGGCATCCTTGTCTGGTGCCCCTGTGCAGCTGGAAATATCGGGAGTTGGTATTGTTGGTCCGTACGTCGCCATGGGAGCGTTGTATAGGAGCTTTACCCAGGAGGTGAACCCTGTTCCAAACCCAAACTGCTCCAGTACCTCTATGAGGTTTTTCCATTCGACTCTTTCGAAGGCCTTTTCTGCGTCTAGGGAGATGATCACCTCTGGTGTTCTCTCCCCGGAGGGGGGGGGGGTCATTATCACATTCAGCAGGCGCCTGATGTTCGAGGTAAGCTGTCTACGTTTGACAAAGCCTGTCTGGTCCTCTGCGACCACGTCTGGCACACAGTCTTCTAGCCTTTTGGCTAGGATTTTGGCCAGTATTTTGGCACCTGCGTTCAGCAGTGAGATGGGTCTGTATGACCTACATTCCATTGGGTCTTTGTCTTTCTTAGGTATCAGCGAGATTGAGGCCTGTGCTAGCGTGGGTAGCAGTGTGCCCTAGCTAGCGAGTCTGTGAACATCTCCCGCAGGTGCGGGGCCAGTGCTGTCGCAAATGTTTTGTAGACATCTGCCGGGAACCCACCTGGTCCCGGCGCCTTCCCCGCCTACATGGAGCTAATGCTGTCCATGATTTCTCCCGGTGCTAGTGGTGCTTCCAGGCCCTGTTTTCTGCCCTCCCCCATGACCTACCCTAACCCACATTGGGGGCTCTGAGGTGTACAGCCCTTGGTAGAAGGCCTTGAAGGTTTTGTTGATCTTTTCTATTTCTGTTTCTAATGTGCCTCTGGTATCCCTGATTTGTGCCATTTCTCTGGTGGCTGCCTGCTTTCTCAGCTGGTGTGCCAACAGGCGGCTGGCTTTGTCTCCGTGTTCGTATAGGGTCCCATGTGCCTGGCAGAGTTGGTGCACTGCTTTCCTGGTGGAGAGTAGATCAAAGTTCCTTTGTAGCTCTTTCCTCTCCGCCAGGAGCTCTATGTTCGGGGCCTCGGAGTATTTACAGTCTACCTCTAGTATGGAGTCGACCAGCTGCTGCCTAGCCGCCCTTTCCTCCCTATCTCTTCGCGCTTTGAAAGCGATGATTTTCCCTCTTAGTACGGCCTTTAGCGCTTCCCAGAACGTGGAGGGTGAGACCTTCCCGTTCTGGTTGTTCTCTGTGTACTCTGCCATAGCCCGCGATATCTTTTTGTTGAAGGCCTTGTCAGCTAGTAGGGCAGCGTCCAACCTCCATGTGGGGCATTGGGCCCTGCCCGGTCCAGCCTCACATCCATGTAATGTGGAGCGTGGTCTGATATCACAATTGCGGAGTATTCCACTTTGTCTATCCCCGGAAGCACCGTTTTCCCCACCACAAAGACGTCAATTCTGGTGTATACGTTGTGTACTGGGGGGAAGAAAGAGAATTCCTTCTCCCCTGGGTGGGCAAACCTCCAGGGGTCCACCGCTCACATCTGTTCCATAAAGTGACCGAGTTCCCTTGCCATGCTTGAGGTTTTCCCCGTTTTGGGGTTTGATCTGTCTGTCTTTGGGTCCTGTACACAGTTGAAGTCCCCTCCCCCACCACATGATTAGTTGGTGTATCGCTATGTCAGAGATTTCTGCCATGGTCTTCTTGATGAAGCTCGTGTCATCCCGGTTGGGTGCATACACGTTAACTAGTACTACCGGTGCCTCATCCAGGGCCCCGCTGACCATGATGTACCGTCCCCCTGGGTCCGTAACCCTAACCCTAACCCCACCCCTAAACATCAGCCTCTTGCTGATCAGTATTGCCACCCCCTGGCCCTTGTTCCATAGCAGAAATGGTAGGTTTGTCCCACCCAGCCCTTTCTTACCCGCAGTCGGTCCTGCTCTCTCAGGTGTGTCTCTTGGAGGAAGACTATGTCGGCCCTCATATTTCTTAGGTGGGTGAGGACTCTAGATCTTTTCACTGGGCCGTTGAGTCCCCTTACGTTCCAGGTGACTATCCTGGTAGGGGGCTTCTGTCCCCTCGCTCCTGGGGGATTAACCATTCTTACCTGGTGAACGCGTCCCTGCCCTTTGTTAGGGGGCCGTCCAGGATGGCCGCTGTCACTGCTCTCTCCATGCGGTCGGGTCCCTATGCTCCAGGGTTTCCCTTTGTCCAGGGGGCACCCGACATGGCCGCCCACTGTGCGTCCGCCATGCGGGTAGTCCCCTGCACTCTGGGGTCTCCCTTCGCCCAGAGACCGTACTGGGTGGGTGCTGTAAGCGATTCCTTGTTCCGAGCCCTTGGTTGTGGCACTTTGTCGCCCTATTGCTATTCCTTTTCTAGCCTTGTTTGTCCCTCCTTCACTGTGCCCCCACCCCACCCCCCCGGTCTCTCCCTTCCCCCCCCCTTTTTCCCCTCTCTCCCGTATACCCCTCCTTTGTACCTCTTTCCCCTGTTCCTATTCCCGTTTGCTCTCCCGCCTCTGTTAAGTCCCCACCCCCCACCCCCTGCCTGGTGCTTTCCCCGCTGTTGGGGGCGCGCTGTGGCCCTGCTTTGTTGCATGCCCCCGGCGCTAGCTTTCCTGCTAGTGCGGTGGCATCCCTCTCGGGTGTTGCTGTCTCGCTTCTCCATTGCCTGGCCTCTGCCATTTCTGCCCGCTCTTCCCCCATTCTACCCTGTACTCCTCTTGCTTGCTCTCCCTTCTCCGCTATTCTCGTTCCCTCGTGCTGGGGCCTGGCCTCCCACCTGAAGCGGTCCCTCGGGCAGTGGTTTGCTTTTTGCTCAGGGTGCGCTCGCCATGGCGGGGATGGGGGCGGGGGGGCCTGACGTTGCCTCACCCCCCCCCATCGGCATGTTGTTGCCCCTTGTCAGGGGCCCCTTATTTCTACCCTAGCTGTTGGTTTTCCAGCCCGTGTTCTCTCGACAAATTGTTTGCTTCGGCAGGGGCTGTAAAGAAGTATTCTCTTTCTTGGTATGTGACCCAGAGTTTCGCTGGGTACAGCATACCAAAATGCACTTCGTTCTTGTGAAGAGCTGCTTTCGCTCTATTGAATTCGACCCGTCTCCTGGCTAGGTCTGCCCCAATGTCCTCGTAAATTCTAATGAAGCGTCCTTCAGGACAGGTTCTGTTTTTCCTAGCCCAGCGCAGGATTGTTTCCCTGTCTTGGTACCGGTGCAGTTTAGCTATAACTGCTCTCGGGTGGTCTCCAGCCTTGGGCTTCGGGCGCAGCGACCGGTGTGCTCTGTCCATTTCTGGTGCACTGACTCTGCTGGACATCAACCCAATATCAACGCAAAGCTGGTCACCTATACGGGGGAACCGCTGGCAATAGCGGACACTTTGACTGTTCCGGTCAAGTATGGTCAGCAATCTGCAAATCTTCCTTCAGTGATGGTCCAGGGGAGTGGTCCATGCTTACTGGGGCGTGACTGGTTACGCCACCTGCGGTTAGATTGGCAGCGGGTGTGCCACCTGTACCCACAAGGCTCTGAAGGGGTTCGGACAAGATTTTGGCGATATTCCAGGATGGTTTAGGCACCATCACAGAGGCTGTGGTCCGAATAAGCATGGACTCGATGGCTCAGCCCGACCTGTTCCATAGGCCTTACGACCCAAGATAGACACTGAATTGGATCAGATGGAGAGTTTGGGCAACATACACCAGTGCAGTTTTCCGACTGGGCAGCGCCGGTTGTTCCGGACATGAAATGAAATGAAATGAAAATCGCTTATTGTCACAAGTAGGCTTCAAGTGAAGTTACTGTGAAAAGCCCCTAGTCGCCACATTCCGGCGCCTGTTCGGGGAGGCTGTTACGGGAATTGAACCGTGCTGCTGGCCTACTTTCAAAGCCAGCGATTTAGCCCTGTGCTAAACAGCCCCATTCATAAATTTAGTGTACCCAATACATTTTTTCCAATTAAGGGGCAATTTAGTGTGTTCCATCCACCTACTTTGCACATCTTTGGGTTGTGGGGGTGAAACCCACGCAAACACGGAAAGAATGTACAAACTCCACACGGACAGTGACCCAGAGCCGGGATCGAACCTGGGACCTCGGCGCCGTGAGACTGCAGTGCTACCACTGTGCCACCGTGCTGAACGGATCAGTGCGCTTATGTGATGACTATAAGATGACGGTCAACCATGTGTCTCGACTGGACCGTTATCCAGTCCCTAGGATTGAGGAGCTTTATGTGAAGCTCAGCGGAGGTTGTACTTTAGTAAACTCGACATGAGTCAAGCTTACCTCCAGTTGGTCCTGGCCCCTGAGTCCAGATGCTTTGTAACCGTGGACACGCACAGGGGGCTATATGAATACCCTGTCTGCCCTTTGGGGTTTGCTCCCAGTGTGTAATATTCCAGCGCGTAGTAGAGAATATCCTGCGAAGCCTGCCTCACATGGCGGTCTATCTGAATGATGTCCTGACCACGGGCTTGTCTGACCAGGAGCACATGCAAAACCTGGTCGAGGTATTGTGGTATATTGAGGAAGCTGGCGTCCACCTCCGGCGGGAGGGATGTGTCTTCTACACCGCCGAAGTAACGTGTCTTATCTATTGCGTTGACTGCCGTGGGTTGCACCCGTTAGAAGAAAAGGTACATGCGCAGCACTGTGGCGCAGTGAGTTAGCTCTGCTGCCTTGCGGCGCCGAGGTCCCAGGTTCAATCCCGGCTCTGGGTCACTGTCCGTGTGGCGTTTGCACATTCTCCCCATGTTTGTGTGGGTTTTGCCCCCACAACCCAAAATGATGTGTAGGTTAGGTGGATTGGCCACGCTAAATTGCCCCTTAATTGGAAAAAATTAATTGGGTACTCTAAATTTAAAAAAAATAAGGTACATGCAATTCGGCAGGCTCCCGTACCAAGTGGCCAAACAGAACACTGATCATTCCTGGGCCTCGTAAATAATGATGGCAAGTTCCTCGCGAACCTGGCTACCACCTTAGCACCCCTCCACCATCTGTTAAAGAAGGGGCAACACTAGGAGTGGCACGAGAACAGCAAGTGGCTTGCGCCAAGGTGAAACAACAGCCTTCCTCATCAAGACTGCTAACCCACTTCGACCCATCACAACCACTCCTGTTGACCTGCGACGTTTCTTGATACAGCGTCAGGGCTGGGCTTCCCCCCACCATGGATGGCAAATCTGAACGTTCCATCACCTTTGCCTCACGAACGTTGGCCAAAGCAGAGAAGCGATATGCGCAGATCGCAAAGAAGTGTCAAGAAATGTCATCAGTACATCTATGGGCATCGCTTCACTGTTCTCACAGACCACAAGCCCCTCCTCAGGCTCTTCGAGGACGATTGAGCAAATTTCCCCCTAATTTCTTCCACTCGCATCTAGCGATGGGCATTGCTGCTCGCAGCATATGACAATGTTTTGGAACACCGCTCAGGGCCAAGGTTGCCCATGCTGACGCATTAAGCCCTCTGCCTCTGACGACCAGGCCACCCACACCAGCGGCAGCCAGTGAGGTCATTGCCGTGCTACATTTTATGGATGCTTTACCGGTCACGGCGTCTGGCATCCGCAGGTAGACCCAGACTGACCCTCAGCTATTCCGAGTCTGCCACATGGTGCAGCATGGGGCTCAGCACTGGTTTTACCATAGAACGTGAAGGCCTACACCACAAAGATGCAGGAGCTAAGCATAGAAGATGGCGTGCTCATTTGGGAGACCCACATGGTCGCCCTTGAACGTGGACGTGGTCCGCTCCTGATGGGCCTCCACAATGGACACCCAGGCATGTCCAGATAGAAATGTTAGCTCGCAACTATGTTTGGTGGCCTGTCATTGACATGGACATCAAGTGGGTGGCCCAGCACTGCATCCAGTGTCAAGCACACCAGACGTTTCCTGCTGCAGCCCCGCTCCATCCTTGGAAATGGTCAGGTTGTCTGTGGTCTCGTCTCCATATAGACTTTGCGGGCCTGTTTCAGGGCACAATGTTCCTCGTCCTTGTCGATGCCCATGCCAAGTGGATGGAGGCCCAGCTCACCATAGAGAAATTCCGGCACATTTTCAGCATGCATGCATACCCAAGGTGCTGGTATCAGACAATGGTATGGTGTTTACGAATGCAGAATTTGCAGCAATCGTGTTCGTCAACGGGATGTCACATGAGGACCGCCCCATACCACCTGGCTTCAAATGGTTTGGCCGAGCGGGTGGTGCAAGCTTTTAATTACAGCATGAAATGCAGACATGGGGTTCCTGGGAGATCCGCTTAGCCAGGTTCTTATTCTGCTACCAGACACCCTGCATGCCATGATGGGCATCGTGCCAGCAGAGATCTTGATGGGTCGCCGCCACGCTCAAGACCGAACCGAAGCAGACACAGGTCACCGCAAGCTACTGCGCACGTTCACTCCAGGAGATGCAGTGACGTCCAGAATTTCGGCGACGGGGCCGCTTGGATCCTGGGCATTGTGTTGCTGCAAATTGGGTCCAGTTTCCTACCAAATACGGACACAGGGCTGAAAGTCTAATCGCCATATGGACCACCTCCGAAGCCGTGCGCCGGATACTCCAGCCATAACACCCATTGATTCGCTGTCTTCACCGCTGCCCCAGCCACCCCTATTGCCGCTGCCGCTGCCACCCCGGCCCTTCAGGCTGTCGAGTATCCAGAGGTGATTATTGAGGACACTGAGATGCCGGACGAAGAACCGCCTGGCTCTTACACAGAAAACGACATGGATGTTCTGCCATAGCTGGAGGCACCTCCATGGCAACACCAGAAAAGCCGCCGCCACCCAGGTGCTTATCACGCAAACGCCGCTCCCTGGTCCGATATATGCCTCCTGACTCCGCGAGGTCTATGTCTGAACGGCGTCCACGGGCGAAACAATCAATTGGCCTGCTACACTTACCCATGGATGTGAATAGTTGCTCTGGATTTGGTGGTGGGGGGGGGAGAGGAGTGTTATAGCCCGAATGGAGGTCCTCATATCAGGACTATACGGTTTCCCATAACCTCCCCGAAATATGAACTTCCCCTTTAAAGGGGCGGGGTTTTCCCTTAACAAGAAGTGCTCCAGCTTGTGTAAAAACCCCGGCCTGGGTGCAGGTTGGGGAAGGAGACCCGTGGGGGAGTGGAGGAGGTTTGGATTCGTATTGTTTTTTAATATAAATTTAGAGTACCCAATTAATTTTGTCCAATTAAGGGGCAGTTTAGCCTGGCCAATCCACCTACCCTGGGGGCAAAATCCACGCAAACACGGGGAGACTGTGCAAACCCCACACGGACAGTTACCCAGGGCCAGGATCAAATCTGGGACCTCGGCTCCGTGAGGCAGCAATGCTAACCACTGCGCCACCGTGCTGCCCTTAATGAACTGAACCGTGTTTGTTAATTTCTACTTATGTCTATGCACTGTGCTTACCGTGGATGCAACACCTAGCAAAACTGTCAATGAGCTTCAGTGGAAATCCTCCAGGGACTGGAGTCATATGTATGATCATAGGAATTAGGAGCAGAAGAAATCATTGTGGTCTTTTGATCCGGCTCCACCCTTCAATAAGATCATGACTGATTGTGGCTTTAACTCCACTTTCCTGTCTGCCCCTGTAACCCTTGGCTCCTGATGCACTATCAATTACGACGAGACGAGAGTAGAATGTAATTGAGGCTTTATTACACAGAGATGTGTGGCCTCCTACAGCAGCTTACAAAATGGCTGCTGTTCAGAGAGCACACACATTTATACTCCGCCTACTGGGCGGAGCCAGCAGGCAGGGATCTACCCCTGTACCTGTAGTACAGGGGCCTTATCTAATACCCATATATACAATATAATACAACAGTGGTGACTACCACAGCTCCCTTGTTGATCACAAATTTCACTAGCTCAGCTGTGAACATATTCAATGATCCAGCCTCTCTTATTCTCTGGGAAAGAGAATTGTAACAACCCTCTGAGTGAAGAAATTTCACATCACCTCAGTCTTAAATGGAGGGCCCCTATTGTAGTCAATGAGGAGTCCCGAAAAGGTGAATCACAAGTAATTTATTTCCTACTCATAGCTAGGAAATACAGCAACTAAACAACAGTCCAAGTCCCAGCCGGGACCATTCTTGGCCTTCCTGGGCCGGCTTTTATCTCCGGGAGTTAACGAGCCCGCTGTCAGACCTCTGCCCCTCAGTGGAGTAGCTCATACTTTATGAGCTCTATCGGGAGATCAATCAGGTCGTCCTTGTGTGCCTTGTGGGGGTTATAACAGCTCCTTATTTTCAAACTGTGCTCTGCAGTTCTAGGTTCCCCCACAAGGGGAAACATTCTCTCAGCATCTATCTGGTTAAGCACCGCTATCCCCATTCACCCATCAGAAAATCTCTATGAACAAGACGGAGATACGATAATGCAGTGGTTTATGGTACTAGACAAATAATTCTGATGTTACCATGGCAAATTATGATGCTGAATTCAATTTAGAGATTGACAGCAAAAAAATAACAAAAAAGTTGCTGGATTCTCAAAAGCTCACTGGTTTGTTAATATGCTTCAGGCAATGGAATCTGTTACACCTATTTGACCTGACCTGTAGGTGAATGTAGTCACATATCATAGGCGGGATTCTCTCACGCCGGGCTGGAGAATCGCCTGGGACAGGCGCGAATCGCGGCACGCCGCCATTGGCGCTGGCGCAGTTGGTGCGGCGCCGGTGGGGGGCAGCTCTACATGGCCACCCCCCCCACCGATTCTCTGCCTGGGATAGGCCGAGCGGCCACGCTAAAAAAACCGAGTCCCGCCGACGCCGTCCACACCTGCTCTTACCCAGCGGGACCTCGGCGTGGATGCATCTCGGGGCGGCCTGGTGGGGGGGGGGGGTAGGGGGGTCCGGCCCCTTGGGCTGGTCTCCGCTGTGGCCTGAGGCGAGCTGGCCTCTTGTGGTGGGGGCCTCTTTTGTTCCGCGCCGGCCCCTGTAGCCCTACGCCATGTTGCGTCGGGGCCGGCGCGGAGAAGGAAGCCACTGCGCATGCACGGCAATTGCGCCGGTCCCACTGCGCATGCACGCGTTGGTGCCAGGATCTGCAGCTGGAGCGGCGTGGGTCGCTCCAGTGCCGTGCTGGCCCCCTGTAGGGGTCAGAATTGCTGCTCCTGAGGCCATGTTGACGCCGTCGAGAAATGTGACGGTGTTTACGACGGAGTCAACACTTAGCCTCAGGATCAGAGAATCCCGCCCCATGTGACTCATTACAAAAACTGATTTTAAAGTATTATCCAAGAAAGATTAAAGCAGTGGTGTGGTTTTTAGGAGCCCAATCATTGCAGCCCCAAGATACAGATGAAAGAGATCCTCAAGGAAGCATACAAGACCCAGCCATCTTCAACTGCTTTATCAGTTAACTTCCTTTGGTCACAATGTCAAGAACAGAGCTGGTTACTGATGACTCAGTCCCATTCATAGGTTTTTTGACAATGAAGCAGCCTATGCCAGCTCACAGATGGATCTGAATAATATCCAGACTTAGAAAGGCAGATGGCAGCTGATCGTCATGCTGTACAGATTCCAGACAAAAACGCCCAACCATCTTCCCCAACCTGCAGTAGTGGTTAAGCAGACATGATAGTGCAGTGGTAACGTCACTGGACTAGTACTCAAGAGAGCAAGGCTAATGCTTTGGGGGACATCGGTTCAAATCCTAATTTTTTTTAAAGTTGGAATTAGAAACTAGTCTCGGTAATAGTGACAATGACGCTATCATTGATGATGTTAAAAACACTAATGTTCTTTGGGGAAAGAAATCTGCCATCCTTGCCTAGCCAACAGGTGGCTCCAGTGTGGTTGACTGTTAACTGCCCTCTGCAATGGCCGAGTCAGCCACTCCATTCAAGGGAGTTCAAACAATTAGGGATGGGCAACTAATGCTGGCCTTGCCAGTGACACCCAAAGAATAAAAACAAACTACCATTGTCCTGCACTAACATTTTACAGGTAATAATTTCCAGGACATTATCTGAATGAGCTTTGATCACAATGACAAGGAAAATGACTCGCCTCCTAACTCCTGAACGTATCTCTACCATTTATAACAGGGGTTTTCAAACTCTGGGTCGCGACCCGAGGGTGGGTCACGGGCAGATGTCGGGAGGGGCGCGGAGTGGTCGGCCGTGGGTTTCCTGATCAAATGAGGCTTTAAAAATGGCGGCCGCAGGCAGTCCCCGATTGCGCCGTTTGAGGGTGCGGGGCAGCGCAAGGCTGGGTTGTGTACTGGTCACTGCACATGCGCGAGAGGGGCAGGGGCTGACGGGTGACCAGGTGGCCGCACGATGCAAACTGTGGTGACTCCAACTTGGAGCTCTGCTCTGGTGCTTGCCCTCTGCGCGCTGCTTGGCTCGTCCACCACCACCGATCGGCAGTATATGAACTGTGTCAAGCTGCTCAACAGTCGGCACAATGTCCACTTGCACTCCCATAACGTGAAGTGCTGGTCGGGAAGTGGTCAGCAGTCTGGGGTGGGTGCAGCTACTGGACTGTGAGAAGGAAGCCAGGCCAGGTTTGTCAGCCAGGAATACTGATCAAACGAGGCCAGTCAATATGGCTGACACATGTCAACACAGGAAGAAATCTACACAATCATCACTCATCATTTTGTGTCACCAAAACCAGGAAGTAAGTGCTTCTCGTGAGAATGGAGAAGGAGATGACTTGAATGTTTGGACAGTTCAATGTAGCGGAACCAGTAAGAAATATTGTGACATTGTATGTGTTTATCAAGTTATTTCATCTCGTCTAAAGTCATAGTTTGTAAAGTAAAAACAAGATTGCACTTTTTTCTATATCTGTTTAAGTTTGGGAATATATTTATAACAAAGATTGTGTGTAAATGTAAGGATGGACATGTTCAACCGAAATTGTTTTAACATTCAGTGGTAAAAAATCAGAAACTTGGAAAAATCTGGAATTGGAAATAAAGTTTCAAAGCTTAAAAAAAAAAGAATTCCTGCTTCGGGTCCAAAATTACAGAGGAGAATTTACTCAATTTTGTAGCTACCAGCAAGCTAGCAATAGGACTGTGTGAAGAACTGAAGATAGATTATTTTGTGATAAGGAGGAGAGGCTCAGAGACATAATCAGGTCAGGATCTGACAACTGAATCTGTTGGCGAGAGCTGCTCAGGAGAGTCCACAACAGGACAAAGCAGTACTAGTATTAGCACCATACAGAGCTCCAGGGCCTCTGGTGAACAACCCATTAAAAAGAAACTGAAATCGGGAACAAAGCAGTATAAAGATGGTTTCTTGAGGTATGGCTTTGTTAATTGTGCCAATGTAAATCAGGATGCAAAGTCCATGTGTGTTATATGCAGGGAGTACTGGCAAATTAAAGTTTAAAACCATCAAAACCTCAAAGGAATTTGAAGATTGAGGACAAACCTTTTGATTTCTTTTCAAAGGATGCAGTGAGAACTTAAATCATCAGTTGAAGTCCTTAGCAGAAGTATAACATTGAATGACAAAGCAAGTGAGATCATGAGAACCAAGCAGGCTCACCAGATCAACCAGTGTCGGTCGCGAAGGTCGGCCGGTGTGGGTCCCGAAGATCGGCCAGTTGGTAAAAATGCGTCCCGGGAAAAAAGGTTTGAAAACACTGATCTATAAATCTCAAGACAGAACTGTGATATGATATTCACCACCTACTTGGATGGGTGTTCTTGCAACAGCACTCAAAAAGGTTGATACAATCCATGTTAGAGCAGCTTTCTTGATCAGTGATCCCTGGTATGGGACTCAATATCTACTCTTTCAAATGTGAATGCAGAATGCACTATCCACTGGATGTGCTGCAGTATATCGCTGAGCATAATTTGATAGCATGTCCTCATAAACTCTACCACAAAGAATGATGAGAATAGCAGTGCTCTGGGAACGCCATCATTTTGAAATACTTCTTCAGGTCACACACTATCTTAATTAAGTTATATATGCTGATTCCTTCATTGACGTTAGGCTAAAATGCTGGAGTTCCTTAGGTAATGCCACAAGAGCTGTAGCAATCCAGGAAGGCCCATCATTTTATTCAGGCAATATTTTTTTCCCGCTCTGTTTTGCTGCCATGTCTACAACATATGGCTAATGAAAAGTGGCAAAGTGAGATTATTAAGTACACAAATGGTACAAATTACCTGCACACTTCATGTTCAGAAACTTGCAAGTTAAGAAATAAGCTGTAGATTTTAATCTTTCACATATATAAAACAAAATTAAAAATCCTTCAACTATAGTAATTTATCTATACCTCAGGCAAAATTCCAATGTTGATCCATTTCATTGCTTTGTTGGTTTTATAAAAAATAAATTACCTCAAATATTTCTTAAACTAAAATAATTTTTGGTCACTCTGCATGCAAAAACAAGGAGGACCTCCTGAGTAGATCTGCTCCTGGGTTTGGTGAAAGTTGCCATACAGTTGTCGGAAATGGGTTAATTTCCGAGGTATAATCAACGTGCTCTCTAGAGTTGAAACTAAGTAATTTCTTTCCCAGGTGAAGTCAAGCTACACATTATTTTTTAAAGTGCAAGTTAATAATATGTGCTCATTTGTTTGACTTCACCATACACTGCAAAACTGATAGGGATTAAAATGCAGCCTAATCTATTTATAATAATAGCTTATTGTCACAAGTAGGCTTCAATGAAGTCACTGTGAAAAGTCCCTAGTCGCCACATTCCAGTGCCTGTTCGCGGAAGCCGGTACGGGAATTGAACCCGCGCAACTGACATTGTTCTGCATTACAAGTCAGCTATTTAGCCCACTGTGCTAAACCAGCCCCTGTAACATAAAAGCTGAAGAAGCCTTTACTTTGCTGCATTTATGGACTGAGCAATAATAATCCCAGGTTTAAACACAACTTTTCTGACATTAATGACAGGATAATCGATTGTAAATTTAATTGTACCCTAAGCGTTACAAGGCATTTCTTACAGTGATTCATGATGAAGGATTTCAATGACAAAATTACAATTAATATATGGCACGATCCACCCAAATGGGAACAGAATCACTTAACTTGATCAGCTGGGTGTTTACCGCTGCTGGGAGTTTTGGGAAACAACACTCTATCCAGCAGCCATGCGGGCAGATTGGGGGCCACAGCGGGGAACGCGCGGCTGAGCCACGCTTAGTCCAATTTTCTGCACTGAGAGGCTCCGCTCGCCGGAACCTCTTCATGCATTTTAAATGGCGTCCCGATCTCTCAACCCTCCCCAAAACCCCCGCCAAGCCCCAACTCACCGATATGGGGGTCCTCAGACCTCGCCCCTTTGCACCCACACAGGGCTCAATCCGCAGCACGGGCAAGATGCCAGCCTGGCACCTTGGCAGTACCAGCCTGAACACATGGCAGTGCCACTGCCAACTGGCAGTGCCAGGGAGCCACCCTGCCTAGAGGGCACGCACCTAGGGGCCTTTGATCCATTCCGTCTGGTCCCCTTTTGTGGACACCAGCTCGCGCAATGGGCGGGATTCACATCACAACATCTTGCGAACACGGTAGCATAGTGGTTGGCACAATTGCTTCACAGCTACAGGGTCCCAGATTCGATTCCCGGCTTGCGTCACTGTCTGTGCGGAGTCTGCACATTCTCCCCGTGTGTGCGTTGGTTTCATCCAGGTGCTCCGGTTTCCTCCCACAGTCCAAAGATGTGCAGGTTAGGTGTATTGGCCATGCAAAATTGCCCGTAGTATCCAAAATTGCCCTTAGTGTTGGGTGGGGTTACTGGGTTATGGGGATAGGGTTGAGGTGTGGACTTGGGTAGTGTGCTCTTTCCCAGAGCCGGTGCACACTCGATGGGCCGAATGGCCTCCTTCTGCACTTTAAATTATCTGAGATCGCGTTAGATCTCGCAAGGTGTAGCGATATGGCTAGATCTCGGAAGAGGGATCTCCCAGTATCTACTGGTCACATTGTGCCACGCCTGCTGCCTTTTGGGTGTAACGCGGCCAGTAGATCTCGCATGTAATATCTGAGGTCATTCAAAACCATAAGAGACGAGCGGTGTTTCTTGCATGTCAACACAAGCAAAAATTGCAATTAACTTGTGAAAAATGGTAAAACTTATTTTTTAGGATGGCTTTTCAGGTGGCACAGGAAATCTGATGTTGTCAAAAGGACGTTGACCACCTTTGTTCCACACGTTTCACAGGCAGCAGTTCTTTTTGTGACCGAACTTTGATAATTTTTATAACCAGATGATATGCCTGTTGATGATGACATGATTGTTGTACAGCTTCTGAGAGCGATATACGTGAGATACGTGAAGTAATTACAAAAGTAACCTCATCATTTCAGAATTCAAAGCAGTTAGTAAATGTAACACATGTGACACTGTTGAGGTTTCACTTGCATGTGCTGATGACCTGGTCCCTGTCCCTCACCTATTTCTCTCCCTCCTGGCCCATTAACAGATGTATTTCAAGACTCTAAAGGTGCCAAGGGGCATGGGGATAGAGATAGAATATGGTGTTGAGTTAGAGGATCATGTTGAATGGCAGAGTGCATGCTCGAAGGTGCTCTTTTCTATGTTTCCCTCTCACACTCCCCTGTCCATCTCTCTTAACCCATTCTCCAGTAACCAACTCCTGTTCAGGCACATAACCATGAAAGCTCGGGGCAGCCATGGAAAGCTCCGGTCCATGATAGGGTCTCTCTCCACCAGGACTGTTCCTCTATCCTTCTCCCAATCCATCTCGCTGTCCCAGTCCTCATTGCCATGCCCTGTACCTCTCCCTTGTCCCTCTCTCTGTACCTCTCTCTTGTCCTTTTCCCCTGTCCTTCTTAGAACAGTGCTCTCTTATGGCCATTCATGTATGTATGTATATAGGCCTAATCTGATTAAACTAGTTTTAATTTTGAGCTTCTTCCGGTGACGGCGGGCGGGACGCAGCCGCACAATGGAGGGCTTCCGTTCGGGAAAGGCATTTTCGGGGCTTTAAGCCCGGTCCCAGGGTCCACGGAGGCGGCAAAAGCAGGGAGAAGGCACGGAGGAGGGGCATAGTGAAGGCACAGAAAAGAAAAATGTCGAGGGTGAGCAAAGAAACGGCCGTAAAAAAAACAGCTGAAGGTCCGTCAGGGAATGGAAAGGTCACCACTGGGTCACTAAGGAAAATGGAGGCTGGAGCACCAGGGAAGGCCGCATTGCTTACAGTTCAAGAAATAACTACGGTGATGGCTGCGGAATTCGAAAGGCAGTTTACAAAATACATGGAGACAATGAGGAAGGAGATGAGGGAGGTTTTGAGTGTGTTGGTGGAGGAGGCGATTTCCCCGGTGACGATGGCGGTGGCGGAGTAGCGGAGGTGCGGGAGCAAAGGGAGGTGCTAAAGAAAGTGGAGGAGACATTATTGCAGCACGGTGATCAACTTACCTCGATGGGGAAGGAGATGCAGAAGGTGATGGAGAGTAACAAGGATCTGCGAGGAAAAATGTAAGACCTGGAAAACAGATCCAGGCGACAGAATTTGAGGATTGTGGGGCTGCCCGAAGGAGTTGAAGGACCGAGGCCGATTGAGTATTTTGCCGTGATGCTGGTGAAACTATTGGGGGAGGGGGAGGATGACTCCCGATATGAACTGGATCGGGCTCATCGGTCGTGGAGGCCGGTACCAAAGGCGAGTGAGCCGCCAAGGGTAGTGACTCTGTGCTTCCGGAGGTACAGTGCGAAGGAGAAGGTCCTGTGCTGGGCCAAGCAGAAGCGGGTGGTGCAGTGGGCTGGAGCTGGTATACGTGTATACCAGGACTTTGCGGTGGAGCTGGCGAGGAGGCGGGCTGCCTTCAACCGGGTGAAGAGAGCACTGTACATTAGCAAGGTGCAGTGCAGCAGTGTATATCCAGCGAAGCTGAGGGTGACTTACAAGCTCAAGGATTTTTATTTTGGAACGGCGGAAGCAGCGGAGGAGTTTGCGAAGGCAGAAGGACTGTGGCAGAACTGAGAAATTGAGAAATGCCCATGTGCCGATGTAACCTCAGGATTGTATTTTCTTCTTTTTTGTTTCACTGCGTGCGGGTGTATGGGTTAAAGGAGCCAATGTTGTATATATTTGGACAAGGGAAGTGATGGGACTTTCACTCGAAATGAGGGCTCTTTGGGGTGTAGGTGGATATGAGAAATAATAAATTCTTTACCCGTCAGTCTGGCCTCAATAAAACTCGAGATGGATTTGTAGGCATAGCATTAGTTATTTTTATTTGACTTGCAAGTCTGACTCGTTTCTCAGAACCAAGAACACAAGCTGCCTCTTAGGTCTACAGAATCGAGTGATTCTCAAGAACAAAGAAATCTTTACCAACACATTCAAATGGCATCAGGTTTCACATACACGATTCCCATAGGTCATCCTATACCCCTCCTGACCTGGCCATACATCCTAATTGGCTCACTTCTCATTCCTCCCTCTGGCCTCCCATTACCCAGCATCCTTTTCTCCTCATCCACTGGACACCCCATCCCCCCTCCTTTGCCATGCTCTCTGAAATCCTTTGTCTGTTAACTGACATGAATTAGACCGGCCATATCTACATTACAGTAACTAATAGCTTTAAAGTAACTATTTTATATCATATTCGTCAGATATGCAGGGTTTGTGTGCTAAAAGCGGATTTCTGGGCTTTCCTAGGGCCGGGCAAGGGGGAAAGGGACCCGGGCGTGGGCCTCCACGCTGGCCGGTTTAAGACGGCCAGTGAACGGGAGTGAGGTGGGGGGAGGGGCTGCGGCCATCGGAGCCTGGCAGAACAGAGTCCGAGTGGTCTAGCCGGGGTGGAAAGTTGGGGGGAAGGAACCGAGGTTGGGGGGAGGAGGTTTACAGGAGGCAGTGGACGGGAGGAGTTGGAGAGGGGGGGCGGTGTTTACAACTCTTGGGTATCATGTACGGTACTCTTTCAGAGGTTGGATGGCGTTGAGTCTAGGGGGGGGGAGGGGGAGTGGACTCTATAGGTTAATGGTGACCATGGGCGGTCCCGGACTCCTTTTTCTTTTTCTCCTTTGTTTTTTTGTTTCCACCGTGGGAGGGTTTGTTTTATTGGATGCATATATTGACAGGTGGGCCATTGTTTGGGGTGGTGGGAGGATGGGATCATTGTTATTGTTAAGGGGATTGATTTTGTATTTGTTACCATTTACTGTCTGTGGGTGGGGTATAAATTTTGAAGGAAAATGTGAAAATGGAGAATAAAAACATTTTTTTTTTAAACTAGTTTTAATTTTGCACCAGATTCCATGTTGTACATGGAACTGCAACAATTGTTTATTCCTGTCTGGCACAAAAGTAAAACGGGAAAGGAGGCCAATCCATGGCTTCCAAGGGAAATGAGAGATACTATTCAATCCAAGAAAGTAGCATACAAATTGGCCAAGAAAAACATCAGGTCTGAGGATTGGCACATTTTAGAATTCAGCAAAGAAGGACCAAGTGATTGATTAAGAAGGGGAAAATAGGATATGAGAGTAAGCTTGCAGAGAACATAAGAAGTGACTGTAAAAGTTTAATTAGATACGTGAAGAGAAAAAGATTGGTGAAGTCAAATGTAGATCCCTGACAGTCAGAAACAGGGAAATGTATAATAGGGGACAAAGAAATGGCTGAGCAACGAAACACATACATGCACGTACCCGGGCAGTGTACACAGTGCCTTCATCCTGGCATATTTGATGGTTCCTGACATCTTCGAGGCACACCGCCGGGTGAGGGGTTGGCTCCTGGGTGGCAGGGGTTATCCGCTGAGGTTGTGGCTGATGACGTCTATCCAGAAGCCACAGACCAGCTTCAATGACGCCCATGCAGCGATCAGGGGTGTGATCAAGTGGTGCATCGGTGTCCTTAACGTGTGGTTCAGTTGTGTGGACTGCTCTGGAGGGGCCCTCCAGTATAGTGCTAAGAGGGTCTCCCACATCGTAGTAGCCTGCAGTGTTCCCTGCAACATCCCGCAGCAGACGGGCGACGTGCTGGAGGAGGGTGATAAACGCCAGGCCACGTCTGACTATGAGGATACAGAGGATGTGGAGGGCATGGGACCTGGACAGGCACAGGCTGCCGCAAAATGTGTGCTCCAGGGCCGCCACGCACGGGACACTCTAATTGCCTCCAGGTTCATCGACTAGGGGGTCTGGCCGATGACATAAATGTCCAAGAGAGAGGAGGAGGGCCAGGATACCGGGGCAATATGCGGTGTCTGCCCTGGGGGCACCAGCTTGTCACCACCTCCAATCTCCGCCCATTATTCCACTTCTCCCACCTCTGCAGCCAGCCCAGCCCAGCCCAACCCTTGCATCCTTCTGACAGAGCACCGAGGCAGTTTGGAACTTTTGTGCACAGGGTTTCTCTCAAAAGTATCATGTGAGCATCACTATAAAGGTTTGTGTCCTAGCTCCTAATGCTATCCTATGTGCTGCACCGTGCCAACTTAATTTGTGTCTGCCTTTCTGGCCTTACAAGCCCTAACACGACATCTAGGTTCAGCCCGAGGCAGTACATCAGAGGTGGAGGTGGCTGCTGTGAATTCTGCCCTGTGACATGAGTTCCCTTTGGCGGTTGTCCTAAGGGCACCCTTGCTCGGGTGCCCCAGGTATCATGATGCTGGCCTGTTCTGCCTGTTACCCATTGGATGCACCAGAGGCAGGAGGGTGTGGGAGTCTGAGGCACCATGGTGTTGCGGCACCTCCCCTGCGGGAGTCACCGGCACGGGCCCCATCACCTCCTCCTCCCTCGGTGTGCCTGATGGTCCCCGGGCTACTCTGTGGGATGGGGGTGCACCCTGAGCGAACTCCTGGGGCTCCTCCCACCATCTGGCACCGTCAGTCCTGGAGGCCCACTCTCATCTTGACATGGATCTCCATGCTCGCGGCCATGGAGCACAGGGACTGGGCCACTTCCCTCTGGGACTATGCCACATCACTCAGTGACTGGGCCAAGCGCTGGAGCGCCGCTGCAATGTCCAGGTGCCCTGGTACATAACTGCTTTTGATAGGGAGTCCTGTCCTGTGCCTCGGCCACTGCCCTCATAGAGTGCCCAAGACCTTGGACATCGTGATCCATGGCCAATACCTTGGCCCCCCCAAGGCCTCTACTGCGGACACCACACATGCATTGTTGGCCAGGGTGGGATGCATGGTCAGCGTCGCCTCCTGTCCGTGCACGCGGCTGAACTCCTACAACTGCACCTGCAGACGCTGGTTGGTTGCTGACAGACCCTCATGTGCTTCCTGGCTCTGTATCGGCATTTCTATTACTGATGGGACCGCCCTTTCCAGAAGTCCTGTCTGGACGGCAGCTAGTCCCTGGGCTCGGGCCGTCCTCCCCCTCGTGTGTTCCTACCTCCTCCTGATGTATCGCAGCACGTGTGTGGTGAGCATGAGATGGTGCCCCAGGAGCCACTTCATTAAAGCGCCCAACTGAGGAGTCTCTGGAGACAGTTGTGACGGAAGTTGGTGTTGTCCCCGGATTGGTGTCTCAGGCTGGAATTTGGGGACTCACATAACTGTCCTTTGCCTCCTCGTCGCTGGCATCTGCTTAGGGTTGGGGTCGGGGGCAGGGTACACCAGAAGGGCCCCCCCTCGTCGCTAGGTGATCTTGCAAGATACAAGATGTGACGCATGATTGGATTGTGGGTTTGGGTGGTGGGTGGTGGTGTAGGGGCGGCGTGATGGTGGTGAGGGGAAGGTGTGGTGGTGGTGAAGGGGAGGTGTGAGTGTGTGAGGTGCAGGTTGTGTCACGCATGCCATGGGAAACCGCATCGCAGCGGGGTCTCACTTGATTGCCCGATGCATACCTCCGGCTCGGCGACTACCCTCTTTGGCTCATCGACCAGGTCCAGTGTCCACCGCTCCGCAACCCTGAGGGTCCTCCGGTCCGGCGATCCCCCTCAGGTCTTCTCTCTCTCTCTCTGCGGTTATGCGCCACTTTCTCCTGGGTGGGGGGGGGGGGGGGGGGGGGGAACAGAAACTGCACAGTGAGGGCAGCATGGTGGTGCAGTGGGTTAGCACTGTGGCCTCAGGGCGCCGAGGTCCCAGGTTTGATCCCGGCTCTGGGTCACTGTCCGTGTGGAGTTTGCACATTCTCCCCATGTTTGCGTGGTTTTCGCCCCCAGAACCCAAAAATGTGCGGTGTAGGTGGATTGGTTATGCTAAATTGCCCCTTAATTGGAAAAAATAAATTGGGTACTCTAAATTAAAAGAAAAAGAAAGTGCACAGTGTTAGATAGTCAGACACGGGCTGCTGATGCCCTTCGTGGCCAGGGCACCCGGCCATGATGGTCGGTATGAGTGCTGGCATGTTGTGAATAATGGGGTGGCACATGAGTGTTTTTGTTCTGAGAAGACATCACAGTCTGGTGACATTGTGGATTCATGGGCTGAACAAATGTGGGTTGGAGAAGCTGCCAGCTAACCAACCAAGGAACTTGAGTATTCTTTCTGTGAGAATAAGCTTAAATATCCAGGCTGCCATTTGGCAAATTATGTTCAGATAGAATAGAAAGCATTGGAGTCATAGAGGTCTACATCGCATAAAAGGCCCTTCGGCCCATTGCGTCTGTGGCAGTTAAAAACAACCACTGAAGTATTCTTAAACTGAAGTATTCTATAACCATGAGAGTAAGGGAAGATGATCGAGGTAAAAGGGTTAAATGAGAACTCATTCAGAATAATTAACTATAATCATATTAAGCATTTCTTGAGTGCAACAATAGCTGGGAATCCACTCAGGGTTAATCCAGATCATACACTTTAACTTAGGTTTCACATCTGCAAGTCGATTGAGGCTGCAAGGTCAGTGACATCAACTAGCTAAAAAGCCCCATTGTATTGTAAGAATTGGTGCTGCTGTCGCAGCACGGGTAGTCCCATTTCTATGGCAACAGCCAGCCCAGGGTGATAATTTGGAAAATTGGCAAGCGATGGAATGGGAAATTTGCCCCAATACATTTAAATACATATATCTCTTAAATTGATGGTCAGACATTTTGGCCGAATTGAGTAAATTATAAATTAGTGGCACACACTGCCGGTGGTTGGGGTTCGGTGGGGCGGTGGTTACGGGTGGTTGGGATGGGAGTTGGTGCCAGGGGCTACCTACTCACTTGGGCCACCCTGAGGAGGTTGTGCATCTTCTTTCTGCACTGCTGTCGGTCCTGGTGGTGGGGCCCATGGCGCTCACGGCCTCTGCCACCTGCGTCCTGGCCCGGTATGCAGCGAAGGGTGGCAGCCTTCTTTCCACCTTGGCGAACCAGATGGCCCATCTCTCCTTCGCGGCTTCGAGCTCCGCATCCGCGAACTGAGGTGCCATTCTCTGTGCTGCCATCTTGTTGGCTGGAATGAGTGTATGTGTAGGGTGTGGAGTGCTAATATGCAGCTGAAGCTTGTCAGCCTCTTGGGTTGCAATCCCGACCTCGGCGAATCGGACACCGTTTTTCATTGGAATCGATCGTGTTCCACATGGCGCTTGTGCTAGCCCATTAATGGATCATGAACTGCTCCGGAACCAATGCTAATTTTGTTGTCATGGAAGTCCACTGATTCAGTCCCGGCATCAACACAATGGGCAGGATTCTCCGATCGACAACAGCCAAATCGCGTTTGCCGATCGGCCGGAGAATCCATTTTTATGCTGGAATTGTGGGTGGCGCTGTTTTTACGATGCTCCGCCCCCTCAAAATTGGCGTACTCGAGGAGTACACCGCATGCCGTTGGGTCGACCTTGGGACGTCACCTGAGGCTCTCCCCTGATGCTCCGCCCCCAATGTGCCGAGTCCCCGACAGCATGGGGCACGTGTTCTCTCACTTTTCGGGGACCTCGCGTGGCGGCTGCGGACTGTTTCCAGTCGCGCCACAGTCGGGGAGCTGTTCCACTGGCAGGGGGGGGGCTTTGGCGGGGGCTGGGGGCACTGGTGGGGGTTGGTCCAGGGATGGCGAGGGGGGGTTACGGGGGGGCGGTTTTTGGCAGGCCGAGTCCGCGTGTGGCCAGTGCCATGTTGTACAGCGCGACTGCCGCAGGCCACCGCTGTGCACATGCACGGCAATTCTGCGTCCGTATCTGCAGGTAAAGCCATGAGCTTTATGTGGCGTGGCTGCTCGCCCCCCACTGGGCGGAGCATCGGTGCGGGAGCGGTGACGACTATTTAAACCAGACGGATCCTGTAGACATAGCTGCAGAATCGGAGAATCTAGCCCTTAGCCTCTGAAATGGAGAATCCCGCCCCTTGTCCTTCCTTAAGAAGGAGAAAGTGGACATAGCCTTGTTACAGGAGACTCATTTGAATGTCAAGGAGCACTAAAAGTTAAAACAGGACTGGGTGGATCAGATTTTTGACCAGTAGTAGGGGAAAAGTAACTTTGGTCAATAAAAATGTTCCCTTCAAGGTGGAGGATTGTGTGAAGGATAAGAGAGGATAAATATGTGATTGTTATAGGTCTTGTATATGGAAAATCTGTTTCTATAATGGATGTGTATGGCCCTCCAAATTATTCCCCGGAGTTTGTTACTAAAGTCTTTCTGGACTTTGCTGAGTTGATAGCCAATTTTTTTGACTTCTGCACTCAGACAATGCTTGAATGGCTTTATCAGCTTTCCCATGGAAACATAGAAAATAGGAGCAGAAGTCGGCCATTCAGCCCTTCGAACCTGCTCCACCATTTATTATGATCATGGCTGCTCATACAATGCAACTGTCTGTTCCCCCCCCTTAGCCCCTTACCCTTTTATCCCTTTAGCCTCAAGAACAATATCTAACTCCTTCTTCAAAACATACCTTCAGTTCCTCCCTAATATGAAACCCTGTGGTCCCCAACATTTCTGGTAATTTATTTGTGTTCTCCTTTGTGAAGAAGAACCAAAGTATGTATTTAGTTGGTTGGCCATTTCTTTGTTCCCCATTATAAATTCCATTGTGTCTGACTGTCAGGAATCTACATTTGTCTTCATCAATCTTTTCTCATCATATACCTATAAAAACGTTTACAGAGAGTTTTTGTGCTCTCCGCAAGATTATGCTTGTACCCTATTTTCCCCTTCTTAATCCCTCCACTCTGATTGACCTGATATGTAATTAGAGGCACTATGTCTTAAGGGTCATGGTTCTGAAATTATCCTGTCTGTCTCTCTTCACAGATATAATTGTTCTGTACGGTACCTTTGGTGTTTTGCAAGTTTATTATGTTATCTGTAAAAATGATAAAACTCAAATTGGGTGGAAATGGAAGAGTTGGATTGAGGACATCTATGGAGGATTCAGTGCAGCCATGGAGGGGTGAGGTTAGGGATGCCCATGGAAGAGTCAGGGCTGGACCATGGCACAGTTGGGTCTGGAGCGACCATGGAAAGATTTGGTTTCTGCACTTTGGGGTTGGCAGCATGTGTGATCAGGAACCAGGGGAACATCCTTTATTTAACTTACAAGTTTGAGTTTTATCCTCCACCTCCAGGTGTCTCCACTGATGCCACAAACTTTTGAAACTCAGCCAAGCATTCACAATGTGCTTACCTGCCAAAAATGCCTTGAAACTGCAGACAATGGAGCCTACTGAAACTGGAAAAGCAGGTTGCAAGGTTTTTTCCAAATTACACCAGATGACCTGTCAATCAAAGCAGACTTTTAAAAAAAATAAATTTAAAGCACTGTGAACATGACACTGGTGCTCCCAAACACTGTTTTTCACCGGTTTTCAATACGCTAAAAGTACTTTCCTAATGGGAGAAGTGCTCTAATGCAACAAATGCAATTTACACAATGCTGATCAATGTAATGGTCAACTTACCTTTGCAAGGCAGAGCACGATGATCAACTACTGCAGTAAAAAAATCTAACCGATAATACAGCACCTAATAATGACATTTGATTTTTTTCAAAGCGTTTAAAACCTGCCTGTGAGAATGTTCATGGATCCTCAGCAGGTTCCCCCAAGTAACCCAAGTTCTCAATCAGGACAGGTTTTCAGAAGCCTTTAAAAGCTTTGGTGATTGCTGACCCTTGTCCTGACAACAAGAGGACATGAAAATCCAGTTGATGGTGTCCACTGAACCATTCAATGCTTTCATGAGCAGTGGACGTGAACCAAGGATTCATTTAATCATTCCTACAATGTACTGGTGTAAATGGGTGTAAATAAATCCAGGGCGGGATTCTCCCAGCCTTGGGCTGGGCCAGAGAATCCCCACGAATGGGTCATGCTGCCCCGATGCCGGCACGTATTCTCCACAGAGCGGAGAATCGGTGCCATTGGCATCGGCGTGGTTGGTGCGTCACCGGTCGCGGGCCACTCTACGTGGCCGGCCCGCCGATTCTCTGTGAGGGATGGGCCGAGCGGCCGTAGTTAAAACGCTTAGTCCCACCGGGGCTGTCCACACCTGCTCGTAGCTGGCGGGAACTCGGCATGGAAGGGTCGGGTGGCGGCCTGTGGGGGGTGGGGGGGAGGAGGGCTCCGACCCCAGGGGGGGGGCCTCCGATGCGGCCTGGCCCACGAATGGGGCCCACCGATCGGCGGTCCGGTCTCTCTGACCCCCGGCCTCTTTTCCTACTCGCCGGCCCCTGTACTCCTGCGCCATGTTGCGTCGGGGTCGGCGCGTTGAAGGAGGCCACTGCGCATGCGCACATTGGCGCCGGCACCACTGCGCATGAGCGGATCCCGCGGCACACAGTTCGCGTTGGGATCGGCAGCTGGAGTGGTGTTAACTGCTCCAGTGTCATGCTGGCCCCCTGTAGGGGCCAGAATTACACCTGGCAGCGGCCCGTTCACGCTGTCATAAAACGTGATGGCATTTACGACGGCGTGGACACTCTGCCGCAGGATGGGAGAATCCCGCCCCCAGTTCAGATACAGTCACAGAATTATAGAATCAATGAATTTAATGTGCAGAAGAAGGCCATTCGGCCCATCGAGTCTTCACCAGCTCTTGGAAAGAGAACCCTACTCAAGCCCACGCCTCGACTCTATCTCCATAACCCAGTAACCCTACTTAAACTTTTTGGACACTAAGGGCAATCTAGCGTGGCCAATCCACCTAACCTGCGCATCTTTGGACTGTGGGAGGAAACCGGAGCACCCAGAGGAAACCCACGTAGACACGGGGAGAAAGTGCAGACTCCACACAGACAATGACCCAAGCCGGGAATCGAACTGTGGCGCTGTGAAGCTAATGTGCTAACCACTGTGCTACATACTGCCCAATTGAAGCTTGTTAGTTGCAAGATTAACTACAAATTTTGACACTGTAAACCCAGCATGACTTGTAGAGAATATCCAGCTGTATCATTGTTTCACACTTCCATTACTGAAATATTAGTAATTCAGAGGCCTTAGGGATTGAGATTTTCAATACAATTATTTTTTAAATCTGGAAATAAAACACTGGTATTCGTACAAGTGACCATGAGGCTGTTGTTTTAACCAAGCTTTAGGGATGGAAACCTACCACCTTTAGCCGAACTGGCCAACATGCGATGCCAATCTCTGAAATGGTTGATCAAGCCATTCAGTTGCATCAAACTACAGTGCTTCAACCATCACCTTTTCAGCTTATTCAGAGATGGGAAATTAATCATTGCATCCTGAATATGAACTTTTAAAAATCTTCCAAGAGAAATGTGTTTGAATATTGATCAGTGGCAAATGATGCAAAATGCTGTCAGTGTCATCTAAAATTTAGAAGTCTCTGCAGCTGGGCAACATGGTGGCACAGTGGTTAGCACTGCTGTCACAGCATCAGGAACCCGGGTTCAATTCTGGCCATGGGTGAGTGTGTGGAGTTTGCAAATTCTCCCCATGTCTGCATGTTTTTCCTCCTCGCAGTCCAAAAATGTGAAGGCTAGGCCATGCTAAATTACCCCTTAATGTCCAACGGTTCGGTGGGGTTTCTGGGATGAGGGGTGGGCCTGGGTGGGGTGCTCTTTCAGGGGGTCGATGCAAACTCGCTGGGCCGAATGGCCTCCTTCTGTACTGCCGGGATTCTATGAATGGTGGCTGGACACCTGATGAACTTCAAACGCAAGCCTCTAGTATCGGCGGGATAAGTTTCCAATGAACAATGTTGTTTATATTTTGATCATATAAAATGTTATTGTGTGAAAATTCATATTATCGTACATTATTGTTGTGCAGTTATTATGCGACAACCTTATTTCCAACCGTCAGTCCCTAACTTCGTACAGAAAATATGATGTTACAGGAAAGGATTTCCCCCCCCCCCCCCCCGCCCAAATTGGAATTAACTGCTTATTTTTCATGTTTGGTTTACTCTTTTAATGTTTTTTTTAGCAATTCTTATTTTTTCTAGGGGGTCTCCTTGTTTTTCGACAATATCACATGATAATTATGGATAAAGAAACTCATTCAACCCTCAGTGATCCATCCAAAAGATCTTACTGTCACCCCACTGGAAGATCCGATTGTTTCTTAAAAGATTCCAATAGTTGTGTTTCTATAGCTTATCCTATGTGTGATCCTGTGAAGAAAGATTTCCTGATATCGATCATTTGAACCTACGATCGCAATGCAAGTTCCCCCATTACCCGAATGAAAAGATCAAATTTCTCCGGCCTTTCCTCCTAACTCAGAGCACGGTCACGAAAAAGCAGCCTTGTGACTTTTTAATCGAACTGCCCGCAGCATTTGAATATCTCTCGGGTTTCTTGGCGACCAGAATTCAACGCCTATTTGTTGTAGTCTGACTGGAGCACTACAAAGTTTAATCATCGCTTCCTCTGATGTGCATTACACTTTTGTTTATATAGTTCAACACCCTGGGGGCTTTTACACGTGCGATCTACAGTCTTTTCTCTTTTAATGCGTCGTTTTATTTTACATTCGTTGCGTTAAACGTATGCCATTGTTCTACTCATTTACACGTCTGGTCCAACTCATTCTGTTGTTTACGAGCAGCTTTTCCCTTTCCACCGTCCTGTCATCACATTTTAGCAGTTTACATTTTCGTTCCAGAATCCAGGTAATTTATGTAAATTAGAAACAGAACTTGTTCGGGCACTGAGCCCTGAGGCACCCCAATCAGTACCGCGTTTCACTCTGACAAATTTTCTTTAATGAGCACCCATTGCTTGCTTCTCATTCCCAGTTTATATCCTGAATCCCAACGCTTAGGTTTAAATAGACTTTTGGGCAACAAAAAAAAAACACTTGGATGTCGAGATACACCAATAACATAGGTTTTCTCATAGTCCACATGGGTTGTCACTTCCTCATAGAAATTGAGCAATTCTCTTTGATACATGCTGTGTGGTATTATAATGAGTTTATTGTTCAGACGTTGCTTACATTTATACTTGATTGTTGATTTCATGATTTTACATGGAATGGAAGTAAGGCTCAAGGACCTGTATTTGTATCAGTTTTGGCAGCAGTTTTGAATATGGGCATCACATTACCTTGTTTCCAATTCTTGAGTTACCTCCTTAGTCTATTCACTCAATAGTAATTATTGTCAGTGCCCCACAAATCTTTTCCTTTGTCTCTTTTGGCAATTTGGGATTACATCTTATCCCTGGGGATTTATTTGTTTTGAGCTGATTAGCCTGTCTCGGGCTTCCAATAATTTATAACAAATCATTGATTTTTTTTGAATATCTTTTTGTGGCGAGGGCATGTTGCTCATAACTTATTTTGTGATTGCCTGAAAGATGAAGTTGTTCAGAGTATTCTTATTCTCAGTTTCAAGCCCATTTGATCGACTATGGGGGTTTTGCCTCTTCTCTTATTGTCCTCTTATGATACTGAAATAATTTCTGTACTACTATGAATAGATTCAGATGATCTGCTCTCTTCTCAGTCCTTCATTATGCCTCTCATCATTTTGTTAACCAGTTTCTACAATAAAAACTCATATTTGTACATAGCCCAATGAGCCTATTCCTTCTTTTTTCTCCTTGGAGGATTGAGGATTTGTACGTGTCAGATTTATAGTTTAATTTGTTTCCTAATCCATTTTGGATCATTAATATTTAGTCTGAGCTTGTTAGTTTTGGGAAATGTTTATTTGCATCCTCAGCATTGTACCTTGAGAGATACTTCATTTAACTACCCTTGAAATGTTGTTAAAACAGCTTCTTCCAAGCATTTTACTTCACTTGTTTCAGTTCATTATATTTAGATTTTTAAAAATTATGTCCTATTTACTTGTCTCAAGTGTTTTTAAGATAATGTTAAATGTTGTTACGCTGTGGTTGCTGTCCACCAACTTCCATTTTGTGTGTATTTTCAAAGTAATTTACAAAAAAACAATATTATATGAACAGATGAACAATTATGTCAGCAATGCGAGTGTAGATGGATTTGTAACATTATGAAAATATATTGAGGGTTTGCATGCATGGGCAAAATAGAGACAAATGGATTTCAGTGTCAGGTCATTAATTTTGGAAATTAAAATAATAGAACACGATATTTTCCAAATGGTGAACATCTAGAAGCAGTGGGGATCTAGGAACATAGATCTTAAGTGCCATGAACAGGTACAGAGAATAATCAAAAAGGCAAATGGAATCTAGAGGATACAAGGGAGTAGAAGTCATGTTTTGGTCGCTTTATCTAAGAAAGGATATACTTGCCATAGAGGGGGTGCAGTGAAGGTTCACCAGACTGAATTCTGGGATGGCAGGATTGTGGTATGAGGAGAAATTGGGTTGACTGGGCCTGCATTCACCGGAGTTCAGAAGAATGAGAGGGGATCTAATTGAAACGTATAAAATTCTGATAGGGCTAGACAGACTGGATGCAGGGATGTTATTTCCCCTGGTTGGAGGGTCTAGAACAAGGGGGTCACACTCTCAGGATATGGGGTAGACCATTGAGATGAAGAGAAATTTTGTCACTTAGAGGACTTAGTGAACTTATGGAAGTCTCCACCACAGAAGGCTGTGGAGGACAAATCACTGAATATATCTAAGAAGAAAATAGATTTCTAGACTCTAAAGGTGTCAAGGCATATAGGGAGTGCGAGAGTATGATGTTGTGATAGAGGATCAGCCATGGTCATGTTGAATGGTGCAGCAGGCTTGAATGGCTGAATGGCCTAATCCCACTCTTAGTTTCTAAGTTTCTATGTTTCAGATGGTAAGCAAAATAGATAGGGGAGATAGAAATGATTTTTGCGAGCTGGTGAGTCTCGGACTGGGCGGGGGGGGGGGGGTGGGGGGGGGGGCGGGGGGCAGGGGCAGCAGGCGGGGGGAGGGGGCAGTCTAGAAATTTAAGCGAAACATTTCAGGAGTGAAATTAGGAGACACCTCTACATGCAAAGGGTAGGGAATGTTTGGATCTCTTAAATGGTAATTTAAAAATATTTTTTTTAATTGGAATTATGCACTTATTATCCAAATTCTGCAGAATAATACAGAAACAACCGTAATAATCAACATAGTAACAATATCAGCACAGGCATCACAGGCTGTCTCCATGTCCATGACGATGGTCCCTGTTCTGTCCTCTTACTTTATTTACAAAGGTGTGTATCTCATAGGTTTTTTGTTTTTATTAGGACTCTTAACATTTAGTGATACAGGTTACACACATCTTTACATATGTATTTACAAGTCTTGCCAGGGCTCTTTACAGCATTCATAATTTATAAATACTCTTACAATAGCTTTTCTGGAGAGGGAGATTCTGTCTCCCCTTGAGTTCATGGGGGGTGGGTTAGACAGGTCCGTTCTCCTAGTTTGGCCCGTGTGTGAGGAATCCATGCTCCCTCCTGTGGTTAGCCTTCCTCCCCGCTCCTTCTCCTTTATCTGCAGGCTTCCTTTCATCCGGGTGGTGTTCCCCGCCCCCCCCCCCGCCCCACCTGTAGATGTAGTATATCGGGACTTCCTGAAGGTGTTTGACAAGGTGCCGCACAGAAGTTTAATTCACAAGGTAAGATCACATGGGATTAGGAGTAATTTATCAGCTTGAAGAAGACTTCATGGGACACGAGACAGAGAGTCAGGATAAATGGGTCTTTTTCTGGATGACAAGGTGTAACTAGTGGGGTGCCACAGGGTTCAGACCTTGGGTCCCAGCTATTTACAATCTATATTAACGACTTGGATGCAGGGATAGACGGTTCTATAGCCAAATTTGCAGGTGAGACAAAAATAGGTGGGACAGTGAGTTGCAATGAGGAAATGAGAACCTTACAAATGAATATAGATAAGTTAGGAGAGTGGGCCAAAATGTGGCAGATGGAGTTTAACGTGGATAAGTGTGAATTCATGCATTTTGGTCGAAAAAATGGGAAGGCAACTTATTACCTAAATGGGGAGAGACTTCGGGGAGCTCCGATGCAGAGGGATCTGGGTGTCCCCGTGCATGAGTCACAGAAAACGAGCATGCAGGTGCAGCAGATAATAAGCAAAGCAAATGGAATGTTGGTATTTGTAGCAAAAGGAATTGAGTATAAAGGTAAGGAAATATTGCAACTATACAAGGCGTTGGTAAGACCGCACCTAGAGTATTGTGCACAGTTTTGGTCCCCTTATTTGAGGAAAGCTGTAGTGGCATTGGAGGCAGTTCAGAGGAAGTTCACTAGATTGATTCCAGAGATGAGGGGTTTGTTGTATGAGGAGAGATTGAACAGTTTAGGCCTCTGCTCTCTAGAGTTTAGAAGAATGAGGAGAGATCTAATTGAGGTATACAAGATACTATAAGATATGGATAACGTAGACGTGGAGCTGATGCTTCCTCTTGTGGGGCATTCTAAAATGAGAGGTCATACCTTAGAAAAAGAGGTAGAAAACGAAAAACAAATTTGAGAAGAAACTACTTCTCCCAAAGGGTTGTGAATCTGTAGAATTCGCTACCCCAGAGTGCGGTGGATGCAGGGACAGTGAGTAAATTTAAGAATGAGTAAAACAAATTTTTAATTGGTAATGGGTTGAAGGGTTATAGAGAATGGGCAGGACAGTGAAGTTGAGGCCAGGATCACATTGAAGGTGTTTATGCTCGTGAAGCAAAATTGCCTACTCCTGCTCCTAGGTCATGTTTCTAGGGAGGAGATGCTCTGGAGATTTATCAATCCAGCTCTTGGTCTGTAGCATTGTAGGTAGCAGATGAGGAACATATCAGCCATGATAGGCTGGCGAAGTAGACTCAATAGGTCGATTGGCCTAACTCTGCTCATGTATCTCATGAATTTATGAACTTATGATCCAGTGTCCTCCCCCTGTCTCCATGCCCAGCTCCTCTTCCCATTTCCATCTGGTCTCGTTCAGTGGAGTCCTAACCTTTTCCATGAGTGGTCTGTAGATGTTGTCACATTTTTCGTCCCCATACCAGTTCAGCTCTACCATTGTGTCCTGAAATTTGTGTCCGGGTCTCTGGGGGAATGATTTTGTCTCCATGCAGAGAAAGTCATAAAGTTGCAGGTACCTGAGCTCATTCCCTTTCGGGAATTGGAGCCTCTCTGAGAGTCACCAGTCTATCGTCCACGTACAAGAGCGGCATGATAGCACAGCGGTTAACACTGTTGCTTCACAGCGCCAAGGTCCCGGGTTTGATTCCTGACTTGGGCCATGTCTGTGCGGAGCCTGCACGTTCACCCTGTGTGTGCGTGGGTTTCCTCCAGGTGCTCCGGTTTCCTCCCACAAGAAAGACTTGCTTGTTAGGTGAATTAGACATTCTTAATTCTCCCTGGGTGTATCCGAACAGGTAGCGGAATGTGGCAACTAGGGATAGATCTTACAGCTCCACTCCTCCCTCTTGGGGATTCACTGGGAAGATTTTGCTCTTTCCCAGGTTGCGTTTGTAACCTGAGAAGGCGCTGAACTCTGAGGAGTCCGTTTATCCTTCCCATGCTGGCTAGGGGGTTCGACACGCAGAGAAGCAGGTCATCCGCATAGAATGAGACTCTATGCTAAATGCCTCCTCTTCAAGTGCTCGTCCTCCAATCCGCTGATCTGAGGGAGGTGGTCAGTGGTTCGATTGCCAGTGTGAACAGTAGCAGGGATAGTGGAAATCCCTGTCTTGTTCACCTGTGGAACTGAAAGTTTTCGGAGCTAGTAACATTCCTCCGTACGCTCACCGTAGGGGCACTGTACAGGAGCTTCACCCACGCAGTGAACCCTGCTCCAAAACCCAAACCGTTCAAGCACCTCCATAAGGTACCTCCATTCTACTCGATCAAAGGCTTTCTCAGCATTCAGGGAGACAATCACCTCATGGGGTTGTTGTTACATTCAGCAAGCGTTTGATGTTTCCTGGTAGTTGGCTGCCCTTGACAAATTCGGTCTGATCTTCCACTATCACTTCTGGCAGGCAGCTCTCCAGGCTCCTCAGCAGAGCTTTTGCTAGGAATTTTGCATCAGTGTTGAAGAGAGAGATGGGTCTGTATGCTCCATCATCTGTCGGGTCTTTGTCCTTTTTGGGGATCAGTGAGATTGAGGCCTGGGCCAGAGTGGGCGGCAGGGCTCCCTTCGACAGTGAGTCATTGAACATCTCCCGCAGGACACAGGAGGGAGATAGAGAATCATAGAATTTACAGTGCAGGACTTCCGGTGGTGGCTATGAAGGGGTAAGTCGCACATTTGGTGGCTCCCGCTCGGGTCAGACTTTGGACCTTTTCCCCAATTCTTTACCAGACTTGATTTGGAAAATCAATGATAGAGGCAATTGTGTACTGGATTCCCACATCAGTGCATGGAGAGGTGGACTAGAAGTGCTTTCAAAGGCAGAAACAGACGGACAGAGAAGGCTTGGGCTGAAGCTGCAGTGGGAGAAAGCATGGCGGATGACCGGAGCTTGGGCTTGTTGACCCAGCGGTCAACGGAGCAGTTGATACAAGTTATCCAGGTGGGCTTCGCCAAACAGAAACAGGACTGCTTGGACCCGATTAAAGAGTCAATTGCGCGGCTGGAGCTTAGATTGGATGCTCAAGAACGGGCGATCCAGAAAGTAGAGAAGGCACTGGCTGACCAGGAAGGACATCAAACTGTGGTGGAGGTGGAAGTGGGGCTGCTGAGAGACCAGCAGAAAAGGCTCCTGGAGAAAGTGGAGGTGGAGGTCCCGCCGGCAGAACTTGAGAATCGTTGGGCTCCCGGAGGGCTCCGAAGGAGCGGATGCTGGGGCATACATAGCGGGCATGTTTGAGAAGCTGCTGGGGGAGGGGGCACTCTCCCGACCCTTGGAGGTGAACAAGGCTCACAGAGCGCTCACGAGGAAGCCGTGAATGGGAGACCCCTGAGGGCAATGGTGGTGAGATTCCACAGGTATTTGGACAAGGAGCGTATTTTACTGTGGGCCAAGCAGACACGGAGCTGTAAATGGGAGAATGGTATCCTGCGGATCTATCAGGACCTGAGTGCGGAGGTGACCAGGAGAAGAGCGGGGTTCAACCAGTTAAGGTCGACCCTTTTTAAGAAAAAAGTGAAGTTCGGACTGCTGTATCCTGCCCATCTCTGGGTCACGTACGAGGGGCAACATTTCTATTTTGAGTCGCCTGAGGAAGCACTGGACTTTGCGAAAAGGAAAGGGCTGGTGGTGAACTGAGAGCTTTGAACTTTGCTGCAACGTTCATGTTTAAAAAAGTTTCTCGTTTCTAGTTCTGTGGACGTTATTTGTAATGCCTTCTGTATTGATTGGGGCCAGTTGCAGAGCTTAGTGAGTTAAAGTTTACATTTGCACTGTTGGGGGATGGAGGTATGTTTGTTAGATGCTGGATCTTTTGCTTGATCTTTTCTTTGTTTAGCGTTTTTTTTTAATGTCGGGCAATTGTGCTGGGATTGTCTTTCATTTGAATATGTGTGTATGAGCGGGGGGGGGGGGAGGGGGGGGCCACTAAGCTAGCTGGGCGGGCTAGCTCACAGAAGCGCAGTGGGGGGTGAGCAGATGTTAGGCTTAACGAAGGGTTAATTTACTTTGTGCTGTTACTAGGTGGGGGGGGGAGGGAAAATGTTCTGCTGACGAGGGAGGGACTTTTGCTAAGGGACAGAGAGGAGGTCGGGGATGGAGGCTGCCTGGAGACTGGCCCAAGAAATGGGATGGCTGATCGGTGAAGGGGGAGTGGCGATGAGCCCCCCAACTAGGCTGATCACCTGGAATGTACGAAGGCTAAATGGGCCGGTCAAAAGGGCACGCATGTTCGCGCATTTGAGAGGACTGAAGGCGGACATGGTAATGCTACAGGAGATGCACCTTAGAGTAGCTGATCAGATTAGATTAAGGAAGGGATGGGTCAGACAGATTTTTCACTCGGGACTGGACTCGAAGACTAAAGGGGTCGCGATCCTGATCAACAAGCGAGTGGTGTTTGAGGCGAGAAGAATAGTTTTGGATGTGGCAGGCCGGTACATTATGGTGAGAAATTGGAGGGGGTACAGGTGGTATGAGTAAATGTGTATGCGCCAAATTGGGACGATGTGGAGTTTATAAAGAGGGTGCTGGGGACGATACGGACCTGGGATCGCATAAGTTGGTCATGGGAGGGGACTTCAACACAGTTATTGACCCTGGTTTAGACCGGTCAAGCTCAAAAACAGGCAGGGTGCCAGCAATGGAAAAGGAACTAAAAGGGTTTGATGAGTTGGGTATGCTGGGTCTGTGAGGACTGCATTTGCCAGAGCAGTGAGAGAGACAGGCTACCAACACTTGTAGAAGTACAACTCTATTTTATTTAGCTATGAGCTGTTAAACATACTTGCACTGTGGGTTGACATTATGTTAGGTTGACTGGAGACCTGAGACTACTGTGGCTGCTGTGTTCTGTGTGTTGATTGGTCTTTCAGTGTGTCAGTCAGTGTCTGTCTCTGCACCATCATATACTTGGGTGTATATAATGACATCTCCCCTTTTTGAAAAAGAAATATGTGTATGTGGCAATAAATAGTGTGGTATGTGAATGTTCCTGACTATGTGGAGAATATGTGAGCATATTTACAGGACTATATACAAAAATTCTAACATATTTACACGGGAAGATGTCTAGTGCAGATAGACTGTATGTAACAAAACAAGGGACATGAATAACAGTATGTACAAACTAGCGAACAAATAACCAGGGTAACGAAACAATCAGTCCATGAGTTTAGAGAGTTCATAAGTTCAGGCAGTTCATAAATTCAGTCTCTGTGGTGGGTGACAAATTCTGGTTGACCGACGCAAGGGTGGGTCAGGGGCAGCCTGCTCTGGAACGGGCAGGACTGTGTCAGTCGCAGAGGGTGGCAACAGAAGAGGCAGATCTGTGTGCTCTTGGACGGGCCTGTCCTGAGGATGAGGCAGGGCATCACGATCTGGCGGCGAGCGTGGAAGGAGCCGCAGTGCCCGCCTATTTCGGCGAAGAAAAGAGCCATCCTGCATACGAACCAGGAACGACCTGGGGGCCACTTGCTTGATTACCACCGCAGCGGCAGACCAGCCACCTTCAGGAAGTTGTACACGAACCTGGTCATCAGGAACGAGAGCAGGGAGATCTGTGGCGCAGGCGTCGTACGCCGACTTGTGTTGGGCCCAAGACAGTTACATTCGACGCAGGACCGGAAAGTTGTCCAAGTCTGGAGCGTGTATTGCAGGTACCGTCGTTCGTCATGTGTGGTTCATTAACAATTGAGCTGGTGACAGGCCAGTGGACAATGGAGTTGACCTGTAGGCAAGTAGTGCGAGGTAAAAGTCGGATCCAGCATCGGCCGCTTTGCACAGGAGTCATTTGACAACGTGTACCCCCTTCTCGGCTTTGCCATTCGACTGGGGGTAGTGGGGACTTGAGGTGATGTGCGTGAAATTATACCGCCGGGCAAAGTTGGACCACTCCTGACTAGCAAAACACGGGCCATTATCGGACATGACCGTGAGTGGGATGCCATGGCGAGCAAAAGTCTCCTTGCACGCATGGATGACCGCTGTCGACGTGAGATCATGCAGCCTAACTACCTCTGGGTAGTTAGAGAAGTAGTCCACTATGAGGACATGGTCCCAGCCTAGCGCATGGAAAAGATCAATGCCAACCTTGGTCCAGGGGGACGACACCAGTTCATGTGGCTGCAAGGTCTCTTTTGGCTGAGCTGGCTGGAACCGTTGGCATGTCGGGCAGTTGAGAATGGCGTTGGCGATGTCATGGTTGATGCCAGGCCAGTACACTGCCTCACGGGCCTGCCGTCGGCACTTCTCCATCCCCAGGACCCTCATAGAGCTGCTCAAGGACGAGTTCCCGCATACTGTGCGGGATGACGATCCTGTCCAACTTTAGCAGAATTCCATCTACCACTGCCAGGTCATCTTTGATGTTGTAGAATTGCGGACATTGGACCTTGAGCCATCCGTCTGTAAGATGGCGCATGACGCGTTGGAGCAAAGGATCATTGGCTGTTTCACGACGATTCTGGATGAGTCGTTCGTCCGTAGCGGGCAAGTTAGATGCGCAGAACTCAACATGAGCATCAATTTGGCACACGAAGCCCGATGGCTCGCAGGGCGTAGTGACAGAACGGGAGAGTGCATCGGCGATGATGAGCTCCTTACCTGGGATGTAGGCCAGTTCGAAGTCATACCGCCTGAGTTTAAGGAGGATGCGTTGCAGGCACGGCAACATATCGTTAAGATCCTTCTGTATAATGTTGACCAGTGGCCTGTGGTCCGTTTCGAACATAAATTTGGGGAGTCCATAGACGTAGTCGTGGTATTTGACAATTCCCGTGAGGAGGCCCAGGCACTCTTTTTCGATTTGCGCATTGCGTTGCTCGGTGGGCGTCATTACACGCGATGCGTATGTGACTGGAGTCCATGAGGAGGCGTTGTCGCGTTGGAGGAGCACTGCTCCAATGCCGGACCGGCTTGCATCAGTGGAGATCTTTGTCTCCTTGGCAGGGTCGAAGACTGCCAATACCAGGGCCTTGGTGAGTTTCACCCTGAGTTAGAACATAGAACATAGAACATTACAGCGTAGTATAGGCCCTTCGGCCCTCGATGTTGCGCCGACCTGTGAAACCCCTCTAAAGTCCATCTACACTATTCCCTTATCATCCATATGTCTATCCAATGACCATTTGAATGCCCTTAGTGTTGGCGAGTCCACTACTGGTGCAGGCAGGGCATTGCACGCCCTTACTACTCTCTGAGTAAAGAAACTACCTCTGACATCTGTCCTATATCCATCGCCCCTCAATTTAAAGCTATGTCCCCTCGTGCTAGACATCACCATCCAAGGAAAAAGGCTCTCACTGTCCACCCTAACAATCCTCTGATCATCTTGTATGCCTCAATTAAGTCACCTCTTAACCTTCTTCTCTCTAACAAAAACAGCCTCAAGTCCCTCAGACTTCCCTCATAAGATCTTCCCTCCATACCAGGCAACATTCTGGTAAATCTCCTCTGCACCCTTTCCAATGCTTTCACATCCTTCCTATAATGCGGCAACCAGAATTGCATGCAATACTCTAAATGCGGCCGGACCAGAGTTTTGTACAGCTGCAACATGACCTCATGGCTCCGAAACTCAATCCCTCTACCAATAAAAGCTAACACACCGTACGCCTTCTTAACAACCCTCTCAACCTGGGTGGCAACTTTCAGGGATCTATGTACATGGACACCGAGATCTTTCTGTTCATCCACACTGCCAAGAATCTTACCATTAGCCCAGTACTCTGTCTTCCTGTTATTCCTTCCAAAATGAATCACCTCACACTTTTCTGCATTAAACACCATTTGCCACCTCTCTGCCCAGCGCTGCAGCTTATCTATGTCCCTCTGTAACTTGTAACATCCTTCCGCACTGTCCACAACTCCACCGACTTTAGTGTCATCTGCAAATTTACTCACCCATCCTTCTACGCCCTCCTCCAGGTCATTTATAAAAATGACAAACAGCAGTGGCCCCAAAACAGATCCTTGTGGTACACCACTAGTAACTGAACTCCAGTTTGAACATTTCCCATCAACCACCACCCTTTGTCTTCTTCCAGCTAGCCAATTTCTGATCCAAACTGCTAAATCACCCTGAATCCCATGCCTCCATATTTTCTGCAGCAGCCTATCGTTGGTAACTTTATCAAACGCTTTACTGAAATCCATATACACCACATCAACTGCTTTACCCTCATCCACCTGTTGATTAGATGATTAGACATCCTATCTCTTATAAACCTTTCCAAGATTTTGCCCACAACAGAAGTAAGGCTCACTGGTCTATAGTTACCGGGGTTGTCTCTACTCCCCTTCTTGAACAAGGGGGCAACATTTGCTATCCTCCAGTCTTCTGGCACTATTCCTGTCGACAAAGTTGACTTAAAGATCAAAGCCAAAGGCTCAGCAATCTCCTCCCTAGCTTCCCAGAGAATCCTAGGATAAATCCCATCCGGCCCAGGGGACTTATCTATTTTCACACTTTCCAGAATTGCTAACACCTCCTTCTTATGAACCTCAAGCCCTTCTAGTCTAGTAGCCTGAATCTCAGTATTCTCCTCAACAACATTGTCTTTTTCCTGTGTGAATACTGACAAAAAATATTCATTTAGCACCTCTCCTATCTCCTCGGACTCAACACACAACTTCCTACTACTGTCCTTGACTGGCCCTACTCTTACCCTAGTCATTCTTTTATTCCTGACATAGCTATAGAAAGCTTTAGGGTTATCCTTGATCCTACCTGCCAAAGACTTCTCATGTCCCCTCCTGGCTCTTCTTAGCTCTCTCTTTAGGTCTTTCCTAGCTAACTTGTAACTCTCGAGCGCCCTAACTGAACCTTCATGTCTCATCTTTACATAAGCCTCCTTCTTTCTCTTGACAAATGTTGTTTTGACTGCTTTAGTAAACCACGGTTCCCTTGCTCGACCACTTCCTCCCTGCCTGACAGGTACATACTTATCAAGGACACGCAGTAGCTGTTCCTTGAACAAGCTCCACATTTCCATTGTGCCAATCCCCTGCAGTTTTCCTCTCCATCCGATGCATCCTAAATCTTGCCTCATCGCATCATAATTGCCTTTCGCCCAGATATAACTCTTGCCATGCGGTATATACCTATCCCTTTCCATCACTAAAGTAAACATAATCGAATTGTGATCACTATCACCAAAGTGCTCACCTACATCCAAATCTAACACCTGTCCTGGTTCATTACCCAGTACCAAATCCAATATGGCCTCCCCTCTCGTTGGCCTATCTACATACTGTGTCAGGAAACCCTCCTGCACACATTAGACAAAAACGGACCCATCTGAAGTACTCGAACTTTAGCGTTTCCAGTCAATATTTGGAAAGTTAAAGTCCCCCATAACAACTACCTGTTGCTTTCATTCCTATCCAGAATCATCTTTGCAATCCTTTCCTCTACATGTCTGGAACTTTTCGGAGGCCTATAGAAAATCCCTAACAGGGTGAACTCTCCTTTCCTGTTTCTAACCTCAGCCCATACTACCTCAGTAGACGAGTCCTCATCGAATGCCCTTTATGCTACCGTAATACAATCCTTGACTAACAATGCCACCCCTCCCCCTCTTTTACCACCTTCCCTGAACTTACTGAAACATCCAAAGCCCAGCACCTGCAACAACCATTCCTGTCCCTGCTCTATCCATGTCTCTGAAATGGCCACAACATCGAAGTCCCAGGTACCAACCCATGCCGCAAGTTCACCCACCTTATTCCGGATGCTCCTGGCATTGAAGAAGACACACTTTAAACCACTTTCCTGCCTGCCGGTACACTCCTGCAACTTTGAAACCTTACTCATGACCTCACTACTCTCAACCTCCTGTATACTGGAGCTACAATTCCGGTTCCCAAGCCCCTGCTGAACTAGTTTAAACCCTCCCGAAGAGCATTAGCAAATTTCCCCCCCAGGATATTGGTACCCCTCTGGTCCAGGTGTAGACCATCCTGTTTGTAGAGGTCCCACCGACCCCAGAATGAGCCCCAATTATCCAGAAATCTGAAACCCTCCATCCTGCACCATCCCTGTGGCCACGTGTTCAACTCCACTCTCTTCCTATTCCTCATCTCGCTAGCACGTGGCACGGGTAACAACCCAGAGATAATAACTCGTTTGTCCTAGATCTAAATTTCGACCCGAGCTCCCTGAATTCCTGCCTTACATCCCTATCCCTTTTCCTACCTATGTCGTTGGTACTTATGTGGACCATGACTTGGAGCTGCTCCCCCCTCTCCCTTAAGGATCCCGAAAACACAATCCACGAGTTCACGCCACTCTTGCTCGTGGGCGGGGAACCATTGGAATTTGGTTGTCTTCTTCGCCAGATTGCGGAGAGCCGTGGTGTGGGATGCGAGGTTGGGGATGAACTTCCCCAGGACGTTGACCATGCCCAGGAAGCGGAGGACCGCCTTCTTGTCCTCTGGTGTCTTCATGGCATTGATTGCCAACACCTTGTCTGCATCCAGCTGCACACCAAACTGTGATATGTGGTCGCCGAGGAATTTTTGTTCTGTTTGACCAAAGGAGCATTTGGCTCTGTTGAGGCGGACGCCATGCTCATGGATTCTCCGGAAGACGCATTGGAGGCGATCAATGTGTTCCTGCGGGGTGGTAGACCAGACGATGATGTCATCTACATATACCCGCACCCCTTCGATGCCCTCCATCATCTGCTCCATTATTCGGTGGAACACCTCCGAGGCATCCGGTGGTAACAAAACCGGCCAAATGGGGTGTTAAAGGCGCAGAGCTTCTGACTCGATGCGTCAAGTTGTATCTGCCAGAACCCCTTGGATGCGACCAGCTTTGTGAAAAATTTGGCGCGAGCCATCTCGCAGTTGAGTTCTTCGCGTTTCGGATAGGGTAGTGTTCCCTCATGATGTTACAGTTCAGATCTTTGGGGTCGATGCAGATGCGTAGTTCTCCAGATGGTTTCTTAACACACACCATGGAGCTGACCCAGTTGGTTGGTTCTATTACTTTAGATATAACGCCCTGGTCCTGGAGGTCCTGCAGCTGCTGCTTGAGGCGGTCCTTGAGGGGTGCCGGTACCCAGCGAGGTGCATGAACCACAGGCGTGGCATTTGGTTTTAAAATAATTTTGTACATGTATGGGAGTGTGCCCATGCCCTCGAAAATGCTGTGTATCGAGTGATGATGTTCTTCAGTTGTGTTTGAAAGTCAGTGTCCGGTGATGCTGAAGCCTCAGCGGGTGACATGGAGTGAACCCTTTGCACGAGGTTTAGGATCTTGCACGCCTAAGCACCGAGCGGGGAAGCTTTAGTGCCCCCTACAATCTCGAAGGGCAGGGTGGCCTTTAAGGAACGGTGCGACACCACAAGCTGGCATGAGCCACTGGCAGCAATGGCATTGCCATTGTAGTCGAGAAGCTGGCAGTCGGATGGAAGGATGGTCGGCTTAACGTGGAGGCTGTCCAGGTCAGACCGCGCAATAAGGTTGGCAGAAGCGCCAGTGTCCAGCCTGAATCTGATGCGAGATTTGTTGACCGTGAGGGTGGCACACCACTCATCGTCCGGATCAATGCTTATCACTGGGAAGGGCTTGGCCTTTTTATTTTGAAGCACCGTGTGCTTGGTGATGATGCCCACCCGGAATGGGGATTTGAGATCCTCGGTGTCAGGGTCTGGAACCATGTCGGAGTGTGAATCGGTGACCGGTTGTTGTACAGTTCGGACGTTTTTGCGCTGCTGGTGGGAGAGACGGGAGGCAGGTGCTTGAGCAGACCTGCACAGGGCTGCGTAGTGGCCAAGCTTGCCACACTGGAGACAGCGTTGAGATTTTGCGGGACATTGCCGCTTTAAGTGGGAGTAGCCACAGTTGTCACACGTCGTGACGTCAGAACGCTCAGTGCACCACTGCGCGTGCGCAGTGCGGTCGTACGTAGTCCACACCTGCACAGTTTGGTCTTCGGCCTTGCTGTCCCCTCGGTCGTTGCGCGCATGCGCGGGAGCCCGGGAAAAGCGTGCGAAGTGGCCGCCCTCATCCAGGCTTAGGCCGTGGAGCTGTTTTACAGCCTGCACCTGTTCTGCTTCATGGGGGCCTTGCCGCGCCGCCTCTGCCGCTTGAATGTGCGAGTATCGGTTCGTGGCGTGCTCATGCAGACCGCAGGTTTCGATGGCTATAGTGAGAGTGAGCTGTTTAACTTTGAAGAGCTGCTGGCGTAGGGGGTCCGAGTGCACACCGAAAACGATCTGGTCACGGATCATTGAATCGGAGGTGGAGCCGTAATTGCAGGATTGCGCGAGGATGCGAAGATGGGTGAGGAAAGATTGAAAAGGTTCATCCTTACCCTGCAGACGCTGTTGAAAGACGAAGCGTTCAAAACTTTTGTTGACTTCGATGTCACAGTGGCTGTCGAATTTGAGCAGGACTGTCTTGAACTTGGACTTGTCCTCACATTCAGCGAATGTGAGGGAGTTGAAAATATGGATGGCGTGGTCCCCGGCCGTGAAGAGAAAGAGAGCAATCTTTCTGGCGTCTGAGGCAGCTTCCAGGTCGGTAGCTTCAAGGTACAGTTGAAACTTTTGTTTAAAAGTCTTCCAGTTTGCACCGAGGTTGCCGGTGATGCGGAGCAGCGGGGGAGGACGGACGCTGTCCATACTACCGGATGGCTGATCGCTGGTCGAAGGCAGATTATTTCAGGGTAGGTCCATCAAACTCTAACATCACGTACTGGTACCATGATGTGTTGGGTATGCTGGGTCTGCGAGGACTGCATTTCCCAGAGCACTGAGAGAGACAGGCTACAACACTTGTAGAAGTACAACTCAATTTATTTAGCTATGAGCTGTTAAACATACTTGCACTATGGTTTGACACTATGTTAGGTTGACTGGAGACCTGAGGCTAACCTGACCAGACTATACTGCTAGCACATGGTAAATGTTCGTGTTACTGATCACGGGCTCTGGCTGTCTCAGAGGCTGCATCCCGAATGAGTGGGAAAACTAGTGCCCTCTGGCTATATAGTGGCCGTGTCCTGTCTGGTGATTGGCTGCTGTGTTCTGTGTGTTGATTTGTCTTTCAGTATGTCAGTCAGTGTCTGTCTCTGCACCATCATATACTTGTGTGTATATTATGACAGGGTTCATGGAGCAGATGGGTGGGGGGGGGGGGGGGGGGGGGGGGGGTGGACCCATGGAGATTTGGGCAGCAGAGAGTGAAGGAGTTCTCCTTCTACTCTCATGTGCATGAAGTGTACTCCCGGATTGACTTTTTCATTTTGAGCAGGGCTCTACTGACGGGGTTGGTGGACACGGGGTACTCGGCAATCGCAATCTCAGACCATGTCCCGCACTGGGTTGACCTACAGGTTAGTAAAGACAGTAACCAGCGCCCACACTGGAGGTTAGACGTAGGACTTTTAGCTGACGAAGAGGTGTGCGGGCGGCTGAGGAAATGTATTCAGAACTACCTGGAAGTCAACGACACGGGGAAGTTTCGGCAGCAGTGGTCTGGGAGGCATTGAAGGCGGTGGTTAGAGGGGAGTTGATCTCGATACGGGCCCACAGGGCGGAGGCAGACAGGGCAGAGTAAAGGAGATATTACTCTCTGGTAAATCGACTGGTAAAGGAGATATTACAGGTCAACTGGAGGTATGCGGAGACCCCAGAGGCAGGGCTTTTAAGGGATCGGCGGAGGCGACAGGCGGAGTTCGGCTTGTTAACCACAGGGAGGGCGGTAGAGCAGCTGTGAAAGGCGAGAGGGGTGAATTATGAGCATGGTGCGAAGGCAAGCAGAATGCTTGCACAGCAGTTTAGAAAGAGGGAGGCAGCCAGGGAGATAGGGAAAGTAAAGGATGGGGACGGGAGCCTGGTTGGAGACTCAGCAGGGTGAATAAGGCGTTTAAGGAGTTTTATGGTAGGCTGTATGGGTCGGAACCCCCAGCTGGTCTGGAGGGGATGACGCACTTCCTAGGGGGGCTGAATTTCCCGAAGGTGGACGGGGAGCTGGTAGAAGGGCTGGGAGCCCCAATCGGGATGGAAGAGAAAGCGGAGGGTCTGAAGGCCATGCAGCCGGGTAAAGCCCCGGGGCCGGACGGGTACCCAATGGAGTTGTATAAAACGTTCTCTGGGATATTGGGGCCGCTGTTGATGAGGACATTCAATGAGGCAAGGGAGCATGGGGTGCTTCCCTCGACGATTTCACAGGCACGATTTTGCTGATCCTGAAGCGGGACAAGGACCCGGAGCTGTGTGGGTCCTACAGGCCGATATCCCTATTGAATGTGGATGCCAAACAGCTGGCCAAACTTTTGTCCTCTAGGATTGAGATCTGTGTGCTGGACGTTATTGGGGAGGACCAGACAGGGTGTGTTAAGGGAAGGCAGTTGGTGGCCAATGTAAGAAGGTTGTCAAACGTGATCATGATGCCCCCGGAAGGTAGGGAGGTGTAGGTAGTGGTCGGAATGGACGCAGAGAAGGCTTTTGATCGAGTAGAATGGGAATATCTGTGGGAGGTACTGGGATGGTTTGGATTTGGGCGGGGCTTTATAGACTGGGTCAGGTTGCTGTATCAGGCTCCTGTGGCAAGTGTGCAGACGAATAGGACAACATCGGACTACTTTAGGCTGCATCGGGCGATGAGCCAGGGATGCTCCCTCTCCCACTGTTGTTCACGTTAGCCATACAGCCGCTGGCAATTGTACTGAGGGCTTGAAGGGGCTGGTCCGGGGTGGGGGGGGGTGGGGGGGGGGGTGGAACACAGAGTTTCGCTCTACGCAGACAACCTGCTCCTGTATGTATCGGACCCAATAGAGGGGATGGAAGAAATCATGAGGATTTTGGGGGAATTTGGCCAGTTTTCGGGTTATAAACTAAATATGGGGAAAAGTGAGATGTTTGCGGTCCAGGCAAGGGGACAGGAGAGGCAACTGGGGGAACTGCTGTTTAGAGTAGTAGGGGGAAGCTTTCTGTACCTAGGCAGCAAGGTGGTGCGGGAATGGGAACGGCTGCACAACTAAATCTGGCCCGACTAGTAGACCAATTGAAGGACGATTTTCGGAGGTGGGACGCACTCCTGTTGTCATTAGCTGGGAGGGTCCAGATGGTGAAGATGACGGTCCTCCCGAGATTCCTGTTTGCGGTTCAATGTCTCCCCATCTTTATTCTGCGATCCTTTTTTAAACGGGTCAACAAAGTGATCACTGGCTTTGTATGGGCGGGAAAGACCCCGCGAGTAAAAAAGGGGATGCTTGAGCGGAGCCGGGGAGACGGCGGGCTGGGCGCTGCCAAACATCAGTAATTACTACTGGATGGTGAATATAGCCATGATCAGGAAGTGGGTGGTGGTGGTGGTGGTGGGGTCCGGCATGGGAGCATATGGAGGCGGCTCGTGCAAGGGCACCAGCTTGGGGGCGCTGATAACGGCACCTCTGCCATTCCCGCCGGCATGGTACTCCACGAGCCCCGTGGTGGTGGCAGCCCTGAGAGTCTGGGCGCAGTGGAGGAGACATGTGGGAGCGGTGGGAGCATCGGTCTGGTCTCCAATCTGTAATAATCACCGGTTTGCCCCGGGAAGGATGGATGGGGGGTTTCGGAGATGGCAGAGAGCAGGGATCGAGAGGATGGGAGATGTGTTTATAGAGCGGAGCTTTCCTAGCCTGAGGGAGCAGGAGGAGAAATTTGGATTGGCGAGGGGAAATGAGTTTAGGTACCTGCAGGTGCGGGACTTCCTACGTAGGCAGCTTTCAACCTTCGCGCTCCCACCACCAAGGGGGATACAGGACAGGATAGTTTCCAGAGTGTGGGTGGGAGAAGGGAAGGTCTCCGACATCTACAGGGAACTCATGGGGTCAGAGGGGATGCAGACGGAGGAGCTGAAGCGCAAATGGGACGAGGAGTTGGGCAGAGAGATAGAAGATGGTCTTTGGGCGGACACGCTGAGTAGAATCAACGCGTCTACAACATGTGCCACGCTCAGCCTGATACAGTTTAAGGTTGTTCACCAGGCTCACATGACAGTGGCCCGGATGAGCAGGTTCTTTGGTGTAGAAGATAGGTGTGCAAGGTGTGCGGGAGAACCAGCGAACCATGTCCACATGTTCTGGACATGCCCAAGCTTAGGGGATTTTGGCAAGGGTTTATGGATGTCATGTCCACGGTGTTAAAAACTAAGGGTGGCACCGATTCCAGAGGTGGCGATTTTCGGGGTGTCGGAAGATCCAGTAATCCAGGAGGAGAAGGAGGCAGACGTTCTGGCCTTTGCTTCTCTGGTAGCCCGGAGACGGATACTATTAGCTTGGAGGGACTTAAAGCCCTCAAAGTCGGAGACCTGGCTATCTGACATGGCTAGCTTTCTCTGTTTGGAGAAAATTAAATTTGCCTTGAGAGGGTCAATGTTAGGGTTCGCCTGAAAGTGGCAACCGTTCATCGACTTCTTTGCGGAAAATTAATCATCAGCAGAAGGGGCGGGTTAGCTTAGTTTAGTGTAGGGGGTTAATAAAGGTGGGACCTGTAAGGGAGGAAGACGGCTTTTGCACTCTGTATATAAATTCATGTACATTGTTTATTTTGTTGTTGTAAAACCAAAAATACTTCAATAAAATGTTTATTTTAAAAAAAAATTTACAGTGCAGAAGGAGGCCATTCGGCCCATCAAGTCTGCACCGGCTCTTGGAAAGAGCATCCTACCCAAGCCCACACCTCCACCCTATCCCCATAACCCAGTAGCCCCACCCAATAGTAAGGGCAATTTTGGGCACAAAGGGAATTTATCATGGCCAATCCACCTAACCTGCACATCTTTGGACTGTGGGAGGAAACCGGAGCACCCGGAGGAAACCCACGCACACACGTGGAGAACGTGCAGACTCCGCACAGATAGTGACCCAAGCCGAGAATCGAACCTGGGACTCTGGAGCTGTGAAGTAATTGTGATAACCACTATGCTACCATGCTGCCCCGTGCTGAACCTAGTGGAGTGGTGCAATGACAACAATCTATCCATCAATGCCAGCAAAACTAAAGAGGTGGTCATTGACTTCAGGAAGCAAAGTACTGTCCACATCCCTGTCGGCATCAACGAGGTGGAGATGGTTAACAACTTCAAATTCCTAGGAGTGCACATCACTAAAAATCTGTCCTGGTTCACCCACGTCGACGCGACCACCAAGAAAACACAACAGCGCCTATGTTTCCTCAAGAAACTAAGGAAATTCAGCATGACCATATTGACTCTTACCAACTTTTACAGATGCACCATAGAAACCATCCGATCTGGCTGCATCACAGCCTAGTATGGCAACTGCTCGGCCCAAGACCGCAAGAAACTTCAGGGAGTCGTGAACACAGCCCAGCCCATCACATGAACCTGCCTCCCATCCATTGACTCCATCTACACCCCCCACTGCCTGGGGAAAGCATAATCAAAGACCCATCCCAGTCGGCTTACTCACTCTTCCAACTTCTTCCATCGTGTAGGAGATACAAAAATCTGAGAACACGCATGAATAGATTCAAAGGGGCGGCATGTGGCACAATGGTTAGCACTGGGACTGTGGCGCTGGGGACCTGGGTTCGAATCCTGGCTCTGGGTCACTGTCCGTGTGGAGTTTACACATTCTCCCCGTGTCTGCGTGGGTTTCACCCCCACAACCCAAAGATGTGCAGGTTAGGTGGATTGGCCCCTTAATTCGAAAAAAATAATAATTGGGTACTCTAAAAAAAAATATTTTAATGAACAGATTCAATAACAGCTTCTTCCCCGCTGTTACCAGACTACTAAATTACCCTCTTGTGGACTGGTCTGATTAATACTACACTCCTGTATGCTTCACCCGATGCCGGTGTCTATGTATTTACATTGTGTACCTTGTGTTGCCTAATTATGTATTTTCTTTTTATCTTATTTTATTTTATTTCATGTACTAAATTATCTGTTTGAGCTCCTCGCAGAAAAATACTTTTCACTGTACCTTGGTACACGTGACAATAAACAAATCCAATCCAAATGTGTGACCAACCCTGCTGCAAATTTTTTGTAAAGGTCTATCGGGAACGTGTCTGGTCCCGGTGCTTTCTCTGACTTCATGGAATTAATGCATTGCACAATTTTGCCCAGCTCTAGCATTGCTTGAAGCCTTTGTTTCCTGTCCTCCCCCACCACTGGTATGTCCAGTCCATCAAAGAACCATTCCATCCCTGAGCCGTCCTCTGAGGCTCGAAGGTGTATAGCCCTCGGTAGAAGTTTACAAAGGCCTCTTTGGGTTTGCGACCATCCTACCATTTCTGTAGCACTTGTCTCTGTGCTCGTAGAAGGCCCCCCATGCCTGTTGGAGGTGGTGGACTGCCTTCCTTGTGGAGAGCAGGTCAAGTTCTTTCACTGGTAATTGATGCTACATCAATTGTTATTTTTAAAACTGAGATTGATAAGAGTTTTGTAAGCAAACGTTATTAAGTAATGTGGGGCAAAGGTAGTCATAAAGGGTTAGGTCATGAATCAGCAATGATTTCATTGAATATTCTCATCATATTCTCTCCCCTCTGAGTTCACTGCTCCCTAAATCCTCCATGTAAACTCCCCAGTCCAGCTTCATAGACACCCCATTTACCTTGCTATCTCATGTGGTCCTGCTAACCCTATTGTATCAATTGCAGATAAGGCCGCTGAACACTTCCTTATATTACACATCACCTACACCCTCCTTCAAACTCTGCCTGCATTTGTATCCATCCCTGGAAAAAACTATCCTTCAATTAATTTACAACTGCACATACAAAATTCCAACTATCCAGTAGCTGGCTCTCTGTTTGCCACATTTCTGCAGCTAATTTTCTTACCCGCTTCCTCATCACCACCGCTGATGCCCTAGTCCCTAATAGAACCATAGAATCCCAATAATACAGAAGGAGGCCATTTAGCCCATTAAGTCTACACCAACCCTCTGAAAGAGTACCCAACCTAGGCCCCCGCCCTATCCCTGTAACCCTACACATCTTTGGACACTAAGGGACAATTTTAATATAGCCAATCCACCTAACCTGCACATATTTGGACTGTGGGAGGAAACCGGAGCATCCGGCGGAACTCACGCAGCCACAGGGAGAATGTGCAAACTCCACATAATCACCCATCCATGGCCGGAATTTAACCCACATCCCTGGCACTGTGAGGCAGCAGTGCTAACCGATGTGCCACCGTGCTGCCATAAAACCATTATGCTCTCTCACCCTGGCAGATCTTCCTGGTTTGGCCCTCATCTCAGCTCCCTTATGTCCAAGCAGCATAGACTTGGCAGGATATGGTATTTAACTGGTTTAACCATCCACTACCAGACCCGACTGAACCACTTAAAACACCATTGGATCCTGCTCTTATTTGCTAAACCTGCTCAGTATTCCAAGATCTTCCCAGAATGCCAAGACAACCCCTGACTTCTCTTCTGCACTGCAGACCATCTTCTTAAGCCGCTCTCCCATGCCCCCACCTGCAACAAGTGCCAGGAGCTGAAGGACCTCTTTGCTACCAAGATTGAAATAATCTTATCAGCTGTCTCTGCCGTGGCCCTCCCTTCCAACAAGCCCAATGGTGAAACTTCCTTTAATGCTCCTCCCTGTCCTATCATTGAACTCACATAATTCTCTGGTTTCTCTCCTACCTCAGCTCATGCACTGTTTTTGAGCTTATCTTGTTCAGAAGACAATACCTCCTGTCCCACAATTTACACTCCAGAAACTTGAAGTCACCTAAAACTCTCCTGCCCATGTCTTAGCTTGCACCAAGTCCCATTCCCCTATTACCCCTGTGCACCCCGTCAAACAAGGTCTTCATTTTAAAATTCTCATCCTTGTTTCCAAATCCCTACTAGGCCTTACTCATATCTTTGTAATTTCCCCAACCCGCACTACCCTCCAAGGTATCTATGCTCCTCTAATTCTGGTGCCTCTTACTTTTAATCATTCCACCATTAGCAGCCATACCTTCAATTGCCTTGGCCCAAACTCTGGAATACGCCTCCTTCACTCTTCTGCCTCTTTTTTCCTTAAGTCACTCCTTAAAACTCACTTATTTGACCAAGGGTTTAGTCATCTGACCTAATATCTCCTTATGTGACTCGGTGACATATTTTATTTTATAATGCTCCTGAGAGGGCAGCAAGGTGGCATAGTGGTTAGCACTGCTGCCTCACAGCACCAAGGTCCCAGGTTCGATCCGGCTCTGGGTCACTGTCCATGTAGAGTTCACACATTCTCCCGGTATTTGTGTGAATTTTGCCCACAACCCAAAGATGAGGGCCACGCTAAATTGCCCCTTAATTGGGAAAAATGAATTGGGTACTCTAAAAAAAATTTTTTTTTTAAATATAATGCTCCTGTGAAATGCTTTAGGATGTTTTATTATGTTAAAGCAGCAAAATAAATATAAGTTGTTGTTGTTGAATAGGTTCAAGGTTTGGGAGGCTAAATGACCAACTTCTGTTCCTATGTTTTTTAATGCTTTCTCCTGGAGTGTGTGTGTTCTTGTGTATTTGCCCTTTCCATGTGCAATACACTGCAGTTTTTTCAACTTAAACGTTAAAAAAAATAAAATGACGATGGCATTGTCTGCTATGGCTTCTGTGACAAGGTTAAGCAGCAGTCATGGACTTCACCTACCACCTGATCCTTCTGATTCTACACAACTTGCCTTTTTGCAATTTATATTTGTTGACTGAAGGCTCCTATTAAAATAGCTTTCCTGTTCTTATATTAAAGTGTGAAGGATAAAATGTATGCTATCCACATTCATCCTAAATTTCCTCCCCATTTTTGCAAGGGTGCAATTTAGGCAAATGTGCACTTTACTTGACATGGCCTGAATTTCCAGTCAGGATGTTTACAATGCTAAGACTTTATGCAGCTGAAAGCCAAACCTTTGGCAGAGACTGTCAAAATTCCAGAATGACAGTGATGACAGTGTTGGTGGTGAGGCCTATTGGTTGTTGCCCAAAAAACAGAACCAGATCTTTAGCTCCACAAACCTAGTGGGACATTATGAATGATTTATCTGAATTTTGAGGCCAACCTGGATATGTTGGCTATACCACTCAGATCCTTCCATCTGAGGGTTGGGGTGTGGCCTAGGGAGGTGGAGTGGCAAAAGTCTACAAGCCAGCCCTGTGTACCTGGGGGAAAGCAAACTGGAAGAACCTGTTACGGTCCTCCCAATTCTGTCTCTGCCTCAATCTTGAGCCTACTCTCAATGAAGTTCTTACTTCCAGGAAATCCATGGGTAAAGAGTAGGAACAGGAACCATTTTTGTGCCAAATAGCTGAATGTTCTGAACCAATATTGGAGAGGAATATCATCAGGATCAGTCTCTGCAGTCCTGCTTGATGAACAATCAAACAACTCATTGGGGGAGGAGGCCCCACAAATATTGCCATCCTCAATGCTGGAGAAGTCCAGCACATCAGTGCCAATGATAAGGCTGACACATTGGCACAACAAACTTCAGCCAGAAGTGCCGAGTGGATGATCCATCTTGGTCTCCTCCGGCGATCCCCAGAATCACAGACATCAGTCTTCAGCCAATACAATTCACTCCACATGATATGAAGAAACAACTGAAGGCACTGGATATTACAAAGGATATGGACCCTGTCAATATTCCAGTAATAGTACTGAAGGCTTGATCTCCAGAACTTGCCGTGCCCCTAGCCAAGCTGTTCAGGGCAGCGACACTGATCTCCACCTAGCAATGTGGAAGGTTTGCTGGGTATATCCTGTACACAAAATGCAAGATAAATCCAACCCAGCCAATTACCGCCCCTTCAATCGACTCTCGACCATCAGTAAACTGATAGTAGGGAATTTCAACAGTGTGATCAAGCAGCAATAATCTGTTCACTGACGCTTAGTTTTGGTTCCACCAGAGCCACTGAGCTCCTGACCTTGTTACAGCCTTGGTTCAAACATGGACAAAAGAACTGAACTCCACAGTTGAGGTGAAAGTAACTGCCCTCAACATCAAGGCAGTATTTGGCCTAGTATGGCATCAAGGAGCCCGAACAAAACTGGAATCAATGGGAATCAGGGGTAAATTCTCCACTGGTTGGAGTCAGACCTGGCTCAAAGGAAGATGGTTGTGGTTGTTGGAGGTCAGTCATCTCAGCTCCAGGACATCACTGAAACAGTTCCTCAGGGTAGTGTTCGAGGCCCAATCATCTTCAGAAGCTTCATCAATGACCTTCCTTCCATCATAAAATCAGAAGTGGAGATGGTTGCTGATGCTTGTACAATGTTCAGCAGCATCTGTGATTCCTCAGATTCTAAGCAGTCCATGTCCAAATGTAACAAGACCTGCACAATATCCAGGCTTGGTCTGACAAGTGGCAAATAACATTCATGCCACACAAGTGCCAGGCAATGACAATCTCCAACAAGAGAGAATCTAACCATCATCCCTTGACATTCAGTGACATTACCATTGCTGAATTCCCCACTATCAACACCCTGGGGGCGGGGGGGGGGGGGGGGGGGGGACGACCAGTAATGACGAGCCATATAAATAATCTGGCTAGAAGAGCAGGTCAGAGGCTAGGAATTATGTGGTGAGTAACTCACCTCCTGACTCCCCAAAGCCTATCCACAGTCTACAAGGCACAAGCCAGGAATGTAATGGAACACTCTCCATTTGCCTGGATGAGTGCAGCTCCAACAACAGCTTGATACCATCCAGGACAAAGCAGCCAACTTGATTGCCATCACTTCCACACTCCCTCCACCATCGACACAGTGGCAGTAATGTGTACCATCTACAAGATGTACTACAAGAGCTCACCAAAGCTCCTTAAACAGCATCTTCCAAACTATGACCACCACCATCTAGAAAGACAAGGGCAGCAAATACATGAGAACACCAGCACCTGCAGGTTCCCCTCCAAGTCACTCACCATCCTGATTTGGAAATATATCACCATCCCTTCACTGCCCTGAAATCCTGAAATTCCCTCCCTGACAGCATTGTAGGTGTATCACGCCACATCGAATCATGGAATCCCTGCAGTGCAGAAGGAGGCCATTCAGCTCATCGAGTCTGCAGCGACCGCTAAAAGTGCACCCGAACCAGATTCCCACCCTATCCTTGCAACCCCATAACCCCACTTAACCCGCAAATGCTTGGACACTAAGGGGCAATTTAGTATGGCCATCTAACCTGCACATCTTTGAACTATGGGAGGAAACCGGAGCAACTAGAGGAAACACACGCAGACATGGGAGAATGTGCAAACTCTACAGTCACCCAAGGCCGGAATTGAACCCCAAGTCTCTGGCGCTGTGAGGCAGCAGTGCTAACCACTGTTATTGTGCCGCCCACATGGATTGTAGTGGTTCAAGAAGGTAGCTCACCACCCCGTTCTCAAGGGTAATTAGAGATGGGCAATGAATGCTGGCCCAGTTAGCGAAGCTACCACACCCCTTGAATTATTTTATTTTGAAACTGTCTAAGCATAGCAGTTAGAGCGTCAGGTCAGTCGTGGCCATGTGTCACTGGTAAGTCTTAAACTTCAAATTGAGAGATAAAGTGACAAGTAAAGTGTTTGACGTTATCATCTCAGAACCAAAATGTGTACCTTTGCAGTATTCTTAGAGGTGTTTTGTTTAGATAAGGAGCATCTGTCTGACATATATCACTTATATTTTGATAGCCGTAATTTCGCTTGATTCCCTGGCTTGGCTTCGCGCAGGAACCAGACCAGAGACCCTTATTTCTTTTTAAGATGCAGGATGTGTGTTCTGCATTCACCTGGACCAGCTGTTGAATGTGCGCTGCTATCGCGGTGCAGAAGGCATGCGTGTTGCACTGTATTCCTAAATGGGACAGCTGTACGTGACATCATTGATTGGCCGTCGCCAGAGAAACTTTTGTTCCGTTGTCCAATCGCACGGCTGGAAACAAAAAGGGAAGAGCTGGTGGAGCAGGGAAGCCCGGCGCTCGCGCTCTGTCTCTGGCAGCTCGGGGGGGGGCCCGGGAGAGCGCGGCGCGTGATCCGCTCGCCTCACTCTGCACGGCCAGAGTCCCGCAGGCGGCACCGATTCGGACAAGGGCGGCAGTGCTGCTAACGGTACCAACCGGGGCAAGAACAAAAAAAAAACTGCGACCACAGAGCGGGTCTCCCGGCCACATCGCTCCCTTTGCAAACCGGCAGTTTGTGCATTGCTCGGTCTTTTATACCGTTCTTATTATATATTATTTTAAAAAAATATAAAGACTGATTTGATGTATTAGCATTGCTGTTGGGATTTGTCGACTAACACCCCTCTCGGTGTATTATTGTTCCGTTGGGCTATCCAGGTGTAAAGTCCATACATTAACCACACTCGAGTCCCAGGCTCCTGGGCTATTATGGAGAACAAAGCGGCCGCACGGGACAGCAGCGACCGGGACCTGTACCGCCAGTTTCAGGACTGGTGTCTGAAGACCTACGGGGACTCGGGCAAAACCAAGACGGTCACCCGTAAGAAATACGATCGCATCGTCCAATTCCTGAGCGGAGTAGAGCCCAGCTCTGCCGATAACGCCAAATTTAAATTCTGGGTGAAATCGAAAGGGTTCCAGCTGGGATCGTCGGAGGAGCTGAAGGCTGGAGGTGGTGGTAAACTGGTCCTTTACGTGCCAGTCAAAACAACGGTTAGTGCTCACTTGTATTAAAGTTGATGTTTATTTGTTTCCAAGTCTGTACGTAAAGAAGCAAAGGGGTGCCACAGTTGGCTGCCTGATGATGGGGATCTTTCAGTATGGTACATCAGGCGGTCATGTTGCCTCGGTTGGCACGTCTAGTTTGTACACTCATCCTACAATGATCTCTCTATTTAATTACAGGGAAAATGACGTTTGGGGTCAATTGCTTCTTTAGTTTACAGCTCGACCACTTGCCTTGAGAAGATTTTTTAAAAGTAGCATTAATTCCCAGAGTCTAATTTTAAGGCATATTTGAGGTGCGAGTGTTTGATGCATCCCGGATATCATTACATAGTGTCGGGACAGAATTTTTGGTCGGAAGCCAAATGCAGCGCTGGTGGGTGTGTATATCACCCTGCCGCCCCCCATCCCCCCGCTCAGTTTTTCTAGTTATTTTCTCAACAGACCTGTTTTCCCGAATACATCTGGCATCATGTTATAATGTGTTAATATTGCAATTTCCAAAATAAATAGAAGGAAAACTACACTACCTATACTTCCATTTAATAAGGAATATTTTTTTTAAATGGCTCTGGTTAACCACTTATTTTAAGCAGCACTTGTAGATCTACAGATTTCAATAGCATTAGATGAGTAATGGTGATAGCTGTTGTTCAGAAACATTTTTGTTAACAATCCAAATCCCCTCATCCACCCACGCGATTATCCCGGTGAAACAGAAAGGGTGTGATTACAACGCGGACGCGAATGATGGGCTCTGTTTTCCGTAACGTTTCTGACAACCTGGATTATGCTGGGGGCTTTGGGGACTTATTTTTGGACAGTTCTTTCCTGTCTGCCCAAGAGATCCGCTCTTGTCCCTAAATCCGCCGTTGCTGTCTGATAATTAGGCATCATGATTACTATCTTTTAAAAGACATGGGAGCTGGAGAAACATCGTCTGTGTTATCGGGCTAATTAACTACACTACCCGATTGCCTAAGAGACTGAATTACAAGTGCCATCAACAGGACAGGCAATTGCAAATAAAATGGGAGGGCGCTTTGCACTGTTCAGTATCCATTTTATACATTCCACAGAAAGCAATTCCACAGTATTTATGCTCATTGAAAGTACAGGAAATATCGTGGGTTCCAGAGGCTACATCGACGGTGCATTTTGATATTTTACTGCTCAGTGAACAGCATCATGGAGAGTTAGATTAAAATTTATCGATATTTCTGCATTCATATCCTCCATGGTCTGGGATATGCACTTTTGTCACCAGGCAACAGAACCTCAGGACCTGGCATTTCTTTCATCACGATGGGACGAAGGTACCAGCAGCCGATGAATGCTGATAGAAATCTGACAACGATTGGCCAGACCTACCTGCCTGATTATCTGATTCTAGGTCCTGTTTCTCATGTATACCAAGTAAATACCAAGACGTTTTAATATAGTTTACAATAAGAGTATGGGTAGGAGCTGATGCCGACTCGAAGCATGTTAAAAGCTGATTTGTTTTAGCACCAACTAAAGCGTCCCTGTTAAAGATAATAAATATTAACGGTGGAGATGTTGACAAGTAAATGTAATAAAGATGTGTAGCATTCGCTTTGGAATAAAAATGCATACACATGTAGGGAAAGGGGAGTTTGTGCACTTGATTGAGACAATATTAGCAAAAGGGCTCAGTTGAAGAATATGCTCAGGGAAGTATTTTGTATGTTTCCTTGACTAGTAAGTCACAAAGACATTCAGCTCTTCTGGTTGGAAGAATAAACGGAAACTCCGAATACACCGTTGTATTCTACATTCATTTAGTGTCGTGGTTTACATGATTGATAAAGTCAAGAGGGCAGCACTAAAAACATTACCAGGCTGCAGAGTTATCAATTTTACAGTGTGCGCACAGTGTGTTACAGGCGACCATATTGCTATCCAGTAGGCCTGTCACCAACCTTACCTTTTATTAGCAAGTTACTCCGCTCGCAGAGTCTGGTGTTTGGTTTGCAGTCGATTATCTGTATAATTTGTCATTATAAATGTGGGAGGGAAAAAAAACCTAAACGCAAACGTTGTCATGTGGCTGCCCTACTGTATATTTTAAGGTTCAAAATGCGATGAAAAGGCCCGGAATGGCGTGCCATCTCTCCCCTCCCCCTCCGAGAGTTGCCGGGTCGGGTTGTCTACAATCTGGCGTAAAATGTAACTGTGCTGCGAAGAGGCTGTGGGTCCCGCCTGAGCGCGCGCATGCGCGCGCCACCCCCCCCCCCCCCCAACCCGCACCGAGCGCGAGCCCTCGCGCCCCGCCCCTGAATGCGCGCACCAGCGCCGCCTCGCCGACATTCCCGGGCCGCGCAGGGGATGGGCGCGCGTGCCCGGAGATCCTCGCTCCCACAGTGTCTCCCTCCACACCTCGCGGCTGCTCGCGCGTTCCCATGGAGACGGTTACTACCTGCTCTCGGGCTCGGCTGTGGCCTACGGCGCAGAATCAACCTGTTTAACCCCCCCCCCCCCCCCCCGTCCGCGTGCGCGCAAGAGACAATGGGAGTCACTGTTGGGCCAGGAGGTGTGTGTCTCGGAGATGTGCCGGGTCACCGTCCCAAATGGCCGCCAAGTGGAATCTGGGCTCGGGTGCCTCGTTTATCAGGCCGGCGCAGACACGGTGGGCCAAGTGGCCTCTTGTTGTGCCGTAAACTTTTGTGTGATTCTATGAAATAGTTCGGGCAGGTTTGCTTTTAAATGGTGGTAGGATGGCCCATGTGATATTCGCCCGAGCTTTTAAAAAAAAAGTTGTTCTCTGCTCCAGTTCCACTCTCATCCTGCTACCGGCCGATAGGAGCTCCTAAAACTGACCATTTTACCAATGAAGCTGAAGCAGTTTCATTTCATCAGCACCTTTTTTGGATGCATTGCGAGGTTGGAGCACTTGCTGATATACACAGCAACACCCTCTACCACCGGCAACTTGGATAGGTCATCTAGTTCATGCGACGTTGAGGCAGCTGTTGATACAGCCATTGGTAACAGGATTGTTGTCAGCAGGCCACCTTGCCGTAACATTTCTTATGAAACTGAATTCATGTAGACCCGTAGCAATTTTACGTCGAAATGAATGGCTGGTGATGCTATTAGAATCATTTTAAGTTGGTGTGACGGAAAAATAAAATTAAATATTTTCCAGATACAGTGCTAATTGCCACAGGTGTGAATCGCACGAGGTTAACGAGCTTACATTCCCATCTGTTTTTCATGACCAAGATTTTGAGCCCTCGGGGATAATAACATGCGCTCCTGATTTGTCCCCTGCTGAGTGCTTCATTTAATGTCGCTTTTCCAGCATGGGGCGGGGAAGGGAGAGAAAAAAAAAACATGTCCCAAATAAATGAACCTGACGCATTCGTTGTACTATTGATTTTTCTTTATTGGTGCCGAGGATCTGTTTGGTAAATCTCACCCACAATTATGTTACAACGCCTTCAGAAGACGGTTACCGTCTGACGGCTGTGTACCCGCTGCAATGGGTGCCCTCAACATATCTAAACTATTCCCTCTTGGTACCAAATTCAAAATGCACATTATAATGAGCAGGCTTAAGTTGAGAGATCTATTGACATGTTTTGAATTTCTTCAGTCACAACTCGGTTTTGAATCGAGCTGACGGTTGTGCCTCCTTTTAACAAAGCGACAGGATTAAGCAATGCTGTACCTTGTGTGTGTTCCCTAAAAATGCTACAAACGACAGTTGGATGCTGTCCTTCGCCCGTTGAGGACGACACGCCTCGTTGAGTCTTTGGAAAACAAAGCTGGCATTACAAAATGCTAATTTGAGATTCGAGCACAATTTCGAGTTTACTTAAATGGGCCGAAAGGCCACTTTCTGAAAAAATGATTATGACCTGATAGTGACAAATCTCTCGGGCGGCTCCACCTTGATCCCCACCACCCTGGACATGGCTTCAAAAAAGGCAGTCCCGAAATCCCTGAGTCTGGGGTAGGACCAGAACATGTGGGTGTGGTTGGCTCCGTCCCCCTGATATCACTTGCACCTATCCTCCACTTCCGGGAAGAACCCTTTCATGCACCTCCATGAGTACCTGGTTTAGGGACTGGGCTGGTTTAGCACACTGGTAACATAGAACGTGAAAGGCCCCAACGGGCCGGTGAAGAGATCCAGAGTCCTCGCCCATTTCAAGAGTCTGAGGGTGGACGTAGCTGGCTTTTAAAGACGACCAAGGCATGCCAGCAACACGGTTCAATTCCCGTACCAGCCTTCCCGAACAGGTGCCGGATGTGGCGACTAGGGGCTTTTCACAGTAACTTAATTGAAGCCTACTTGTGACAAGCGATTTTCATTTTCATTTCATACCTCCATTCCATGCAATTGAAGGCTTTCTCAGCGTCCAGGGTCATTATTGGGGTCATTATTACATTCAGCAGGCATCTGATGTTCACTGTTAACTGTCTGCCCTTGACAAATCTTCTGTGATCACTTCTGGGGATCAATGAGATCGAGGCCTGGGCCAGCATGGGCAGCAGAGCCCCTTTGACAGTGAATCATTGAACATCTCCCGCAAGTGCGGGGCCAGTGTTGCTGCAAATGATTTGTAAAAATCTACCGGGAACCAACCCGCTCCCGGCACGTTCCATGACTGCATGGAATTAATGCACTCCACGATTTTGCCCAGCTCTAGCAGTGCTTGCAGCCTTTGTTTCCTTTCCTCCCCCACCATCGGTATGCCCAGTCTGCCGAGGAACTGTTCCATCAATGAGTCACCATCCGGGGGTTTGGATTTGTATAGCCCTCGATAAAAGTTTGCACCGGCCTCATTTGGGGCTGCTACCACCCTACCATTTCTGTCCGTAACTTGCTATCTCTTTTGCAGCTGCTTGCTTTCTTAGCTGATGCGCCAGCATACAGCTGGCCTTGTCTCCATGTTCCATGGCAGAGCTGGTGGATGCCTTCCTTGTGGAGAGCAGATCAAATTCCATTTGCAGCATTTTCCTCTCCGCCAGCAGTTCTGCGGTTGAGGCTGTGGAGTACCGCCAATCTACCTCCAGTATGGAGTCGATCTGCCATTGCTTGGCTGCCCCCCCCCCCCCCCCCCCATCTGCTCCTTAAGGGCATTCAATTCTTGTGCCACACCTGACACGGTTCCTGTCCTGGGGTTGGACTTGTCCATTGTTGGATCCTGTGTGCGGTTAAAGACCCCCCCCCCAACCCATGATGAGTCGATGGGTGTCTTGGTCAGGGATTTTGGGCACTGTTTATTTTGACGAACTCTGTGTTGTCCCAGTTCGGGGCGTATATATTTAACAAGACCTCCGGGGCCCCTTCCAGGGTTCTGCTGACTATAATGTGTGCCCCCCCCTCCCCAGGTCCATTGCTCTTCGTCACCGTGAATGAAGCTGTCCTGTTGATTAGTATGGCCACCCCCTTGTCCTGGTGTTGAAACATGAGTGAAACAGTTGTCCCAGCCAGCCCTTCCTTACCTGCGGTCGGTCTTTCTCTCTGAAGTGTGTCCTGTAGGAAGGCTACGTCCACCCTCAGACTCTTGAAATGGGCGAGGACTCTGGATCTCTTCACCGGCCCGTTGGGGCCTTTCACGTTCTATGTTACTATCCGGATGGGGGGAACTTCCACCCCCCCTCCTGTGCGGTTAACCATATTCACCCTGTGGGCCTGACCCTGTTCATCTGGGCCTGCTCTTGTTCATGGGCCATTCAAGATGACTGCTGATGACGTCTTCATTTTCGCCATCGCCGTCTTCTGCAACCAGCGCTCTACCCTCCCATCCCCCTCCCCACCCCCTACCCCCCTCTTTCTCCTCCTTTACCCCTCTTATCCTTGTTCTCTCCCCTACCCCTGCTTTTTCCCCTGAAGTTCTGTTTTTCCCTTCCCCTCTGCCAGACACTCCCTCCCACCGGGAGACGCGCTGCGGCCTCCTCCTTCACTGTACTTCCATACACCAGCCTGCTCACTAGTGTAGCAGCTCCTCTAACAGTTGGATTCCCCTATTTAACCCCTGTCTACTTCTCTTCCCCCACTCTCTCCGTGCCTCTGCCTGTGGTCGCCCTGCCCCTCTTGAATTCTTACTGGTGGCGTTCTGGCCATTTCCCTCTATTGTTGGTTGCCCAGTCCATTTTTCTGGGCAAACTTGTTGGCCTCCTCCGGGGCATCAAAGTAATGTTTTTTACCCTGGTACGTAACCCATTCCTTGGCAGGATAGAGCATGCCGAACTGCATCTCACTTTAGTACAATGCAGATTTGGTACCCTTGAATTCTGCCTGGCGCTTGGCCAGGTCTGAACCAATGCATTGGTACAGGTGGATGGAATGTCCTTCCCACATGCACCCTTGCACTCTTCGCCCACCTCAGGATCTGCTCTTTTTTCCTGGTACCTGTGGCGCGTCACGATTATCGCATAGGATGGTTCCCCAGCTCTGGGCTGCTGCCAAAGTGACCTGTGGGCATGGTCTACCTCTGGGGAATTGGCGAAGCCCTCCTCACCAACCAGCTTCCTGAGCACCACTGCTATGTATTCTATGTGGTTTCTCCCTTCCGTTCCTTCCGGCGGCCCCACAATTCTCAGGTTTTGCCAATCCGATTGGTTCTCCTGGTCGACGACTCTATCCTTCAACCTCTTCTGGGTCTTGACCAGGCTCACTATCTCGGCCTCAAGTGCTGTGATCCAGTCCCCTTGGTCCATTGCTCTTTTCATCGTCTCCTGGGCCTCTACCCTCCACTCCATATTGTGCATTGCCTCCTTCTTGGGGGCTGTAGGAGCCTCCATTGTCGTTTCAACGGCTGTCAGGAAGTCTCTTCTCATCTACTGCCTATGACTCTGGAGTTCAGAGGTGATAAAGCATGTCATTTTGACCATTAGCACCTGGGTTTGCGGTAGGAACTCCGCAGGGTCGATCCTCATCAGTTTTGTGCAGGTCCCTGCTCTGAAGCTGAGGTTACCCTCCCCTTGTCTTTCCTGGCTTTTTGGCTGGACGGCTGATTCTTTCCCATCCTGCTTGGCAGTGCGGTCGATTGGGGGGTTAGTCTGGGGGAATATGAGTACTTTTGGTGCCCATTTGCTTGGGTTAAAAAGCCATTGTCGAAGTTCTTAGATGAAATGGAAATGAAAATCGTTTATTGTCACAAGTAGGCTTAAAATGAAGTTACTGTGAAAAGCCCCTGTGAGGGCCATCTTTCATGCTCAGCTCATGGCCACCACCGGAAGTCCCCCTGGGACTCACTTTTACCAACTGGCTGACCTTTGGGACCCATGCCAGCCAACCTTTGCAACCCCACGCTGGCCGACCTTCGCAACACACCACCTTCTCTTACCTTTAATGCGACAGGTGAGCCTTCTTGGTCCTCACCATCTCACTCCAATCATGTTCACAGGAGGAGAGGGCAATATGCATACCAGGTGCAGAGTTCAGCCGGTTCCTTTGCGCTGTTTTCATCTTTGTGAGGATAGAAAATCCAACCTTGCACAAGCAGCCCGTTGTGAAGGTTAATAGCAACAAATGCTTGTTTTACTCAGCACTGGATACTCCGCAGAGATGTTACTCCAAAATGCTGACAGCTTCATGGACTTGTGGCGTGTTTTAATGTGCTGTCACAGATGAAGTGCATAAATTTAGTCTCGTCATTTTGGAGCCAGCTGTAAGTTAATAATTGACTCTGGGGTCTCAAACCCAAGGATTTTTCACCGACCTCTTCTCTTTCAACTTCTCCGGAAAGTAGGGACAAAAACTGTTGATCAGCGCAGCCAGGTTTGACTGAATAAGACTTGCTCGTCTGTTGACAGTTCCCTTAGTAACCCTGTTTTCTTTGATGTGTTGTAGAAGTGTGGAGAACATATAGTAGTTTTGACCTTGTACTCGTCAAAATTCTAATGACTATTGGAAAGCATCTATTTCTTCACAGTTCCGTAAGCAATCATCATTCTTCCCTTGCAAATTGAGGTTCCGTTCGTTTAGAATTGAAAATATGTCTGCAAGTTAAGACATAGTTAGCATCCAACTCTCATTTGCCAGTACGTCCCTGCCTATAACACACACGGGCTTTTATATCCTGATGCCCAATTAACAAAGCCATACCTCAAGAAATCATCTTTATACTGCTTTGTTCCCAATTTCAGTTTCTTCTCAGTAGGCTATTCACCAAAGGCCCTGGAGCTGCTTTGTCCTGCTATGGAGTCTCCTGAGCAGCCCACACTAGCACTGCTTTGTCCTGCCATGGACTCTCCTGAGATGTTCTCTATAGCAGATTCAGTTGTGAGATCCTGGCCTGTTGTGTCTCTAGCCCTCTCTTCCTTATAACAAAATGATCCATCTTCAGTTCTTCACAGTCCTGCTGTCTTGCTTGCTCGCAGTTAGACGATGGAGGGATCTCTCTGTGATTTTGGGGCAAAAAGCATGGATGTACATGGTGCATGAAGTCAGTGTATGTGCTGGGTGGGTGACCTGCTCTCTGCCGCCGCTTCTGCCGTTTGCATTTAAAAGCTGATCACGCTCCGAGGCCCCGACCGTAGAGCTGCTGGCAGAGCGAAAAAAGCTACAAATGGACTTTAACCTGCTAGCAACTAGGAAAGCAGTGTACCGACTCCGCCACACATGGGGAACTTTCTACGAACACGGAGACAAGGCTGGCCGCCTATTGGCTCACCAGCTGAGAAAGCAGGCAGCCACGAGGGAAGTAGCGCAAGTAACGGATAGCTGTGGCAGACTGATAACAGAACCAAAGGAGGTCTTTCGGGCATTTGAGACCTTCTACCGGGGACTGTACACCTCCGAGCCCCCAATGGGGTCGCGGGGATGAAACAGTTCCTAGACAGACTGGAACTACCAGTTGTGGGGGAAGACAGACTGGGAGAGCTGGAAGCACCAATAGATCTGGGAGAAATCACGGAGAGCATCAGCTCCATGCAGACGGGGAAGGCACCGGGACCCGATGGGTTCCCGGCGGACTTCTACAAAATCTTTGCACCAGTCTTGGCCCCACACCTCAGGGACATGTTCGCAGACTCACTGGCAGGGGGCACTCTGCCCCCCACACTGGCACAGGCCACAATTTCACTGATACCCAAAAAAGGATAAAGACCCGACGGAATGTGGATCATGCAGACCCATTTCACTGCTGAATGTGGATGCGAAAATACTTACAAACGTCCTGGCCAAAAGGCTGGAGGGCTGCGTTCTGGAGGTGGTCGCAGAGGACCAAATAGGCTTTGTCAAGGGTACGCAGCTCACAGCGAACATCAGGCAGTTGCTGAACGTAATAATGACGCCCCCCCGCCCCCCACCTGCCGGAGAGAGAACACCAGAGGTGATCGTCTCCCTGGACGCAGAAAAGGCCTTCGACAGAGTCGAATGGAACTACCTCCTCATGGTGCTGGAACGGTTTGGGCTAGGAGTGGGGTTCACCGCCTGTCTGAGTCTCCTGTACAATGTTCCCAAGGTGACGTCCAAACTAACACCACCAGCTATGAATACATCCAGCTACAGAGAGGAACAAGACAGGGCTTCCCCCTGTCCCCATCTTGTTCGCTCTAGCGATCGAACCCCTGGCTATAGCCCTGTAGGAGGCGGAAATCTGGAAGGGAATTCGGAGAGGAAACAGAGAGCACAGAGTCTCACTCTACGCAGATGACCTGCTCCTCTATGTCTCGAAGCTGCAGGAGGGACTGAAGGCAATACTGCCGATCCTGATAGAGTTTGGAACCTTTTTGGGCTACAAATATAACCTGCGCAAAAGTGAAGCTAAATGGGGGAGGGACAGAACTGGAGGGGCTCCCGTTTAAAACAGCCCAGAACAGATTCCATTACCTAGGGATCCAGATAGCCAGAGACTGGACAGCATTGCGGGACGTAAAAAACTGGAAGGGAATCTGGAGAGGAGACAGAGAGCACAGAGTCTCACTCTATGCAGATGACCTGCTCCTCTATGTCTCTAAGCCACAGGAGGGACTGAAGGCAATACTGCAAATACTGAAAGAGTTTGAAACCTTCTCGGGCTACAAACCTAACCTGGGCAAAAGCGAGGCATTCCCAGTAAACCCAAAAAGGGGAGGGACAGAACTGGAGGGGCTCCCGTTTAAAACGGCCCAGAACAGATTCCATTATCTGGGGACCCAGATAGCCAGAGACTGGACACAGATCCACAAGTGGAACCTGACCAGCCTGGTGGAGGAAGTAAGAAATTACCTTCAAAGTTGGGGCTCACTCCCACTCTCCCTGGTGGGGAGAGTGCAGACGATCAAGATGAACGTACTGCCGTGGTTCCTCTTCCTGTTTAGATCCATACCGATCTTCATCCCCAAGGCATTGTTCCAAAATGTAGACAGCCTAATCATGGCGTTTGTTTCGTGGGGGGGGGTAAGAACCCAAGAATTCCCAAACCGAGAATGATGATTGAAAGGAATACAGGACAGGCATGTTCCTGTGAGGAAGAAAGATAAATACGGCAATTTTCGGGAACCTTGGATGACGAGTGATATTGTAGGCCTCGTCAAAAAGAAAAAGGAGGCATTTGTCAGGGCTAAAAGGCTGGGAACGGACGAAGCCTGTGTGGCATATAAGGAAAGTAGGAAGGAACTTAAGCAAGGAGTCAGGAGGGCTAGAAGGGGTCATGAAAAGTCATTGGCAAATAGGGTTAAGGAAAATCCCAAGGCTTTTTACACGTACATAAAAAGCAAGAGGGTAGCCAGGGAAAGGGTTGGCCCACTGAAGGATAGGCAAGGGAATCTATGTGTGGAGCCAGAGGAAATGGGCGAGGTACTAAATGAATACTTTGCATCAGTATTCACCAAAGAGAAGGAATTGGTAGATGTTGAGTCTGGAGAAGGGGGTGTAGATAGCCTGGGTCACATTGTGATCCAAAAAGACGAGGTGTTGGGTGTCTTAAAAAATATTAAGGTAGATAAGTCCCCAGGGCCTGATGGGATCTACCCCAGAATACTGAAGGAGGCTGGAGAGGAAATTGCTGAGACCTTGACAGAAATCTTTGGATCCTCGCTGTCTTCAGGGGATGTCCCGGAGGACTGGAGAATAGCCAATGTTGTTCCTCTGTTTAAGAAGGGTAGCAAGGATAATCCAGGGAACTACAGGCCGGTGAGCCTTACTTCAGTGGTAGGGAAATTACTGGAGAGAATTCTTCGAGACAGGATCTACTCCCATTTGGAAGCAAATGGACGTATTAGTGAGAGGCAGCACGGTTTTGTGAAGGGGAGGTCGTGTCTCACTAACTTGATAGAGTTTTTCGAGGAGGTCACCAAGATGATTGATGCAGGTAGGGCAGTGGATGTTGTCTATATGGACTTCAGTAAGGCCTTTGACAAGGTCCCTCATGGTAGACTAGTACAAAAGGTGAAGTCACACGGGATCAGGGGTGAACTGGCAAGGTGGATACAGAACTGGCTAGGCCATAGAAGGCAGAGGGTAGCAATGGAGGGATGCTTTTCTAATTGGAGGGCTGTGACCAGTGGTGTTCCACAGGGATCAGTGTTGGGACCTTTGCTGTTTGTAGTATATATAAATGATTTGGAGGAAAATGTAACTGGTCTGATTAGTAAGTTTGCAGACGACACAAAGGTTGGTGGAATTGCGGATAGCGATGAGGACTGTCAGAGGATACAGCAGGATTTAGATTGTCTGGAGACTTGGGCGGAGAGATGGCAGATGGAGTTTAATCCGGACAAATGTGAGGTAATGCATTTTGGAAGGGCTAATGCAGGTAGGGAATATACAGCGAATGGTAGAACCCTCAAGAGTATTGAAAGTCAAAGAGATCTAGGAGTACAGGTCCACAGGTCATTGAAAGGGGCAACACAGGTGGAGAAAGTAGTCAAGAAGGCATACGGCATGCTTGCCTTCATTGGCCGGGGCATTGAATATAAGAATTGGCAAGTCATGTTGCAGCTGTATAGAACCTTAGTTAGGCCACACTTGGAGTATAGTGTTCAATTCTGGTCGCCACACTACCAGAAGGATGTGGAGGCTTTAGAGAGGGTGCAGAAGAGATTTACCAGAATGTTGCCTGGTATGGAGGGCATAAGCTATGAGGAGCGATTGAATAAACTCGGTCTGTTCTCACTGGAACGAAGGAGGTTGAGGGGCGACCTGATAGAGGTATACAAAATTATGAGGGGCATAGACAGAGTGGATAGTCAGAGGCTTTTCCCCAGGGTAGAGGGGTCATTACTAGGGGGCATAGGTTTAAGGTGAGAGGGGCAAGGTTTAGAGTAGATGTACGAGGCAAGTTTTTTACGCAGAGGGTAGTGGGTGCCTGGAACTCACTACCGGAGGAGGTAGTGGAAGCAGGGACGATAGGGACATTTAAGGGGCATCTTGACAAATATATGAATAGGATGGGAATAGAAGGATACGGACCCAGGAAGTGTAGAAGATTGTAGTTTAGTCGGGCAGTATGGTCGGCACGGGCTTGGAGGGCCGAAGGGCCTGTTCCTGTGCTGTACATTTCTTTGTTCTTTGTTTGAGACTGCAAAGAAGGAAATTCAAAGGGGACCTGGCTTTACCAAACCTATAATATTACCACTGGGCAGCAACGGCAGAAAGAGTGAGGAGCTGAGTACAAGAACCCAGCAGAGACTGGGTACAAATGGAGGAGGCCTCCTGTAAAGGAACGACCCTCCAGGCCCTGACTACATCACTCCCATCCCCCTCAACAAGATACACAATGAACCCAGTGGTAGCGGCCACGCTGAGAACGTGGACCTAGCTGAGACAACACTTCAGGCTAACTAAAATGTCCCTCATCTGCAGCAATCACAGATTCCCCCCAGCCATGCTAGAATAGGAGGACGAACTGAGGGACCATAGACCGATCCAGAGGATGGTGAAATGTATATCGGGTCAATTAAATGAAAGACAAAATAAACTTCTTTGTACAATAAAGTAAATTAACGCGGGTAAGAAAAATATGATGTGTATGTATACAATTGTTTATACATATGAGAAAAGCCAATAAAAAGAGTGCAAAAGCTGGTCGCAGACATTAGGCGCTTCTCCCGTGGTCGGGAATGCTGCGACCGATCGCTCTGCAACCCTCCTGTGAGTCACGACTTGCAGTTTCAAAAACCCTGTTCTATGGTGCAGGCGTCTGTGTGGCCTTCTGCATCCTGGCTTCAAGTCCACCTCTTTCCTGCCCACACCAGCCGGCATATGTTCAGGCTATGTGCATTTCCAGATAGAAACCGGGTTTGGATTATTTGAAATCTTTCAAATTTGTTGGCACAAACCTGTTGGATTGTCTTGATAGAGGGTTGGGTTTGAATGTAATGTACAGAATTGTTTGGGCAGTGATTATACTATTTCTATGCTTTAGATTTCGCATGCACCTTCAAAGCCAATGACCTCTTTCTGTATGATGTGTTTTCCTCAAGAAATACAACATCTAGCAGGAGACCATATAATTTTGTGGAGGAGAGGTCACAGAATGTGTAATCGGTGTATTAGTAACCGCATGGATGGGTTCTTTCAATAAAAAGCTTCATGGTAGTGTGAAAGTCCGAGTGCACACTTTCCATGGTAGAAGGTTAATTAGCAGGGAAACGTTGCAAAACAAGCATGCAATCAAACATAAGAAAGGAAGTCAGGCCTTAACAGTGAAGTTGCTGTTAGTTATTTGGGTAGAGCTACAAAACAGTAGATGTATATTTTACATTAGAGAGTGTATTCTATAGGTCACACATGAATGGAAAAGATATAGAGGAACAAGTTCGCAAAGAAATTACAGATGTGCAAAATCACAGAGTTGTGATCATGAGCACTTTAATTATCCTTGTATTGATTGAGATAGTAATAGCGTAAAGGACATAGAGGGAGAAGGGTTTCTGAAGTGTCTTCAGGGAAGTTTTCCAGGTCAGTATGTTTCTGGACAAAAATGAAAGGAGGCATTGGTGGATCTGGGTTGAGGAAATGAGGTGGGCCTTGTTGATCAAGTGTTGGAGGAGACCATTTAGAGAACAATGATCATAGTATGACCTTGAGGTTAGCTATGGAAAAAGACAAAAGAGAAATTAGAGTAAAGGTGATTAATTGGAGGAGGGCCAATTTCAATATGTAAGAACGGACCTGTCTCGGTAAATTGGAATCAAAGATGGCAAGCAAAATACTTAACAGAACAATGGGCTGTTTTTAAAGAGGAAATATTCAGGGACAGTAAGGTACATCCCTTGAAGGGGAATGACAGGACAAAAAAGTCCAGACCTCCCTAGATGACAAAGGAGATGGAGAGTAGGATGAAGCAGGAAAAGGGTGCTTATGACAGATGTCAGGTTGATAATGTGAGTGAGAACAATGCTGAATATAGCCAAAGTGAAAGAGGAGATAGTTGAGACACTGGATGGGTTAAACTTTGATAAATGGAAGATATGCAAATGTTCTTAAAAGTTGATAAATCACAACAAAATGTGGGCGTTGCTGACAAAGCCAACATTTTGTTGCCCAACTTAATTGTCCTTGAGAGGATGCTGGTGAGCCTTCTTCTGTTATTACTGCAGTCCACCTAGTGTAGGTGCATCCACAGGTTGGTACAATTGAATGGCTTGTAAGGTCATTTCAGGGGGCAATGAAGAGTTACCTACGTTGCTGTAGGTCTGGAGTCACATGTAAGCTCGACCAAGTAAGTACAACAGTCAATCATCCTTCACATCATTCGACGCCTTAACAAGAAACTGTTCCTGTTTCTTGCCGATGTTAAGGAACGCAAGCTTCAACAACTTATCAACACCACTGCCCATCCTAGGCCCTCCACCAGTCCCAATCCCTCGTACCCCATTTCTCCCAGCCCTTGACGCATGTTCACTATACCCTCTGACCTTCCGCTCTCTGAGGATGAGCATGCTGTTCTCAGCAAAGGACTCAGCTTTGTACCCTTACGTCCGCACCTCAATGAATTCTGGGCTCGACATGATGTTGAACTCTTCTTTCATCGCCTTCGTCTCCGTGCACACTTCTTTGGGCAAGAGAGCTCCCCCCGTTCCACTGATCCTTTCATGTGCCTCCAACATTCTGCTTTCAAGTGGACACCCCCACCGGGGCAATTACCTGCCCTCAGTCTTTTCATTGAGAACTGTTGACGGGACATTGGCCGTCTTATGTTTTCTGCCCCCCTCACCCATTCCAACCTCTCTCATTCCGAACTTTCTGTTCTTCATTCCATCAGGTCTAACCCCGACTTTGTCATCAAACCTGCCAACAAAGGAGGTGCTGTTGTCGTCTGGTGTACTGACCTCTACCTTGCCGAGGCTGAGTGCCAACTCTCCAATACTTCCTCCTACCTCCCCCTGGACCATGACCAGACCACTGAACCTCATAGTCTCCCAATCCCAGACAGCCTGCTTTTACCTACTTCCCAAAATCCACAAAAAGGACTGTCCCGGCAGGCCCATTGTGTCAGCAAGCTCCTGCCCCACCGAACCTATTTCCTCTTATCTTGACTCCATCCTCACTCCTCTGGTCCATTCCCTCCCCACCTACATCCGGGATTCCTCTGATGCCCTGCGTCATATTGACAGCTTCCAGTTCACGGGCCCTAACCGCATTCTATTCACCATGGATGTGCAATCTCTCTACACCTCCATCCCACACCAGGATGGCCTGAGAGCTCTTCACTTCTTTCTCGAAAAGAGGCCCGGACAATACCCATCCACCACCACTCTCCTCCGCCTGGCTGAACTTGTTCTATCTCTCAACAACTTCTCCTTTAACTCATCCCGTTTTCTACAAATCAAAGGTATAGCAATGGGTACCCGCATGGGTCCTAGCTACGCTTGCCTTTTTATGGGGTATGTGGAACATTCCTTGTTCCAGGCCTAACCGGGTCCCCTCCTACAACTCCTTTACCGGTACACTGATGACTATTTTGGCGCTGCTTCATGCTCTCATCCGGACCTGGAAAAATTAATCAACTTTGCTTCTAGTTTCGACCCCTCCATCACTTTCCAGACCCTTCCCTTCCTTGATCTTTCTGTCTCCATTTCCGGCAATAGACTATCTACTAATATCCACTACAAGCCCACTGATTCCCACCGACTCCCACAGCTGTCTGGACTACAACTCTTCACACCCTACATCCTGTAAGGACTCCATCCTCTTCTCTCACTCAGCTCCTTCTCCTCCGTCGCATTTGTTCCGATGATGCCACTTTCCAAAATGATGCTTTGAAAATGTGTTCCTTCTTCCTCAACCGTGATTTCTCACCTTCAGTTGTTGACAGGGCCCTCAACAATGTGCGGTCCATCTCCCGCGCCACTACCCTCGTCCCTTCCCCTCCCTTCCAGAACAAGGATAGAGCCCCCTCGTCCTCACACTTCACCCCACCAGCCTCCTAATAATCCGCCATTTTCACCAACTCCAGCGTGATGCCACCACCAAACACATCTTCCCTTCACTCCCTCTGTCAGCATTCCGCAGAGACCGTTCCCTCCGGGATAATCTAGTCCACTCCTCCACCATTCCCAACTCCTCTCCCATCACCCATGGCCCCTTCCCATGCAATCGCAGATGTAACACCTGCCCCGTTACCTCTTCGATGCTTAACATCCCAGGCCTAAAACACTCATTCCAGGTTAAGCAGCGTTTCACTTGCACCTCATTCAATCTGGTCTATTGCATTCGCTGCTCCCAATCTGGACGTCCCTATATCGGAGAGACCAACGCAGACTGGGTGATCCCTTTACTGAGCACCTTTGGTCTGTGCGTATTCAGGACCCTGACCTTCCCATTGCTTGCCATTTTAACACAAGACCCTGCTCCCATGCCCACATGTCTGTCCTTGGCCTGCTGCAATGTTCCAGTGAAGCTCAACGCAAACTGGAGGAACAACATCTCATTGTCCGGTTAGGCACACCGCAGCCTTCCGGCCTCAACATCGATTTCAACAACTTCAGATGATTAGCTCTACCCCACCTCGACCCATTTGTTTTCATCCCCTTTCATTTTAACTGTCTTTTACCATTTCTTTCTCTCTTGTCTTTCTTTATATATATCCCCCCCCCCCCCCCCCATCTTATCCACCTTTCCTTCCCCTTTCTCCCCTTTGCTTCCCCCTTCCCCTCCCCCACATCTACATCTGTCACACTTTCCCCTCTGATGTTAGTTTCTCTGCTGTTTGGGCGGTCACACATTTTGTTCTCTCTAGGGACTGCAATTAGCACTCTTTCCCCTTGGTTTCTGTGGCCATTAGCACCCCGTTTCCCTGGGTTTCTGTGGCTAAGACTCGTCTTTCTTTCTCACTTCACAGTATAAATATTTCCCACTTTCTCTGGGTTATAGCTTTGACAAAGGTTCATCTGGACTCGAAATGTTAGCTCTTTTCTCTCCCTACAGATGCTGCCAGACCTGCTGAAATTTTCCAGCATTTTCTCTCAAGTATGTTACTGAGACTCACTTTCAATTCCAGATTTATTTTATGAATCAGATGCATCTAAGGGAAGTAAAGGTGGAAATTGTGGAGACACTGGCAATAATTTTCCAATCCTCCTCAAACAAAGGAGTCTTGCCAGTGGACTGGAAAATTGCAAATGTCCCAACCTCAATAGTGTGAGGATGGGCCCAGCAATGCCAGGTCAGTCAGTTTAACCTTGGGAGTGGGAAAGCTTTGAGAAACAATAATCCAGGACAAAATTAACAATCATTTGGATAAATGTGGATTAATTAAGGAAAGCCAGTATGGATTTGTTAAAGGCAAATTCTGTTTAACTAACGTTAACAACTAGGGAAGGGGCGGTACTGGACCTGGTATTGGGGAATGAGCCCGGCCAGGTGGTAGATGTTTCAGTAGGGGAGCATTTCGGTAACAGTGACCACAATTCAGTAAGTTTTAAAGTACTGGTGGACAAGGATAAGAGTGGTCCGAGGATGAATGTGCTAAATTGGGGGAAGGCTAATTATAACAATATTAGGCGGGAACTGAAGAACATAGATTGGGGGCGGATGTTTGAGGGCAAATCAACATCTGACATGTGGGAGGCTTTCAAGTGTCAGTTGAAAGGAATACAGGACAGGCATGTTCCTGTGAGGAAGAAAGATAAATACGGCAATTTTCGGGAACCTTGGATGACGAGTGATATTGTAGGCCTCGTCAAAAAGAAAAAGGAGGCATTTGTCAGGGCTAAAAGGCTGGGAACAGACGAAGTCTGTGTGGCATATAAGGAAAGTAGGAAGGAACTTAAGCAAGGAGTCAGGAGGGCTAGAAGGGGTCATGAAAAGGCATTGGCAAATAGGGTTAAGGAAAATCCCAAGGCTTTTTACACTTACATAAAAAGTAAGAGGGTAGCCAGGGAAAGGGTTGGCCCACTGAAGGATAGGCAAGGGAATCTATGTGTGGAGCCAGAGGAAATGGGCGAGGTACTAAATGAATACTTTGCATCAGTATTCACCAAAGAGAAGGAATTGGTAGATGTTGAGTCTGGAGAAGGGGGTGTAGATAGCCTGGGTCACATTGTGATCCAAAAAGACGAGGTGTTGGGTGTCTTAAAAAATATTAAGGTAGATAAGTCCCCAGGGCCGGATGGGATCTACCCCAGAATACTGAAGGAGGCTGGAGAGGAAATTGCTGAGGCCTTGACAGAAATCTTTGGATCCTCGCTGTCTTCAGGGGATGTCCCGGAGGACTGGAGAATAGCCAATGTTGTTCCTCTGTTTAAGAAGGGTGGCAGGGATAATCCCGGGAACTACAGGCCGGTGAGCCTTACTTCAGTGGGAGGGAAATTACTGGAGAGAATTCTTCGAGACAGGATCTACTCCCATTTGGAAGCAAATGGACGTATTAGTGAGAGGCAGCACGGTTTTGTGAAGGGGAGGTCGTGTCTCACTAACTTGATAGAGTTTTTCGAGGAGGTCACTAAGATGATTGATGCAGGTAGGGCAGTAGATGTTGTCTATATGGACTTCAGTAAGGCCTTTGACAAGGTCCCTCATGGTAGACTAGTACAAAAGGTGAAGTCACACGGGATCAGGGGTGAACTGGCAAGGTGGATACAGAACTGGCTAGGCCATAGAAGGCAGAGGGTAGCAATGGAGGGATGCTTTTCTAATTGGAGGGCTGTGACCAGTGGTGTTCCACAGGGATCAGTGCTGGGACCTTTGCTCTTTGTAGTATATATAAATGATTTGGAGGAAAATGTAACTGGTCTGATTAGTAAGTTTGCAGACGACACAAAGGTTGGTGGAATTGCGGATAGCGATGAGGACTGTCTGAGGATACAGCAGGATTTAGATTGTCTGGAGACTTGGGCGGAGAGATGGCAGATGGAGTTTAACCTGGACAAATGTGAGGTAATGCATTTTGGAAGGGCTAATGCAGGTAGGGAATATACAGTGAATGGTAGAACCCTCAAGAGTATTGAAAGTCAAAGAGATCTAGGAGTACAGGTCCACAGATCACTGAAAGGGGCTACACAGGTGGAGAAGGTAGTCAAGAAGGCATACGGCATGCTTGCCTTCATTGGCCGGGGCATTGAGTATAAGAATTGGCAAGTCATGTTGCAGCTGTATAGAACCTTAGTTAGGCCACACTTGGAGTATAGTGTTCAATTCTGGTCGCCACACTACCAGAAGGATGTGGAGGCTTTAGAGAGGGTGCAGAAGAGATTTACCAGAATGTTGCCTGGTATGGAGAGCATAAGCTATGAGGAGCGATTGAATAAACTCGGTTTGTTCTCACTGGAACGAAGGAGGTTGAGGGGCGACCTGATAGAGGTATACAAAATTATGAGGGGCATAGACAGAGTGGATAGTCAGAGGCTTTTCCCCAGGGTAGAGGGGTCAATTACTAGGGGGCATAGGTTTAAGGTGAGAGGGGCAAAGTTTAGAGTAGATGTACGAGGCAAGTTTTTTACGCAGAGGGTAGTGGGTGCCTGGAACTCACTACCGGAGGAGGTAGTGGAGGCAGGGACGATAGGGACATTTAAGGGGCATCTTGACAAATATATGAATAGGATGGGAATAGAAGGATACGGACCCAGGAAGTGTAGAAGATTGTAGTTTAGTCGGGCAGTATGGTCGGCACGGGCTTGGAGGGCCGAAGGGCCTGTTCCTGTGCTGTACATTTCTTTGTTCTTTGTTCTTTGTTCTTTGTAACGTGCTTGAGTTTTTTGATGAGATAACACTGATGGTTGATGATATTAATGCAAATGATGTACTGTGCATTGACTGAGAGTCATAGAGTCACAAATGTTTACAGCATGGAAACAGGCCCATTGGCCCAGCTGGTCCGTGCCGCCCAGTTTCCATCACTAAGCTAGTCCCACTTGCCTGCATTTGGTCCATATCCCCCTATACTCAACCTGCCCATGTAACTGTCTACTTTTTAAAGGACAAAATTGTACCCACCTCTACCACTGCCTCTGGCAGCCATTTCCAGATGCTCACCACTCTCTGTGTGAAGAAATTTCCCCTCTGGTCTCTTTTGTATCTCTCTCCTCGCACCTTAAACCTATGTCCTCTAGTTCTAGACTCCTCTACCTTTGGGAAAAGATGTCTACTGTCTACCTTATCAATGCTCCTCATTATTTTATAGACCTCTATAAGATCACCCAGAGCCTCCTACGCTCCAGGGAAAAAGTCCCAGCCTAAATAGCCTCTCCTTATAACTCAGACCATCAAGTCCTCGTAGCATCCATATAATCTCTTCTGCACTCTTTCTAGTTTAACAATATCCTTCCTATAATAGGGTGACCAGAACTGAACACAGTATTCCATGTGGGGTCTTACCAAAGTCTTGTACAACTTCTAAACAATGTTTGATAAAGTGCCACATAACAGACTTGTCAACAAAGTCAAAGTCTATGGAATAAAAAGGAGAGTGGCAGCATGGATGCAGAGTTTGCTGAGGGACAGGAAGTAGAGAGTAGTGGTAAATGTTGGGGTTCCCTGGGGCTCTGTATTAGGACTACTCTTTTGTTCGATATATATTAATAACATATACTTGGGTATACAGGGCATGATTCAAAAAGGTGATATCAAGCTTCGAAGTATTATGAACTTTGAGGAGGATACTGATAGACTTCAAGAAAACATGGGCAGGCTGGTGAAAGGGTTGGGCAATTGGCAGATGAAATTGAATGCAGTGAAGTGTGAAATGATTCATTTTTGTCGGAAGAATATAAAATACAGGGTACAATTCTAAATGGATGCAGGAACAGAGGGACCTTGGGGGGTGGGGTTGGTTGGTGGGAGTGTGCATAAATGATAGGTGGCAGATTGAGAAAGTTGTTAACAAAGCACATAGTATCTTGGGTGTTATGAATAAAATAAAGAAGTAAGGAAGTTATGGTAAACCTTTATAAAACTCTGGATTGGCCCCAATTGGAGTACTCTGCCCAATTATGGGCACTGTACTTTAGGAAGGATGTGAATACATTAGCAAGGGTGCAGGAAATCTTTATAAGCATGGTTCCAGGGATGAAGGACTTCAGTTATGCGGATAGATTGGAGACGCTGGGCCTGTTCTCCTTGGAGAAGAGAAGATCAAGTGGAAATTTGATAGTGGTGTTCACAATCATGACTCGTTTGGACAGAATAGATCGGGTGAAATTGTTCTCATTGCCAGAACACCGAGAACCAGAGGACACAGATTTAAGGTGATTGGCAAAAGAACTAAAGGTGGCAAGAGGAAGTATTTTTTATGCAGTGAATGGATTAGATCGAGAATGCACTGCCTGATAGTTCAGTGGAAGCATATTCAATTATGGCTTTTAAAAGGGAATTGGATAAATATCTGAGGGTGGAAAATTTGCAGGGCTACTGGGAAAAGGCAGGGGAGTGGGACTAACTGAGTTGCTCTTACAGAGAGTTTAATTTGATGGGTTGTATAGTCTCCTTCTGTATTGCAACCATTCCATGAAATTGAACAGAAAAATCAAAAATTGGTGTATAGAAAGCATTTGCATTTATGTAACTTTATTAAACCTCAGCTCTTCACAGCAATAAAATATTTCAGAATTATAATCATTTGTAAGCATCAGCCAGTTTGCAGCAAAGCCCCACAAACAAGACCTGAGAAGAAGGAGCAGGTGACCTATTTTTGAAAATGTTTTGTTGAGGGAAGAATGATGATTTGGACCTTGGGTGAACTCCCCACTCTAATTCATAAGTTGGGGTAGCCTATCACACTGTAATTGTAATCCTCTTTTGGAAAAGTTCTGTTTTTGGACAGAGTATGCCGGTTTATATTTTCTGTGTTGTCAATTGTATTGAGATATTAAGTTCTGTACAAGAAAAAAGTAATTTAAAAATTAATTTCAATGAAATTTTTGTTTTACTTCAGTTGTTGAAAACATGACTTCTGTTGGATGTTAACATTCTAGTTAAAGTTGTACAGTAAATCTAAACCTTTTAATGGACTGTACTTTTTGCTGTTCAGACTTGTGTTCACCCAGTGTAAATATTTTGAACAAGACTTCTTTTGTGGATTCACAGGATGGACTCAGTACAACAGAGAAGCAGTCTTTAAAGCGGGTCGCAGTGGTTGAAGATTTTTTTGATATTATTTACTCAATGCACGTTGAGATAGGAGTAAATGGAGAAAAATCCCGAAAACATGCTGGTCAGAAAAGAACCTACAAAGCAGTAAGTGATTGACCCTCAATCTGTTCATCTTTGTACTTATATAGTGTGCCATATTTATGCTGCTACTCTTTGGTTATCATGACAGTTCCAACAGGGCATCCTGAATATTATGTCTATGAAATATCATGATTGATAATCACAATGGCAACTTTAATCATTTTTCCAATTCATGGATGGCAATTCTTGAGAACTGTTACTCTTTCACATTAAAAAAAAAAGTTACTTCTGTATTAGATAAGGTAGTCAACTAGTACAATTTCATAAAGAGGTAAAATGACGTGTTAAAACTTAATTTAAAGAAGAAACATGCAAAAAGCATCCGGGTACTAGATTGTGATCACAGTGAAGTGGTGGAAAGTCCTGCTAAATTCAAGATTGCCACTTATACAAATATCTCCACATCAACATTAAAATTGTGGAGTGGCTCTCTGCATCAGTAGACTTCATTTGGGTTCCTGAATCTCCAGAGTATTGTGTGTCATGAGCAAAGTTCTGTTTGTAGCATAAACTTGAAAATACTTCTGCTACTACTTTTGCATTGAGGTTGGGAGAAAGTTGCAACATGACACATTTTTAAATGTATGTTTTCTCGTTTTTGATTCAACTTTTAATTGCATTCCTTGGAACTTTATATTCCTGTGTTGCTTCCTTTTTTAAAAAAAAATGTTCATGCTGATCAGCTACTGCCTTGAATCACTGCAGTCCATGTGGTATTGGTACACCCATAGGCTTGTTAGTGAGTTACAGGATTTTGATGCAGTGACTGGCCTCTTGCTCATAATTGGTACCTGTCCTTAGGCGATGTTGAATCTGCGGTAAGCAGAATGCATAGATGATAAGTAGAAATTAAGAATAAAGTTTACTGCAATACAAATCCAAAACTTCACCTCTCCCCTAAGGGTCTCCTTCCCCGACCCCCACCCAGGCTGGGGTTTTTATACGAGTTGGGCTCTCCTCGTTAAGGAAAAGCCCTGTCCCCTTAAAGGGGAAGTTGATATTCTGGGGCGGTCATGGGAAACCGTATGGTCCTGATCCCGGGATCTCCATTGGGGTTATAATAGGTGATGAGAAAACGAGGTAAAAATAAAGGGAGTCTTGCTCTCTGTTACAAATTTGGATGTGCTATAGATACTTTCTCAGGCTTGATGTGTTGGGTACTCTGCTACACAGACGAACCAACACGATTGGGAATGGTACAGTTTTATTGCTAACATTTATTTCAGTGGTAAACTGGTTACTGAGGTTCGATCACGACCCTAGAATCTGTGGACCTATTCCTAATACTATCTTGTAGTGGCACTCAGCACATGGTGGATGTCTGAGTGGCTTGCTATGAGCTCTGTGCCCTGAGCTGTCTCCTGCTGGAATCCTCAGGAAGTGTTGTGTTCCCTGTTTTGTACTGTGTATGCTCTTGCCTGTGATTGGCTGTGGTGTTGTGTGTGTTGATTGGTCCATTGATCTGTCCATCAGTATGTATGTGCTATGATGTTTAGCTGAATATCATGACATCCCCCCTTTTGTACAAGAACATGTGCCTATGTGGTTATAAATAGAGATGTGTACTGAGTGCAGCTGAATGTGTGTGTGTGCAATATCTACAGCATGTACATGGGGCTAAACTATATACAAGGGGCGATGTTGGGTGCAACATAACAACGAGGTTGTACCATAAACAAAGAATGGGGATATGTAGAACGACAAAACAAACTCCTGTAACAAGGAAGAACAGAAACATATTAACACAGTGGTATTACGAGTTCAATGTACAAACAGGCTCATAAGTCCAGTCTAGTAGGTGGGCGACGAATTCGGGTTGACCGCCTCAAGGGTGGGTCTGGATCCACCGGCTGAGGAATGGGCCTGGCCACAGGCGACGACGGAAAGGGCATGGTGGCAGGAAGCTCCACGAAGTCGATATCAGGAACAACAGGAGGGCGCGGTGTCGGTGTAAGTTCCTGTAGCGAGCGTGGAAGTAGGCGAAGAGCCCTGCGATTGCGCCTATGAATGGAGCCATCTAGCATGCGAACCAGGAACGAGCGGGGAACCACGCGTTGGAGAACTTCGGCAGGTGCTGACCAGCCACCTTCTGGTAGGTGGATGCGGATGTCGTCTCCAGGCGCCAGGGCGGGAAGATCAGTTGCCCGTGTGTCATATGCAATCTTCTGGCGAACGCGCTGCTGTTGCATTCTGTGTAGTACCGGAGCATGGTTGGTTGTGGGTACCAGAATCGATGGCACAGTTGTCCTCAGGGCGCGACCCATCAACAACTGGGCTGGTGAGAGGCCAGTGGCTAGTGGGGCCGAGCGATAGGCCAGCAGGGCTCGGCAGAAATCCGATCCGGCAGCAGCAGCCTTGCAGAGGAGCCGCTTGACGATGTGAACGACCTTCTCCGCCTTTCCATTGGACTGGGGATGCAAAGGGCTGGACGTCACGTGTGTGAAGCCATACGAAGCAGCAAAGGATGACCAATCCTGGCTGGCAAAACAGGGCCCATTGTCCGACATGACAGTAATCGGAATGCCGTGGCGAGTGAAGGTGTCTTTGCAGGCCCTGATGACAGCGGACGATGTTAAATCGTGCAGGCGTATGACGTCTGGATAGTTTGAAAAGTAATCAATGACGATTACATAGTCCCTGCCGAGCGTGTGAAAAAGGTCCACACCCACCTTCGCCCAGGGGGACGTCACCAGCTCATGGGGCTGAAGCCTCTCAGGAGGCTGCGCCAGTTGAAACCTTTGGCAGGTGGGGCAGTTGAGCACCATATTGGCAATGTCATCACTGATGCCCGGCCAGTATACCGCCTCTCGGGCCCTCCGTCTGCACTTCTTGACCACCAGATGGCCTTCATGTAGTTGGTCGAGGACCAGCTTGTGCATGCTGTGCGGAATCACAATCCGGTCCAGCTTTAGAAGGACACCATCAATGACGGCCAAGTCGTCTCGGACATTGTAGACCTGCGGGCACTGTCCTTTGAGCCACCCTCCTGTCATGTGGCGCATCACCCGTTGTAGAAGGGGGTCAGCCGCAGTTTCCCGGTGAATATGGGCCAGACTGGAGTCGTCAGCTGGCAGATTTGCCGATGTGAAGGTCACCTGCGCTTCGACCTGACAGATGAATCCCTCCGAATCGGGCAGTGTGCTCACTGCTCTGGATACGGCATCCGCAATGATAAGGTCCTTTCCCGGGGTGTAGACCAGTTGGAAGTCATACCTACTGAGTTTAAGTAGGATGTGCTGGAGGCGAGGGGTCATCTCGTTCAGGTCCTTATTTATGATACTGACCAGGGGGCGATGGTCAGTCTCAACGGTAAACTGGGGGAGACCATACACATAGTCATGGAACTTGTCTATTCGGGTCAGCAAACCCAGGCACTCCTTTTCGATCTGCGCGTAGCGCTGTTCTGTGGGGGTCATGGCCCGCGAGGCATAGGCGACCGGGGCCCATGACTCAGTGTCACCCCGCTGTAGGAGTACCGCCCCAATGCCGGACTGGCTGGCATCAGTCGAAATTTTAGTGTCACGAGATGTGTCGCAAAACGCCAATACCGGGGCTGTGGTGAGCTTAATTTTGAGCTCCTCCAATTCCTTCTGGTGTGTGGGCAGCCACTGGAACTCCGTGGACTTCTTGACGAGGTGGCGCAGAGCCGTCGTGTGGGAGGCAAGGTTGGGAATGAACTTCCCCAGGAAGTTGACCATGCCTAGGAAGCATAGCACTGCTTTCTTGTCTGCCGGCTGCGGCATGGCTGTAATGGCGCTGACCTTGTCTGCATCCGGACGGACCCCTGACCGGGAAATGTGGTCCCCCAGGAACTTCAGCTCGGTTTGGCCGAAAGAACACTTGGCTCGGTTGAGACGCAGGCCGTTTTCGCGTATGCGCGCAAAGACGCGCTGGAGACGATTGATGTGCTCCTGTGGTGTGGTGGTCCAGATGTTGACGTCGTCCACGTAGACGCGCACCCCTTCGATGCCCTCCATCATCTGCTCCATGATCCTGTGAAAGACCTCGGATGCCGAGATGATGCCAAATGGCATTCTGTTATAACAGAACCTGCCGAAAGGGGTGTTGAAGGTGCACAGCTTTCGGCTGGACTGATCCAGTTGGATCTGCTAAAAACCCTTCGAGGAATCCAGTTTTGTAAAGATTTTAGCCCGGGCCATTTCGCTCGTGATCTCTTCCCGTTTGGGTATGGGGTAGTGTTCCCGCATTATGTTGTTGTTGAGGTCTTTTAGATCAATGCAGATCCGGAGCTCGCCGGAGGGCTTCTTAACACACACCATGGAGCTGACCCATGGCGTGGGCTCCGTGACCCGGGATAGCACCCCTTGGTCCTGGAGATCCTGCAGCTGCTGCTTGAGGCGGTCTTTGAGTGGCGCTCGGACCCTGCGAGGTGCGTGAATGACCGGGGTGGCGTCCGGTTTGAGCCGAATTCTGTAGGTGTAGGGCAGTGTCCCCATGCCCTCGAATGCCTCCTGGATGTGGGCGAGGAGCGATTTGAGCTGTGCGCTGAACTCTGCATCCGGGAAGTCAGATGTGCCGTCTGGAGACAGAGCTTGGACTCGTTGCACGAGGTGGAGAACCTTGCATGCCTGTGCGCCTAGCAGGGAGTCCTTTGATGACCCGACTATCTCGAATGAGAGTGTGGCCGTGTGTGTGTTGTGTGTCACCTGGAGCTGGCAGGATCCCATAGCCGAGATAACGTTCCCATTGTAGTCGACCATCTTGCAATGGGATGGCCGAATTGGTGGTCTGACCTTCATGGCGTAGAAGGCTGACCATGCTATGAGGTTGGCGGAGGCGCCAGTGTCCAGACGGAATGTTATCGGTGATCAGTTGACCGTTAGGGTGACACACCATTCATCACCCGGATTGACAGTGTTCACTTGCAACGGCTGATGGGTCCTGGCTGGAGACATCCTGTTCCCATCAATGACCGCAACACGGAAGGCGTCCCGGTCGTCTGTGTCACTGGTCTGGAAATCATCTGGGCACGACTCGTAGTAAGGAGGCTGAATGGTCCGCACGTCCCTGCGAGGTTGTCGGAATTGGGGAACATTGGCAGGTTGAGCTGCTCAACAGCAGGCAGCGTAGTGGCCCATCTTGCCACAGCGGAGGCATTGTCGGTTTCTTGCGGGATATTGCCTCTTTAAATGTGCCGCTCCGCAGTTGCCGCACGTCGTGACGTCATGGCGTTTGTTGCGCCACGGTGCATGCGAAGTTTGGTCTTGCGTCGAGCGCGCCTGCGCATCACGTCCCTCTGTGTCGACGTTGTTTTTGGCGCGCACAAACGCTGGAGGCCTCGAAAAGCGCGCAAAATGGCCGCCCTCGTCCGGGCCGTGGGCCGGGAGGAACTCGATCGCCTGGACCCGTTCGGCCTCGCAGGACGCCTGCCTCACCGATCCGGCCGCGTAGGACACCTGCCGCACCGATTCGGCCGCCTGAAATTGGGAGTAGTGGCTAGTCACGTTTTCATGCAGGACACAGGCTTCGATTGCGGAGGCTAGGGTGAGGCCTTTTATTTTTAAGAGCTGCTGGCGTAGGGTGCCCGAGGTGACACCAAAAACGATCTGGTCCTGAATCATGGAATCGTAGGTGGTGTCGTAACCGCAGGACTGCGCAAGGGTACGGAGATGCGTAAGGAAGGATTGAAAGGGCTCATCTTTACCCTGCAGGCGCTGCTGAAAGAGATACCTCTCAAAACTCTCGTTGACCTCGACGTTGAAGTGTTGGTCGAGTTTGAGAAGGACCGTCTTGTACTTGGTCTTGTCCTCCCCTTCCTCGAACACCAGGGAGTTGTAGACATGGATGGCGTGTTGACCTGCCGTGGAGAGGAGGATGGCGATCTTTCTGGTGTCTGAAGCGCTATCCTTTTCATTGGCTTCCAGGAAGAGCTGGAAGTGCTGTTTGAACAGCTTCCAATTAACGCCGAGGTTTCCAGTGACTTGTAGCGGCTGCGGTGTGCTGATGGTGTCCATGGCGCAGGATTGCAGATTCCAGAGGATCCGTAGGTAGGTCCCACAGTTACTCCTGGTATTATGATGTGTTGGGTACTCTGCTACACAGACGAACCAACACGGTTGCGAATGGTACAACTCAGTTTTATTGCTAACATTTATTTACAGTGGTAAACTGGTTACTGAGGTTCGATCATGACCCTAGAATCTGTGGACCTATTCCTAATACTATCTTGTAGTGGCACTCAGCATATGGTGGGTGTCTGAGTGGCTTGCTATGAGCTCTGTGCCCTGAGCTGTCTCCTGCTGGAATCCTCAGGAAGTGTCGTGTTCCCTGTTTTGTACTGTGTATGCTCTTGCCTGTGATTGGCTGTGGTGTTGTGTGTGTGTTGATTGGTCCGTTGATCTGTCCATCAGTATGTATGTGCTATGATGTTTACCTGAATATCATGACAAGGCTCCGTCGCATAACTTATTCCTATAAGAGGATTTGTCTCTTTATGTGCTGGAGCAGACTGCCCACCATCTACTTGCATGATAATATACCCTGGAGATGTAATTATGCCTTGTAAACCAGGGAAGCACCTGGTAAGATTAGGTCAAAGATGAATCCTTTAGCTATTTTTATTTCACAGAACATGCAAGAATGCACAACTGGGTAACAACTATGATTGAATTAAGTCAGTACAATCAATACACATTGTCTTTGCATAATAATACACAAATAATGAACATACTACACTTTGCTATCAGTGCGTGTCTTGCTTGACTTAAACAAAGTAATTCTTATCTATCCTTCTATGATCTTCTTCTAAGCCGAGTAATGCCTGTCATAGAACCATAGAATTTACAGTGCAGAAGCTCATTCGGCCCATTGAGTCTGCACCGGCCCTTGGAAAGAGCACCCCAGTTAAGCCACTGTATCCCCGTAACTCCACCTAACCTTTTTGGACACTAAGGGCAATTTATCAAGGCCAATCCACCTAACCTGCACATCTTTGGAATGTGGGAGGAAACAGGAGCACCCGGAGGAAACCCAAGCAGACACGGGGAGAACGTGAGACTCCGCATAGGACCCAAGCCGGGAATCAAACCTGGGATCCTGGAGCTGTGAAGCAACAGTGCTAACCAGCTAACTGTCCTTGTAGTTTTATGTTTAAAAATCTGACTGACTGCATCTTGGCCTCCTCATCCCGATGTTCACATATAATAAGTCTGAGCTATCTCTCAGTTGCTAAGACAAGCCAGCAAATTACATTTGAAGCAAACAACAAAGCTTTGTAATAAGCATTTAAGTTACCTTTCCTCTTTGTTCTTGTCAAGAAAATTGTAAAAAATTGAAAACACAATCCTTACATCTTCCCCCCTGCCCCTCTCCAACCCCCACCCTAATTTCCTCTGTGGCAAAACGGTCAAATTATGCCAAAATGTGAGACTCTCATTTGTCATCTTGCTGTAATATAAGACAATAAGATCATCAGATGTAGGAGCTGAATAGGCCATTCGGCCCATTGAGTTTGCTCTGCTATTCAATACGATCATGACTGATCTAATATGATAATCCTCAACTCGACTTTCCTACCTTATCTCCATAACCCTTGATTCCCCCCCCCCCCATTTTTCTAAACTCCAATGAGTACAGGCCTAACCTCCTCAACCTCTCCTCTTAAGAAAATCCCTTCATATCCAAGATCAATCTCATGGACCTTCTCTGGACTGCTTCCAATGCCAATATGTATATATTTTTTATAATAATCTTTATTATTGTCACAAGTAGGCTTACATCAACACTGCAATGATGTTACTGTGAAAAGCCCCGAGTCGCAAAATTCCAGTGGCTGTTCAGGTAATCAGAGGGAGAATTCAGAATTTCCAATTTACTTAACAAGCATGTCTTTTGGGACTTGTGGGAGGAAACCGGAGCATCCAAAAGAAACTCACGCAGACATGGGAACTCACGCAGACATGGGAAGAACGTGGAGACTTGTGAATAAATAACAAAGTTGACTGTGGCATTTAACAATTGTAGGTTGAGAAATCTATGTGTCTGTCTGAGCATCTGAAACCTGTCAATCAGTGATGCACTATCAATTACGAGACGAGAGTAGAGTGTAATCGAGGCTTTATTACGCATAGATGCGTAGCATTCCGCAGCTGCTGCCGAAATGGCTGCAGTTTGGAGAGCCCACACATTTATACTCCGCCTACTGGGCTGAACCAGCAGGCAGGGATCTACCCCTGTACCTGTAGTACAGGGGCCTTACCGTAATACCCCTCGTATGCGGTATATACAATACAACAGTGGTGACTACCACATTCACCCCCTGTTAAAAAAGAGTCCAGCGGGGGTGGTGGAGAACTATTTACATTCAGGTGTTTAACATTTTAAGGAAAAGTTTACAAATTCAGACGATCGGGCGCCTTGATCCGTCGTTGCGAGCGCCACAGTTCTGGTGGCGATTTCGGCGTTGGTTCGGTCGTCGGTGACTCCGGGAGCGTATCGACCTCATCTTCATCCGGGTGGGACCAAGGGGAGGACGGATCGTCCTGGAGCTGGGGCTATGGTAGGGTGCGCTGGGGGGAGGGAAGGTGGCGCCAGGGCAGGGAGGGGTGGTGTGGGCACCCAGCTGGTGCCAGGTTCCTGAGGGAGACTGTGTCTTGGCGGCCGTTGGGGTACGCTACGTAGGCGTACTGCGGGTTCACGTGAAGTAGCTGTACCCTCTCAACCAATGGGTCCGCCTTGTGGAGCCGCACATGCTTGTGGAGGAGGACGGGTCCTGGAGCTGCCAGCCACGTTGGGAGCGAAACCCCGGAGGTGGACTTCCTGGGGAAGGCAAAGAGACGTTCATGGGGAGTTTCGTTAGTCGCAGTGCAAAGGAGCGACCGAATGGAGTGAAGGGCATCGGACCTCCTGCCAACGGGAGGCCGGGAGATGTCTGGACCATAGGGCCAGCTGGACGGCCTTCCAGACCGTCCCATTCTCCCGCTCCACCTGGCAGTTCCCCGGGGTTGTAGCTGGTCGTCCTGCTCGAGGAAATGCCCCTGTTGAGCAGCTACTGGCGCAGCTCATCGCTCATAAATGAGGATCCCTGGTCGCTGTGGACGTAGGTGGGGAAGCCGAACAGAGCAAAGATGGCGTTGAGGGCTTTGATGACGGTTGCAGACATCATATCGGGGCATGGGACAGCGAAGGGGAATCTGGAATATTCGTCGACCACATTAAGCAAGTACATATTTCGGTCGGTGGAGGGGAGGGCCCCTTTGAAGTCCACGCTGAGGCGTTCAAAGGGGCGGGAGGCCTTCACCAGGTGCGCTCGGTCTGGCCGGTAGAAGTGCGGTTTACACTCCGCGCAGACCTGGCAGTCTCTGGTGATAGCCCTGACTTCCTCGATGGAGTAGGGCAGATTGCGGGCCTTTATGAAGTGATAAAAGCGGGTGACCCCTGGGTGACAGAGATCGTCGTGCAACGTCCGGAGTCCGTCCACTTGTGCGCTGGCACAAGTAACTCGGGAGAGGGCATCGGGGGGTTCGTTGAGCTTACCGGGGTGATACAAAATCTCGTAATTGTAGGTGGAGATCTTGATTATTTTTGATCTTGCCCCGCTGTGTGTTGTTGAACATGAAGGCAACCGACCGTTGGTCAGTGAGGAGAGTGAATCTCCTGCCAGCCAGGTAATGCCTGCAATGCCGCACAGCTTCAACGATAGCTTGGGCCTCCTTTTCGAAGGAGGCGTGACAAATTTCGGAGGCATGGAGGGTGCGGGAAAAGAATGCCACAGGCCTGCCTGCCTGGTTGAGGGTGGCGGCTAGAGCGACGTCTGATGCATCGCTCTCGACTTGAAAGGGGAGCGTCTCGTCGACCGCGTGCATCGCGGCCTTGGCGATGTCGGCCTTGATACGATTGAAGGCCTGGTGAGCCTCGGCCGTCGGGGAAAACGGTGGAGTGAATGAGTGGGCGGGCCTTGTCCGCATAGTTAGGGACCCAGTTGGCGTAGTGCGACGAAGCCCAGGCATCGTTTACGGGCCTTGGGGCAGTGGGGAAGGGGGAGTTCTATGAGGGGGCGCATGCGTTCGGGGTCGGGCCCTAGCACTCCGTTCTGGACCACATAGCCGAGGACGGCTAATCAGTTCGTCCTGAACACGCACTTCTCCCTGTTGTAGGTTAGGTTGAGGAGTTTAGCGGTGTGGAGGAATTTGGACATGTTAGCGTCATGGTCCTGCTGGTCGTGGCCGCAGATGGTGACGTTATCCAGGTACGGGAAGCTGGCCCACAGTTCGTACCAGTCAAGCATTCAGTCCATCTCCCGTTGAAAGACCGAGACCCCGTTAGCGACGCCGAAGGGAACCCTAAGGAAGTGGTAAAGGCGGCCGTCCGCTTCAAACGCGGTGTACGGGCGGTCCACCTTGCGAATGGGGAGCTGGTGGTAGGCAGATTTTAGGTACACTGCCGAGAAGACCCGGTACTGTGCAATCTGATTGACCATATCAGATATGCATGGGAGGGGGTACGCGTCGAGCTGCGTGTACCGATTGATGGTCTGACTGTAGTCAACGACCATCCTGTTTTTTTCCCCAGTTTTCACAACTACCACTTCGGCCCTTGACCTTCCCGTGGCAGCCGCTGGACCTCAGACCTGATGAAGGTCCTGTCCTGGGCGCTGTACCGCCTGCTCCTGGTGGCGACGGGTTTGCAATCCGGGGTGAGGTTTGCAAACAGAGAAGGCGGGTCGACTTTAAGGGTCGTGAGATCACAGACAGGGATCCAGAGGCCAGGGAGATTTTCTGGTTAATAGGGTGTACCGTGAGGGAGCAGCGCCTTACCGTATCAGGGTGGATGAAGCTCTCAGTGCTCCCGGAGTTCAGGAGGCAGAATATCTTGCGCCCGTCGACCTTCACGGTCTTCAACGCGGTCGCGAGGTTGTGCGGTCGGGACTGGTTGATCGTGATGGAGGCGAGACGCGGCTGGTCGGTAGCGGTTGCAGGCGATGAGCGGCCCGATGAGGTGGCCGACGAGCAGGGGTCCAGAGGCGGGGAAGATGGCGGCGTCCACGGGCCGCACGTGTTGTGAGGCGAGCAAGATGGCGGAGCCCACGGGCCGCACGTTGTCTGAGGCGAGGAAGATGGCGGGGCCTACCGGTCGCAGGGACAATAGCGGCGATCGAGCGGGCCTGGCACAAGCAGCGAAATGTCCTTTCTTTCCGCAGGCCTTGCAAAGCGCGCTCCACGCCGGGCAGCGCTGCCGGGGGTGTTTTGTCTGTCCGCAGAAGTAGCACTTGGGTCCCCCGGGGTTGGTTGGCTGCCGCGTGGCGCAGGCCTGGGATTGGCTGGGGGCGGTCGCTGATGGGGTCCACGATGGGGTGTTCGCTGGCGGGGTCCACGATGCCCAGGAGGGGTGGGCCGTGTGGTCGGGTGCATACGCCTGTACATTGCGTGAGGCGACTGTGAGCGAGATTGCTAGTTTCTTGGTCGCCACGAGTCGAGGGTAGCCCCTTCTAAGAGGCGCTGGCGGATGTAGGCCGACCCTATGCCCGTAACAAATGCGTGTCTAAGTAGCAGGTCAGAATGTTCAACGGCCGAGACAGCCTGGCAATCACAGTCTCTCACCAGGGCGTGCAGGGCACACCAGAAATCTTCCACAGACTCACCGGGGAGTTGATGCCGCGTGGACAGGAGGTGCCTGGCGTAGATTTTGTTGGTCCGCTGAGTGTTGTTCTCCTTCAATAGCGCCATGGCCTCAGCATAGGTCGGCGCATCTCGGATGAGAGGAAAGTTATCAGAGCTCAGCCGCGTGTAAAGGATCTAGAGCTTCTGTGCCTCTGAGGGTGGTCTGTCACAGATCCGATGTAGGCTTCAAAGCAAGTTAGCCAATGTGCGAAGGCTGACTTGGCGTTGTCTGCTTGAGGGTGCAGCTGCAGGCGATCAGGCTGGATGCGGAGATCCATCGTTGTAAAATCTCTGCGTAATAAATTGATGCACTATCAATTACGATGAGACGAGAGTAGAGTGTAATCGAGGCTTTATTACGCAGAGATGTGTAGTCTCCTGCAGCTGCTTCCGAAATGGCTGCAGCTCGGAGAGCCCACATATTTATATTCCGCCTACTGGGCGGAGCCAGCAGGCAGGGATCTACCCCCGTACCTGTAGTACAGGGACCTTACCGTAATACCCCTCGTATGCGGTATATACAACAGTGGTGATTACCACAATAAGCATAAGAAAGGTTGAGAAATTTGATCAGGCCTGGAAATGGGTGAAGGGATTATCATGTGACTAACCTGTGACCATTACTTCCAATGCAGGCAGTAAGCAAACTGTGTTGCCTGCCCATTTACATGATTGCAGCATGCAGCCAGTATTAAGCTTGCAGTTGAATGAGATGCAAAATCATGAGAGGTTAGTATGAGTTCAAGCCAGCCTTCACCTGATAGGAAAGGTACATTTTGACTGGATCAGGTGCAGGAATTCAATTCAATATAGAAATGAGTTGAACGATTGAATGAGTTGTACGATTTGACAGAGATTTTACTCCAAGGTTTCCTACAATGCACAGGAGCTCTTAGTGCAGGAGATGGACAGGTTGAGCGAGGTTCTGTATCCTCAGGGCACCAGATGGCTCTCCAAACTGACACTTCAAAAGCAGTGGGAGAAGGGCAGCACGGTGGCACAGTGGTTAGCATTGCTGCCTACGGCGCTGAGGACCCGGGTCCGAATCCCGGCCCTGGGTCACTGTCCGTGTGGAGTTTGCACATTCTCCCCGCGTCTGCGTGTGTTTCACCCCCACAACCCAAAGATGTGCAGGTTGGGTGGATTGGCCACGCTAAATTGCCCCTTAATTGGAAAAAATAATTGGGTACTCTAAATTTTTTTTAAAAAGCAGTGGGAGAAGGTTGGTCAATGCAGGCAGTGTAGCCCCGAGGCCTTGTAGCTCGCAGGGATGGCAAAGGTGAGCAAATGCATATTCAAATGTCATGTCCTTACAACTGAACCATTGTCCTCACACATTGTTCAATGCACAACACTTTATTTAACTACCAACAATCTATTAACCACGACTCATAGCTCACACTTGCAGCTTCACCTCACTCTCATTCACCTAGCACTGCTGTAAGCCATACACCCAAGCTCCACAACTTGCAAACATTGCCCACTTTTCACCATGACAGGCACATCCTCAAAACACATTGCACTACACTAATTGACATACATTTCCTTCTCTCGTACAGGCGCACAGTTGCAGACAGCACCATTGAATCAGTGATAGACAGGCATGGTTGCATGTTCTGACACTGATGATGAGACTTTTCTTGTCATCATTGAAGCAGCCATGAACAAAGCCTTGACCAGCAATGGGGCTGAAAGCACTGAAGATCACAGTATGCCCATAACTAATCCTCCTCCTCATATCCCACATGCCCCTTGTCCCATAATTTCTTCTGATTTAGAAGCCTCACAGTCAAAGTATGCTCTTCTTCCTTTTCTGCAGCTCACTCACTACAAACATGCTTTTGTGACTTGGGTCTTGTCCAAGAGCTGCCACCATATATGGTAAGCAACTCAGAGGGAGGAGGAAAAGTAGGACAACCAACATTCTGCCTGTACTGTCCGTGATCAGCTTACTTGACTGTGGTTCCAGTGAACACAATCCCCAGTCACCAAAGTCTCATAAATCATCTTCCCTTCCCTTTGTTACTGACCATCACAATGCTCAGTCGGCCACATTGCTGAAATAAAAGATTGTGGTGCAAGAGTGAGATGTGGTAAAGGGAGAAGAAACTAATGATGAAGAGATGCTGTCACTTGTTCCTCTTTCACTTGTTCCTCTCTCACTTGTAGCCACCAGTTTAGATACAAACACTATGTGTACTTTAGAAGTGGGATTTGTACATGATGAAGCACTGGCTTGCAAGCAGGGCTGGGGGAAAGGACAGAGTGGGTGCCAGCATGCTGGAGTGCAAGGTCACACCTGAGTTCTGCTTCAGAGGACTCAGATGAAGACTTGGATGGAGCAGCAATCAGAAAAAGACTGATGAGTATGTCGACAGAAATGCTCGGTGCAGTGGCAGGCCTGTCAGAAAGTCTGTGGTGACTGTCAAGGAGCATGTAAGAGTCTGGCACCAACATTGCGTATGGTTTTTCATGGAGTTTGAAACCTATTTTCCAGTGTGGAATTTCTGGCCAGCTTTATGACTACACTCATGAACCCAACCATAATGTGGCGTCTGATGGCTGATGCATCAGCCTCCATTGCAACACAAGCAGCAGCCACGCAATGAAGTGTTGAACGGCATCCTCCCGCACTGTAACAATTGATTGATTCTGTGAATGTCTTGAGTACTGAAACTGAAACCATGCAAGCTTAGTTTGCTGTCATGAATGCTTAGACTGTTGCCATCATAATTGGGGATACAAGAGTAGCTTGCAAGGTCTCAAAGCAATGTTGCAATTTGTCCTCTGCAAATAATTGCTGGGATTGTTAAGGCTAAGTAGTGGAAACGGTGCTGTGTTAATGAATCTGCTGTTATCTCTTAGGATCAAAGCATTCATTCCCCACTTTTGTCACTTCACCATTGCCTTTGCTGCTCCCTATCAGGCACCAACCCAGCCTGATGCTACCCATGCCAGCATCTGGTGTCCAAAGCCTGATCGCCAAGGCCAGAGCTGTGCAAGGCTGTCCAGCAAGGTCATTCTCCAAGGCCATCTGCAGTCTCCCCCATTGACAATCAACAGTCTTGCATCAGGCTTGTTTCAGCCATTTGGATAGTAATGCAATGGAGCACTAGGCAAAGGTACATGGAAGACAGGCACTAAGGGAATCCAAAAGAGTGATTTGTTGACTTTATTATGGAATATTGGCTGGTTTAATTGAGAAATTGATTTGGGATGTTTGTTTTCTGGTTCTTTTATTTCAGCATTGTGGCCAACTGAGCATTGTGATGGTCATTAACAAAGGGAAGGGAAGCTGAGTTATGGGACTGTTGGTGACGGGGAAATAGGGATTGTGTTCAATGGAACCACAGTCAGATAAGCTGATCACAGACAGTCCAGTCAGAATGTTGGTTGTCCTGCTCTTCCTCCTCCCTCTGAGTTGCTCCCTGTACATGCCTTGGTAAGGGCTGTTTCCTCATGATTGTAGAGTTGTGTAGGATTCATCAGACTATGATGAATTGTGAGATGCTCTCTGGAGTGTCCTGCAGAACTTCTCCAAGTTGTTTAGGCAGTGGGAATTTTGTTTAAGCACCCACTCTAATGGTCTGCTTGATGACATTTATCTGATAGCATTGTCCTCATTATATCCATCTGTCCATGTGTGCTTCTGAGTTGTGCACTGGAGCCATGAGTCAAATGGTCAGCAGATAGTTCTCATTAACCATTACCCACCCTCTGGTTTCTTAAATGTTTATGGCACAGTGGATAGCTGCCAGGAGCTCAGGCATTGACTTCCCTACCTGAAATGTTGACATCATTTTTGCATTCAATGTGCTCAAAAACTATCAGCGATCACTTAACATCAAATGTTATAATTTGGAATGGGCTTAATCACAGATCAGCAGCATTTAGTCATCTTTGATATTAAATGCAATCAAATGATAGAAGATGGTTAGCGGCATCAAATGTGCTGCTCAAAGCTATCATGCATGCTCAAAGCTATCACACACGTTCAAAGCTATCCAATACGATTAGCAACCTGCATTGAAAAATACAAGGAAATTAATTACCCAATAAAATTTGTATTTATTCGCTTTTTTCATATAGACCAAGAAATCTTTCCACCATATCGTACATGCTTGGAAGCACCCATCAGATCCCGATCAGTTCTTGATTTTTTTTGAGTCTCAATAGAGTCTGTGCTTTCCACAGGCGTGTTTTACGACGGCATCAGCGGGCCGCTAGGAGCAGCGATCCTGTGGCGCACAAGGGGCCAGCACGGGCGGCGCGAGCAGCGCAGGGGGAGCGCCCCCAGACCGGTGTCGGATACGCGGGCTGCGTCCCATAAGTTGCGCGAGCGGCGCACACTGCCGACGTTCGCAAGAGCAAGATGGCCATCACCCGCCAGTGGAGGAGAGGAGGGCGGTCCTGTACCCCGGACCTGACCGCAACACACTCCAGCATATATGGAGGGAGGGTGACAAGGCCGTCAGCGCCGTGGTGCAGACCCCATGGACTGGCGAACAGTGCCGCAAAAAGCTGCAAGACCTAACGAGGGCAGCCACGGTGAGTACCCAGCAACGTGCCCCTGGCACCACCCTCTCTACCCCCCACAGACGTGAACCCCCGCAAGAGGACGACACAACCCACTCCCTGACCCACATGGGCTGTACCCACTCATGCCAGCCGCATTGGTCAGGTGCCCTGTGCCCTTTGCCATCATATACCCAACAGCTGCGCTGCATGCGTCGGACCGCCTAACACTGATGGTTGTTTCTCCCCCCCCCCCCCCCGCCCAGGATAAGAATGCCCACAACCACAGAGAGCTGGAAAGAATGAGAGGGGTTCCACCCATACTGTACCCCCTCACCATCCATGAGCTGAGGGCACTGGACCTCGCAGGCGGACCCGAGGACCGGGAGGTTGCCGATTGCCAGGTCGGAGGCGCACCACCAAGTGAGACTCCCCTGCCTGACTCCACACACTCAACCCATCCCCCCCCACTCCACTCCACTCACCCCAGCCCCCCACTCTACACCCTCACCCAGACCCCCACTCCACTCCACTCACCCCAGCCCCCACTCCACCCCCTCAACCCATTCCCCCCACTCCACCCCCTCACCCCACCTCCCACTCCACTCCACTCACACCCAGCCACCACTCCACCCCAGCCCCCCACTCCACTCCACTCCACTCACCCCAGCTCCCACTCCACTCCACTCACCCCAGCTCCCACTACGCACCCTCACCCCAGTTCCCACTCTACACCCTCACCCCAGCTCCCACTCCACCACCTCACCCAGCCCCCCACTCCACACCCTCACCCCAGTTCCCATTCCACTCCACTCACCCCAGCCCCCCACTCTACACTCACCCCAGCTCCCACTCCACCCCTTCACCCCAGCCCCCCACTCCACAACCTCACCCCAGTTCCCACTCCACTCCACTCACCCCAGCCCCCCACTCCACACCCTCACCCCAGTTCCCACTCCACTCCACTCACCCCAGCCCCCCACTCTACACCCTCACCCAAGCCCCCCACACCACTCCATTCCACTCACCCCAGCCCCCCACTCCACAACCTCACCCCAGTTCCCACTCCACTCACCCCAGCCCCCCACTCCACACCCTCACCCCAGTTCCCACTCCACTCCACTCACTCCAGCCCCCCACTCCACACCCTCACCCCAGTTCCCATGCCAGACCCTCACCCCAGTTCCCACTCCACTCCACTCCCCCCAGTTCCCACTCCACACCCTCACCCCAGTTCCCACTCCACACCCTCACCCCAGTTCCCACTCCACACCCTCACCCCAGTTCCCACTCCACACCCTCACCCCAGCTCCCACTCCACACCCTCACCCCAGCTCCCACTCCACACCCTCACCCCAGCCCCCCACTCCACCCCCTCACCCCAGCTCCCACTCCCCCCTCACCTCAGTTCCCACTCTACACCCTCACCCCAGCCCCCACTCCACACCCTCACCCCAGCCCCCACTCCACACCTTCACCCCAGCTCCCACTCCATACCTTCACCCCAGCTCCCACTCCACACCTTCACCCCAGCTCCCACTCCACACCGTCACCCCAGCTCCCACTCCACACCTTCACCCCAGCTCCCACTCCACACCTTCACCCCAGCTCCCACTCCACACCTTCACCCCAGCTCCCACTCCACACCTTCACCCCAGCTCCCACTCCACACCTTCACCCCAGCTCCCACTCCACACCTTCACCCCAGCTCCCACTCCACACCTTCACACCAGCTCCCACTCCACACCTTCACCCCAGCTCCCACTCCACACCCTCACCCCAACCCCGCACTCTACACCCTCACCCCAGCCCCGCACTCCACCCCATCACCCCAGCTCCCACTCCACACACTCACCCCAGCTCCCACTCCACTCCACTCACAGCCAGCCCCCCACTCTACACCCTCACCCCAGCTCCCACTCCCCCCTCACTCCAGTTCCCACTCCACACCCTCACCCCAGTTCCCACTCTACACCCTCACCCCAGCTCCCACTCCAACCCTCACACCAGCTCCCACTCCATACCCTCACCCCAGTTCCACTCCCCCCTCACCCCAGCTCCCACTCCCCCCTCACCCCAGTTCCCACTCCACCTCCTCACCCTAGACCCCAACCCAACCCCCCCACTCCACTCCCCTCACCCCAGCCCCCCACTGCCCCATTCCACCCCCTCACCCATTCCACACCCTCACCCCAGCTCCCATTCCAGCCCCCCCACTCCACTCCTCTCACCCAGCCCCCCACTCCATTCCCCTCAGCCCAGCTCCCACTCCACCCCCTCACCCCAGCCCCCCACTCCACTCCACTCCCCCACTCCACACCATCACCCCCGCCCCCCCGCTCCACCCCCTCACCCCAGCTCCCACTCCATCCCCTCACCCCAGCTCCCACTCCACCCCCTCAACCCAGCCCCCCACTCCACCCCCTCACCCCAGCCCCCCGCTCCACCCCCTCACCCCAGCCCCCCGCTCCACCCCCTCACCCCAGCTCTCACTCCACCCCCTCACCCCAGCCCCCCGCTCCACCCCCTCACCCCAGCCCCCCGCTCCACCCCCTCACCCCAGCTCTCACTCCACCCCCTCACCCCAGCTCCCACTCCACCCCCTCACCCCAGCCCCCACTCCACTCCCCTCACCCAGCCCTCCATTCCACTCACCCAGTGCCCCACTCCCCTCCCCTCACCCCAGCCTTCCACTCCACTCCGCCCCCTCACCCCAGCCCCCCACTCCACACCTTCACCCCAATCCTCTACTCCACACCCTCACCCCAGCCCCCCACTCCAAAACCCTCACCCCAGCCCCCCCTACTCCACACCCTCACCCCAGCCTCCCCTACTGCACACCCTCACCCCAGACCCCCACTCCACACCCCAGCCCCCACACCACACCCCAGCCCCCCACTCAACACCCTCACCCCAGCCCTGCACTCCACACCCTCACTGCAGCCCCCCACTCCACACCCTCATCCTAGCCCCCCACTCCACCCCCTCACCCCCGTCCGCCTGTCTAATGATACAGGCGGGCAGCACGGTGGCACAGTGGTTAGCACAATTGCTTCACAGCTCCAGGTTCCCAGGTTTGATTCCCAACTTAGGTCACTGTCTGTGCGGAGTCTGCACGTTCTCCCCGTGTCTGCGTGGGTTTCCTCCGGGAGCTCCGGTTTTCGCCCACAGTCCAAAGATGTACGGGTTAGGTGGATTGGCTATGCTAAATTGCCCTCAGTGCCCCAAAAAGGTTAGGTGGGGTTACGGGGAAAGGGTGGAGGTATGGGCTGAGGTTGGGTGCTTAGGCAGAGTGCTCTTTCCAAGGGCCGGTGCAGGCTCAATGGACCGAATGGCCTCCTTCTGCACAGTAAATTCTATGATTCTGTGATGATAATGCTGTCTTGTGTCTTACAGGATCAGCCGCCGGTCATCCCGGGCCGTCTGGGGTAACACGTCCACGGCTAGTGCCCGGTCCAGTGGCCCCCAGGGATGCAGGCCGCGGCGGAGGGGGCAGAAGTCACAGAAGCCCTGACCTGCCACCAACACAGAGACCCAGGACACACACACACACTGGGGACGCACACACAGGGGACGCACACACACGGGACGCACACACAAAGGATGCACACACAGGGGACGCACACACAGGTGACGTACACACAGGTGACGTACACACAGGGGACGCACACACAGGGGACGCACACACAGGGGACGCACACACAGGGGACGTACACACAGGGGACGCACACACAGGGGACGCACACACAGGGGACGCACACACAGGGGACGCACACATAGAGGACGCACACGCAGGGGACGCACACGCAGGGGACGGACACACCGGTGACGCACACACCGGTGACGCACACACCGGTGACGCGCACACAGAGGACGCACACACAGAGGATGCACACACAGAGGACGCACACACAGAGGACGCACACACACAGGACGCACACACACAGGACGCACACACACAGGACGCACACACACAGGACGCACACACACAGGACGCACACACACAGGACGCACACACACAGGACGCACACACACAGGATGCACACACACAGGACGCACACACACAGGACGCACACACACAGGACGCACACATAGAGGATGCGCACACAGGGGACGCACACACAGGGGACGGACACATAGAGGACGGACACACAGGGGACATACACACAGGGGACATACACACAGGGGACGCACACACAGGGGACGCACACACAGGGGACGCACACACACAGGACGCACACACACAGGACGCACACACACAGGACGCACACACACAGGACGCACACACACAGGACGCACACACGGAGGATGGACACATAGAGGATGCGCACACAGGGGACGCACACACAGGGGACGGACACATAGAGGACGGACACACAGGGGACATACACACAGGGGACGCACACACAGGGGACGCACACACAGGGGACGCACACACAGGGGACGCACACACAGGGGACGCACACACAGAGGACGCACACACAGAGGACGCACACACAGAGGACGCACACACCGAGGACGCACACACCGAGGACGCACACACCGAGGACGCACACACAGAGGAAGCACACACAGGGGACGGCTACATAGAGGACGGACACACAGAGGACGAACACACAGAGGACGAACACACAGAGGACGAACACACAGAGGACGAACACACAGAGGACGCATACACAGAGGACGCACACACAGAGGAACACACACAGGGGACGGCCACATAGAGGACGGACACACAGAGGACGGACACACAGAGGACGAACACACAGAGGACGAACACACAGAGGACGAACACACAGAGGACGAACACACAGAGGACGCACACACAGAGGACGCACACACAGAGGAACACACACAGGGGACGGCCACATAGAGGACGCACACACAGGACATACACACAGAGGATGTACAGACAGGACACTGACACACAGACGGGGGCGACACAGGGACCATCGGGCCAAGGGTTGACGCAGGAGACCCCGGACTTTGCCTCCGATGAATACACGTACTTTTCCTCACTGCTGTCTTCCACACCCTCCACCATCGCAGAGACTCTCTCCTGGGTTGGGCAATTTAGCGATGAGGCTTCTGGGACACTCACTGGTGCGCACCACACAGCCGTACCGGTACAGCAGGTGGAGGTAGGAGAAGCCGAGGGATCGGACGGTCGGAATGCAGACTGCCCCAGCAAACAGCTGCCGCCCAGATGGGTCCCGGGTTCCTGGACTTACCAGACCCACCCTGAGACCCGATGCAGTCAGACACCCAGGTACTAGACTACGGGATTACGGCCGGCTTCCAGCAGCTGCAGACACAGGTGGAGAAGTCCATCCGCGTCCAGGAGCAGGGAGTGGTGTCAGTCATGGCTGCCACACAGGCTGACAACCCACGGGTGGCGTCCGCGGTGGAGGCAATGAGGGCACCGGTGTCGGACATGGGTCAGGTTATGCAAGGCATGGGGCCTCATGTGCAGGGGCATCCGTGTCCCAGGACAGGGCTGCCCTCTCACAGGCAGCCATGTGCCAGAGCCGGCTGGAGATTGCAGCGGTGCTCCACAGTGTGTTCGAGTCTCAGCAGGCCATCGGTGAGAGCATTGGCGGCATTGCCCAGGTGCTGGATGACGTTGCACAGGCCCAGAGGGAGGTGGCGCAGTCCCAGACAGGGATGGCCCACTCCCTGAGCTCCATCGCTGCTAACGTTTAGAGCCTGGTCGATACCACAGCGGGTCTCCAGGACTGGCAGCGCCAGGTGTCGGTGGTGCCTCGGGGCTTGTCTCCGCTCGCACCCCCGTCCCACGGAGAGGCCCGGGGGCCACTGGGCACCCTGAGGGAGGAGCAGGTGCTGGGGCCTGTGCCGGTGACTCCTGCAGGAGAGGTCCCGGAACATCACAGCACTTCGGACTCCCCCTGTTCCGTCCCTGGTGCATCTGCTCAGCAGCGGGCAGAACAGGATGGCACCACGCCATCCAGGATGCCCGAGGAGCAGCCTGGCCCATCTAGGCCGGGCCACCCCAGGAAACGAGCTTCAACGGGGACCCAGGTCGCAGGGTAGGAGTCTCAGCAGTCCACCTCCACTGCTGCTGTACCATCTGGGGAACCACAAAGATGTAGTGGTAAGGCCAGGAAGTTAAACATCTAGTAAGTTGGCACGGGTGCAGGGCACAGCTTAGTTATAGGGGCTAGGGCACGTGTATGTAACCTTTCTAATTAAACTCACTGTTACACCAATGCAAGCTGCTTCTGTGCTATGTCCGATGCTTGCGGGGTCGGGTAGGGGACTGAGTGCCACTGTGGTCGAGGTGTGGAAGACGCAGCAGACCACAACGATGGGGCCGACCCTCTCAGACGGGTACTGGAGGGCACCTGAAGCGCATCTTCGCCAGCCCGAAGCACCTCTCGACCACATCCCTGGTCGCACAATGGGCCTCATTGTAGCGGGTCTCCGCGTCGATCTGTGGTCTCTGTATAGGCGCCATCAGCCACGACCGCAACGGGTAACCCCTGTCGCCCAGCAACCAGCCCCTCAGCTGTGGGGGTGGGGGGGGGGTCCCTCGAACATGCCGGGCATGAACGATTGCGCCAGGATAAACGAGTCATGCACATTGCCCGGGTAACGGGCGCAGACGTGCAGGATCTTCATCTGGTGGTCACAGACCACTTGCACACTCATGGAGTAGGACCCCATCCTGTTCATGAACACGTCCCTGTTATCCGCTGGTGGCCGCATGGCGATGTGCGCCCCATCATTCACCCCCTGTACTATGGGTATCCTGGTGGGTGTGGTCCACAGGGAGCTGAATGTAGCGCTTTGCGAGTCATACAGGGCGTCCGTCATTGCATGGATGCACCGGTGCACCGATGCCTGGGAGATGCCGGACAGCTTCCCACTCGGCAACTGGAACGACCCCGTTGCATAGAGGTTCAGGGCCACCGTCACCTGGACGGCCACCGGGAGAGGGTGTCCATCTCCAGTACCACGCGGTGCCAGGTGTGCCATCAGGTGGCAGATATGGGCAACTATTTCCCGGCTCATCCGGAATCTCCTCCTGCATGCCCTGTCCGGGAGGTCATCGAATGTCATGCGGCGCCGATAAACACGGGGCCTCATCGGGCGCCTCCATTGCCGTGGCATCACCTCCTCCTCCCCCCTCTCCCCCTCATACTCATCGGTATCCTCATCCTGTGTCTCGCCCTAGTTGTGGTCCTCCTCCTCCTCCTGCGCCTGTCGGGCGGGTGGCCCTCCAGCCTGAGCGGCTGCCACATGCTCCTCTGCAGCCCGGTCCTGTGCTGCAGCCATCGCCACCTCTCTGAGCCGTCTGCGCTGACGCTGCCAGAGGGCTGCATACAGGGCAGTTGTCCTCGCCACAGCGGCCAACATCGCTGGCTGGTGCCCAAACATTATGATCTGCAGGGGGTGGGGGGGTCGACAACAAGTTTGAGCATGGTGCATGACCCCGCTCCACAGCCAGGTGCCATGGGCTACATGGCCGCCCAGGTTGGCAGCTTGCGCTCCAGCCTCGCATGCCCCCCCCCCCCGCCTGCCCCCTCGGTGCTCCGACTCCTGTTGCCCGTCCCTCCTGCTAGCGCCACCATTGAATGGCACTGCCCTCACCGGGGGCTGCCGTGGGTGTGGCCCAGGACCTACACAAGGGTGGGTGCCACCGGCTAGGATAGCCGCCCCCTGGGGGGGTCAAGCACCCATCCATTTGCGTTCAGCCAGCACCCGGGGTTGGTGCCCATCAGATTGGCCGCTGTAATGGCGTCCGTGGCTTTGCCACCGCCCTGCCATGGCGGGCCGTTCCCGACCGGCGGGGCTGTCCTCCCCACACCCCCACCTGAACCTGGAGGGCCTCCCCACCCTGTTCCCACCCTGTTCCCACCCCGCCCCCCCAGCCCCTCCCCCGTGCCATCCCCCCGCCCCACCCCCCTGCCTCCCCTCCATCCCCGCTCCCCCCACCCTGCCTCCCCCGCCTCCGCCTCCCCCGCCTCCACCTCCCCCTTCCCGCGTTCTCTCCCACCTCCCCCTCCCTCGCCCCCACCTCCCCCTCCCTCGCCCCCACCTCCCCCTCCCTCGCCCCCACCTCCCCTCCCTCGCCCCCACCTCCCCCTCCTTCCCCCCACCTCACCCCTCCCCCCACCACCCCCCTCCCTCACCTCCCCTCACCACCCCCCTCCCTCACCTCCCCTCTCCTGACCCTCTCCCCCCTCTTCCCCTACCCCATCCTCCCCTCCCCCCCCACCTCACCCCTCCACCCACCACCCCCCTCCCTCCCCTCCCCTTTCCCCCCTCCTCCCCTCCCCTCACCTCTCCCTCCCACCTCTCCCCTCCCCCTCCTGCTCCCCCCCCGCTCCCCCCACACCTCCCCCTCAACTGGCTGACGATTTTTAAAACCACAATAGAACCGCGCCGGCATGACCTCGGGTCACGCCCTCGGGTCTTCGACCCATCCAGGCTGCTGTATCGCCGGGAGCCCGGATAATGGCTCATCGGACCACCTTAGGCAATTCTCCGGGCCACGCAGCGCCTATCACGACCACGCCATTTTCCCTTGTTCGTAGAATAGCGAAACGGCGTCGAACCAGCGTCGTGCGACTCTCCGCCGTGAACGGCGATTCTCCGACCTGGCGTGGGCTTTGAGAATCTCACCCAGTATATATACAGTTCCCGTAGCGGGTTCCTGCTTGGCCGGTGCCTCACTGACCGACCTTGTATGCACCGGATAATTGAGTTAGCTCCTACTCTGCAAGGATAACAGGGAAAACAAGAATTCCCACCCCGTGGATCCCATGCGGGATATTACACCACCCACCGACCCTTGCAACTCTCATGGGTTTAACTCTCAGTAGTTGCAGAAACCCTGGCGGTCGAGGCTTTCAGAATCAACAGCGAATTTGTTGCCCTGGCCAGGTGACACATGCACCCAAGCCAGGGCTTTGCACATTGTAAATTCTATGATTCCTCTGGTGTGGCAATGCAGAAGGAGGCCATTTGGCCCATCGAGTCTACAACGGCCCTTACAAAGAGCACCCCGCTGAAGCCCAAGTATCTACCTTATCCTCGTAACCCAGTAACATACACTTCACATTTTTTGGACACTAAGGGTAATCTAGCGTGGCCAATCCACCTAACCCGCACAACTTTGGACTGTGGGAGGAAACTGGAGCACCCGGAGGAAACCCACGCAGACACGGGGAGAACGTGCAGGCTCTGCACAGACAGTGACCCAGCCGGGAACCTGGGACCCTGGAGCTGTGAAGCAACTGTGCTAACCACTATGCTACCGTGCTGCCCCAGGTGCTCCAAGAAGAAGACCTAATGCAGTTAAATCGCGGCCCCCAAAGTAGCCCCAATTAAAATAAAGTTTCAAGTCAATGGTCACCCCTTGGACATGGAAATTGACACGGGGGCTGCTGTCTCTATTGTTGGACAACAAGCATTCCGAAGGCTCCTGCACCAGGACTTGAGGGATACCAAGACCCGGCTGGCAAACATACACCGGGGAACCATTGACCATCATCAGTACCACAGTGACCTCAATTACCCACGGACAACAGTTAGGCTACCACTGGTAGTGGTACAAGGACTCGGGCCCAGCCTCCTAAGCCGTGATTGGTTACAGAGACTCCGCCTGGACTGGTAACAGACCTTCCGGATGGGTATTGGTGGTGTGTACAAAGTCCCCAAAGGTATCCACAAGTTTTCCACCAGCACCTAGCAAATATAAAGGCGTCCAACGCAAAAATGAATATTGACCCGGAAACCCAGCCCAAATATGTCACCATCAGCACCCACAGAGGGTTGTACGAGTATACCCGGCTTCCATTCGGGTGTCATCAGTATTTGCGATTTTCCAGCAAGTGATGGAAAATGTCCTCCAAGAGATTCCCAAGGTGGCTGTCAACCTGGACAATGAGCTTATTACACCAAGGAGGAACACCTGGGTGACCTGGAAGAGGTCCTCCGACAGTTCTCCAAAGCGGGTGCCTGTGTTGAAGAGGAGCAAGTGTATCTTCCAGGTGAAAGAGGTCATGTATCTTGGATACCGTGTCACTAAAGACTGGTTGCACCTGGTAGAGGATAAAGTCTGGGCCATCTAGGGAGTCCTGACACCTGAGAATGCGACAGAGCTGAGGTTGTTTTGAGGGCTCATCAATTATAGGGTACCATCAATTATTATGGTACGTTCATCCTGAACCTGGCTTCCTTTGTTGGCACCTCTGCATGTACTATTAAAGAAGAACCATGGCACGGAAAGCTTTACAGGTACAAACGACCCTGCTCAGAGTGAGGTCGCAGATGTTATCATCCAAACTGTACTCTGATCCATCGAAGACACTCATCTCCCTATTTCCCCTCAGCTGACTCCCACTGCCTGTCCCTGCCATCAGGGGCCAAAATCGTATTGAGACTGAACTTTATGGACACCCTACCTAAGATGGCCGTACAAATCCGCACGTGGACCCAAAGGAACCCCATGTTGGTGAAATTGTGCCACATCGTGCTACGTGGTGGGCTACAAAGAAAATCCTCAGAGGATCTGTGGGCCTATCTTGTAAAACAGCAGGAGCTCAGTGTGAGAGAGGGCATTGTCATAATATGCACCCGTGCACATCATGAGGTAAAAGCAGGCAGTGACAGACATCCAGGTGAGCCAATCAACATACAGAACAGAACATGACCAATCACCAAACAGAACACCAGAGGGGGGCTTCCAACTATAAAACACACGAGGCATCAGCACTCTGCCTCTTTCCACTGGTGACAACTGTAGTGACAGTCAGGGTGTACAAATCATTCAACATCTTCTACACGTGGATCAGAGCTAGCCTGGTCTAAATAGTTAATGTTAGTTTACTTAGAGTAGTAGAGAGTCAACCCACAGGCAGCTATGTGCTTCATTTCTGAAGTTCAATAAATCTTATTGAACCAACGCTTATGTTTGGTGTATGCTTGATCATTTAACTGCATCGTGTTGCAGTCCGTGTTACCCCAGGGAGAATAACACGACAGGCAGCTTCCTGTGGGGAGCCTGCATGGACATACCCAGCCAGGCGAGCACATAATCTTGCAAGATTTGATTAGCGACATTCGGGTCTTTCCAAGATGAAGAGGAAGGGGAAGCATGTGTGGTGGCCAGGGCTCGACAGCGACATTGAGCGATTGGTGCAACAGTGTGTGGCTTGCCAGGAACATCTTTCGGAGAGGCCAGGATGCTTGCATGCCAACTTCGTTGGGACCTTGAGACAATCGTTCAGCATCTAGGGAATTCGAGAGGTACTTGTCGTGGACAATGGTATCCCTTTAACAGCGAGGGATTCCCGGCGTTTATATATGTGCCAATGGGCTGAAATACTGCCCCAAACCATCCATCCTCAAATGGTCTGGCTGAGCAGGCAGTCCAGATGTTTAAACAGGGCATGAAGAAACAGACTGCAGGTTCCATTGAAACAAAGCTGGCAGAAAGCCGGTTTTTATTCATTTACCAAATTACTCTGCTCATCACTGGGGTAGCGCCAGCAGAATTACTGATGGGCCGACGCTTCTGGACCTGCCTGAGTTTAACGTTCCTGAGTCTTGGCGGGAAGGTGGAACGAAAGCAGGACGTCCAGAAGAGGTATCATGATCACCGAATGTGCGGCAAAGATTTTAAACAAGGGGAGGCTGTTCTTGTTTGAAATTTCGGGGACAGCAGCCAGTGGGTCCCAGGAACTATAGTGAGAGAATGGGGCCAGTTTCTTACATGGTTTGGACTGGAGAGTAGACTGCAAAAACCTGCGGACCACCTCAATGGCAGGGAGCCCACCCCAGAGGAAGCCATGGTGAATAAATCTGTACCTTGACCACCCTATCTGCTGTCCTTTAGCCAGGAGGCACTTCCTATCAGGGATCTATGCCCGGGTCAGCAGGACGCGGATTGGAAATCAGCATTGGATTTGGACGCAGAATCCTCAGTGCTTTGGAGGACATTAGAACATAGAAAATACAGCACAGAACAGGCCCTTCGGCCCACGATGTTGTGCCGAACCTTTGTCCTAGATTAATCATAGATTATCATTGAATTTACAGTGCAGAAGGAGGCCATTCGGCCCCCTGAGTCTGCACCGGTTCTTGGAAAGAGCACCCCACCCAAACTCAACACCTCCACCCAACACCAAGGGCAATTTTGGACACTAAGGGCAATTTATCATGGCCAATCCACCTACCCTGCACATCTTTGGACTGTGGGAGGAAACCGGAGCACCCGGAGGAAACCCACGCAGACACGGGGAGGACGTGCAGACTCCGCACAGACAGTGACCCAAGCCGGAATTGAACCTGGGACCCTGGAGCTGTGAAGCAATTGTGCTATCCACAATGCTACCGTGCTGCCCTTAAGAACAAATAAATCTACACTATATAATTTTACTGTAATCCATGTACCTACCCAATAGCTGCTTGAAGGTCCCTAATGTTTCCGACTCAACTACTTCCACAGGCAGTGCATTCCATGCCCCCACTACTCTCTGGGTAAAGAACCTTCCTCTGATATCCCTCCTATATCTTCCACCTTTCACCTTAAATTTATGTCCCCTTGTAATGGTTTGTTCCACCCGGGGAAAAAGTCTCTGACTGTCTACTCTATCTATTCCCCTGATCATCTTATAAACCTCTATCAAGTCGCCCCTCATCTTTCTCCATTCTAATGAGAAAAGGCCTAGCACCCTCAACCTTTCCTCGTAAGACCTACTCTCCATTCCAGGTAACATCCTGGTAAATCTTCTTTGCACCTTTTCCAAAGCTTCCACATCCTTCCTAAAATGAGGTGACCAGAAATGTACACAGTACTCCAAATGTGGCCTTACCAAAGTTTTGTACAGCTGCATCATCACCTCACGGCTCTTAAATTCAATCCCTCTGTTAATGAACGTGAGCACACCATAGGCCTTCTTCACAGCTCTATCCACTTGAGTGGCAACTTTCAAAGATGTATGAACGTAGACCCCAAGATCTCTCTGCTCCTCCACATTGCCAAGAACTCTACCGTTAACCCTGTATTCCGCATTCATATTTGTCCTTCCAAAATGGACAACCTCACACTTTTCAGGGTTAAACTCCATCTGCCACTTCTCAGCCCAGCTCTGCATCCTATCTATGTCTCTTTGCAGCCGACAACAGCCCTCCTTACTATCCACAACTCCACCAATCTTCGTATCGTCTGCAAATTTACTGACCCACCCTTCAACTCCCTCATCCAAGTCATTAATGAAAATCACAAACAGCAGAGGACCCAGAACTGATCCCTGCGGTACGCCACTGGTAACTGGGATCCAGGCTGAATATTTGCCATCCACCACCACTCTCTGACTTCTATCGGTTAGCCAGTTTGTTATCCAACTGGCTAAATTTCCCACTATCCCATGCCTCCTTACTTTCTGCAGAAGCCTACCATGGGGAACCTTATCAAATGCCTTACTAAAATCCATGTACACTACATCCACTGCTTTACCTTCATCCACATGCTTGGTCACCTCCTCAAAGAATTCAATAAGATTTGTAAGGCAAGACCTACCCCTCACAAATCCGTGCTGACTATCCCTAATCAAGCAGTGTCTTTCCAGATGCTCAGAAATCCTATCCTTCAGTACCCTTTCCATTACTTTGCATACCACCGAAGTAAGACTAACTGGCCTGTAATTCCCAGGGTTATCCCTAGTCCCTTTTTTGAACAGGGGCACGACATTCGCCACTCTCCAATCCCCTGGTACCACCCCTGTTGACAGTGAGGACGAAAAGATCATTGCCAACGGCTCTGCAATTTCATCTCTTGCTTCCCATAGAATACATGCAATTGCAATACGGGCTCCTGACATGGTCTCTTCGGCGTTCTCCGCAAAAAAGGCACACACCTGGCCCCACAGCTGCTAGATGCACAGCCATGGTGAAACAGTGAACTGGACCCCTTCACAATCTGTTTCAGGAGAACCCACAGACTTGCAGGGGGGTGGGGGTGGCAGCGGTGGAGGTGGAGGGGTGGAATGTAATAACCCTCATGAAACCCACAGGGGCACCTCAATTCATCTTCCCGTGGGACACGTGGAATACGAGCTCCCTCGCGAGGGGATGGAGGCCCGTCCATCTGGGGCTCATAAATTTGCCTCATAGAAACCAGGCAGGACTGAGACTGGTATGGTCAGCAGTCCCGGTTGGGACCGTTGAGATGTAAGCCATGTTGCGGCCTTTACTTCATGTTGGCTTATTAAATGTTTTTAATTTACCTTCTTGGGGCTCCTGCATTTTAGTGCTCTTCCCTATTCTCTCTCTCCAGTTTCCAAATTCTAGAAGGGGAGGGTGATGGGAGATAGAGAGGGTGAGAGGAGTTAGGGGGAAAAGGGATGCAGGAGAGGGGAGGCAAGATAGGGGAAAAGGATGGCGGAAGAGGGAAGGTGTGCGATGGAAGGGAGAGTGTTGCTAACTTTTGGTTGGTTCAATTGGCTCTGTTTTATAACCTTTGCTCTAGAGTCGCCAGGTATCTTTATGATACCGCCACGAGGTTCAAGTTCAATTAATGATCAATAACTCAATACACTAATTAGTAAGATTCAAATCAAAGCACATTTATTATACACAGTAAATCGCTATTCATGCATAAACTCTACTTTCTAAGCTATTTCTATCACTAACAGGCCTATACTTAGCTTCGGACTGGCCCACCAGGTCAGGGGAATAAATGGCCTTTTGTTCAGGTTCTGAGTCTGCGGGATTCAAAAGCTGGTATGGACTGGTAGCTAGGAGCGCCTATCTCGTAGCGAGCGTTGACTTGAGACTTACGTTCTTTGGAGGCAGCTGGACAGGTCACTGTCAAGGGTTGGTTTGCGTTGCTGAGTGACCCTGTCAAGTAGGACAATTTGAACTTGGGGGCTTTACTTTATAGTCCCCACGGGCTTCCTGCCTTTTGGGGCGAACCCCGTACCTGGTTTCAAGTGATTGGACTGCTGGTATCAATGCTGTCTGGGCTTTTGCAGAGTCTAATACACAGTAAACTTGCACCTGCTAGTTTCTGCCTGTGTTGGCTGAATTTCCCTTCAGCCTTTGCTGTTCTCCATTTTACGTCGGGAATTGGCCAACCCAGGTGGCTACAGAGGAGGGAGAGGGGGTGAGAGAGGGCATGGGAGGAGAGGGAGAGAAAGGTTGGGCGAGAGTGGGCTGGAGAGGGGCGAGGATGGGGAGATGTGAACGGGGAGTGGGGATGGGGTGGAGGAACAGGGAGGGGCGACGAGGGTTGGAGGGAGGGGTGGGTAGTAGAGCGAAAAGTGAGGAGAAGGATGGGGAGAGGAGGGAGGGGGCAAGGAGAGGGATGGTGATGGGAGGGGTAGGAGGGAGGGAGGTCAGTCTATGCTGGTAGGAGAGGCAGAGTTGGGGCAAATGAGGTATAAGGATAGGATGGGGTGAGAGAGAAGGATGGAGGGAGGTGGGCGTTGGGGTGACAGAGTGGGAAGAGGGCGGGAGGGAGGGCGAGGCAGAGGGGGAGAGAGGGGGAGGGGGATAGAGAGAGAGGAAGGGGTAGAAAGAAGGAAGGAAGAGGGGATGGAGAGGGGGGAGGGAATGGAGGGAGGCAGGAGGGGATGGGAGGATGGAGAGAGGGAAGAGGCGGTGATGGAGAGGAAAGAAGGGTGCAGGAGAAGGGGGATTGGATCCAAAGAAAGGGGGGACCAGTTGAGGGAGGAGAGAGGAGGAAGGGAGAGGGCAGAGATAAGGAAGGGGAGAAGGAAGAGAGGGATGAAGGGCGAGATGGATGAGGAGGTGTAGGGAGAGACGGGAGAGGTCGGGCTAAGCTGGTGGGGAGGGTTGGGCGGACTGAGTGAGTGTGGGATGGGAAGGATGGGAATAGAGGGGGTGGTGAAGTTAGTGAATTAAGAAGCAGGGAGCGGGAGGTAGAGGGAAGGGGTAGAGGGAGGAAGAGGTATAAGGAGGAAGGGATGGAGTGGGTGAAAGGGTGAGGGAGTGAGGAAATGACAGTGAGGGTGTGTGTGGAGAGAGCAAGGGGTGGAGTAGGGCAAGTGGCAGAAAGGAGGTGCAGCTGAGCGGGTGGAGGATGCAAGGGTTTGGAGGGAGGGGGAGCAAGTGAGTGGCTGGAGGGGGAGAAATGAGAGTGGGTGAGGTGGGGTGGAGAGGAGTCTGCGGGAAGAAGGTGAGGCTTTGGGGTGATGGCAGGGAAGGGATGGGGGGAGAGTGAGGGGAAGGAGAGAGGTATGGATACTGGGGAGAAGGATAGGGAGAGAGAGAGAGCAGGAAGTGAGGTAGGGGATGTGGAATGGAAGCAATGGAGGGGTGGGTTAGAGAGAGCGAAGGGGAGGAAGCGAATGAGGGGGTGGAGGGGGAAGAGACTAGTGGGGTAAATGGGGAGGAAGAGAGGGAGTAAGTGGAAAGGAGAGAGGGAAAGGGAGATGGAGGAAGAGAGTATAGGGGAGGGAGGGGAAGTGGTGGGGAGAGGGGCAGAGAGTGATGGGGAGAGAGGAAGGGGATTGAAGGAGAGGGAGAGAAGGAGGCTGAGGTGGGAGAGGGTGGATGAGGGGATGAGAGACGTGGTGAGGTCGATGTAGATGGGGACAGTGATGAAGAGAAGGACACGGAAAAGTGTGAGGTAATGTACTTTGGAAGGAGGAATGGAGGCATAGACTATTTTCCAAATGGGGAAATGCTTAGGAAATCAGATGTACAAAGGGACTTGGGAGACCTTGTTTACGATTCTCTTAAGGGTAACGTGCAGGTTCAGTCTGCAGTTAGGAAGGCAAATGCAATGTTAGCGTTCATGTCAAGACCGGGGATGTACTTCTGAGGCTGTCTTAGGCTCTGGTCAGACCCCATTTGGGGTATTGTGAGCAGTTTTGGTCCCCGTAAATAAGGAAGGATGTGCTGGCCTTGGAAAGGGTCCAGAGGAGGTTCACAAGAATGATCCCTGGAATGAAGACCTTGTCGTATGAGGAGCTGTTGAGGATTCTGGGTCTGTACCCGTTGGAGTGAGAAGGATGAGGGGGTTTCTTATTGAAACTTACAGAATACTACGAGGCCTGGATCGAGTGGATGTGGAGAGGATGTTTCCACTTGTAGGAAAAACTAGAGGCAGAGGACTCAATCTCAGACCAAAGGGACGATCCTTTAAAACTGAGATCAGGAGGTATTTCTTCAGCCAGAGGGCGGTGAATCTTGGAAGTCATTGCCGCAGAAGGCTGTGGAGGCCAAATCACGGAGTGTCTTTAAGACAGAGATAGATAGGTTCTTGATTAATAAGGGGATCAGGAGTTTTGGAGAGAAGACAGGAGAATGGGAATGAGAAACCTATCAGCCATGATTGAATGGCGGAGCAGGCCCGATGTGCCGAGTGGCCGAATTCTGCTCCTATGTCTCATGGTCTTATGATAGAGATAGGAGGATGGAGGGAAGGTGAGAGGAGTAGAGGAGAGAGAGGCAGAGACGGAGAAAAGGAGAGGTGAGAGATTTAGATGAAGTGGGGGGGGGGAAGAGGGTGGGTAGAGAACAGGTGGGGAGAAAGGGGCATACAAGGAGATAGCGAAGAGGAAAGGATAGGGAGAGAGGAGTAAGGGAGAGGGAGAAGGGGAGACTGAGTGGTGGCAAAGGTGTGGGAAGAGGGGGCAGTGGAAGAGAGAGGGGCTGGGGACAGAGAGGGTGGGGGGATGAGATGGCAAAATAGGGGGTGGGGGAGTGGGGAGAGAGGGTGCGTGTGGGGGAGGGGGAGGGAGCAGGAGGGGCTGGAAGGTGAGGAAGAGAGCATGAGAGGGAAGAGAGAGATAAGGGGAGGGGAGGGAGAATGGGAGGGGCAGAAGGCTGTGAGGAGAGAGAAGGGGGAGCGAGAGGGAGAGGAGTAGGGAGCGAGTATGAGGGCGAGGGGTGTAATGGATATACAGAAGGGCAGATGGGGTGGTGGAGGGGGAGGTGGGGAGAGAGGGAGGGAAAGAGAAAGTAAGAATCCAGGAGTAGGAGGTAGGGAACAAGAAAGAATTGGAGGCAGATAAAGGGAGTGGGGGAGGTTGGGAGAGGGGTTGCTTGGGTCGAAAACATCTGTGGTGTCTCGGTATCGGACAGGTTTGCTTTGAATGTATTGTAGGTTGTGAAGAGAAACATAAAACGAACTTATTAAAACACAGTCTGCTTTCTCTAAAGTTAACCCAGTTTTAGGATTTTTGAAGCTATTGAAATTCAAAATATTTAATGAACTTGATGTCCGAATGGTTATGTGACATTGCTAATACTAAATGTTTGAGTGCTGTGGTTTGGGAAATTTTATTTATTTATTTATTGATGACTAGGCCAACATTTATTGCCCATTCCTCTCCTTTTTTTGAGAAACACACAATAATATATATATAAACAATTGCAAAAAATCCTGAGAGTGAAGTTTCAAGTGTTCGGCTAAAGAAAAACTATCCTGAAATCTACAGACCAATCCCCTCCCCACTCCAAGAAAATGTTTCCAATAATACAAACAAAACAACAAACAAAACAAAGAAAAAGCAATAACTTAAACTCTATCCTCAAATAACTTAAAACCCTATATCCAAATAACTTAAACTCTATACCCAAAATCTCTAAAAGTTGACTGTCTAGATCTTTGAAAAAGGAGATAAACGGTTACCATCTCAGGTAGAGCCTCTCAACAGAACACCTGATGATAAATGTAACTTTCTCCACATGCAAAAAGGACATTAAGTGCCCTAACCAGTCAGGGACAATAGGCAGAGCAGAAGACCTCTTACCAAGCAGTATCCACTTCCGGGCTATCAATGAGGCAAAGACGATAACGTCCGCCTCTACCGCAGAGTGAACTGCCAAAGAGTCTTAAACCCCAAATATGGCCACCAGCAGGCATGGCTGTAATTCCAATCGGAGAATATTAGACATTGTGTTAAAAAAGGAAGCCCAGAAGCTGGCGAGTCGGAGGCAGGACCAAAACATATGTGTGTGATCTGCGGGGTCAAGAGAATGGTGGTCACATAGAATCCTAGAAAAGTTACAGCACAGAAGGAGGCCATTTAGCTCATCTTGTCTGTGCCAGCCAGAGGACACTCAGGTGCCCTTTCTAATCCCATCTTCCTGCACCCGATCCATAACCATGTAGCTTAGAGCACTTACGATGCAGATCCAGGTCCTTTTTAAAATAGTTTAGGGTGTCTGCCTCCATCACCAACTTGGGCAGCAAATTACAGACTTCCACTACCCTCTGCGTAAAAAAAGTTCGTTCTCATGTCCGCTCTGCACCTTCTGCCACTTATCTTGAATCTATGTCTGCTGGTTTTCTAATTCTCCATCAGAGGAAACAATTCTATCCTGTCCACCCTACCTCTTCCCCTCATAATTTTGTACACCTCAATTAAGTCACCCCCCCCAGCCTTCTTTGTTCCAAGGTAAATAATCCCAATTTATCTAATCTCTCCTCATAGCTACACTTTTCTAGCCCTGGCAACATTCTTGTAAACCTCCTCTGCACTCTCTCCAGAGCAATAATGTGGTGACCTGAACTGCACACAATATTCCAGTTGTGGCCTCACCAGTGTTTTATACAATTCCAACATTATATCCTTACTTCTACATTCTTTACCTCTGTCAATGAAGGAGAGCATTCCATATACTTTCTTAACAATCTTGTCTGCCTGAACTGCTGTCTTCAGGGACCTGGTGCACTTGTACACCAAGATCTCTCATTTAATCCTCCCCTCTTAGTATATTCCCATTTATTGTGTACTCCCAAGCTGTTTGACCTCCCTAAATGCATGACCTCACACTTCTCTGTGTTAAATTGCATCTGCCACTGAATTGCCCACTCCACCAATCCATTTATATCATTTTGGAGATCATAACTACCCTCTACACAATTCACCACTCAGCCAATATTTCTGTCATCTGCAAATTTCCCAATCGTTCCCAAATGTTCACGTCCAAATCGTTAATATATAACACAAACAGTAAGGGCGCAACATAGAGCTCTGTGGAGCACCACTTGAAACAACTTTCCAAATGTAAGGGCAGCCATCGACCATTACCTTTGTTTCCTGTTACTAAGCCAAATTTTCATCCACATTGCCCTGTATCCCATGGGCTTTCAATTTCTTGACCAATCTGCGATGTGGGACTTTGTCAAACACCTTGCTAAAATGCATGTACACCACTGCACTACCTTCATCAGCCTCTCTTGCCACTTCCTCAAAGAATTAAATAAAATTTGTGAGGCAAGACCGTCTTTTGACAAAGCCATTCTGATTATCCGTGACTGTCCATGCCTTTCTATGTGACAGTTAATTCCATCTCACAGGATGGATTCTACTAATTTGCCCATCACTGACATAAGACTAACTGGCCTATAATTGTTCTGAATTTCCTTTGATCCCTTTTTAAACAATGGTACCATGTTTGTATTTCTCCAGTCCTCTGGTACCTCCCCTGTGAGAAGTGAGGGTTGAAACATCATCCTCAGAGCATCTGCGATCTCCTCCCTGACCTCAGATGGAAACAATCCATCTGGCCCTGCCGACTTAGCAAATTAAGGATTTCAATGCTTCGAATATTTCCTCTCTCTTTATGATTATCCCATCCAGTATCACAGTGTTCCTCCTGGACAACTATATCTGCATCACTATATAATTGCATCACTATATCTCCATGTTCGGGAAAAGCCCACTCATCCTTGCCTTGGTCAAGTGTATCCCATGTAGCATTTTGAACTGAATTAGGCTGAACCGTGCACATGAGAGCGTGAGTTGACCCTGTAAAGGGCCTCTTTCCAAACCTCCGTGAGTTTGGGGCCCAGTGAACTCTCCCATTTTGCCCTCACCCCATTCAGTGGGAGGGATCAGACTAGAGAATGTGGCTGAATAAGTCTGAGATAGACCCCCTATCCAGCTGAACTGAGGATGGAATCTCCAGTAAGGTGGAAGGTGGAGCTGGAGGAAAGAAAGTGAAGGTGGCCAGCTCTATTTATGCAGGGAATCTGCTAATGATTTCACTGCCCCGCTCATTGGGGAAGCTCATACTCCCTAAGGATTGTGGGATTGCCATTATCCCCAGCCCGTGGTAAGCAGGCAGATTATAACATTTCTCCCCCCCCCAACCAAAGTCCAAGGAATCCACCGAAGACCCTGGCGAAGGAGGGCGTCGGACTCGTTTTGCTGCAGGCCGGACACCATTTGCATGAGGCACTGGATTGGGCGGCGTGTAATGATACGGAGAACGACGCTTCCGTGATGAACGGCGTAACGGTTGTACATCCACGGCCCATGGGACCGAGGACTCTCCCTTTGAGGCGTCCTGTGTCTCCATCTCGGAGTCAGAGTCTGCTGCCTCTGTCATCTCGGTGTCCCTGTCTCCATGCGGTTCTGCAACTACCTGCGCAGGCAACTCGCAACTCGCCTGGGAGCTGTCTATGTTGCCCACCATACAGGACTGTGTACCGAACCTTTGACAGGACTGGCTCCATCTGGGTCCACTCACGGATCTGTGATGCCGTGACAAGCAAGGAGTCCATAAAATTTAGGGTTGCAACCACCTCACCGGTCGTGGAGGTCGCTATGGGGCCAGTCGACAAAAGCAGTCGGCTCAGTGCATCGGCATTCGCTATCTGAGTCCCTGGTTTATGCTCCAAAGAATACTCGCAGGCAGCGAGCAACAAAGCCCAGCACTGGATCCGTGCAGAAGCAATGGGCGGTATTGGCTTATCCTCTCGGAAAAGTCCCAGCAGAGTGTGATAAAGCCAGGGGAGTCGAACGAGCTTCTTAAAAGTCCTTTATTTCAGCAACAGCATCATACATACACAGGGCCCAGTTCCCTTTCACCGGGTCCTCATTCCTTTTTAGCTGGCTCTACAGCTGCCTGCTTTTTATGCTAGTGCTAGGTTAACTCAGTCCAATTGAACACAGGGAACAATCATCCCCAGGTGGATGAGTTCTGTGCAGGTTATTACACCCCTCCCCCCACAAAGCCCAAAACCCCTCAAAAGGACGGCCATTTAGGAGGAGTGGATAGGAGAGGACCAAACGGGTGCAAACCCCACAGTGATCAGACAACAAACCTAAAAAAAAATTAGTTCGGATAAGGCTCCACCGAACGGGGAAGCAGAACGGGCAGGCGTGTACTCCACCAAGCATTACGTCCGGCCCAACACCCTCACTAGTCACACAGGGGGCAAAGCTGCCAACAGCCGAACCCGGGGATGGCGCGCGCCACAGCATCGGACCATCAACCCAAGACCCAATCGGCGTGGCATGCCTTCCAGCCACAGAGGGAACGGGGGGGGGGGGGGGGGGGGGGGGGGAATCATCAGACAACGTCCCGCAACTCCCAAACTCCCCTTAATTTTTAATATTGGATACTCTCAATTCTACCCAAAAAAATAAAACACCTACCAAAATGTCCATGGAGCTGTCGCCCCGACATTCTTACAGTACACAGGCAAATAAACACACAGCGCAAATTTAAAAAAACAGCAGGGTTCCGTGCAAGCTTCCACAGGACCAGAAGTCACATATGGAATGTCCAGTCAACTCCACACCAGAGTCTCCAGGCACAAAACCTGCAGTCGTACAATAACTGTCAGGTCCCAGGCAAAACATCACTGTTGCAAATCCCACAGTCCAAGCTGCCGCAGAACAGTCTTCCAAACACAACGCTGCACTCATGACCAGAATGACGTTCCAAAACGGTGGCAGCAACTCAAGAACGGACTTCCCGGTGGACCACTCTGCCAGCATCAGGAAACAACAGCAGACAGAGATGGACGAAACGCTACGCGATCCACACCAGAATGATACCGCATCTGGTACTGCCGGACACATCAGACTCCAGATCACTCCCAGCGGACACACTTCACAAGCCGGCAGCAAAAAAAAACTCGACCCGGCTCTCGCCTTCCATAACATTAGAGGCTCTAAAAAAAACCACAGAAACAAACTTGGTACCGTAGTCCACTCTTTTTAAAAAAAAAATTCCCGGGAGGTAGCTCAGCCAAACAAGCAGCACGCCGACAGCTCCAATTCATCATCGTCGCCAATGTTATAAAGCCAGGGGAGTCCAACAAGCTTCTTAAAAGTCCTTTATTTCAGCAACAGCATCATACATACACAGGGCCCGGTTCCCTTTCACCGGGTCCTCATTCCTTTTAAGCTGGCTCTACAGCTGCCTGCCTTTTATGCTAGTGCTGCGTTAACTCAGTCCAATTGAACACAGGGAACAATCATCCCCAGGTGGATGAGTCCTGTGCAGGTTATTACACAGAGGCTTATGATCAGTCACGATAGTGAAGTGGTGGCCATACACATAATGGTGGAAGCTTTTCACCGCAAAGACCATCGCCAGGCCCTCCTTCTCGATCAGCGCGTACTTCTTTTCCGCTGCAGTCAATGTGCGGGAGGTGAAAGCTATTGGCCGCTCAGCCCCAATCTCTATCGTATGGGACAGGACGGCCCTAATACCATACGGGGATGCATCACATGTGACGAGCAAAGACTTTCCAGGATCATAGTGGGTTAGTAACCCAGACGACGACGATTGCTGTTTTACCCACCAGAAAGCAGTTTCTTGTGGCTGACCCCAAACCCAGGTGTGATTCTTCTTTAGCAGAAGGTGCAATGGGGCCAGCGCAGTTGCCAGATTGAGGAGGAACTTCCCGTAAAAGTTTACGAGGCTGAGAAAAGAACAAAGATGCGAAGTGTCTGTCGGGGCGGGGGCCTGTTGAATTGCGTGCGCCTTCTCTGCAACGGGATGCAAACCTTCGCGGTCCACCCAGGTAGACTTTCCTTCACCAGAAAGACGCACTTTGTGCGACGTAAACAGACTCCAGCCTCTGAAAAACATCTAAGGACAACCTCCAAATTTTTCAAACGTTCCTGCTCCAACATCCCTGTAATCAAAACGTCGTCTAAGTAGACAGTGACATGCGGTAAACCTCTCAAGATGCCCTCCATGATGCTTTGAAAGATAGCACAGGCAGAGGATACCCCAAAGGCAACCGTGTATATTCATACAGGCCCGGTGTGTATTAATAGTTACATAGGGCGGGAGGCAGGGTCCAGCTCCAACTGTAGGTAGGCGTGACTCATATCTAATTTTGTGAATGAGAGTCCGCCTGCAAGCTTCGCGTAGAGATCTTCTATGCGGGGAATTGGATATTGGTCGAGCCGGGAAGCCGTATTCATTGTAAGTTTATAGTCGCCGCACAAGCAAACTGTGGCATCTGGCTTCATTACAGGTACGATTGGCGCTGCCCAGTCAGCGAAATGGATGGGCCTGATAATACCCAAGGACTCCAAACGAGTGAGTTCCCCTTCTACCTTCTCGAGCAAGGCGTAAGGCACCGGGCGGGGCGTGGATCCTGGTTCGACTTGGATACGGGCTACGGCTCCTTTTATTTTCCACAAACCGGGCTGGAATACATCTAGGTACCGTCCTAGTACCTCCGTCAACCCTCCAGAACCTGTTTGAAGGATGTGCTGCCACTGTAGCCGCAAACGGCGCAACCAGTCCCAACCCAACAGGCTGGGCCCGTGGCCGCGCACCACGATAAGTGGGAAAATCCCCTCCTGGTGCCCATAAACAACAGGAGTCATCATAATTCCTGCAATGTTCAATGGTTCCCCCGTGTAGGTGGCCAACCTGGCCTGTGTATCGGTTAATGTAAGGGTCTGTAAACCCTGCTTGATGTGGTCGAATGTCCTCTGGGCGATCACGGAGACCGCTGCGCCAGTGTCCAACTACATCTCAAGTGGGTGACCATTGACCTGTACTGTCACCTTAATGGGGGCCACACGGGGAGCTGCCACACAATGCAGCTGCAGGCAGTCATCCTCCGTCTCCACGTCCTCGGGAGTAGTCACCGCAGGTTCATCCAAATGGAAAGGTACGGCCCCTGGGCTGGCCCCAGTTTCTATCGGAACAACGGCGCCTCTGGTGCCCCCAGGACCGGCGTCCACGACGGGGTCGGCGGCCAGACGTCCGACACTAACATGGCTCCTCATCCATCAATTTTGGAGGCTTCCTTCGGGGAGGAATGTCCGGCGGCCACTGGAGTCGATCCGGATGCCGCCCCGCCCAAGGTACTGCAGGGGTGCGGGGAGACGCTTTTGAATGGAAGGGGTTGCGCCCCAAGGCATGCACCTCCATTCCATGTAGCTCCTGCACTCCTCGTTCTGCGCTCTCTTGGGAAAATACTATTTGAATGGCATGTTGAAAAGTCAATGTTGGCTCAGCTAACAAATTTCTTTGGGTGGCCGCGTTGTTAATACCGCAAACTAAACGGTTGCATAACATTTCTGACAAGGTCTCACCATAGTCACAGTACTCTGCAATCCTGCGTAGCCTGGTTAGCAACCCTGCAAGGGATTCTCCTGGGGTCCTCTCTGCGGTATTAAACCGGTAATGCTGGACTATTGTGGACGAGGTTGGGCATCAGCAAAACCATAAAAGAACAATTGTTATGTTTCCAATAAGATTGTGTGATTGTTCTGTGCAGAATATGGCAGAGTATAAGTAAAATTACTTTAAAAAAAAAAAAATTTATTAAAGATTTTCATAAAATATCAATAACAAAATAAAAAAGGAACCCAACAGGGTTAAGTACAAAACACAGTCCAGAAAAACAACCCTCCATATCCCCCTCCCCCCTGTACATAAATAATAAATTAACATTAACACCCCGACTTAATACAACAAGTATATACACCCCCTCAGACCCTCCAGTGTGAATAATAAAAGCAAAAAATAATAAAGTGACCCCCCACCCCCCCACCGAGTTGCTATTGCCATTGACCAATGTCTACCGCTCTGCCAGGAAGTCTAAGAACGGTTGCCACCGCCTAAAGAACCCTTGTACCGACCCTCTCAAGGCGAATTTCCCCCTCTCCAACTTAATAAACCCCGCCATAGCGTTGATCCAGGATTCCACGCTTGGGAGCCTCGCATCCTTCCACTGAAGAAGAATCCTTCGCCGGGCTACCAGGGACGCAAAGGCCAGAATTCCGGCCTCTTTCGTCTCCTGCACTCCCGGCTCCTCTGCCACCCCACATATTGCGAGCCCCCAGCCCGGTTTGACCCTGGATCCTACCACCCTCGCCACCATCCTCGCTACGCCCTTCCAAAATTCCTCCAGCGCTGGGCATGCCCAGAACATATGGGTGTGATTTGCCGGGCTCCCTGAGCACCTAACACACCTGTCCTCACCCCCAAAAAACCGGCTCATCCTTGTCCCGGTCATGTGTGCCCTATGCAGCACCTTAAACTGTATGAGGCTGAGCCTCGCGCACAATGAGGAAGAGTTAACCCTCCCCAGGGCATCTGCCTACGTCGCTTCCACAATTTTCTCTCCCAACTCCTCCTCCCACTTACCTTTTACCTCCACCACCGAGGCCTCCTCCTCCTCCTGCATCACCTGGTAAGTTTCCGAGATCTACCCCACTCCCCACCCACCCTCCCGAGAGCACCCTGTCCTGTACAGTGTGTGGCCATAGCCGCGGGAATTCCGCCACCTGCCGTCTGGCAAACGCCCTTACCTGTAAGTACCTGAAGGTGTTCCCCGGGGGGGGGGAGCCCGTAATTCTCCTCCAGCTCACCCAGGCTCGCGAACTTCCCATCCACAAATGGGTCCCCCAACTTTCGTATCCCTGCCCTGTGCCAACCCGCAAACCCTCCACCTGTTCTTCCTGGGGTGAACCGGTGGTTCCCCCGTAATGGGGTCCCCGCCGAGGCCCCCACTTCCCCCCTGTGCCCACTTCCCCCCTGTGCCGCCTCCACTGCCCCCAAATTTTGAGGGCAGCCACCGCCACCAAGCTCGTGGTATACCTCCTTGGAAGGAGCGGCAGCGGCGCCGTTGCCAGCGCCCCCAGACTCATATCCACACAAGACCGTATCCAGCCTCTTCCATGCAGGCCCCTCCCCCTCCATCACCCACTTGCGCACCATCGTCAAATTGGCGGCCCAGTAGTATCCACAGAGGTCGGGCAGCGCCAGTGCCCTTCTATCTCTACTCCGCTCCAGGAACATCCTTCTCACCCTCGGAGTCCCTCGCGCCCACACAAACCCCATTATACTCCTGTTAACCTGCCTGAAAAAAGCCTTCGGGATAAACACGGGGACGCACTGGAACAGGAACAAAAACCTTGGGAGCACCGTCATTTTGATTGACTGCACCCTACCCGCCAAGGACAGCGGCAACGTGTCCCACCTCTTGAACTCCTCCTCCATTTGCTCCACCAGCCTTGTAAAATTAAGTCTATGCAGGGCCCCCCAGTTCCTGGCCACCTGGACTCCCAGATACCTGAAGCTCCTCTCCGCCTTTTTTAGTGGGAGCTCGCCAATCCCCCTCTCCTGGTCCCCTGGATGAACTACAAACAGCTCGCTCTTCCCCATATTGAGCTTGTACCCGAAAAGTCCCCGAATTCCCTAAGAATACTCATTACCTCCGGCATTCCTCCCGCCGCTCCGCCACATACAGCAGCAGGTTGTCCGCATAAAGTGACACCCTGTGCTCCTCCCCACCACGCACCAACCCCCTCTAGTTCCTTGACTCCCTCAGTGCCTTAGCCAGGGGTTCAATCGCCAGTGCGAAGAGCAGGGGGATACGGGACACCCCTGTCTTGTCCCTCGGTGCAACCAAAAGTACTCGGACCTCCTCCTGTTTATGGCCACACTCGCCATCGGGACCTCATACAACAGCCTAATCCACCTGACAAACCCCTCCCCAAACCCGAACCTCTTCAGCACCTCACACAGGTACCCCCACTCTACCCGATCGAAGGCTTTCTCTAGCGTCCATCGCCACTACTATCTCCGCCTCCCCCTCCCTCGCCGGCATCATGATAACGTTCAAAAGCCTCCGCACATTCGCGTTCAACTGCCTCCCTTTCACAAACCCCATCTGGTCTTCGTGGATGATCTGCGGCACACAATCCTCAATCCTCGTGGCTAAGACCTTCGCCAGCACCTTGGCATCTACGTTTAGCAACAAAATCGGCCTGTAAGACCCACACTACAGGGGATCCTTGTCCCGCTTCAGGATCAAGGAGATCAGTGCCTGGGACATCGTCGGGGGCAATGCCCCCCCCTCCCTTGCCTCATTGAAGGTCCTAACTAACAGCGGGCCCAACAGGTCCATATATTTTTTATAGAATTCGACCGGGAAACCGTCCGGCCCCGGTGCCTTCCCCGCCTGCATGCTTTCTATCCCTTTGATCAGCTCCTCCAGCTGAATCGGGGCCCCCAATCCTGCCACCAGTCCCTCTTCCACCTTTGGAAACCTGAATTGGTCTAGGAAGCGGCCCATCCCTCCCTCCTCCCGTGGGGACTCAGATTGGTACAATTCCTCGTAGAAATCCCTGAAGACCCCATTGATGCCAGCTCCACTCCACACCACATTCCCTCCCCTGTACTTAACTCCCCCGATCTCCCTAGCTGCGTCCCGCTTCCGAAGCTGATGCGCCAGCATCCGGCTTGCCTTTTCCCCATACTCGTAAATCGCCCCCTGGGCCTTCCTCCACTGCCCCTCCGCCTTCCTGGTGGTCACCAGGTCGAATTCGGCCTGGAGGCTACGCCTCTTCCTCAACAATCCTTCCTCGGGCTCCTCCGCATACCTCCTATCTACCCTCACCATCTCCCCCACCAGCCTCTCCCTCCACCCCCGCTCCCTCCGCTCCTTGTGGGCCCTAATGGAGATCAGCTCTCCCCTCACCACCGCCTTCAGTGCCTCCCATACCATCTCCACTCGGACCTCCCCGTTGTCGTTGGTCTCCAGGTACCTCTCTATTCTTCCTCGGACCCGCTCGCTCACCTCCTCGTCCGCCAACAGCCCCACCTCCAAGCTCCACTGAGCGCTGGTCCCTCTGCTCCCCCATCTCCAAGTCCACCCAATGCGGGGCGTGGTTCGAAATGGCTATTGCCGAATACTCAGTATCCTCTACTCTCGCTATCAGCGCCTTACTCAAGATGAAAAAGTCAATTCGGGAATAAGCCTTATGGACATGTGAAAAGAATGAAAATTCTCTAGCCCCCGGCCTTGCAAACCTCCAAGGGTCCACCCCTCCCATCTGGTCCATAAACCCCCTCAGCACTCTAGCCGCCGCCGGATTCCTACCCGTCCTAGACCTGGAGCGATCTAGTGCCGGATCCAGCATCGTGTTAAAGTCTCCCCCCATTATCAGGCCCCCCACTTCCAAGTCTGGATCCGACCCAACATACGCCGCATAAAACCCGCATCGTCCCAGTTCTGGGCATACACATTGACCAGTACCACCCTCTCTCCCTGCAACTTACCACTTACCATTATGTACCTGCTGCCATTATCTGCCACAATGCTCGACGCCTCAAACGACACCTTCTTTCCCACCAAGATCGCCACCCCTCGATTTTTGGCATCCAGCCCCGAGTGAAACACCTAACCTACCCACCCTTCCCTCAATCTTACCTGGTCTGCCACCTTCAGGTGTGTCTCCTGAAGCATAGCCACATCCGCCTTGAGCCCCTTCTGGTGCGCGAGCATGCGGGCCCGCTTAACTGGCCCATTCCGTCCCCTTACATTCCAGGTTATCAGCCGGAACAGGGGGATACCCGCCCCCCCTCCTCCGCCGACTAGCCATGACCCCTCCTCGGACAGCCACGCGCCCGCACCCGGCCCGTTCCCCACAGCGGCATACCCAAGTCTCGACCCCCCCCCCCACTCGCTCTAGCTCCTTATTGACCATAGCAGCAGCAACTCGATCCCCCCCCCCCCCCCCCCCGCGGCTAGGACCCATCCTAGCTGATTTACTCCCCCCATTGCACTTCCGCAAGTCAGCTGACTCCCGCTGACCCCAGCCATTCCCGCCTCTCCTTTGACTCCTCCCATTGTGTGGCACACTCTCCTCTTCCATAGGCTCTCCCCCTACCCCCTCCGTTCTAAGCGTGGGAAACAACCCTCGCTTCCCGGCCCCGGCCCCGCCCCCTCCAGTCTTCAGCGCGGGAGAGAGCCCACGCTTTCCACCTACCAGGCCCCGCCACCTCTGACGCAGCTCCTTTTACAGGCCCGGTCCCCTCACCCCGGCTCGGGCCTCCCCCTCCCCTGCGGGGCCCCATCTCGCCTCCAAGAGCCCCCCCCCCCCCCCGACCAACCCAACCAAAACAGTGCCCAACCCACCCCAGCCACCCTCACCAACCCAAAAGAGAAAAAACACAAAGAAAAAGAACCCCGGAGCAATACAAAGGCCCCCCCCCTCGAAACAAAAATAAACATAGCATATCAACCGCAGTCCCCAATCACCCGTCCCGACCCTCAATCTGTGTCCAACATCTCGGCCTGAACAAAGGCCCACGCCTCATCCGGAGACTCAAAGTAATGGTGCCGGTCCTTGTAGGTAACCCACAGTCGCGCCGGCTGCAACATGCCAAACTTCACTCCCTTCCTGTGCAGCATCGCCTTCGCTCGATTGTACCCGGCCCTCCTCTTCGCCACCTCCGCACTCCAGTCCTGATATATCCGAACCTCCGCATTCTCCCACCTGCTGCTCCTCTCCTTCTTGGCTCATCTGAGCACACCCCCCCGATCGACGAACCGATGGAACCTCACCAGCACCTCCCGCGGAAGCTTATTAGCCTTGGGCCTCCTCGCCAGCAATCTTATCGGCCCCTTCCAGCTCCAGGGGCCCCTGGAAGGACCGCGCTCCCATCAGCGAGTTCAACATGGTGACCACATAGGCCCCCACGTCCGGCCCCTCCAGCTCCTCCGGGAGGCCCAGAATCCGCAGATTCTTCCGCCTCGACCGATTCTCCATCTCCTCGAACCGTTCCTGCCATTTCTTGTGGAGCGCCTCGTACGCCTCCACCTTTACCGCCAGACCTAAGATCTCGTCCTCATTGTCAGGGATCTTTTGTCGTGCCTCGCGGATCGCCACTCCCTGGGCCGTCTGTGTCTCCGGCAGCTTATCAATAGACGCCTTCATCGGCTCTAGCAGGTCCGTTTCAAAGCTCTGAAGCAGCACTGGATACCCTCCTGCTGCTCTTCCGCCCACTGTATCCACGCTGCCTGGTCTCCACCCGCCACCATTTTGTCCTTCTTCCCTCGCACCTTCTTCGGGTCCACCACCACCTTTTTTGTCACTCCGCTCCTAGTTGAAGCCCTATACTGATGGGGAGCTGTTGTAGACTCCTTCCCACACCGGGAAACGTCGAAAAAGTGCTGCTGGGGGCCCTGAAAAGAGCCCAAAAGTCCGTTGTTGCGGGAACCCCGCCGAATGTGCGACTTAGCTCCGCATAGCCGCAACCGGAAGTTGTAAAATTACTTTTAATGCTACTATTATTTATTCTCTATATTAAATATCTGTAATAGTTTACTTGACAATTTAAATATTTATATTTTCTGGTTTATTGAATTAAGGTTCTAAAGTTGAAATATTTCCTTTTCTTTCTCATGTAAGCGAATTTGGCGAGGATACATAAAGTTTAATATAAGGATCTTCCTTTCTATGTTCTGTACCCAAATTATAATCTGTTCAGCCTGAAAATCAAAGTTGTTCATCTTTTTGAAAACCGCTTCAGTATTACTATTTTGTTGATGGGTAACGTCATTCCATCATAGATCTTTTTAAAGTAAAATTTGCATTAGAATACTCAGGATGCTATAATCGCGTTCAGTTTAGGTGCTGCTAATTAGCCATGGAGCAATGAGAAGAATTTGGAGATAAATCTTTTGTCATAATTTCTTGATCAAAATACAGAAATTTGTTTTGTAACAGAATCTGATTACCTCATTTACACTTCTGTGTCCCAGCCCTTCACTCCTCCCAAACCCAGACAGTCTTCAACCCAGGCAGTCTTCATACAGTCCAGTTAATAGTAAATCTTCAGAGGAGCTTTGTGGATTGGATTTTCCTGGACTTGGGCTATAAATGGACAAAAAATACAGCAGAAATACTTGTGGCCTCAAAATTGCCGATGTAACATTAGATCAGAATTTTCTTTCCCCCTCCAAAAAAATTGGCATTTCCCCTTTCAGGCCTACTGGGAGCCCATGCTGCTACATTTGAGTCAAATTGGGGCCTGATTTGGTAGATACTTGTGATGAAAGTAGGAATTTCAGATATTAATTGTATTATATGTATTTGATGCACTAAGGGTTAAACGCCAGTGTTAGTGTGTGTATGACTGCTGTAGTGATTTTTAAAAAAAATCCTGGTTTACAAGACCAGCAAACACTTTGGCCGCAGATGTGCAATTAAAGCATCGCAAAAATGAAATCGTCATTCATTCCAACCATGTATAATGTTCCAGGATTTTGATCCAGCGACGGTGAAGGAATGGCGATGTAGTTCCAAATCAGAATGGGTTGTGGCTTGGAGGGGAATGGAGGTGTTTCCATGCATCTGCTGCGCCTTGTACTTCTAGGTCAAGGGTTGGCAACCTATGGAATGTGTACCAAAGGTGGCTCATGAGATGATTTTGAGCAGCACTCACACTGCTAGTCCAATTAATGTCACAACAATTTAGAAAGAAGAAAATATGTTCTCATTTACTTATCTCAAGAAGGTATTTCACATCCATAAAAGATGTGTAGAATTTAAATTGGGATATTTTTAAGTCCCATTTTGCTGCTTACATCTGCATCACAAATGTGGAAAGGCGCACTGTCTTTGATGTTACGCTGGTGCTGGTTGTGGGTTCACTGTAATTTCACTGTAAATTGAGGGGTACATTTGGCAAAATGTCAGCTCTTAAGAAAGAAAGGAAAAGCAAGGGCAAGGATCATACTAAACTGGTAAGATCTGTTTTTTAAATTTAGTTTGAAATGAAACTTCTTAACCATTTAAAAAACTTTATTTACATACAATAGTAGTTTAATATTTAAATATTTAAATGTATTACTGGCATGCAAAATCTTAAAACACAATGAATAAATGAAGCACATCACTTCTGAAAGGTTACCTACCCATGTTCTAGGCTGTAGAGGTCATAGGTTTGCAAGGTACTGTCAAAGGAGCCTGGTAAATTGATTCTATAATGGGAGTCCCTCTGTTCCTTTGTAATTTAGAGGATAGGAGTGGGGTGAAAAAGGATGATAAATTGGAGTTGCTTACAATGAAGCAACACATCAGTTATTTAGTGCCAAAATGCAAATGTTTCCCAATGTTTCTTTAGTGCCATACCTTTTTGTCAATTTACCCACTCAAACGTAGCCCGTTCTCCTCTCATACTTATGTAATTCAGTGAGAAGTCTCGCAACACCAGGCTAAAGTCCAACAGGTTTATTTGAAATCACAAGCTTTCGGAGCGCCGCTTCTTCTTCAGGTGAAGTGAGAGCACCGGCATCTCCACATCATCACTTCTGTAATTGGCTTTGTTAAAGATTCCTGTTTTGATCTTGAGCCTGTCACTTTAAAATTAATATGGAATACAGTTTTATTCTGATCACTTATAAAAGATGGATCAACAAATTGTCTTTTAATAGCTACCTGTTCACCCAATTACAAAACACACGTCTTTTGCAGACAAATATTTGAGCTAGATTATTTTATGACAAGTCTCAGCTCCAAAGATTTCAAGTGTCTCTCAGCCTATCATGATATCTAAGGATATTTCGGCTCGAGATCTTACATAGAAATCTTTCTCTGAACCTTTTCCAGCGTCTCAATGAACATCTGAAACTCTATGATGAACCTTATTCAGCCGTGCCAATCAATGTTGTCATAACATTGCACCAATCTGCATCTTCCCAAAGTCTAATTTTGGTTTGCTTATGATGTGTAAAGCATTTGCTTCCTATTGACTGAGTTTTCAGTGGCATTCCTCTTTTGGTTGTCTTTTTCATGATAGTTATGATAAGATGTTTATTTGGATTGAGAGAAAACTATTTTAAGGGCATGTGCCTCGCAGAAACATATGCCTCATGTGAGAGTGCATGCATCCATGCATGATAATGACAACAGTAACAAACTATATACTACCTTTAATGTAGTAAAATGTTCCAAGGAAATTCACAGGAGTGTTAACTAACAACATTTGACTTTCAGTCACATGAGAAGTTAGCACAAGTGACCAAATGTAATGCAATAATAGGTTTTGAGAAATGTCTTAAAGGACAACAGAGAATAGAGCTGGCAAAGTTTAGGAAGGGACAGTTGCACTGGCTCTTTAATTAATGTGTCCTTGAAGACCAGCAGCAGGCCTTGTGAATTGACACAGTGATTGCAAGTTCAGATGGTGCTTTGCAAGGGTCCATCTTTTAAAGATTAGAGCTCATCAATAACTATGTTGCCCATAACTTATCTTAACTCGTTCACCCATGAACCCTAATCTTGTTGACCTGTGTCAGTTTCCTGTTAAGCAACAAAGCCAACTTCAAAATTCTCATGTTATTTTCAAATTTCTCCATGGTCTCATAGAATCATAGAATTTACAGTACAGAAGGAGGCCATTCGGCCCATTGAGTCTGCACCAGCTCTTGGAAAGAGCACCCTACCCAGGCCCACAGCTCCACGCTATCCTCATAACCCAGTAACCCCACCCAACACTAAGGGCAATTTTGGACACTAGGGACAATTTAGCATGGCCAATCCACCTAACCTGCACGTCTTTGAACTGTGGGAGGAAACCGGAGCACCTGGAGGAAACCCACGCACATACGGAGGGAACGTGCAGACGCCGCACAGACAGTGACCCAAGCTGGGAATCGAACCTGGGACCCTGGAGCTGTGAAGCAATTGTGCTAACCACTATGCTATCGTGCTGCCTTCTCCCTTCTCTGTGTAACCTCTTACAGCCTTCCAATCGTCTATGCCGCCCTAATTTCCCGGATATTCTAAGGGTTCAGGTGAGAACGCTTCAGAAATTGTTCCCCCGTCAAAGGGAATAGGAGTTTGGTTTGTGGACTGTTTGATACAGAAGGTTAGATTGGTCAATTTAAGTTTTAAGTAAACAGACACATTTTATATTATGAAAAGCCACACAACTTGGTGATTATACAACGAGTACAAATCACAGCTGAAATGATGATTGGAGTTGTTCAAGTTCAGGTTCATAGAATCATAGAATTCCTACAGTGCAGAAGGAGGCCATTCGGCCCATCGAGTCTGCACCACCCCTCTGAAAGAGCACCCAGCACTGACCCACTCCCATATCCTATCCTAGCAATCCCAACTGGGGACAATTTAGCATAGCAAATCAACCTAACCCGTACATCTAGGGCGGGATTCTCCATTGGTCGACGCCGAAATCGGGGCGTGCGATCGAGCTGAGAATAGCTCCCACGTCAAAATCGCGACCGACGCCGGGTTGACACCGAATCACGATGCTCCGCCTCATTGAAACCGACGTCATTGCCAGCACGCCGTGTGTAGTTGAAACCCCGTTTGCATCTCATTAGTGGGCCTACCTGTGACGCTCCACCTCAGATGGGCCGAGTTCCCGACGGGGTGGTCCATGTGTGCTCTCAACTATCGTGAACCTGGCGTGGTGGCTGCTGAGAGAGATCGCCAGTATCGCCATACTTCATTGACAGTTTTGCCGTTGGCTTGCGGGCTTCTGCCAGGGCTGGAGGGCGCAGTGGGGGGTGGCAGGAGGTGGGCTGGGTCGGGGTGGACGGGTACGCAACACCATTACCGCAGCCAACAAGGCAGCAATGCCTGCCGCTGACAGCCCGCTTTAAATCTGGTGCCCGGGGTCATAACCCGGGTGCCCTCTGGCCCCAGCCGACCCATCAGCTGTATGGCTGCCCCAGCACAACCTGTCCCATCTTTTCGGCCACGGTCAGCGTGTGCGGAGGGTGTATAGTTTCAGCATGGCTGCAACTTGTCAGCCCTGCGAGTGACCATCACGGACCTGACAATTCCCGCACCGTTTTCCGTGTTTTCCGCTGGTGTTCTACGCAACGTTGGTGCTAGCCCCTCACCGATAGCGGAATCGGTGCAGTGTGGCGCCAGCACTTAGACTCAGGAACAGAGAATCCAGCCTCTAACCTCCACAACCTGGGTGGCACGGTTAGCATTGTTGCTTTACAGCGCCAGAGACCCGGTTAGATTCCCGGTTTGGGTTACTGTCTGTGCAGTGTCTGCATGTTCTCCCTGTGTCTGCGTGGGTTTCCTCCCAAAGTCCCAAAAGACATGCTTGTTAGGTGAATTGGACATTCTGAATTCTCCCTCTGTGTACCTGAACAGGCGCCAGAGTTTGGAAACTAGGGGATTTTCACAGTGTCTTAATTGCAGTGTTAATGTAAGCCTACTTGTGACATTAATATCGATTATTAAGACCATAAGACATAGGAGTGGAAGTAAGGCCATTCGGCCCATCGAGTCCACTCCACATTCAAACATGGCTGATTTCAACTCCATTTACCCGCTCTCTCTCCATAGCCCTTAATTCCTCGAGAAATCAAGAATTTATCAACTTCTGTCTTAAAGACACTCAACGTCCCGGCCTCCACCGCCCTCTGTGGCAATGAATTCCACAGACCCACCACTCTCTGGCTGAAGAAATTTCTCCTCATCTCTGTTCTAAAGTGACTCCCTTTTATTCGAAGGCTGTGCCCCCGGGTCCTAGTCTCCCCTGCTAATGGAAACAACTTCCCTACATCCACCCTATCTAAGCCATTCATTATCTTGTAAGTTTCTATTAGATCTCCCCTCAACCTCCTAAACTCCAATGAATATAATCCCAGGATCCTCAGACGTTCATCGTATGTTAGGCCTACCATTCCTGGGATCATCCGTGTGAATCTCTGCTGGACCCGCTCCAGTGCCAGTATGTCCTTCCTGAGGTGTGGGGCCCAAAGTTGCTCACAGTATTCTAAATGGGGCCTAACTAATGCTTTATAAAGCTTCAGAAGTACATCCCTGCTTTTATATTCCAAGCCTCTTGAGATGAATGACAACATTGCATTTGCTTTCTTAATTATGGACTCAACCTGCAAGTTTACCTTCAGAGAATCCTGGACTAGGACTCCCAAGTCCCTTTGCACTTCAGCATTATGAATTTTGTCACCGTTTAGAAAATAGTCCACGCCTCTATTCTTTTTTCCAAAGTGCAAGACCTCGCACTTGCCCACGTTGAATTTCATCAGTCATTTCTTGGACCACTCTCCTAAACTGTCTAAATCTTTCTGAAGCCTCCCCACCTCCTCCATACTACCTGCCCCTCCACCTATCTTCGTATCATTGGCAAACTTAGCCAGAATGCCCCCAGTCCCGTTATCTAGATCGTTAATATATAAAGAGAACAGCTGTGGACCCAACACTGAACCCTGCCGGACACCACTCGTCACCGGTTGCCATTCCGAAAAAGAACCTTTTATCCCAACTCTCTGCCTTCTGCCTGACAGCCAATCATCAATCCATGTTAGTACCTTGCCTTGAATACCATGGGCCCTTTTATTGTATTATTGTATAGCACCACCTTATCAGGGCAATGTCTTGATCAATCAGGATCAAACTGACTGGTTTAAGTTTCAATAATGCTTGCCAATTAACTGTCAGTTAACTGGCGCATTCTGCATGCCAACACCACTATCAATCTGAGTCTACTTGCTAACCAATCAGCTAACCAATGGTATTGTAATTGGTCTAGTAATTCAGAGACCTCAGAGTAATGCCCTCTCATTAAGGAAAAATTATTCTTTCCCTCTTAAATCGGTATTTTTGCACAGTGTCCCAATGAGTGCAAACCGAAAAGCTTCAAGATGTCCAGTTTTTCAGCAATACTCAAGTACTGTACTACAAAATGACTCTATAGATAAATAATAGTTGAAACAAAAGGATGAACAAGAAGTTAATTACAGGGGAGGAGGGAGTAGATTCCTGCGTCTGTGGTTCTGTCTTCTCGCCAAGCTGTGCCTGATTCAGCTAAACAAAATAAGTGACAGCCATCCGCTGCCTAATTTCTCAGGGCAATGCGCCATCTTCACAAGGACAATTAGGGATGAGCAATAAATGTTGGCTTCGTCAGCAATGCCCACATCCCAAAACATTCCTTCTTACCTTTCACCTCTTGATTTACGATTAAAAAAAAAACCTTCATGGGATGTAGGCCTTGTTGGCTGGGTGAGCATTTATTGCCCATAGAACATAGAACATAGAACATTACAGCGCAGTACAGGCCCTTCGGCCCTCGATGTTGCGCCGACCTGTGAAACCACTCTAAAGCCCATCTACACTATTCCCTTATCGTCCATATGTCTATCCAATGACCATTTGAATGCCCTTAGTGTTGGCGAGGCCACTACTGTTGCAGGCAGGGCATTCCACGCCCTTACTACTCTCTGAGTAAAGAACCTACCTCTGACATCTGTCTTATATCTATCTCCCCTCAATTTAAAGCTATGTCCCCTCGTGCTAGACATCACCATCCGAGGAAAAAGGCTCTCACTGTCCACCCTATCTAATCCTCTGATCATCTTGTATGCCTCAATTAAGTCACCTCTTAACCTTCTTCTCTCTAACGAAAACAGCCTCAAGTCCCTCAGCCTTCTCTCATAAGATCTTCTCTCAATACCAGGCTACATTCTGGTAAATCTCCTTTGCACCCTTTCCAATGCTTCCACATCATTCCTATAATGCGGCGACCAGAATTGCATGCAATACTCCAAATGCCGCTGCACCAGAGTTTTGTACAGCTGCAACATGACCTCATGGCTCCGAAACTCAATCCCTCTACCAATAAAGGCTAACACACTGTACGCCTTCTTAACAACCCTCTCAACCTGGGTGGCAACTTTCAGGGATCCATGTACATGGACACCGAGATCTCTCTGCTCATCCACACTCATCCACACTACCAAGAATCTTACCATTAGCCCAGTACTCAGTCTTCCTGTTATTCCTTCCAAAATGAATCACCCTCTGCATTAAACTCCATTTGCCACCTCTCAGCCCAGCGCTGCAGCTTATCTATGTCCCTCTGTAACTTGTAACATCCTTCCGCACTGTCCACAACTCTACCGACTTTAGTGTCATCTGCAAATTTACTCACCCATCCTTCTACGCCCTCCTCCAGGTCATTTATAAAAATGACAAACAGCAGTGACCCCAAAACAGATCCTTCTGGTACACTACTAGTAACTGGACTCCAGTCTGAACATTTCCCATCAACCACCACCCTTTGTCTTCTTCCAGCTAGCCAATTTCTGATCCAAACTGCTAAATCACCCTGAATCCCATGCCTCCGTATTTTCTGCAGTAGCCAAACGCGGGGAACGTTATCAAACGCTTTACTGAAATCCATATACACCACATCAACTGCTTTACCCTCATCCACCTGTTTGGTCACCTTCTCAAAGAACTCAATAAGGTTTGTGAGGCACGACCTACCCTTCACAAAACCGTGTTGCCTATCTCTAATCAAATTATTCCGTTCCAGATGATTATACATCCTATCTCTTATAAACCTTTCCAAGATTTTGCTCACAATAGAAGTAAGGCTCACTGGTCTATAGTTACCGGGGTTGTCTCTACTCCCCCCTTGAACAAGGGGACAACATTTGCTATCCTCCAGTCTTCTGGCACTATTCCTGTAGACAAAGATGACTTAAAGATCAAAGCCAAAGGCTCAGCGATCTCCTCCCTAGCTTCCCAGAGAATCCTAGGATAAATCCCATCCGGCCCAGGGGACTTATCTATTTTCACCATTTCCAGAATTGCTAACACCTCCTCCTTATGAACCTCAAGCTCTTCTAGTCTAGTAGCCTGAATCTCAGTATTCTCCTCGACAACATTGTATTTTTCCTGTGTGAATACTGACAAAAATATTCATTTAGCACCTCTCCTCCCTGCCTGACAGGTACATACTTATCAAGGACATACAGTAGCTGTTCCTTGAACAAGCTTCACATCTCCATTGTGCCCATGCCCTGCAGTTTTCCTCTCCATCCGATGCATCCTAAGTCTTGCCTCATCGCATCATAATTGCCTTTCCCCCAGATATAACTCTTGCCCTGCGGTATATACCTATCCCTTTCCATCACTAAAGTAAACATAATCGGACTTCCGGTTGCGGCGATGACCAGCTAAGCCGCACGTTTCGGCGGCTCCAGCTTAGACGGACCTTTGGGCTCTTTTAAGAGCCCCAACGGGAATTTTTTTTCCGACGAAACCCGGTGTGGGGTGAAGCACACTGAGTTCCCCCCAGTGGGAAAGAAAAAGATCGGCGGCGGCGGCCAGATCTCGGAGTATCCTCGAGGACAGCGGCAGAGGAAAGAAAGGAGCAAGATGGCGTCGGAGGGAGCCCAGGCGACATGGGGACCGGACCAGGATGAATTTTTAAGACGGTGTGTGGAGCTGCTAAAAAAGGAGGTGCTGGCCCCGATGCTACAGGCAATTGAGGGGCTTAAAGAGACACAAAAGACCCAGGAGATAGAGCTCCGTGTGGTGGAGCAGAAGGTAACGGACAACGAGGACGAGATCCTGGGCCTAGCGGTCAAAATGCAGACGCACGAGGCGCTCCATAAGAAGTGCATCGAAAGAATTGAAGTCCTGGAAAATAGGTCAAGGAGAAAGAACCTCCGGATCCTGGGTCTCCCCGAGGGAGTGGAAGGAGCCGACGGCAGGGCTTATGCGAGCACGATGCTACGTTCGCTAATGGGAGCTGAGGCCCCCTCGGGCCCCTTGGAAGTGGAAGGGGCCCACCGGGTCCCTGCGAGGAGACCAAAGGCTGGAGAACCACCTAGGGCGATGATCGTGCTATTTCACCGCTTCAATGACAGAGAGGTTGTTCTGAGATGGGCCAAGAAGGTACGAAGTAGCAGATGGGAGAATGCGGTGATACGAATGTATCAGGATTGGAGTGCGGAGGTGGCGAGAAGGAGGGCGAGTTTCAATCGAGCCAAGGAGGTGCTGCATAAAAAGAAAGTGAAGTTCGGGATGTTGCAGCCGGCGCGATTATGGGTCATGCACCAGGATAGACATTACTATTTTGAAACGTTGGAAGAAGCATGGACCTTCATTCAAAAAGAGAAACTGGACTAGAACTGAGGGACTGATGTTGGAGGGGAAACGACAATGCTGATGTATTGGGGAGGAGGGGACACTGAGAAATGTGGGCGCCGGTGGGCGGGGAAAAAGAGACACAGGCGGGGGATGGGGAACGGAAACGGGGCGGTAGGGGGAGCTGCGCCATGGGGGGCAGGATGGTTCTAGAAAGCACGGGGTTTCTTTTTCTTTTCCCGCGCCAGAGAGATGATGGCGGGAAGATAGGCGCAAGGAGGATGGGAGTTCCTCACACGGGGGGGGGGGGGGTCAAGGAGAGAGCGGGAGAAGCGGGGGTCAGTTGAAGTCAGCTGACCTTCGGAAGCAATATGGGGGGAGTAACCATGCTAGATGGGGATCTAGCGGGGGGGACAACTGGGTTGCTGCTGCTCAGATCGAAAGGGAGCTGGTAAGAGAAAAGGTGGTCGAGGCGGGAATGCGCCCCTGGGGGACGGGTGGGTGCGCGGAACCGGGACATGGGACTGGCCCAGAGAGGGTGATGGCTAGTCGACAGGGGAGGGGGGCGGGCAGCCCCCCAGTCCGGCTGATCACGTGGAACGTGAGAGGCCTAAATGGGCCAATTAAGAGGGCCCGAGTGTTCGCGCACTTAAAAGGACTGAAGGCAGACGTGGCCATGCTTCAAGAGACACATCTGAAGGTGGCGGACCAGGTTAGGTTAAGGAAAGGATGGGTGGGACAGGTGTTCCACTCCGGCTGGGCGCAAAGAATAGAGGGGTGGCCATATTGGTGGGGAAATGGGTGTCGTTCGAGGCTAGGAACATTGTAGCGGACAGCGGGAGCAGATATGTGATGGTGAGTGGCAGACTGCAGGGAATGGAGGTCGTGCTGGTCAACATATATGCCCCGAACTGGGATGATGCGGGATTTATGAAGCGGATGCTGGGACGCATCCCGGACCTGGAGGTAGGAAACCTGGTAATGGGGGGGGGGACTTCAACACCGTGCTAGACCCAGGGTTAGATAGATCTAGATCCAGGACCGGAAGAAGGCCGGCAGTGGCCAAGGTGCTTAGGGGGTTTATGGACCAAATGGGGGGATTGGATCCGTGGAGATTTGCTAGGCCGCTGGCCAAAGAGTTCTCCTTTTTCTCCCATGTCCATAAGGTATACTCCCGGATAGGTTTCTGCGTTTTGGGAAGGTCACTGATTTTGAGGGTGGAAGGAACGGAGTACTCGGCCATAGCTCTTTCAGACCATGCCCCACATTGGGTGGATCTGGAACTAGGAGAGGAGAGGGAACAGCGTCCACTCTGGCGACTGGATGTGGGATTATTGGCGGATGAGGGAGTCTGCGGAAGGGTGTGGGGATGTATCGAAAGGTACCTGGAGGCCAACGATGATGGGGAGGTCCGAGTGGGGGTAGTATGGGAAGCGCTGAAGGCGGTGGTCAGGGGAGAGTTGATCGCCATCAGGGCTCACAAGGGGAAAACAGAGGCCAAAGAGAGGGAAAGATTACTGGGGGAGATTTTGAGTATGGATAAAAAATATGCGGAGGCCCTGGACGAAGGACTATATAGGGAGAGGCGACGACTCCAGACGGAGTTTGACCTGCTGACCACGGGGAGGGCAGAGGCACAGTGGAGGAAGGCACAGGGGATGAGATATGAATATGGGGAAAAGGCGAGTCGCCTGTTGGCCCACCAGCTTCGTAAGAGGACAGCGGCGAGGGAAACAGGGGGCGTTAGGGATGAAAGGGGAACCACGGTGCGGAGAGCAGGGAAGGTAAATGAGGTGTTCAAGACCTTTTATGAGAGGTTATATAGGTCCCAACCCCCGGAGGGAAAGGAGGGGATGCAGCAGTTTCTGGACCAACTAAGGTTCCCGAGGGTGGAGGAGCACGAGGTGGCAGGCCTGGGGGCGCCAATTGGGGTGGACGAGGTAACCAAAGGGCTGGGGAACATGCAGGCAGGGAAGGCCCCGGGACCTGACGGGTTCCCGTTGGAATGTTACAGGAAATACGTGGACTTGTTGGCCCCGCTGCTGGTAAGAACCTTTAACGAGGCCAGAGAAGGGGGGACCCTACCCCCAACAATGTCGGAGGCGACGATATCACTAATCCTGAAGCGAGATAAAGACCCGCTGCAATGCGGGTCTTATAGGCCTATCTCGCTCCTGAATGTGGACGCCAAGTTGCTGGCAAAAGTGCTGACAATGAGGATTGTGTCCCGGGGGTGGTGCACGAAGATCAGACAGGGTTCGTAAAGGGGAGACAATTGAATGTCAACGTGCGACGGCTATTGGGGGTGATAATGATGCCCCCAGCAGAGGGGGAGGCAGAGATAGTGGCGGCAATGGATGCAGAGAAGGCATTTGATAGGGAGAGTGTGAGTACCTATGGGAGGTGCTGAGGAGGTTCGGGTTCGGGGAGGGGTTTGTCAGCTGGGTTAAACTCCTCTATGGGGCCCCAATGGCAAGTGTAGTCACAAATTGGCAAAGGTCGGAGTATTTTCAACTACATAGGGGAACAAGACAGGGATGCCCGCTGTCCCCATTACTGTTCGCGCTGGCAATTGAACCACTGGCCATAGCGCTGAGTGACTCCAGGAAATGGAGAGGGGTGGTTAGAGGGGGAGAGGAACACCGAGTGTCACTCTACGCAGATGACCTACTGCTGTATGTGACGGATCCAGTGGGGGGGGGGGGGTGACAGCGGTTATGCAGATATTGAGGGAGTTTGGAGATTTCTCGGGATATAGGCTGAACATGGGAAAGAGTGAGCTTTTCGTGATACACCCTGGGGACGAGGGTAGAGGGATAGATGGCCTGCTGCTAAGGAGAGTGGAAAGAAACTTCCGATACCTGGGGATTCAGATAGCCAGGAGCTGGGGAACCTTACACAGACTCAATCTGACTCGGCTGGTGGAGCAAATGGAAGAGGATTTCAAAAGGTGGGATATGCAGCCGCTGTCACTGGTGGGCAGAGTGCAGGCGATTAAGATGATGGTCCTCCCGAGGTTCCTATTTGTGTTTCAATGTCTCCCTATATTGATCACTAAGGCCTTTTTCAAAAAAATAGATAGGAGCATCATGAGCTTCGTGTGGGCAGGGAAGGCCCCGAGGGTAAGGAGGGGGTTCCTGCAATGTAGCAGGGACAGAGGGGGACTGGCGTTGCCGAATTTGGGCGATTATTGCTGGGCCGCCAATGTGGCGATGATCCGTAAGTGGATGATAGAGGGAGAGGGGGCGGCGTGGAAAAGGCTGGAGATGGCGTCCTGTAAAGGAACGAGCTTAAAAGCGCTGGTGACAGCGCCACTACCGCTTTCCCTGAAAAGCTTTACCACGAACCCAATGGTGGTGGCAACATTAAGTATCTGGGGGCAATGGAGGCGACAGAGGGGTGTGCTGGGAGCCTCGGTGTGGTCCCCGATCAGTTTGCCCCAGGGAGGTTGGACGGAGGGTTCCAGAGCTGGCACCGGGCAGGAATTAGGAGAGTGGGAGACATATTTATAGATGGGACGTTTGCGAGCTTGGGAGCGCTAGAGGAAAAGTATGAGCTGCCTCCGGGGAAGATCTTTAGGTATGTGCAGGTGAGGGCGTTCACGAGACAACAGGTGAGGGAATTTCCACTGCTCCCGACACAGGGGATCCAGGATAGAGTGCTTTAGGGGGTGTGGGTCGGGGAGGGCAAAGTGTCCGAAATATACCAGGAGATGAGAGAAGAGGGGGAGGAGCAGGTAGAAGAACTGAAAGGAAAATGGGAAGAAGAGCTTGGGGAGGAGATTGAGGAGGGTTTGTGGCTGATGCCCTAAGTAGGGTAAATTCCTCTTCCTCGTGTGCCAGGCTTAGCCTGGTCCAATTTAAGGTGCTACATAGAGCACACATAACGGGGGCGAGGTTGAGCAGGTTCTTCGGAGTGGAGGACAAGTGCGGGAGGTGCGGGGGAAGCCCGGCGAACCACACACATATGTTTTGGTCGTGTCCGGCACTGGACAGGTATTGGAGGGGAGTGGCGGGAGTGATCTCGAAGGTGGTGAAGGTCCGGGTCAAGCCAAGCTGGGGGTTAGCTATATTTGGGGAAGCGGATGAGCCGGGAGTGCAGGAGGCGGAAGAGGCCGATATTGTGGACTTTGCATCCCTAGTAGCCCGGCGTAGGATTTTACTCATGTGGAAGGAAGCGAAACCCCCCGGCGTGGAGGCCTGGATAAACGATATGGCAGGGTTCATAAAACTGGAGCCGATGAAGTTTGCGCTGAGAGGATCGGCTCAGGGGTTCACCAGGCGGTGGCAACCGTTCCTTGACTATCTAGCGGAACGTTAGGGGAAAAATAGATAGCCAGCAGCCCAGAGGGGGGGGGGGGGGGGGCGGGGGGGGGAGAAGGGGGGGAGGGGTAAATTGTTTGTGTTCTAGATGGGGTGAAGGGGCGGGGGGAGCACTATTTCGTCTTATTTTGTTAGTTCACTATTTTATTTAAACAATGTTATCTATCAGTTATCATGTTACCGTTTTTGTTGATTTGTAAAGGGGAAAAATTGTGTTTGAAAACTTTAATAAAATATATATTTTTAAAAAAGTAAACATAATCGAATTGTGGTCACTATCACCAAAGTGCTCACCTACCTCCAAATCTAACACCTGTCCTGGTTCATTACCCAGTACCAAAACCAATATGGCCTCGCCTCTCGTTGACCTATTTACATACTGTGTCAGGAAACCCTCCTACACACATTGGACAAAAACGGACCCATCTAAAGTACTCGAACTATAGCGTTTCCAGTCAATATTTGGAAAATAAAAGTCCCCCATAACAACTACCCTGTTTCTTTCGCTCCTATCCAGAATCATCTTTGCAATCCTTTCCTCTACATCTCTGGAACTTTTCGGAGGCCTATAGAAAACCCCTAACATGGTGACCTCTCCTTTCCTGTTTCTAACCTCAGACCATACTACCTCAGTAGACGAGTCCTCATCAAATGTCCTTTCTGCCACTGTAATACTGTCCTTGACTAACAATGCCAATTCTCCCCCTCTTTTACCACCTTCCCTGAGCTTACTGAAATATCTAAACCCCGGCACCTTCAACAACCATTCCTGTCCCTGCTCAATCCATGTCTCCGAAATGGCCACAACATTGAAGTCCCAATTGCCTGTGAACTGAGTGGCTTGCAAGGCCATTTCAGATGGCATTTAAGGGTCAACTGCTGTGGATCTGGAGTCACATGTAGGCCAGACTGGATAAGGGTGGTAGATTTTCTTCCCTGAAGGACATTAATGAACCAGGGGTGTTATTATGACAATCATTTCATCGTCAGTATTAGACTTTTATTTCCAGATTTTAATTTAATTCAAATTTCATCATGTACCATGGTGGGATTTGAAGCCGGGTCTGGAAATGCAGAAACTGATGTCAAGAGTTTCTATTTAGAAGGGAAAATAATAACTAACATAAAAATTGATCTTCGAGAGAGTGAGTCTGGGGAATTAATAGTAGGAAATAAAGAAATGGTGGATATATTGAACAGATATTTTGTGTCTGTGTCTGAAATGATATGGACAGGGGATGGTGTAATGGTGTTGTTATTGGCCTAGTAATCCAGAGACCCCAGGGTAATGCCCTTAGTTTATATAATTATCATCGGTAGCTGTGCCACATTGGTGGACACCAGTCCTGCTCTGTTGCTAACTCTCCAATGGGACGAGAGTTCAACCAAATTAGCGATCTGAATGCACTTTTCCCTGGTGTAATGCAGCACTGCCTATCCAGATATCGATGGTAGCCATGATGTGGAGATGCCGGTGTTGGACTGGGGTGAGCACAGTAAGAAGTCTTACAACACCAGGTTAAAGTCCAACAGGTTTGTTTCGATGTCACTAGCTTTCAGAGCGCTGCTCCTTCCTCAGGTGAATGAAGAGGTATGTTTCAGAAACATGTATAGAGACAGATTCAAAGATGCCAGACAATGCTTGGAATACGAGCATTAGCAGGTGATTAAATCTTTACAGATCCAGAGATGGGGTAACCCCAGGTTAAAGAGGTGTGAATTGTGACAGTTGGTAGGATTTTGCAGGCCAGATGGTGGGGGATGTAATGCGACATGAATCCCAGGTCCCGGAAGAGGCCGCACTCATGTGTGCGGAACTTGGCTATAAGTTTCTGCTCGACGATTCTGCGTTGTTGCGCGTCCTGAAGGCCGCCTTGGAGAATGCTTACCCGGAGGTCAGAGGCTGAATGCCCTTGACTGCTGAAGTGTTCCCCGACTGGAAGGGAACATTCCTGCCTGGTGATTGTCGCGCGATGTCCGTTCATTCATTGTTGCAGCGTCTGCATGGTCTCGCCAATGTACCACGCTTCAGACGAGGAGGAGCGTAACAGACATCTACAGACGTTGAAAGATGCCCTCGTACGAACGGGATATGGCGCTCGACTCATCAATCGACAGTTCCAACGCGCCACAGCAAAAAACCGCACTGACCTCCTCAGAAGACAAACATGGGACACAACCGACAGAATACCCTTCGTCGTCCAGTACTTCCCCGGAGCGGAGACACTACAACATCTTCTTCACAGCCTTCAATACGTCATCGATGAAGATGAACATCTTGCCAAGGTCATCCCCACACCCCCACTACTTGCCTTCAAACAACCGCGCAACCTCAAACAAAACATTGTTTGCAGCAAACTACCCAGCCTTCAGAACAGTGACCATGACACCACACAACCTTGCCATGGCAATCTCTGCAAGACGTGCCAGATCATCGACATGGATACCACCATTACACGTGAAAACACCACCCACCAGGTACGCGGTACATACTCGTGCGACTCGGCCAACGTTGTCTACCTCATACGCTGCAGGAAAGGATGCCCCGAAGCGTGGTACAAATATCAGCATTTAGTTCCATAACATAAAAATGGCAAATTCTGGGAATACTCAGCAGATCAGGCAGGATTTTTGGAGAGAGAAGGAACATAGAACATAGAACGATACAGTGCAGTACAGGCCCTTCGGCCCACGATGTTGCACCGACATGGGAAGTCAAAAAACAAAAGCCATCTAACCTACACTATGCCATTATCATCCATATGCTTATCCAATAAACTTTTAAATGCCCTCAATGTTGGCGAGTTCACTACTGTTGCAGGTAGGGCATTCCACGGCCTCACCACTCTTTGCGTAAAGAACCTACCTCTGACCTCTGTCCTATATCTATTACCCCTCAGTTTAAGGCTATGTCCCCTCGTGCTAGCCATTTCCATCCGCGGGAGAAGGCTCTCACTGTCCACCCTATCTAACCCCCTGATCATTTTGTATGCCTCTATTAAGTCTCCTCTTAACCTTCTTCTCTCTAACGAAAACAACCTCAAGTCCATCAGCCTTTCCTCATAAGATTTTCCCTCCATACCAGGCAGCATCCTGGTAAATCTCCTCTGCACCCGCTCCAAAGCTTCCACGTCCTTCCTATAATGAGGTGACCAGAACTGTACGCAATACTCCAAATGCGGCCATACCAGAGTTTTGTACAGCTGCAACATGACCTCATGACTCCGGAACTCAATTCCTCTACCAATAAAGGCCAACACTCCATAGGCCTTCTTCACAACCCTATCAACCTGGGTGGCAACTTTCAGGGATCTATGTACATGGACACCGAGATCCCTCTGCTCATCCACACTTCCAAGAACTTTACCATTTGCCAAATATTCCACATTCCTGTTATTCCTTCCAAAGTGAATCACCTCACACTTCTCTACATTAAACTCCATTTGCCACCTCTCAGCCCACCTCTGCAGCTTATCTATGTCCCTCTGTAACCTGCAACATCCTTCCGCACTGTCGACAACACCACCGACTTTAGTGTCGTCTGCAAATTTACTCACCCACCCTTCTGCGCCCTCCTCTAGGTCATTTATAAAAATGACAAACAGCAACGGCCCCAGAACAGATCCTTGTGGTACGCCACTTGTAACTGAACTCCATTCTGAACATTTCCCATCAACCACCACCCTCTGTCTTCTTTCAGCTAGCCAATTTCTGATTCACATCTCTAAATCACCCTCAATCCCAGCCTCCGTATTTTCTGCAATAGCCGACCGTGGGGAAGGAGTTAATGTTTAAGGTGGTTGAACCCCCCCTCCCCCCCCTATTGGAACAGTGATGAATACATGTGTTCTGTTGAAAGGTCAGCAACCTGAAGCATTAACTGTATCTCATTCCACAGATGCTGCCTGACTTGCTGAATATTCATAGTATTTTTCCTTTTTATTTCCGGTTTCCACAAGATTTTGCTGTATATAGTTCTGTGACATGAAGGGGTGCAGGTTCAGTTCTGATTCCAGCTGCATCATAGATGGAGGGGAGGAAATCTTTGTATAAACTTTGTCAGCTTATCAAGGGAAGTACTGACAGCAGACTAAAGTGGGAAGCCCTACACCAATGCCTTTAATACAACAGTGGCAATACTTGAAGAAATAACAGATGGAGTAGGGGAATGGGGAAAGATAAATCATAGATTAGTTAGAGCACAGAAGGAGGACATTTGGCCTGTCACACCCATGTTGGATCTCTGCAGAGCAATTTATTTAGTACCACACCCTGGCCCTCTTCCTGAGGCCCTGTCATTTTTTTCCCCTTCAGATGCTTATCCAATTCACTTTTGAAAACCACAATTGAATTTGCCCCATCACATTCAGGTAATGCATTTAAAATGTACTTTATTCCAAACATGTGTAAAAAAACAGCAACATTTAAATACATATTAAATGCACACTCCACAAAATTACAGTCCACAGTTTGTACAATTTTCCCCCTTTTTAAACCCCCCCCCCCAACCCCCCTGTGCCATGAACAACCCCCAACACATCTTGAAACCCTCTTCTGACCCTCACAACTCAAACATAATCTTCTCTAACTGGAGGAAGTCGTATAAGTCAGGCCACCACCCCCAGCGGCATATCCAACCTCCATTTTAGCAGTATCCTTCACGGGCAATCAGAGAGGCAAAGGCCACAACATCAGCCCCCTTCCCCTCCAGCAGCTCCAAAACTTCCGATACCCTAAAAACCACCCCCATTGGGTCTGGCTTGACCTCCACCCCCACAATCTTAGATACGTCCCAAGCACCGCTTCCCGATATTCCTCCAGCTTCTCAAAACCCCCCCCCGCCCTGCCCACACTTCCAGCACTCAACGCCCACCCCCTGAAAGAATCCACTCATCCTTGCCCGAGTCATTTGTACCCTATGCACCCCACCTTAAACTTGCTGAAGCTCATCCTCGCGCAGGAGAAGGTTGAATTCACCCTCCGCATAGCCTCACACCACAGTCCCCAGCCTACTTCCACTCCCCCACAACTCCTCCTCCCATTTGTTCTTGATCCTCACCTCCCTGCTCCCTAAGCCATCCGTATACATCCCCAATCCTACCCTCCCCCAACTCATCCGGGAACAGCAGTTGCTCCAATAAAGTGCATTCCGGCAACCTGGGAAACACTCTCCACTATTTTCATGCGAAGTCTCTCACCTGCAGAAATGTAAATTCACTCTCCTTCGGTAACTCAAACCTCTCCCACAGCTCATCCAGACCTGCAAACTTCCCTTCCGAGTACAAGTCCCTCACCCTGTCCAGCCCTGCCTCCTTCCACTTCCCATCTATCCCATCCATCTCCCTCAGCTTTCCCACACATTTGTGTAAATACCGATATCCCCTCGAACTTAAAATGTCTCCTCAGCTGATTCCACCCCCTGACCGTCGACTACCACCGGGCTCCCCGTATACTTCCCCGGCGCTAATGGCAGTGGAGCCGTCAACATGGTCCTCAGACTAGATCCCCTACAGGACTCCTCTTCCACCCTGACCCACCACCCCGTCCCCCCACCACCACCATCGCCTCACCTTCTCCACATTTGATGTCCAATAATAGTGCATCAAGTTCAGTAATGCCAACCCCCTTTCTGTCTCTGCCTGTAACAGAGTCCTCTTTACCTTTGGCACCTTCACTTCCCATATGAACTCCAAAATCACTGTCTCTAACTTCTGGAAGATTGCCTGACTGAGAAAAACTGGGAGGGTCTGGAAAACAAACAGGAACCTTGGCAGCACATTCAACATTACCACCTGCACCTTCCCTGCCAGTGTCAGCAATAATGTATCCCATCTGCTAAAATCCCCCCAATCTCCTCCACCAACTTGTCAAATTCTCCCTGTGCAATGTAGCTCATTTCCTCATCACTGAATCCCCAAATACCTAAACTTTTCTCTTTTACCTTGAACGGCAAAACCTCCAAGTTGGCTCCCCGCCCCACCACGTTCACCAGAAACACCTAATTCTTCCCGACATTTAACTTATACCCAGAGAAGGCCCCAAAACTCTCCAATATTCGCATGATCCTACCCATACTCTCCAGCGGGTCTGACACAAACAACAACAGATCGTCCGCATACAACAACACCCGGTACTCCCCCTCACAATACTCTAGGTTAAAGTCCAACAGGCTTGTTTCGATGTCACTAGCTTTCGGAGCTAGTGATCAGAGGCTGAATGGTTGTCGCAGCGTCTGCATGGTCTCGCCAATGTACCATGCTTCGGGACATCCTTTCCTGCAGCGTATGAGATAGACAACGTTGTCTACCTCATACGCTGCAGGAAAGGATGTCCCGAAGTGTGGTACATTGGCGAGGCCATGCAGACGCTGCGACAACGAACGGACGGACATCGCGCGACAATCACCAGGCAGGAATGTTTCCTTCCAGTCGGGGAACACTTCAGCAGTCAAGGGCATTCAGCCTCTGATCTCCAGGTAAGCGTTCTCCAAGGCGGCCTTCAGGACGCGCGACAACGCAAACTCGCCGAGCAGAAACTTATTGCCAAGATCCGCACACATGAGTGCGGCCTCAACTGGGACCTGGGATTCATTTATGTTGCATTACATTCATCCCCCACCATCTGGCCTGCGAAATCCTACCAACTGTCCTGGCTTGACACAATTCACACCTCTTTAACCTGGGGTTACCCCATCTCTGGGTCTGTAAAGATTTAATCACCTGCTAATGCTCGTATTCCAAGCACTGTCTGGCATCTTTGAATCTGTCTATATATATATGTTTCTGGAACATACCTCTTCATTCACCTGAGGAAGGAGCAGCGCTCCGAAAGCTAGTGACATCGAAACAAACCTGTTGGACTTTAACCTGGTGTTGTAAGACTTCTTACTGTGCTCACCCCAGTCCAACGCCGGCATCTCCACATCATCACAATACTCTGCCACTCCACAGACCTCCTGAGGGTCTTCGGCAAGGGCTCTATCACCAAAGTGGACAACAGTGGCGACAGTGTTCCCCTATGCAGTCCAAAACTCTATGAACACATCTCATTTGGGCGTACACTTGCCTCCAGTGCTGCATACAACAGACGCACCCATGCCAGATCATAACCATTTGCTTATACATAAAAAAATGTTCCTTATTTCTCCTTTGATTCTTTTGCCAGTTACCTTAAGTTGGTGCCACCTGGTTGTCTGAACCTTTCATCAATGGGACCAGTTTCTCTCTATCTACTCTGTTGAGACCCTGCATGCTTTTGAACACTTTGTTAAATAATCCAAATTTTATCTTCTCTAGAGAACAGTCCCTTTTTCACCAATCTGTCAATGTAACTAACATCCCTCATCCCTGAAACAATTCCTGAAAATCTTTTCTGCACCCTCTCGAATGCCTTCTCATTCTCCAGAAAGTGCAGTGCCCAGAATTGGACGCAATGGTCTGGCCTCAACTGGAGATGTGTTCTGGAAATGTTCACCATAACTTCCTTGCTTTTGTACTCTATGCCTCCATTTATAAAGCTCAGGCTTCCTTTATAGACACTTTCTGAATCAGCCCTTCTATCTTCAATGATTTATGCAAATATACCCCCATGTCTCTATGTTCCTCCATCCCTTAATAAGGTTAAGGGTACAATTCTATTGTGATTCCTTCTTCTTCAAACCAAAATGTACCACTTCAACTTCCCTGCATTATGTTTCATCTGCCATGTCTCTGTCCAATTTACCAGCTTGTCTGTTGAAGTCTTATCACCATCCACCTCACAGTTAAGAATATTTTTCAGTCTTGTTTTATCTGTAAATTTTAAAGTTGTATGTCCTGCACACTCTAGTCTAGGTCATTGATATGGATCAAGAAAAGCAATTGCCTTGGTACCAAAGCCTTGGAAACATCTTTTTCAGTCTAAGAAACAACTGTTCACCACTACACTCTGCTTCAAGTCACTCAGCCAACTTCCTGTCCATTCTGCCACTGTCCTTTTTATTTATTAGCTTCAATTTTGCTGACAAGATTATTATGTGGCTCTTTATCAAATGCCTTTTGGCAGACCACATCAACTGGAATATCCTCATCCACCCCGTTACCGCATTGAAAAAATCAATCAAATTAGTTAAACACAATTTGCATTTGTGCTGCCTTTCGTTAGTTAATCTACGGTTGTCCAAGCAACTGTTAATTTTGTCCCAGATTATCATTTAAACAAAAAGAATTTTATTATAAACGTGTGTAAAAACAGCGACATGCACAACACACTCCACAACCTCACAGCCCACAGTTTGTCCAATTTTCTCCCGTTTTACACCCTCCCCTCCCCCCTCCCCATCCCTCATGATGAACAGTTCCTCAAACATTATCATGAACAGCCCCCACCATGTCTCAAGCCCTCCTCTAATCCCCTCAACTCAAATTTAATCTTTATCCACTGGAGAAAGTCATACAGAATCCCCAGCCAGGCCGCCAGCCCCGGAGCATATCCGACCTCCAATTCAGCAAGATCCTTCGTCGGGTAATTAGAGAAGTGAAGGCCATGAAGTCAGCACCCTTCCCCTCCATCAGCTCCGGCATTCCCGATATTCCAAAAATCGCCACCATCAGGTCCGACCAGACCTCGACCCCCACAATTTTAGACAACGTCCCAAACACCGCTTCCCAGTACCTCTCCAGCTTCTCTCAGCCCCAGAACATGTTTGCATGATTCGCCAGCCCTTGTCCACACTTCTCGCACTTGTTGGCCATCCCTGAAAGAAGCCATTCATCCTCACACGAGTCATATGCACCTTATGCATTACCTTGAACTGAATCAAGCTCATCCTCGCGCAAGAGACGATTGAATTTACTCTACCCATTGCCACACACCTCAGACCCCAGTCCATTCCCCTCCCCCAACTCCTCCTCACATTTGCTCTTGATCCTCACCATTTGTGCCCCGCCATGCTCCCCCAACCACCCATATATATCCCCAATCCTACCCTCTCCTGACTTGTCCGGGAGCAGCAGAGGCTCCAAAGGGTATACCCCAGCAACATGGGAAACGCCCTCCATTCCTTTCTTACAAAGTCCCTCACTTGCATATATCTAAATTCACTCCCCCTCGGAAACTCCAACCTCTCCCACAACTCAGACCCGCAAACTGCCAGTCCAGATACATGTCCCTCACCCTCTCCAATCCCGCCTCCCTCCACTTCCTGCACATCCCATCTACCCCCCCCCCCCCCCCCCCCCCCCGGCTTAATCCTGTGGTTCACGGACAGTGGCATCAACACCGACATCCCCTCCAACTTAAAGTGCCTCCTCAGATGATTCTACCCCCTGACCGTCAGGTGTACCCAATACTTTGAGCAAAAGTCAGCTTCCATAAGTGAGCTTGCCCCTTGTGTTTGACATAGTTGTGGTGATCTCTATGAGTGCATGTACACAAGGGGTTAATGTGTCATCAGTAGCACCACATGATCACTAGAGGGCCGGACAAACAGGGGTATAAAAGGGAGCCACATTGGAGCTCTCTCTCTCTCTCTCTCTTGGGTGCAACAGCAGACTAGTTCCAGTGGAGTTACGTATAGTTACTTTTGTGAGGGCCACGAAGAATCCAGCACATGTTTTAAGGATACAAAGTAATAACATTTATTTACAATAACATATATATATAACAGCAGCAGCAACTTCCCCTGCTGCACACTCCTTCCTGATGGTTCCAAATTGGCCAGCTTTATTTATACTTGGAGTTTACTAATGGTTTCTCCGCCCCCCACATTGGGGAAGCTCTTACTCCCACAGGATTGTGGGATTGTCATTAGCCCCCAGCCAATGGTAAGCAGGCAGGTTATAACATCCCTCCCCACCGAAGACCCTGGCGAAGGAGGGCGTCGGACTTGTTTTGCCGCAGGCCGTACACCATTTGCACGCGGCGCTGGATCAGGCGGCGTGTAACGAGACGGAGACCGGCGCTTCCGTGATGATCGGCGCAACGGTTGTACATCCACGGCCTGTGGACCCGAGGATTCCCCCTCTGATGCATCCTGTGTCTCCATCTCGGAGTCAGAGTCTGCTGCCTCCGTCATGTCAGCGTCTCTATCTCCATTCGGTTCTGTAACGACCTGCGCAGGCTTCGAGTGAGGCACCAGTGGAAGATTGTGAGGACTACCTTCCCTTGTCTCTCGTCTCTGCGGCCGTAGAAATGAACTCCGGGGGCGGGGAATCTTTTGAGGGGATACTCTTCTGGACCGAACGTGGTCTACATGTTTGCGCTGGAGACGACCCTGGGCTTGCACCTGGTAAGATATAGGGCCCGTTTGGCGAAAGATTACGCCAGGAACCCACTGGGCACCAGCAACAAAATTCCGAACGAACACTGGGTCACCGGGTGCAAACTGCCGAATCGCCCGAGGCCGAGAAAATCCCTGTCCCTGCCGTTCTTGTGTGCGGCGTACTTTTGCGCCAATGTCTGGGAGAATCATACTAAGGCGGGTGCGAAGTCTCCGGCCCATTAGGAATTCTGCGGGAGCTAGTCCATCACTGATTTTATTACAAATCTCAAGTTAATACCACAAGGCTGTGATTCTGCTGATTTCAGAGACACTGTTATAATGAATCAATTAATTTCTGGATTATCTGATAAAATTTGAGGGAAGAACTTTCACAAAATAAGCATCTAACTCTAGAAACTGCTATACAAAAATGCCTTGCTTATGAACAAAAACAAAATCAATACTGTGAGTCTTTACAAACACAGAATCAGTTTCTGGAGAACAAAATCGGTAAAAACGGCACCAAAACTTACCACGAGCCAGAGGCAGGGTTGAAACCGAAGAAGCTGGAAGTTCTGAGCGGTAGCCATCTTGAGAAAGGTGCGCAGTTGTGCAAAGAGCGCACAGTAAAGGAAACTCGAATTGCGCATGCGCAATCGAGTCCTACGCATGACATCACGAGCGTCATGATGCCAGAGGACCAGGACCACGCCCACTTAAAAGGGAAATGTACGAAAAGGAACAAAAAGAAATTTAAAGCTGCAAAACCCAATTATTTTGCCTCAAAAGACAGAACTATATCCGAATCTACACCAGCAGTTGAAAATAACTCTCACAACACCCTGGAACAAGCAGTCTGCACCACCCAAAGTGAAGAGCACAATGAAAAATCCGAAACCAAAGATGATGGTTTGTTCATTATCATAGATTATCATAGAATTTACAGTGCAGAAGGAGGCCATTCGGCCCATCGAGTCTGCACCGACTCTTGGAAAGAGCACCCTACCCAAGGTCAACACCGCCACCCTATCCCCATAACCCAATAACCCCACCCAACACTAAGGGCAATTTTGGACACTAAGGGCAATTTATCATGGCCAATCCACCTAACCCGCACATCTTTGGACTGTGGGAGGAAACCGGAGCACCCGGAGGAAACCCACGCACACATAGGGAGCATGTGCAGACTCCGCACAGACAGTGACCCAAGCTGGAGTGGAACCTGGGACCCTGGAGCTGTGAAGCAATTGTGCTATCCACAAGGCTACCGTGCTGCCCAAAACATGAAGACATGAGTCTCCATTAAACATGAAGAGAACGATAACAACTTCGAAACAAAAAGGGATGATTTGTCTATCAAACAATACTACTCAGACATGGCTGAGTTATTCAGAGATCCTGATCACAGCATCAGCAACACGGTTGAAAAGCTCAACACGACTCTTCTCATGGTAGATGAATCCAATACCATGGTGCCATGGCAGATCGTTGATACATTGGATGACAGCAATACCCAAGACGAAGACGACGCCACACAGAGAGCACAGAATGACTCCGTTGAGAGAGCACAGATCAACTCTACAGCGAGAACATTGCATGACTCCACAAAGAGAGCGATAACAGACTCCACAGAGAGAGCGATGACAGACTACACAGAGAGAGCGATGAAGGGGTCCACAGAGCGAGCTATGAAAACTCCATAGAGAGAGCGATGAAAGACTCCACAGAGAGCGTGATGAAAGACTCCACAGAGTGAGCGACACAAGCTTCCACAAAGAGAGCGACGCAAGCCTCCACAGACAGCTCGGAGACAGATTTCAAAAATGGAAGCAAGCAAACACTCCATAGCGAACACCATGCATGAATAAGACCATGAAGATCTATCAAGCTTATTTGAGCCACCAGAAGAAGACACTGAATGTCTTCCCACTGTATGTAAGACAAGTGACGAAGGAATCACAATTCCCATACAAGATGTGCAGGATCATAGCGAGACTGACATATCTCAGCTTGTCTGCACAGAAGTACTCAATAATCAGAGGACGGCTACTCATGAGTCCAGAGAGACCACGTCAAATGAAATTGTGAAGATTTTGACCCCAAAAGAGGAGCACCAAGAGTCCAGAGAGATCATGTCAGTAGAAATCCTGAAGATTTTGACTCCGGAAGAGGAGCACCAAGAAACCAAAGGTGATTCAAATGAACCAGAAATAACTCCAGAAGAGGAGCACAAAGAGATCACAGATGATTCAAGTGAACCAGAAATGACTCTAGATGAGGAGTACCAAGGAAGCAAAACAGAGGAATCAAATCCACCACAAATGACTGATGTCACCAACATCAATGCAACATCAGATCATTCTCACAATTCTCAAGAAGAAACACTCAATGTAACAGATATTACAAAGGACACTGACACCAATAACTGTGACAATGACTCACATCATCCAAATGGAACACTCATTGAGTGCAACAGCAACAATGAAAACAACATGCAGCGCAACAACAACAACATGAAGCGTTGCAGAAACAAGAACAGCGACAGCAACAACAAAAACTACAAGAACAAAAACAAACACAAGAAGCATACCAAAAACAGAAACAATGAGCACAACGAGAAAAACAACAGTGAAAAAAACAACAACAAAAAAACAGAAACAACAAGCATGACAAAAACAACAACAAGAACGACAACACCAAGAACAACAACAAAAACGACCAAGACAGAAACAACAACAATGAAACAACGACCTGTACAACATGGTACAACTCTGCACATGAAGGGCAATGCCACAGCACACTGCGAAACAATGACAAGAGTACAAACATGCCATGGCATGACAACAAATCTCACAAATTCACATTTGCTCCACAACAAACAAGCAAACTAGCTGTCAAGAAAGATGACATGCAGAATCAACACCACAAACACAGGAAAAAGTCCAGGTCAGACAACAAAGGTGTAACACCGAATCACTACCACAAGCATAGAAATAAAAGCATAAATCAGACAACAAAGTGCTTCGACCATTCAAATACCTCATTGATGACTTCTTGGTTCCTTAAACACAGGAACACTGATGACGTTCACAAAGACATAACAACATTAACATCACCACTTCAACAACAGAAGAAGAAAGCAACTCGACCGAACAAACTCATAAAGTATGGACTCACAAATTTTTTTAAAATTAAGATTGGACTCATAAATATTAATTGACTTTGTATAATCGTCAAGATCATCACAACTTGTACATAACATCATTTGTCTACCTATTTCACGCAAGCAAAAAAAACTTAGGAGACTGAATGTTTCAACATTTGACGGACTAACTCGTTGATTTTATGTCATGCATTTGCAAACTGCATCCATTATGTTTTGTCCAATTTTCTTTACAACATACAGAAAATATGTAACACAAAAAAAAGGGGATGTGGTGATCTCTACATGTGCATGTACACAAGGGGTTAATGTGTCATCAGTGGCACCACATGATCACTAGAGGGCCGGACCAACAGGGGTAGAAAAGGGAGCCACTTTGGAGCTCTCGCTCTCTCTTGGGTGCACTGTGATCATAGCAACAGCAGACTAGTTTAGATGGCCAGTGGAGTTATGTATAATTACCATAATTAGATCTTGTTAACCTTATCACTAGTATCAAAGTTAAAGTAAAGAACTCATGTAAATATTGTTGTAGTTACTCAATAAACCTTTTGTTACTACTGGAAGAGTTCGAATCTTCTTCATCAGGATTCAGAATACCTCATCACTAAACAAGGATTGAGTAGCATATGTTACCTACCAGACAGGTAACAAAACAATATTGTGTAGAGTTGCTGGAGGGTGAATAAGAAAAAACTGCTAGCATTTATGTATTATTTTTAAATTTGGAAAAACCCCAATGCAGAGAGGTGTAATTAGGCAACTTGACACCAAGCTAAAGCGGGTATTTTATATTGGTTTGCCGAGAAAACACTTGTTTGTGTATTCCAGATCTCTCAAACGATGAAATATCGCCCTGTCAGACCACAAACCAAAATAACCAAGTTTATTAAGGTCATTTTTATCCAAGAGCACAACATTACAATTATTAATTCCTAGCTCATTAAAGTGATCGGCACAAGCAGTGGACCTGCATGAATTGTTACATTTGTCATATTTATTCCAGATCCTTGCAGCTTCTGGCTGTTGTACTGTCCAGTACTAAGACCTGAGGCCTTTTCAACACCAATGAACAGAATGTCTCATTGTGCTGGCTGCAACCACTTTGAAAATCAAGAGCTTAAGCATTCATTATGAACAAGGCCTATTAAGCTCTCAATATTCTTTAATATTTGATGGATGTCTTGTAATGTGGCTGAAGTGGCAGTTGTTCAGCATCCATTTATGATTGGCACTTAATTGTATGCTTGGAGGAGAGAAAATGTGCATTAGTTTCGGCATTGTCTTCACTTAATACAGCCAGCTTCTTTGATCAATTTTTTTGATCGAAAGTGGCTGGTGTCACAAATAGGAAGTTTGTAAGGTTGTTTTGTTTTGGCACTGTCTCTTTAATTAAAATAACACCGAGGAAGAAGGGGGTCATGTGAGCGGTTCTGAATTCTGCCTGCCAGAAAACCTGGGTGGTTTGGTTGTTTAAGGTTAAAGGTGGAGCCCAGGTTGTCTTATTGGGGAAAAGATGCAAGATATTAACGCCTATCAACAATGACGAAGGCAACTGTACTGACAGTGGATAAACTGTTAGGGTTGGATTTTCTTGGAGTCGGTGAAGTGTGTGAAGGAAAAAAAATGGCAGCCAGGACAGGCCTGATTTCAGCATGCCCAACTCCATTCTTGGCACCCCCAATATTCATCTGTGCGGGTTAAGAGTGCTGGCTGGTGTGAGCCAGCACTCCCCACCTGGCCAGGTCCATTTCCTCATCCTCTACCATTTTCATGGAGTTGAAGCAATTTGTGGTTCAGGTCCCCCCCAGAAGTATTGTGAACCATAGTCTGGATGAGGAAACCTTTTGAAAGTTAAGTTCAAAAGGTCTTATTCGTGGCTCCTCATACTCTCCATGCAAAGCAATGGCACTTCCATACTGAAGCACCCACCATACACTCTGTACAAAACCAATGAACCTTATAGTAACAATAGGATGGGTGAAAAAACTTTCTCAAGAAAAACAGTTCATTCATAGCTTTCTGCTTTCTTTAATAAAATCTGGCTTTCATTATAGCCCGACAAAAGTGTCAATCATCCAGACTCTTTAAAATATCAAGAGCAGATACTGCAAGCTCTTGACGTCTCTTTATTCTGTGCAAATAACATTTTGCTATTGATATAAAAGATCACCGAGCAACAGCTTTTAATCAAGCATTGTTTTCTCTTGGATGTAGCTGTTTCAAAAGACTAATGGATTTCTGGACGCCGAGCCAAGCTTCGTTACACTGGGGCAGTGTCCCAACTCCAGTTAGAACCTGCTTCCCTGGATCGAAGACCCGTCTTTGCTCGCACTTTCTCTTAGGCAGGTGACCCAAGCTGGGAAATTTCCTGAATCCCGCTACTCGCCTCTAGAATGAAAATCCAACCCATAGTCTCCAAGTCACAGCGAGGCTTTAGGAATGTCAGATTTTGTAAATGGTCATACTTCATACTCATAGAATTTACAGTGCAGAAGGAGGCCATTCGGCACATCGAGTCTGCCCCAGCCCTTGGAAAGAGCACCCTATCAAAGCCCATGCCTCCACCCAATGCCCGTAACCCAGTAACGCCACCTAACCTTTTGGATACTAAGGGGCAATTTAGCATGGCCAGTCCACCTAACCTACACTTCTTTGGACAGTGAGAGGAAACTGGAGCACCCGGAGGAAACCCACACAGACACGGGAAGAAAGTGCAAACTCTACACAGTCAGTCACCCATGGTCGGAGTTGAACCTGGGACCCTGGAGCTGTGAGGCAGCAGTGTTAGCCACTGTGCCGCCCCTTTAATTCTAAGATAGAATAAAGTTGGGGTTTCAGAGGATAGTTAATTAGCATTTCTACCTTGAAACAAAGCCCATGTGATTCCTGTTGCCAAAGAAGTAAGCATTGAGAGGGGAACAGGCCATAGAAAGCCAATATAGTATTGGCTTCCAGGGTTATCGGAAGACATTCCTGAACCTCACGGGCAAGTCAATTTGCAAAATCTGAAAGAGTGCAGAATGCTGGAGGCTGCCGAAAGTTATTGTTCACTATGTAGCATGAAGGTGAGACCTTCTGCTCAGACTGAAGAGACCAAGTTTGTGAGGATGTAAAGGAGGCTGGAATGTTCGCTTAGCTTTGGCCAGAGAGGGAGATTTCCATAGTAATCCTCACTGTGAAAGTCAGTTTGGGTATTAGAAGTTATCCGGCTGGAAAATGAAAAAGGGAGCAAGCCACCTGGAGCTGAGAATAACTTTGGCCTGGTTCCTGGAAAGTGAAGTGTCCACTTAAGGGATTGAGAAAGTGGAAAGGGACCTTTGGTCATTTTTAAATGTTAAATGGAGCATCCTTAAGTTTCCCAATGAGAAGTGTTGAGACAAAGTTGCTTTTAGTTTTTTTGTTACAGTAAAATATTGAAATCTTGTATGATCGGTCACTGAAATTCAAATATCCATTGATCGCCCGAAGGCGGATCCTGATGGGATGGAGAGCAACCTCTCCACCCAGTGCCCTGGCCTGGTGGGGGGACCTGTTGGAATTCTTGACTCTTGAGAAGGTCAAGTTTGAACTGAGGGGCAGGATGGAGGGGTTCTACAATTCATGGGCATTATTCAGCATGCACTTTCAAGAACTGGATAACATCGAACATTAGTTGGGGGGGGGGGTGGGTGGGAGGGTTGGGGGAGGGGGGCGGTGTGTGTTGATGGTAACTATGGGTGATTCCTGATTCTTTTTTGTCATTTGTTTATGTGAACATGCGAGCTAATGTTTGTGGTTTGGTGGGAGGATGGGATCGTTGTTATTGATATGGGGATTGACATATTCATTACTGATTATTGTTTATTGTTGCTGGGTGTAAATTTGGGAGAAAATGTGAAAAAGGAGGAGAATTAAGAAATATTTAAAACAGAAAGGAAGTCATTAATCTCGTTCAGCTGGCAGTTTACAGAACCCAGTTTAGTTTTTCTCATTTTGGTCTAGCTAAAATTTTATATGGGCATAATATAAATTAGGAATTGAAACTGAATGAATCTTTCCTTATCTCGATAACACAGGACTTTTTGAAGAGAAGCAAGCCAAGTTGTTGTGGAAAGCGCAATTGTACAGGGCACTTTACTTACATTTACAGGCTTTTTGATGGAATTTGCCCAAAAATATGAAGAATAAAATTGTATTTGGTAAATAAATTCATTTTATTTTTGAACCAGTACAAATTTTCATGTATTTGCAATATCTCTTCCTTTGGGCACATGTTACCAGCACCTAACACTGCAAGATCAAGCACAATGTCACTCATGTGCCTTATTTGCAACCTCCAAAACTACCACCTCCTTGAGCAGAATACATTTCTCCTGTTGCCATATCAGCCAATCCTTTACCTGTATGTCATTATCAGTTTATAGGTTGATTTGTGTGTGTCATTAGAAATGTGGTTAAAACTGCTAGAAATGCTTTCGCTTAGATCAAGTATAGCTGACAAAGCCTTGTCCAACACACGGCCTGCGGTCCAGATTGTGGCCCCTGAAGCTGGTTAGACAGAGAAGTGAAGTTGAAGATTCTGCAAGCGGCTGCTCCCTCAATCACTGGCCATTAATCTCCCACGTTTGTTGGTGATTGGATCACTAGTGAGCCTCTCTCCCCAGGGTGGGGTAAGAAGCTGCTGGGCTTGTGTTAGAGAAGGTGAAGCGGGGCCTGGGTAAGAGAATATGCAGTGGGGATTGGTAAGAGAAGGGTGCAAGGAGAAAGACAGGCTGCAGGGCCTGAGAGAGTGAGAGAGATAGGCTGTGGAGGGGATAGAGAGGCTGTGGAGGGGATAGAGGGGGAGGCTGCGGGGACATACAGGAAGGCTGTGGGGCCCAGGGAATAGAGAGAAAGGCTGTCGGGGGAGGGGGGGCTGTCAGGGGGGAGAGAGAGAGGTTTTCGGTGGGGGGGGGGGGAGAAAGAGGCCGTCAGCCAAGAGACAGGCTGTCGGGAGAGAAGCTGTCGAGGGGAGAGAGGCTGTGGGGGGAGAGAAAGGATTTAGAGCGGAAAGAGAGGCTGCAGAGAGAGACGGCGAGGCTGCGGGGGATACAGTAAGGCTGCGGGGCCCAGGGAATAGAGAGAGAGGCTGTGGCGCTGGGTGGAGAGACGGTGACTGTCAGCCAATTGGAGAGAGAAGGTGTTGCGAGGCCTGGAGGAAGAGAAGATGCTGCAGGGCATGGAAGAGAGAAGCTGGTTTGTGTGCATACAGGAAGGAGAGAGTGAATGTGTGTGAGAGAGAGTGAGGGTGTGTGTGAGATAGAGAGAGAGAGAAAGCGGAGCTCCTCAGTAAGAGGAGCTCCGCTCGTCAGTGCAAGAAGAGATTGTGGTGCCATTTGATTTCTCGATCCTCCTACGTGCCTCCCTGACCCCCTCCTCAATGGCCCAAATTACCGTTTGGGGTGTCTTCGAGCGCCCGCACCCCACCTCATAAGGGCAGTGCACCCCCAGCACAGATTCCCACTACAGGCAAAATGCCCCTTTGGCATTGTCAGCCTGGCACCCTGGCAATGCCCATGCCAGCTTGGCAGTGCCATCTTGGCACCCTGGTGGTTCTGGTGTGAGGTGCTCCTAAGGTGAGTGAATATCAGGTAAGCTCTTTCTTTTCTTTTTCTTTTATCCGCAAGTTATAGCTTCAGATTTTCGGCGGGAGCAGTGGCCAGGGGTCTGTCGGGAAGGTAAGTTCACCCTTTAAAAACTTACCTTGCAGGAGAAGCGGCCTTCAGATTTTCGGCGGGAGCAGTGGCCAGGGGTCTGTCGGGAAGGTAAGTAGCTGGGAGCAATTTAACTCTTCCTGGGTTGGTAAGTATTGTGATTGGTAAGTAAAATCCTTATTCCTTTCACTTATTCATTATTTAATATTATATTTGTAATATGTTAAGGTAAAGTGTATAAATAGCAGGGGATCCCAGACCCGTGTTATGCTCCTCGTGCTCAATGTGGGAGTTCAGGGACGCGGCCGATGCCCCTGACTCCTTCATGTGCGGGAAGTGTGTCCAGCTACAGCTCCTGTTAGACCGCATGACGACTCTGGAGCTGCGGATGGACTCATTGTGGAGCATCCGCGATGCTGAGGAGGTCGTGGATAGCACGTTCAGTGAGTTGGTCACACCGCAGATTAGGGTTGGTGAGGGAGACAGGGAATGAGTGACCAAAAGGCAGAGAAAGAGCAGGAAGACAGTGCAGGTGTCCCCTGCGGTCATTTCCCTCCAAAACAGGTATACCGTTTTGGATACTGTTGGGGGAGATGACTCACCAGGGGAAGGCAGTAGTAGCCAGGCTCATGGCACCGTGGCTGGCTCTGCTGCACAGAAGGTCAGGAAAAAGACTGGCAGGGCTATAGTCATAGGGGATTCAATCGTAAGAGGAGTAGACAGGCGTTTCTGTGGTCGAAAATTAGACTCCTGAATGGTATGTTGCCTCCCGGGTGCACGGGTCAGGGATGTCTCAGATCGGCTGCACGACATACGGAAGGGGGGGGGGGGTGAACAGCCAGTTGTTGTGGTGCATATAGGCACCAATGATATAGGTAGAAAACAGGATGAGGTCCTACAATCAGAATTTAGGGAGTTAGGAGATAAGTTAAAAAGTAGGACTTCAAAGGTAGTAATATCAGGATTGCTACCAGTGCCACGAGACAGTCAGAGTAGAAATTCAAGAATAGTCAGAATGAATACGTGGCTTGAGAGATGGTGCAGGAGGGAGGGAGTCAGATTTTTGGGACATTGGAACCGGTTCTGGGGGCGGTGGGACCATTACAAATTGGATGGTCTACACCTGGGCAGGACTGGAACTAATGTCCTAACTTTTGCTAACACTGTTGGAGAGGTTTTAAACTAATGTGGCAGGGGGATGGGAACCAGATTAGGAAGTTAGAGGTCAGTAAAGAGGCAGCAACTAAAGCCAGTAAGGTACTATATAATAAACTCAATGTGACTAAGGGGAAGAGTAGACAGGGAAGAGATGATGAACGCAAAGGGGCAGGTGGTCTGAGGTGCATTTGTTTCAATGCGAGAAGTGTATCAGGTAAGGCAGATGAACCTAGGGCTTGGATTAGTACCTGGGAATATGATGTTATTGGTATTACGGAGACTTGGTTGAGGGAAGGGCAAGACTGGCAACTAAATATCCCAGGGTATAGATGCTTCAGGAGGGATAGAGAGGGAGGTAAAAGGGGTGGAGGAGCTGCATCACTGGTCAGAGATGATATCACAGCTATGATTAAGGAGGGCACGATGGAGGATATGAGCACTGAGGCAATATGGGTAGAGCTAAGAAATAGGAAGGGTGCAGTAACATTGTTGGGACTTTACTACAGGCCTCCCAAAAGTGAGCGTGAAGTAGAGGTACAAATATGTAGACAGATTATAGAAAAATGTAGGAGCAACAGGGTGGTCGTGATGGGAGATTTTAACTTCCCCAGCATTGAATGGGACTCATGTAGTGTTGGAGACGTAGATGGAGCAGAATTTGTAAGGCGCATCTAGGAGAGTTTTTTTTAGAGCAGTATGTAAATAGTCCAACTCGGGAAGGGGCCATACTGGACCTGGTATTGGGGAATGATCCCGGCCAGATGGTTGAAGTTTCAGTCGGTGATTACTTTGGGAATAGTGATCACAATTCCGTAAGTTTTAGAATACTCATGGACAAAGATGAGAGTGGTCCTAAAGAAAGAGTGCTAAATTGGGGAAAGGCCAAGTATAACAAAATTCGGCAGGAGCTAGGGAATGTGGATTGGGAGCAGCTGTTTAAGGGTAAATCCACATTTGAAATGTGGGAGTCTTTTAAGGAAAGGTTGATTAGAGTGCAGGACAGACATGTCCCTGTGAAAATGAGGGATAGAAATGGCAAGATTAGGGAACCATGGATGATGGGTGGAATTGTGAGACTAGCTAAGATGAAAAAGGAAGCATACATAAGATCTAGGCGACTTAAATCTGATGAAGCTTTGGAGGAATATCGGGAAAGTAGGACAAATCTCAAACGCGCAATAAAGAGGGCTAAAAGGGGTCATGAAATATCTTTGGCTAACAGGGTTAAGGAAAATCCCAAAGCCTTTTATTCGTATATAAGGAGCAAGAGGGTAACTAGAGAAAGGATTGGCCCACTCAAAGACAAAATAGGGAATTTATGCGTGGAGTCAGAGGAAATAGGTGAGATTCCTAATGAGTACTTTGCATCGGTATTCACCAAGGAGAGGGACATGACGGATGTTGAGGCTAAGGATGGATATTTAAATACTCTAGGTCAAATCGGCATAAGGAAGGGGGAAGTTTTGGGTATTCTAAAAGGCATAAAGGTGGACAAGTCCCCAGGTGCGGATGAGATCTATCCCAGGTTACTGAGGGACACGAGGGAAGAAATAGCTGGGGCTTTAACAGATATCTTTGCAGCATCCTTGAGCACGGGTGAGGTCCCGGAGGACTGGAGAATTGTTAATGTTGTCCCTTTGTTTAAGAAGGGTAGCAGGGATAATCCAGGGAATTATAGACCTGTGAGCTTGACGTCAGTGGTAGGCAAACTGTTGGAGAAGGTACTGAGGGATAGGACCTATTCACATTTGGAAGAAAATAGACTTATCAGTGATAGGCAGCATGGCTTGTGCAGGGAAGGTCATGTCTTACAAACCTAATAGAATTCTTTGAGGAAGTGACAACATTAATTGATGGGGGAAGGGCTGTAGATGTCATATACATGGACTTCAGTAAGGCGTTTGATAAAGTTTCCCATGGCAGGTTAATGGAAAAAGTGAAGTTGTATGGGGTTCAGGGTGTACTAGCTACATGGATAAAGAACTGGCTGGGCAACAGGAGACAGAGAGTAGTGGTGGAAGGGAGTGTCTCAAAATGGAGAAAGGTGACTAGTGGTGTTCCACAGGGATCCGTGCTCGGACCACTGTTGTTTGTGATATACATAAATGATCTGGACGAAGGTACAGGTGGCCTGATTAGCAAGTTTGCAGATGATACTAAGATTGGTTGCAGATAGCGAGGAGGACTGTCAAGAGAATACAGCAAAATATAAATAGATTGGAGAGTTGGGAAGAGAAATGGCAGATGGAGTTCAATCCAGGCAAATGCGAGGTGATGCATTTTGGAAGATCTAATTCAAGAGCGGACTATACGGTCAATGGAAGAGTCCTGGGGAAAATTGATGTACAGAGAGATCTGGGAGTTCAGGTCCATTGTACCCTGAAGGTGGCAACGCAGGTCGATAGAGTGGCCAAGAAGGCATACAGCATGCTTGCCTTCATCGGACTGGGTATTGAGTACAAGAGTCGGCAGGTCATGTTACAGTTGTATAGGACTTTGGTTAGGCCACATTTGAAATACTGCGTGCAGTTCTGGTCGCCACATTACCAGAAGGATGTGGATACTTTAGAGAGGGTGCAGAGGAGGTTCACCAGGATGTTGCCTGGTATAGAGGGTGCTAGCTATGAAGAAAGGTTGAGTAGATTAGGATTGTTTTCGTTGGAAAGACGAAGGTTGAGGGGGGACCTGATTGAGGTCTACAAAATTATGAGAGGTATGGACAGGGTGGATAGCAACAAGCTTTTTCCAAGAGTGGGGGTGTCAATTACAAGGGGTCACAATTTCAAGGTGAGAGGGGGAAAGTTTAAGGGAGATGTGCGTGAAAGGTTTTTACGCAGAGGGTGGTGGGTGCCTGGAACGCTTTGCCAGCGGAGGTGGTAGAGGCGGGCACAATAGCATCATTTAAGATGCATCTATGCAGATATATGAACGGGCGGGGAACAGAGGGAAGTAGATTCTTGGAAAATAGGTGACAGGTTTAGATAAAGGATCTGGATCGGCGCAGGCTGGGAGGACCGAAGGGCCTGTTCCTGTGCTGTAATTTTCTTTGTTCTTTGTTCTTGAGGATTACTGGAAGGAGGTTTTTAGGGTAATTTCTAAAGTTGTGCACGTGAAACTAGACCCGGGCCCTCGGGAGGCCATATTCGGGGTGTCGGACCAGCCGGGGTTGGAAACGGGTGCGGAGGCAGATGTCATAGCCTTCACCTCGTTGATCGCCCGAAGGCGGATCCTGTTAGGGTGGAGATCAACCTCTCCACCCTGTGCCCTGGCGTGGCGGGGGGACCTGCTGGAATTCTTGACTCTTGAGGTCAAATTTGAACTGAGGGGAAGGATGGAGGGGTTCTACAATTCATGGGCGTTATTCATTATGCACTTTCAAGACTTGGATTTCATCGAACATTAGGGGCGGGAGGTTGGGAGGGTTGGGGGGAGGGAGACTTTATGTGTTAATCGTGATTCCTTTTTGTTATTTGTTTATGTTAACATGCGGGCTAATAATTGGTCCGGGGACCTTCGAGTCCCTCCAGACATCTGTAGTCTGCCCATGGCTCAACATCCTTTGAGGTAGGCAAGTGGCCGGTGACATGACAGGAGGCACCGCCTCAATGGTAGGAGAACTAGCCTCACCAGCCTCCAACGGTACAGCTGGTTGGGTGGACTTGGGAGTTCTCAGCTCCCTCTGCATAGAAAAATTCACAGGAGTGTCAACAACACCAGTGGGACTCGTTTGCTCTGAATTGGGGATCGTTACTCCCCTGGTTCCTCAAATGGTCAATGTGGTTTTTGACAGTCCTTCCATTTACATTCACCACATATGACACAGGCCCCGACTGGGACACAATCCGTCCAGCTAGCCATGGCTGCCCCAAGGAGGGTTACAAACCAAAACTGTGTCCCCACCCGGAATGATCAGTTGCCCCGCCGCATAGCCTGTGACTTCTCTGGGAACCCTGATGTGCCTCCATCCTCCCTGCCAAATTAGGAAACACTAAATCCAAATGAGCTATGAGGCAATGGTCTATCAGCAACTCGGCAGGTGTGACCCCCATGGTGGGGTGTTGAATTGTATGGCAACGAAAAATTGGAAAGCCATTGGTGTAGTGGTTTGTCTGTTTCTGCATGGCGTTCTTAAAGGTCTGATCAGCCCTATTGGCTAATCCATTGGGCGCAGGATGATACAAGGTTGTCCTCGTAGGCGTATGCCATTACCTCGAACAAAAGTCTGGATGTTGTCCCTGTAAGAGAGGTGCCATTATCAGATGCAATGGACTCTGGCAGTCCATAAATAGCGAACACTCGGCGCTAGGTGTCCACCATGGCTGCCGGTGTCATGGTCGCCATCTTCTGTATCGACAGCCACTTGGAGTGGACCACCACCTAAACTAAAAACAAGTAAGGACCTGCGTAGTCAATGTAGACCTTGGTCCATAGGCAACCTAGTCATTCCCAAGGGTGGAGAGTGGCCAATGGACTCAGGGACTGTTGCACCAGACAAGGTATCTTCAGAAATTCAATGTTAATACAATTTCCTGGGGTACTATAATAATAATCTTTATTGTCACACGTGGCTTACAGTAACACTGCAATGAAGTTACTGTGAAAAGCCCCTAGTCTCCACATTCCGGTGCCTGTTTGGGTACACGGAGGGAGAATTCAGAATGTCCAAATTACATAATAGAACGCCTTTCGGGACTTGTGGGAGGAAACCGGAGCACCCGGAAGAAACCCACACAGACACGGGGAGAATGCGCAGACTCCGCACAGACAGTGACCCAAGCCAGGAATCGAATCTGGGACCCTGGCACTGTGAAGCACTGGTGGAGATGGTATAGTTTTCTGCAGCGGGAGTTGGCTCAATGCATCTGCATAGGCAATTTGAGAGCCTGGCCGGTGATGGAAAGCATAATTGTATGTCGCCAGCAGTTAGGCCCAAGCTGCACCCTGGCTGAGGTTATTGGTGGTATTGGTTTGTCCTCTCTCAAAAGGCCCAGAAGCGGCTCATAGTTAGTGATAAAGAGGATTCAAGTAGCAGGAATGCAGGAATGTCTTCCTGCAATTATACAGGGCCTTGGTGAGGCCACATCTGGAATATTGTGTGCAGTTTTGGTCTCCTTATCTGAGGAAGTTCTTGCTCTACAGGGAGTGCAGCAAAGGTTTACCAGACTGATTCCTGGGATAGCGGGATTGACATTTGAGGAGAGATTGAGTTGGTTAGGATTGTATTCGCTGAGGGCGGCACAGTGACTCAGTAGTTAGCACTGCTGTCTCACGGCACAAAGGACCCGGGTCACTGTCCATGTGGAGTTTGCACATTCTCCACGTATCTGCGTGGGTCTCACCCCCTCAACTCAAAGATGTGTATGGTAGGTGACTTGGTCATGCTAAATTACCCCTTAATTGGAATAAAAAGAATTGGGTACTCTAAATTTATACAAAAAAATGGATTGTATTCACTGGAGTTTAGGAGAATGAAGGGAGAATCCCATAGAAACCTATAAAATTCTAACAGGACTAGACAAATGAGATGCAGGAAGGATGTTCCCAATGACGGTTGAGTCCTGAACCGGGGTCACAGTCCAAGGATATGGAGTAAACCATTTAGGACTCAGATGAGGAGAAATGTCTTCACCCAGAGAGTGGGGAGCCTGTGGAATTCACTTCCATCGAAAGCAGTTGAGGCCAAAACATTGTATGTTTTCAAGAAAGCGTTTGATAGAGCTCTTGGATCTAAAGGGATCAAAGGATATGGCGGGATAGTGGGAACTGGTTACTAAGTTGGATGATCAGCCATGATCATAATGAATGGCGGATCAGACTTGAAGGGCCGAATGGCCTCCTCTTGCTCATATTTTCTATGTTTCTATATTTCTATAATATTAAATCACCATCCACACACCGGTGGAATGTCTTCACACCAAATATGACTGTTAAACTGGCGTTCTCGATTTGAGCATAGTTCCTCTCCACTTCTGAAAGGGTCTTCGAGGCCAAAGGGGCAAGCGGAACCATCTCCCATCTGTGGGATAATATTGCCCCAATACCATAAGGGGATGTATCACTTGTGAGTGTGATCAGTTTATCGGGGTCAAAGTGAACTAACAGGTTTGAGGATTGTAAAGATTACATCCCATAAGACCATAAGACATAGAAGCGGAAGTAAGGCCATTCGGCCCATCGAGTCCACTCCACCATTCAATCATGGCTGATTTCAACTCCATTTACCCGCTCTCTCTCCATAGCCCTTAATTCTTCGAGAAATCAAGAATTTATCAACTTCTGTCTTAAAGACACTCAACGTCCCGGCCTCCACCACCCTCTGTGGCAATGAATTCCACAGACCCACCACTCTCTGGCTGAAGAAATTTCTCCTCATCTCTGTTCTAAAGTGACTCCCTTTTATTCTAACGCTGTGCCCCCGGGTCCTAGTCTCCCCTGCTAATGGAAACAACGTCCCTATGTCCACCCTATCTAAGCCATTCATTATCTTGTAAGTTTCTATTAGCTCTCCCCTCAACCTCCTAAACTCCAATGAATATAATACCCAGGATCCTCAATGCACCTGCATAGGCAATTTGAGAGCCTGGCCGGTGATGGAAAGCATAATTGTATGTCGCCAGCAGTTAGGCCCAAGCTGCACCCTGGCTGAGGTTATTGGTGGTATTGGTTTGTCCTCTCTCAAAAGGCCCAGAAGTGGCTCATAGTTAGTGATAACTATGAGTTCATCGTATGTTAGGCCTACCATTCCTGGGATCATCTGTGTGAATCTCCGCTGGACCCGCTCCAGTGCCAGTATGTCCTTCCTGAGGTGTGGGGCCCAAAATTGGTCACAGTATTCTAAATCCCCAATCGAAAAGCTTCTTTTTGAGGCTTCCTCTAACGCCACTGTTGATATTTCTTTAGCAGCTGATCATATCATAGAATTATCATAGAATTTACAGTGCAGAAGGAGGCCATTCGGCCCATCTAGTCTGCACCGGCTCTTGGAAAGAGCACCCTACCCAAGGTCCACACCTCCACCCTATCCCCGTAACCCCACCCAACACTAAGGGCAATTTTGGACACAAAGGGCAATTTATCATGGCCAATCCACCTAACCTGCACATCTTTGGACTGTGGGAGGAAACCGGAGCACCCGGAGGAAACCCACGCACACCCGGGGAGGATGTGCAGACTCCGCACAAACAGTGACCCAAGCCAGATTCGAACCTGGGACCCTGGAGCTGTGAAGCAATTGTGCTATCCACAATGCTACCGTGCTGCCAGTGGAAAACACTGATGTAATGGTATCATTGTTGTGACTAAATTTGAAATGAATCTTCCATACTAATCTACCAATCCAAGGAAGGATTTGAGCTCACTTACATTCTTGGGACTTCACGGATAGCCGTGATCTTCTCCATGAGGGGACGGAACCCTGTTGCATCTAATCGAAAACCTAAAAATACCTCTCTTCTGAGGCCTGGAATGTACGTTTTTCACATTTGAGACAGACCCCGATGTCCCGAAACCTTCTTAACACCACCTCCAAACTAGACATTGCTCTTCAGTAGTGATGCCGGTGATTAACACATCATCGAGATAGATCATCACCTTGGGAGTTCCTTTGAGAAGGTTTTCTATTGTACACTGGAAAACAGTGCAGGCTGACGTGATACCAAATGGCAATCTTGTGTACTGAAACAAGCACTTGTGGGTGTTTATGGTGGTAACCTCTGAGACTCCTTGTCCAATTCTAATTGAAGGTATGCATGGCTGAGATCTAATTTAAAGCAGGTGAGGCCTCCCGCCAGCTTGGCGTAGAGGTCCTCGACCCAGGGGAGCAGGTACCTATCCACCTGGGCAGTCTGATTTATGGTTAATTTGTAATCTCCACAGGTTCTTATGAAACAAATATGGGGCTGCCCACTTGGAGAACTGAACCGTTCTTCTTATGCCCGATTCTTCTAATCTTTTAAACTGAGCTTCAACCTTCTGATGAAGGACATAGGGTACTGGTCTGGCTCAAACGAACTTTGGTGACAAAATTGGATTTACATAGGTTTTGGTTTTGACACCTTTAAACCAGCCCAGTTCGCTGTGAAAAATGTCCTCATACCTTCTGAGGACATCTTGAAGGACACCAAAGGAAACTAAAAATGTTTCCAGCCAATTGAGTTTGATTTGCTGTAACCAGTCCCTTCCCATGAGGCTGGGTCTATGCCCTTCCAAAACAACCAGGGTTAGATGGGACTCTTGTTCTTTATAAGACACTGGTGTATTAGTGGTCCCAAGGATTTTCAAGGTTTCCCCAGTGTTAGTGGAAAGCTTGGCTGTGGTGCTGCTCAAATTTAAAGTATGAGCTCGGTCACGAATATACTTGAAGGTCTGCTCCCCCACAATAGTCTCCAAGGCCCTGGTGTCAACTTCCATTTTTAAAGGTTTGCCGTTTACCTTTAGGATATTTTCAATTGGGACCGCCTTGTTCAACTGGACTGCGTTCAAACAGAACATTGCCTGCTCCTCTTCAGAGCTTCTTTCCATTATGTTCAGTGGCACTGTGGACTGCTGCTGTTTTGGCATCAGAGATTATCATAGAATTTACACTGCAGAAGGAGGCCATTCAGCCCATCGAGTCTGCACCGGCTCTTGGAAAGAACACCCTACTTCAGTCCACACCTCCCCCCTATCCCATTAACCCAACCCAACACTAAGGGCAATTTTGGACACTAAGGGCAATTTATCATGGCCAATCCACCTAACCGTTGCTTTGCTTTGCTTTGTGCAGCAGCATGCTTGAATATGACCCCTACGATTACATCGGAAACAAACAAACTCTCAACAATGGCAGGTCTCTTAGAAATCATAGAATTTACAGTGCAGGAGGAGGCCATTTGGCCCATCGACTGTCCACCAGCCCTTAAAAAGAGCACCCTACCTAAGCCCACACCTCCATCCTATCCCAGTAACCCCCCTTAACCTTTGTGGACACAAAGGGCAATTTATCATTGCCAATCCACTTAACCTGTGTAGTGTTGGGTGTTCTGATGTACAGACGAACCAACACGGTTGTATTTGGTACAACGCTGTTTTATTTCAACTTGTTATTTACAGTTCTGTCTTGATACTCTGCACGTGGTGACTCCCTGTGTGTGATGTTAATCAGGTCCTGTCCTTATCCTGGTCTCCAGATCTACTGGCCACCAGGTGTCGTGTTTCTTCTCTTATACTGTCTCTGTCCTTGTCTATCATTGGTTGTCGTGTTGTGTGTGTTGATTTGTTTGTTGGTGTGTCTATCATGATGTGTGTGTTTGAATATCATGACATCCCCCCTTTTTTTACAAAAGTATGTGCCTACGTGGTTATAAATACGAATGTGTCGTGAGTGCATCTAAAAGTGTGTGTGCGTGATATTTACAGCAGGTGCATGTGGTGTAACTATATACATGGGGCGACGTTGGGTGTGTCATGCTAACGAGGTTGTACCATAACAAAACAGGAAGACAAAAAACTTTGAAGTGTGGTCCGGTCAAACGATATCTGGAATGATAAAACAGTAACATGTTACAATACAATAGTGTTTCAACTTTAACGTGTGAACAGTCTCATAAGTCCAATCTAGTAGGTGTGCGACGAATTCGGGTTGTCCGTCAGGGTGGCACTCCATTCATCGGCCGGATTGATGGTGTTGACCCTGTTCACATCAATGACTGAAACCCGGAAGGCATCTTGGTCATCTGTGTCATTTGGCTGGATGTCCTGATGTGTGGGCTGGATGGTCCTGACGTGTCTGCGAGGTTGTCGGAGATGTGTAGGATCCATCGGTTGAACCGCTCGACAGTAGGCAGCGTAGTGGCCCATCTTGCCACATCGTAGGCATTGTCGGTTTTTAGCAGGACATTGCCCTTTTAAATGTACAGCTCCACAGTTGCCGCACGTCATGGCGTCACGGCGTTCGCTACGCCACTGCGCATGCGCAGTTCGGTCTTGCATCGGGCGCGCCTGCGCAGTGCGTCCCTCGATGTTGCCGTTGGTTTTGGCGCGCACAAGCGCGGGAGACCGCGAAAAGCGCGAGAAACGGCCGCCTTCGTCCGGGCCGCGGGCCGGGAGATAATCAATTGCCTGGATGCGTTCGGCCTCATGGGCGGCCTGGCTTGCCGATTCGACTGCTAGGGACCCTCTCCGTGCCGATTCGGTCGCCTGAAATTGGGCAAAATGGCTGGTTACATTTTCATGGAGGACACAAGCTTCCACCGCAGACGCTAAGGTCAGGCCTTTAATTTTAAGAAGCTGCTGGCGTAGGCCACTGGAGGCAATGCCAAAAACAATCTGGTCCCGGATCATGGACACTGAGGTGGTGCCGTAACCGCAGGACTGCGCGAGTATGTGGAGGTGCGTCAGAAAGGGTTGAAAGAGCTCATCCTTACCTTGCAGGCGTTGCTGAAAGATATACCTTTCAAAACTTTCATTCACTTCAACGTTAAAGTGCTGGTCTAGCTTGAGGAGGACTGTGTCATACTTGGATTGGTTCTCGCCTTCCGCGAACATCAGTGAGTTGAATACATCGATGGTGTGCTGACCTGCCGTGGTGAGGAGCATCGCAATCTTTGTTTCGTCCGAGGCACTCTGTTTCTCGTTGGCTCGCATGTACAGTTCAAATCGCTGCTTGAAAAGCTTCCAATTGGTGCCAAGGTTCCCAGCGACTTGCAACGGCTGCGGTTTGTTGGTGATGTCCATATCTCAGGATGGCAGGTTTGCCGGCAGGTATCGATCCACTCCTGCACCATGTAGTGTTGGGTGTTCTGATGTACAGATGAACCAACATGGTTGTATTTGGTACAACGCTGTTTTATTTCAACTTGTTATTTACAGTTCTGTCTTGATACTCTGCACGTGGTGACTCCCTGTGTGTGATGTTAATCAGGTCCTGTCCTTGTCCTGGTCTCCAGATCAACTGGCCACCAGGTGTCGTGTTTCTTCTCTTATACTGTCTCTGTCCTTGTCTATCATTGGTTGTCGTGTTGTGTGTGTTGATTTGTCTGTTGGTGTGTCTATCATGATGTGTGTGTTTGAATATCATGACAACCTGCACACCTTTGGACTGTGAGAGGAAACCGGAGTACCCGGAGGAAACCCACGCAGACACGGGGAGAATGTGCAAACTCCGCACAGACAGTGACCCAAGCTGGGAATCGAACCTGGGACCCTGGAGCTGTGAAGCATCTGAGCTAACCACTGTGCTACCGTGCCCCCCTTGGAGATGCCCCCTGCACCCCCCCCCCCCCCCCCACAATGATAGCAGTTCCCCTTTGTCTTAGGTTGACATTCCACTCTTTTACTGGCCCTTTGACGCTGGTCTAGTCCCGAAGAGTGTGTTTGTATCCCTGCTATGCCTGTTCCCCATGTGTAGCTCTGGCTGCTCCGATACCCCGAAGATTGCCACTATGAGGCATGGCTTCACCCTCACCCCCACAACCTTGGACATTGCCTCGGAGAAGGCTGTCCACAACCCAGCAAGTTTGGGACAAGCCCAAAACATGTGGGTGTGGTTGGCAGGGCCCCTCTGGCACCGTTCACATTTATCCTCCACCTCCGGGAAGAACCTGCTCATTCGGGTTCTGGTCAGGTGCGCTCTGTGCACCATTTTGAGCTGCGTTAGGCTTAGTCTTACGCAGGAGGAGGTGGAGTTAGCCGTGCTCAGTGCTTCGCTCCAGAGTCCCCACTCTACCTCTGTCCCCAGTTCGTCCTCCCATTTTTGACTGGTCTTGTCCAGTGGTGTTCGAGTTCTGTCCAGTAGTTGTTTGTATATTTTCCCACATAGCACCCCCTTCTCGCTGCTTGTGCCTATCAGGTCCTCTAGTAGTGTGTTTTCTGGGGGCCCGGGGTACCCTACTGTCTCTTTGCGGAGGAAGTGTTTTATTTGGATGCGTTTCATTTCCTGTCCTTTTGCTAGTTTCCACTTCCTCGTCAGTTTGTCCAGTGTTGCCAGTCTGCACCCTGTGTAGAAGTCCCCGACCGTCAATGTGCCCCCATCCCGCCTCCATCTTTTGAAGGTGGTATCTAGCATGGCTGGGGGGAAATCTGTGATTGGCTCAAATGGGGGCCATGGGGGACATTTTAGTTATCCCGAAGTGTCGTCTCAACTGGGTCCACGTTCTAAGCGTGGCCGCGACCACTGGGCTCGTTGTGTAACTTGTTGAGGGGGATACGGGGGCTGCTCTAGCCAGGACACGGAGGGTCGTTCCTTTACAGGATGCTTCCTTCATTTGGACCCAAACTGTGTCACGTTCTTATACCCATCCCCTCACTCTTTCTGCCGTTGCTGCCCAGTGGTAGTATTGTAGGTTTGCTAAGACCAAGACCCCTTTGATTTTCCTTCTTTGCAGTGTCGGTTTGGGAACTCTCGGGTTCTTACCCCCGCACACAAACGCCATGATTAGACAGCCTATATTTTGGAAAAAGACCTTGGCGATGAAGATCGGTATGGGTCTAAACAGGAAGAGGAATCTTGGCAGTACGTTCATCTTGATCATCTGCACTCTCCCCACCAGGGAGAGTGGGAGTGAGCCCCAACTTTGAAGGTCATTTCTTACTTCCTCCACTAGGCTGGTCAGGTTCCACTTGTGGATCTGTGTCCAGTCTCTGGCTATCTGGATCCCCAGGTAATGGAATCTGTACTGGGCCATTTTAAATGAGCCCCTCCAGCTCTGTCCCTCCCCCTTTTGGGTTTACTGGGAATGCCTCGCTTTTGCCCAGGTTAAGTTTGTAGCCCGAAAAGGTTCCAAACTCTTTCAGTATTTGCAGTATTGCCTTCAGTCCCTCCTGTGGCTTTGAGACATAGAGGAGCAAGTCATCTGCATAGAGTGAGACTCTGTGCTCTCTGTCTCCTCTCCGGATTCCCTTCCAGCTTTTTACGTCCCGCAATGCTGTCGCCAGGGGTTCGATCGCTAGTGTGAACAAGAGTGGGGACAGGGGGCAGCCCTGTCTTGGGCTTCTCTGTAGCTGGAAGTATTCAGAGCTGGTGGTGTTAGTTCGGACACTTCCTTTGGGAGCGTTGTACAGGAGCCTCACCCAGGTGGTGAATCCCGCACCTAGCCCAAACCATTCCAGTACATCAAGGAGGTAGTTCCATTCGACTCTGTCGAAGGCCTTTCCTGCGTCCAGGGAGACAGCCCTGCAGCCTTTTGGCCAGGACCTTTTGCGAGTATTTTCACATCCACGTTCAGCAGTGAAATGAGTCTGGATGATCCACATTCCGCCAGGTCTTTATCTTTTTTGGGTATCAGTGAAATTGTGGCCTGCGGTAGTGTGGGGGGCAGCGTGCCCCCTGCCAGTGAGTCCGCGAACATGTCCCTTTGGTGTGGGGCCAGGACTGGTGCAAAGTTTTTGTAGAAGTCCGCCGGGAACCCATCGGGTCCCAGTGCCTTCCCCGTCTGCATGGAGCTGATGCTCTCCATGATTTCTCCCAGGTCTATTGGTGCTTCCAGCTCCCCCCTTCTGTCTTCCCCCACAACTGGTAGTTTCAGTCCATCTCGGAACTGTTTCATCCCCGCGTCCCTGTTGGGGGGCTCGGAGGTGTACAGTCCCCGGTACAAGGCCTCAAAAGCCCGACTGACCTCCTTTGGTTCTGTTACCAGTCTGCCTATGCTATCCTTTACCTGTGCTATTTCCCTTGTGGCTGCCTGCTTTCTCAGCTGGTGAGCCAACAGGCGGCCAGCCTTGTCTCCGTGTTCGTAGAAGATCCCCCGTGTCTGACGGAGTTGGTACACTGCTTTCCTAGTGGATAGCAGGTTAAAGTCCATTTGCAGCTTTTTCCTCTCTGCCAGCAGCTCTACGGTTGGGGCCTCGGACTATTTTCGGTCGACTTCCAGAATGGAGTCTACCAGTTGTTGCCTGGCCACCCTCTCTTCCCTGTCTTTGCTTGCCTTGTAGGATATGATCTCTCCTCTAATCACGCCCTTCAGTGCCTTCCAGAACATGGAGGGTGAGACGTAGTCGTCTATGGCCCGCGATGTTTTTTGGCAGAAGGCCTCGTTGGCCAAGAGGTCCATGTCCAGCCTCCACGTGGGACACTGGGCCTGGCCTGTCTCCAACCTCACATCCATACAGTGTGGAGCATGGTCGGAGATAACGATAGCGGAGTATTCCGTTCCCGTGATCCCAGGAAGCACCGATTTCCCCACTGCAAAGGGGTCGATACAGGGGTATACCTTGTGTACTTGTGAAAAGTGTGAGAATTCCTTTCTTCCCGAGTGCAGGAACCTCCATGGGTCCACTGCCCCCATCTGTTCCATGAAGGCTCCTAGCTCCCTATCCATGCCAGACGTTTTCCCCGTTCTGTGGTTTGATCGGTCCCTCGGTGGGGCCTGTACGCAGTTAAAGTCGCCCCCATAATCAGTCGGTGTGTGTCAAGGTCGACGATTTCCACCATGGTCTTCTTTATGAATTCTGTGTCGTCCCAGTTGGGAATATACACATTTACCAGTACGACCGGTGCGCCTTCCAGGACACCGCTGACCATGACATACCGTCCCCCGGGTCCGTAACTGTCTTGTTTCCGTAAACCTCGTCCTCTTGCTAATTAATATTGCCATTCCTCTAGCCCTCGTCCTGTAGCATGAATGGTACGTCTGTCCCACCCAGCCCTTCCTTACCAGCAATGGGTCCTTCTCCCTCAGGTGGGTCTCTTGTAGATAGATTATGTCTGCCTTTAGGCTTCTTAGGCGGGCAAAGACTCTGGATCTTTTCACTGGCCCGTTGAGTCCCCTTACATTCCAGGTAACAATCCTGGTGGGGGGGGGTTTCTGACCCCCCCGGTCCTGCGGGATCACCCATACGTACCTGGAGGACGTGCCCCTGCGCTTCGGGATTTCCCTTTGTTAGGGGGCCGCCGCTCTCACCATGAGGTCAGGTCCCAGTGCTCCGGGGTTCCCCTTTGTCCAGGGGGCACCCAACATGGCCGGCAACCACGTGTACGCCATGTGGGTGCGCCCCTACACTCCGGGGTCTCCCTTCACCCTGAAGCCCTCCCAAGTGGCTGTTTGCGGCGCCATCTTGGTTCCTCGCCCTGCTCCGTGCCTGCCAAGGTCTGTGTCTGTACTGCTTCTCTATCTCACCCTTCTGTTTGTTTCTCTTTTTTTTCTGCGCTCTCCCCCCGACTCCCCCCCCCCCCCCCTACCCCCAGCCCTTGTCCCTCTGTCCCCTCCCTGTGCTCTCTCCCCCCTTCTGTCCCTCCTCGTGCCAGGCGCTCCCTCTCCCATGAGAGGCGCACCGCGGCCTTCCTTCCTTCCTCCCCTCCCGTGTTGGCCCTCCTCGATAGTGCTGTGGGCCCCCTCCCAGTACTTGCCCAGCTCTGGCCCTGTTTTACCTTCCTCTTACTAGCCCTTGTCTCGCCCTCCTGTCCACTTTTCTCACCCTCACTTCCCTTGCTCCACTGCCCCCCCCATCACATTGAGAGAAGAGACAAGCCCGGAAACGAGGCAGCACAGTCCCGCGCAAAACATAGAAAACATGTGCACAGTTAATGATCTTATTGTCTCTGTTTGTGGTCTGCCCTCTGCTCTTTGTTCCGTTTCTTCCTTTCTTTTCCGTCCCCATGGCTTTCAATGCGGTTGCGGCTGTTCTTCCCCCAGCTTGTTCGATCTAACAAACTCAGCAGCCTCCGCTGGGGTGTTGAAATACAGCTCCTTCCCCTTAAATGTTCCCAGAGTCTGGCTGGGAATAACATCCCAAATTTCACCTTACTTTTGTAGAGTACTGATTTCGCCCTGTTGAACTCAGCCCTTCTTTTGGCCAGGTCCGCCCCAATGTCCTGACACACCCTTATGTTCTTCCCTTCCTATGTGCTCGATCTTGTCTGCTGGGCCCACTTTAGGATTCTCTCCTGGTCTTGGAACCGGTGCAGCTTTGCGATAATCGTTCTGGGCTGCTCCCTGGCTTTGGGCTTGGGTCGGAGTGACCTGTGCGCCCTGTCTATTTCTGGGGGGTTTGGGAATCCCTCCCTTCCCACTAGCTTGTCCAGCATTTGGGCGATGTAGTCTGTTGGGTCTCTGCCCTCTATCCCCTCTGGCAGACCCACTATTCTGACGTTCTGCCATCTGGACCTATTTTCCTGGTCCTCCACTTTCGTTCTTAGGCTCCCCTGAGTTGTTACCAACCTTTTCACCTCGGCTTCCAGAGCTAGCACCCTGTCGCTCTGGTCCGAGGCGGCCCTCTCCAACTCCAGAATCGTTTTCTCCTGCACCTCCACTTTCCTTCCCAGGCCTTCGATGGTCTGCTGCATTTTGTGCATTGTCTCCGCCAGCATCTCCTTCATCATTGTGTGGAGCTCCGTCCTGAGCGCCTCCTTTACGGCGCTTAACTCCTTTTTTAGCTTGTTTCTCCACTCTTCCCCCTGTGCGGGGGGCATGCTGGTTCCTGGGTGCTGGTACCGCTCCGCTGTTTGGTCCGCCATCCTGTTCCCTTCCAGGCTCGCCTGAACCTCCGTCTCGTCTTGTGGGGCCACCTGCCTGCGCGTCTGCCACTCCTGCGCCTTTCCCTCACTGCTGCTGCTGGTCCTTGCGTCTCACCGTCCCTTCTCTTTGGTATTTTTCTTTCCTCCAGCCATCTGTCTCTCTCTTTTTCTCCACGCTGCTGTTCCTTACCCTGAGATTTCTCTCCCATCCCCCGCTCCTCTGTTCTCACTGGGCTGGTCTGCCTCAGGTTTCAGGTTTGGGTTTCTTTATTTGTCCGGTTTTGTTTTTGCTTGTGGTTGGTTCCCTTCCTTTCCTTTCTCTTTTTCTTTCCCCTTCTCTCTCTCACTGGGTCAGGAGGGTCGAGAGAGAGGTTTCTAGTTGGGCCGCGAGTCCCCCTTTATGTCGCTGCTCACCTTGTGGTCACCGCCGGAAAGCGGGGGGAGGGCCTCTCTCTTTGTCGCTCGCTCCGCTTCCGAGCGCTCAGGTCTCTGACTTTGCTCCGTTTTGGAGTCCGGGTCGCCGCTGCTCTTCTTCTGCACTCTCTTGCTGTGTGGGGGCCCAGTTGGACAAGTTTGCACGCTTAGGTGCATGTTCTCCTCGGGGAACGGGACGCAACTGTGTTCCCCCCTCAGGAGCTCTTCTACCCCGACCACTCTCTTCTCTCGCCAGAAGCCAAATCATACTGCCCCATACTTGATTGATTTCCCCTTCAGTCATACTGTGCAGTTCAGTGGCGTTTTTTTCAGCACCCTCTATCACCTGAACTATCTCGATCACGTTTTCCAACGTTACATAGATACATAGAAGATAGGAGCAGGAGGAGGCCTGATCATGGCTGATCATCCAACTCAATAGCCTAATCCTGCTTTCCCCCCATAGCCTTTGATCCCACTCACCCCAAGTGCTATATCCAGCCATCTCTTGAATATATTCAAAGTTTTTGCATCAACTACTTCCTGTGGCAATGAATTCCACAGGCTCACCACTCTTTGTGTGAAGAAATGTCTCCTTATCTATGTCCGAAATAGTTTACCCTGAATCCTCAGACTGTGACCCCTGGTTCTGGACACACCCATTACTGGTAACATCTTCCCTGCATCTACCCTGTCTTGTCCTGTTAGAATTTTATAAGTCTTTATGAGATCCCCCCTCATTCTTCTGAACTCCAGCGAGAACAATCCCAACCTAGTCAATCTCTCTTCATATGACAGTCCCGCCATCCCTGGAATCAGTCTGGTAAACCTTCACTGCATCCCTTGAGAGCAATAATATCCTTCCTCAGAGACGGAGACCAAAACTGCACACAATACTCCAGGTGTGGCCTCACCAAGACCCTGTACAATTGCAGCAACACATCCCTGCTTCTATACTCGAAACATCTCGCAATGAAGGCCAACATACCATTATCCTTCTTTACCGCCCGCTGCACAATCCCCTCTCCCAATTTACGACCATTATGGTAGTTTCAGCCAGGAGTTTCTTTTGGATGATGAGATCGTGGATTCCACAAAACAACTGATCATGCAGCATCTTACTTAGCAGTGCTCAGCGAGTTGACGAAGCCTGGCTATGAAGGCTGAGTTGGAGGATAATCAAGGGTCTTGAGCGTTCTTTGACCAACTTGACTATCTGAGCAAAGGTCTTTGAACCTAGTGCCTCCGGGGCCATGAGGTTCCTAATTAGATTATAAGTTTTGGGCCTGCAAATTGTCAGAAGTATCACCTTCTACTTGTCTTCCCCTGTGATCTCGTTCGCGGTGAAGAAATAACTGAGCTGTTCGATATACTAGCTCCAATCTCCAGCCCCTTGGTCAAACGGGTCTAGTTCATCGATAATAGGCATTTTCACTCATGTTTTGATAGTTCCCTTCTTTCTTTTTCCAGTTGTTCCTTCCTTTCTCCCCTTGAATCCTGCAGACTGTGATCGAAGCTTTTACCTTGTTGCCACTGTGGTGGCTCAAGAAACACTCTGGAGGCTTCCAGTAGTAACTGTCATAATATACACCAGTATATCATGGTGCAGACACACACACACACACTGATGGACATGCAGTGGGACCAATCAGCATACACAACACCGCAGCCAATCACCAGTGAGAGCACACGCACTATAAAGACAGGGGACGGGAGAGTTCCCGCTCTTTCTAGTATCAGCCAGCTCGGAGCACAGAGCTCACAGCCTGCAACACAGACATTCACCATGTGCTGAGTGCATCACCTGGTTAGGACTAGGCAAGGGTCAACAGTTAAAGCTGGTATTGCATTTACCCACAGTTCAAGTATGTTAATATAGTTAACCTTATAATAAAATAGAGTTGCACCACTTCCAGTGTTGGTGACCTGTTTGTGATCCAGAACACCCAACACATCAGTAACAAAGGGGTTTATTGATGAAAGACAAAGGTTGGTAATTATACAGGCACAGAACATAATAGGATGGGTCTTGACTGTTTGGCTCCAGGGTCCACACCGCTCCTAGGATCCTGCACAAACTCACTATTCGATGGGATTCACGCACTTCCACACGATTGGTCCCAAGCCGGCCAGGAGGTCTGCCAGGTCCGCCTCCTTAAAGGGACAACGCTACCATAGACTGTAATGCCAGTAACCTTACTTAAACAAGTAATCCTTCCTACAATAAATAGAAATATTGCTTGAGGTAATACGTAGTTCTTCACTTGTACAACCTGAAATGCCCTGTTCCTAGCCCATTCAAACAAATATTTAAATAAATGCCCGAAACAATCTTACATGCCTCTTTAATTGAACTTTGATAAATATCCCAGTCTCTAGCAACCCTGGATAACCACTAACATGGGCAGTTAAATCACTCAGATTGTTGTTACGCATATCATTGCAATGGCATTTGAATTTTGAAATGACGGTGCTTTAGAAAATATGGTCATTGAGAGACTGCAATGTGAGAACCTAGAAGTGGAACTTAAAACTTTGTGTCCCGTTGGATTGGGGACCTGGGACTTTGCGATATTGTTAATACTGAGATACTGTTTATCTGCCTAATTGCAATACATTGCAAAATGCCAGGTTTTAAATTATACTTCTTCTGGCTAATTGGCCAGTTAATTTCTAGGTGTAAGTGATATTAGAGTGCTCATTTTCCCTTGAATACTTTATGGAAATATTTATCATGGGCAGATTAATCTAATAAGCAAAATGGCATTAATTACAAAAAAGTCCAACCAGCTGCATTACGTTTTTAACCATTGTTTCTCTTCATAGGTGCAAGTAATGTTTGGTTATTTGTTACATGCACTAAAACATATTCATCTGATTCATCTTCAATATTACTGCATTGAACCTCTGACTAACATTTTGATTGTGTTGAAATGTTAACCAGTTTTTCACTCTCTTGGCCATCATTTTATAACCAAAATTACAAAAGTAATAAATTCAAATACTATTGGGATTGTTTTCCAAAAGTGGGACAAAACTTGTGAATTCCTAGCATCCTGATTTTTAACTATATGCATGTAGAGTTAGGGGCAGGCAGGAAGTGCCCATGATGGTATCAGCAATTGTTGAGCCTCATTTCTACACGGGAAGAAACTCTTGCTCGAGCTGGGTGGGAATAACATAGTGACTGTCAGGTGGAAGCGGGCAAAAGGCTATCGCTGACACCCAAAGAAATGGTTATCAGCACACAGTAGCTGGTGAATAGGTAGGCTGGAAGCCCAGGCTTCCACGTGAGGGTTAGGACTCGTGCTCCTTATAGAATAGAATCATAGAAAGGTTACAGCAGAGAAGGAGGCCATTCGGCACATCTTATCCATGCTGGCCTGAGGATACCCAGGTGCTCTTTCTAATCCCACCTTCCTGTACCTGATCCATAGCCATGTATCTTACAGCAGATACGGTGCAGATCCATGTGCTTTTTAAAAGAATTTAGGGTCTCTACCTCCACCATCAATTCAGGCAGTGAATTAAAGACTCCCTCTGCGTTAAAAGAAAGTTCTTCCTCGTGCTCCCTCTACACCTTCTGCCACTTATCTGGAATCTATGATCCCTGCTTCTAGAAGTCTCCACCAAGGGAAACAATGTTATCTTGTCCACTCTCTCTCTTCCCCTCATAATTTTGTATACCTCAATGAAGTCACCCTCCATTGTTCCAAGGAAAATAACCCCAACCCATCCAATGTCTCCTCATAGCTACACTTTTCTGGCCCTGGCAACATTCTTGTAAACCTCCTCTGCACTCTCTCCAGAGCATAATTACATCCTTCTTGTAATGTGATGACCAGAACTGCACACAATACTCCAGTTGTGGCCTCACCAGTGTTTTATACAATTCCAGCATTATATCTATACTTTTATGTTGTATACCTCTGCCAGTAAAGGAGAGCATTCCATATGCTTTCTTTACAACCTTGTCTACGTGAACTTTTGCCTTTCGGGACCTGTGTACTTTTACACCAAGGTCTCTTACTTAATTTACCCTTCTTAGTATATTTCCATTTATTGTGTACTCCCTTTAACTATTTGACCTCCATAAATGCATGACCGTGCACTTCTCTGTATTAAATTCCATCTGCCACCTTACCAACCACTCCATCAACCCATCTATATCATTTTGGAGATTATAGCTATCCTCTACACTATCCACTACTCGGCCAATCTTTGTGTCGTCCTTCTGATCTACAAGAAACTATAAAAATTGTAACTCATCTGAATCTCTTCTGATGCTAATCCTTTGTGATGTTAAGGGTTTACAAATGGATCTGACACTGCGCTTAACTTGGGGGTTGGGGTTCGGAAAAGAATAACACATTGGGGTTCAAGTGGTGCAATCAGACTTCAAATTCTGAATGATGATGAGGCAACTATCTGTCTGCTGAAACCTTAGAAGTTAAAATGGCAATTGGTGTGTGAACACATTGCGGACACAGCAAGAAGCACCTAAACACAATTTAAACCACCCGCCTAAACTGTTCTCGAGTGGACAAACATAAATGTCCTCAAATATTCTGTAAGCTTACCATGATAACAACAACAATTTGCATTTATATAGTGCCATTAATGTAATAAAGCATCCTAACTTGCTTCAGAGGAGGATTATAAATCAATTCCCAGCCAGCTAACGAGATAGGGTAAATGGCTAAAAGCTTGGTCAAAGAAGTAGGATTTGAGCAAGAAAGAAATTTAGAGAGGGAATTCCAGAGCTCAGGATCTTGGCAGCTGAAGGCACGGCAACAGTGGTGGAGTGACTAAAATCAGGAATTCTCAAGAAACCAGAATTAGGGGACCACGGATATCTCTGAAGGCTTGAGAGGCTTACACGGAGTGGTGACGAGGCAATTGAAGGCTTTGAAAATGAGGATGGGAATTTTAAAATCTAGATGTTGCCTAACCAAGTGCAAGGGTAAGCCAGCCAGCCAGCACAGTGGTGATGAGTGAATGGGACTTCAAGCAAGTAAGGGCACAGGCAGCAGAGTTTTGGACGAACTAAAAGAGAGCAAAACATGGGAGGCCAGCCAGGAATTGAATAGTCAAGTCTAGAAGTAACAAAGGCAGGATGAGGATTTCAGCATCTGATGATCTAAGGCAGGTGGAAAAAGGCAGTCTTAGTGATGGCGCAGATATGTGGTTGAAAGCTCATCTCAGAGTCAAATAGGGCACTAAGACAGGGATGTCCAACATTCTCATGTGAGGGACCACCTTTAAATTATTTTCTCACTAATGGAGCCAGAGCCTGGCCTCTAGATCGTATGTTGGACAGGGTTGTTTAAATACCTTAATTTAAGTGAGCCTCAAAGCTGTCTCAATCTTAATGATCGTAAATCTTAACTACAAACATTTCTTCAAAATTAAATGAGATCTAATTGTGATGAATGGTTACTGCCTTATCATCATGTAAGGTGATGTCCCCTTTAAGACCAGGCTTGGAACCCTGGGGACTCCGCCTCTGGCTCCGCCCATCTGGGAGCCATACATAAAGGCCTGCCTCATGGTCTGTATAGCAGTCAGCTCTCATCCAAATCTGTAGCATAGTTATTAGCCTAATAAAGCCTTCTTTACAGTTTAATCTCTAAGCATCATTATTGAGGGTACCTCACTAATATTAATGTGCCGCCGTAGCACCACAGTGACTTGTTTTTTTTCTAAATGTGTTTTGTTCAAAAAGGTCACACATTTAAGTCTCCAAGTAACTGAGAGTTCAGAGGGCTATTGTGCACTTATGGAAGTGTTTGACTGCCCTAGGGTAGCTGGCAGAGAGAAATGCTGCAGTACAGAAATTAAGGAACAGTCTGGATGAAAGCAACAATTCTAATGAAGCTCACGTCCCACATTTAGTATTTAGGGTTCAATTTCCACTACAATTGATGTCTTCAGACTGAATGCTGATTGGAATGCTGCTTGGCAGGCTGTTTATTGGCCAGATTCTGACCATATGCTGGACAATCCTGGTTTCAAACAATCTGATTCAGGCTCAGGCAGTTGCCAAGGAGAGGGGTTGGAGTTGGTGAGAAGGGAGCCAACAACAATGAGTTTGGCCTTCCCAGTATTTAACTGGGGCAAATTCTGCTCATCCAGCCCTGGATGTCTTGACAAGCAGTCTGACAATTTTATCAACAGGGGTCAAGATAGGTGGTGAGGTAAAGCCAGGTGTTACTAACATACATGGTCACATAGGATTTCATATATAGCTTTGACAAGAGCTATTATGGTCCTGTGGCAGGGGCAGAAATTTGATGGGAGGGTTTAAACATGGGAGGTTCTGGGAAAGATGGGCATATATTTGGTGGCTGACAACACTTTGAGGTAATTTGGTGAGTAAAGGGAGGTTGAACACAGGGCAGTAGTTTGCAAGGATAGGGGGGTAAAGGCTTAGTTTTAAGGATAGGGGTGACGGGGGAAGATTTTAAGGAGAGTGCAACAATGCACGAGAGAGGGAGCCATTAATAATATCAACTCATGGGAGCCAGATGGGAAGTTGGTAACTAACAGAAAAGACTCACAGCAAAAATATAAAAGGGAGTTTGCACGTTCTCCCCGTGTCCGCGTGGGTTTCCTCCGGGTGCTCCGGTTTCCTCCCACAGTCCAAAGACGTGCAGGTTAGGTGGATTGGCCATGCTAAATTACCCGTAGTGTCCATAAGGGTTGGGAGGGGTTATTGGGTTGCGGGGATAAGGTGGAAGTGAGGGATTAATGTGGGTCGGTGCAGACTCGATGGGCCGAATGGCCTCCTTCTGCACTGTATGTTCTATGAGTCTATGAGTCTATGGAGCAGCCAAGAAATATTAAAATGGGCATCTGTAAGAAATATACTGTGAGAAATTAGGGAATGTGGGACTCAATATCACAGGGGTTGGGGTGGGGGGGGGGGGGTGATGCGGTAATGGTTGACTGCCGACCCATGCTGGTCAGCCCCGCAGTCATAAACAAATGCGGGCAGGCTAAACATGGTCAGTGTGAGACTTACGCCCCGGCAGCACAATCAGCCTTGGCAGTGCTGTGCGGCTGTAATGAAGAAACAGAAGAAGAGCCAATTGTATCTTTGGAAACAGGCAAGTCCATGGACTTGGGTGGGTTTGGAAGGGGGCGATGTGTTTCAGGCAGCAGTTGGGTAGGAAGAAAGTGGAGGTTCTAGCTTGGGAGGGGGGAGGGAGGGGGGGGGCTACACCCAGATCTGCAAAGAGCAGTCCACTTCCTTCTTGTCCTTTGAAGATTTATTTTTAAAAGTCAGGATGCCCACTCCTGCCTGACTTCACACGCCAACCATTTTATGACTTGCGCAGCGTAATATTGGGTTCAGTTGTCTTGGTAACAAGCCTAATTGACCCGTGGCTATTTATTTAAATATTTTTTAAAAATATATATTTTATTGAAATTTTTTCCAAACAACAATTTTTCCCTCTTACAAAGCAAACGAAACAATAACAAAACAGAAATTTTTAACAATACACAGGTAACAAAACCCCATTGTCTATTGACCTAAACTAAACTAACCCCCCCCCCCCCCCCACCCCCTCCCCCTGGGTTGCTGCTGCTGGTCATCTGTCTTCCCTCTAACGTTCCCCTAGGTAGTCGAGAAACGGCTGCCACCGCCTGGTGAACCCTTGAGCCGATCCTCTCAGGGCAAACTTTATCTGCTCCAGTTTAATGAACCCCGCCATATCATTTACCCAGGCCTCCAGTCCGGGGGGTTTTGCCTCCTTCCACATGAGTAGGATCCTGCGCCGGGCTACTAGGGACGCAAAGGCCACGACATCGGCCTCTTTCGCCTCCTGCACTCCCGGCTCTTCCGCAACTCCAAATAGAGCTAACCCCCAGCCTGGTTTGACCCGGGCCTTCACCACCTGCGAAATCACTCCCGTCACACTATTTATTTAAATATGGCATGTGGCTGTTGATTTTGGCGCCCACCTCTTCCTCTCCCCTTCCGCCCCCATTACCAGCCTCCCCGAACAGGTGCCGGAATGTGGCGACTAGGGGCTTTTCACAGTAACTTAATTGAAGCCTACTTGTGACAATAAGTGATTATTATATTATTATTATTATGTGGGTGAGCTTGCAGGTATGTGCAACGATGGTGGACTTGGCACCTTACTTATTTTGCAAACCCCTCCCCCTGCCAAAATCCCGTCCAGCGGGGCATGTAAAATGCAACCCATGGTGTTTGCTGTGGAATGTTTTTGTTTGAGAAAGTGATTATCATATCAGCGGGAACAGGTGCAACATCAGTCAGTTGATAAAATATTTAAGGAAACAGCTATGGTCTTAAGAGAGATGGGGACAGGAATGCAAGGGCAGGTAAAAGCAAAGGACTAATTGAGGTTGAGTTGACTTAGTAAGTGAGTCATCCTCTAAACAAGAATTCTCAACTGGGAATATAAGGTTCTCGAGGGGTCTGTGCGAAGGTTTCAATGGGTCTGCCAAACATAACCAGTGTGTCGAGCATGGTCCTTGTGCAATCTGCTTCTCTCTATCTCTCCCCTTCCCTCATGAACATTAACTGTGCTTTCAAACTAAACTTTCATAGAATCAGCAAAACCTTTCAGTGCAGAAGGAGGCCATTCGACCCATCGAGTCTACACGGACCCTTTGACTGAGCATTCTACCCATGTCCCCTCCTCCGTCCACCCCATCCTATCTCCATAACCCAACCTGAACATCCCTGGGCATTAAGGGGCAATTTAGCATGGCCAATCCACCTAACTCGCACATTTTTGGACCGTGGAAGGAAACCGGAGCACCCAGAAGAAACCCACTTATGATTTATGATTTTAATTTTTTAATACTTTTGGGCTGTAAGTTTGACCAATTATTTTGTACATGTTCTGGTGCAATAATTTGAATCTGAAAGGCACTTTTTTTCAAAAATTAATTTCTCAAATAAAAATACATGTCACATGTCTCATGGTGTGATGGTCACTGAAAGTAACCTGCTTTAAACAGTTGTGCAAAGTAGTGCTTTTGTGTGCCATTTCCCTGTAGTGCATGAGGCTGGCATGTGGACCGGATTGAGGAGTTTCAGCCACTAGAAAATCAGACTGAGACAAGGAATTGTGAATTGTTCAGCAAGGTGGGCTGGCAGTGTCAGGCCAATTTTCTCTACTGTGGCAGAAGAAAGTCATTTGTGAAGAGTTCTTAAAAAATTTATTTACGGGATGTGGGCATTTGTGCCTATTCCTAGTGGCCGAGGGGCTGGTTTAGCACACTGGGTGAAATAGCTGGCTTTTAAAGCAGACCAAGGCAGGCCAGCAGCACGGTTCAATTCCCGTACCAGCCTCCCCGAACAGGTGCCGGAATGGGGCGACTAGGGGCTTTTCACAGTAACTTCATTTGAAGCCTACTTGTAACAATAAGCGATTTTCATTTTCATTCATTTCATTTGAGAGTGGCTAGTCATGTTAGGGCATTTAAAAGTCAACCACATTTCTGTGGATCTGGAGTTACATGAAGGCCAGGCTCGACCAGGTAAGGATGGCACATTCCTTTCCCTAAAGGACATTAGTAAACAATGGGTTTTTACAACACTCGTTTCTTGATCATCCTTAGACTTTTTAATTCCAGATGTTTTATTGAATTTAATTTCCACTACCTGCGGTGGTAGGACTCGAACCACCTTACCAGGCGTTACCTTGGTCTCTAGATTACTAGTCCTGCGACAATGCCAATGCACCACCACCTTCCCATGGCAAGTTTGATGGAGGTACTCCTTAAATTGACATGGAGTCAGGTTCCCTGCCCAAGTAAGAGTGGTCGGTGGATGCTTTCAATTAGAGGGCCAATTAGAAGCCTTTCAGCTTGAAAGGGGGTGCAGGGTGTAACGTAAAGTAACTGAGAGATGCTTCAACATGGAGGCACCCTCTCATCAACGTTTTTAGGGAATTTAATTAAGATGATGCTTGTAGCCAGGCACCTAAACTCTCCCCCGAGTGTGTGAAACTGAAGGCTGACTAGAATTTTCCAGTCAGCCTCCTTTAATCAGAGTTGACAAGGTTTTTAACGAGCCTGATCAGCTATCCGCTCTGCCTAGGGGACGAGTAGCCTGGCCAACACTGAGGGACAGGTATGCTCGGATGCTGGTCACCTCCAATGTGACCTGAAAATCCTGCCCATTGTTTCTCACCCATTTGATTCAGCTTCATCACTCTGGGCCCATTATGGCTTTTGTTGCCTTAACCAAGTGTCGGTTATGTCACCTTAACTGTGAAGGCTTCCTCCCACTATTCACTTTACTAATAAACAACGGAGGCTCTTCTGGTTCGTCTGAAACAAATGAACAGTTAAAGCCGGGGCCGGGGATGGGGTGGGCGCAGGGAGGTGGCTGTTTACAGTGGAATTGGGCCAGCTGCTTGTTCAGTCCTATCGCCTGATGAATTACTTTTCAACGTTTTCATTATGTACTGACAGGGAGAGAGATGACTCAGTATTATCCTTGTTCAAGCATCTACAGACTGTACTTCAGCGCATCTAAAACTCTACTGCCTTATCCAAGACACCTGTTCACCCATCATCCCAATCCTCACTGATTTATATTGGCTCCAGATCCCCCAACACCACATTTTAAAATTTACATCCTGCTGTTTAAAGATCTTGCTATATATTTTCCTCTCTTCATCCCCATATCTGTTCCTGCACCCATTTCTATAAATGGTCATGTGAAAGAATTCACAAGCCTGAATTGGAGGAGTATTTGGTGGGTTGTAATATTGGAGAATATTATAGAGATAGGGAGATGTAAGGCCATAAAGGGACTTGAACACTAGGATGAGAATTTCAAATTTAAAGTCATAGATAGTTACAGCATGGAAACAGGCCCTTTGGCCCAGCTTGTCCATGCCGCCCAGTTTCTATCACTAAGCGAGTCCCATTTGCCCGCATTTGGCCCATATCCCTCTAAACCCACCCTGCCCATGTAACGGTCTCACTGTTTTTTAAAAGGAAAATATTGTACCCGCCTCTACCACTGCCTCTGACAATTCATTCCAGATGCTCACCACCCTGTGTGTGAAACAAATTCCCCAATGGTCTCTTTTGTATCTCTCCCCTCTCACCTTAAACCTATGTCCTCTAGTTCTAGACTCCTCTACCTTTGGGAAAAGATATTGACTATCTACTTTATCTATGCCCCTTTTTATTTTATAGACCTCTATAAGATCACTCCTAAGCCTTCTACGCTCCAGGGGAAAAAGTCCCAGCCTATCCAGCCTCTCCTTATAACTCAGGCCATCAAGTACTGGTAGCATCCTCGTAAATCTCTTCTGCGCTCTTTCTAGTTTAACAATATCCTTCCTATAATAGGGTGACCAGAACTGAACACAGTATTCCATGTGTGGTCTTACTAATGTCTTGTACAACTTCAAATTTGAGACTCTGGGGAGACTGGTAGTGAACACAGTTTGGTTGGTGAGGAATTGTTTAAAAAATCATTTACAGGGTGTGGCTATGCCAACTTTTATTGCCCATCTCTAGTTATCCCTGAGAAGGTGGTGCTGAACTGCCTTCTTGAACCGCTGCAGTCCCTGAGATGTAAGTACACCCACAGTGCTGTTAGTGAAGGAACGGCGCAAATCAGATGGGCATCACGCCGCCCCAAAGGTGCGGAATCCTCCGCACCTTTGGGGGCCGAGCCCCAACATTGAGGGGCTAGGTCGGAGCCGGACGAATTTCTGCCCCGCCAGCTGGCGGAAAAGGCCTTTGGTGCCCCGCCAGCTGAAGGGGGGTCGGAGAATCCCGCCCCTGGTCTTTTGCCTCTTCCTTTTAGCACAGTGATTGTGTCATATTATTGTAAATTAGAGTCTATAATTCACAAGGATTCTGTGAGAGCCACTAATATGGACTGGTGGGTTGATCAAAAGGAGATCAATTCCGTTACTCCCTCCTATTGCTTCCTTTATTATCTGATGTTGGGCTAGTCTGGCAGTTTGTCTTTCAGAAGTTGACCACCTGGGTCTGTGGCAGTAGTGCTGAACTACTGTTGGTGATAGATATTGAAGTTGCCTACCCAGAGTGTCTTCTTTATCTGTGCTTTTTCCAAATAATAGAACATATAAGGACATAAGAACTAGGAACAGGAGTAGGCCACCTGGCCCCTCGAGCCTGCTCCGCCATTTAATGAGATCATGGCTGATCTTTGTGGACTCAGCTCCACTCTCCGGCCTGTACACCATATCCCCGAATCCCTTTATTCTTTAGAAAGGTATCTATCTTTTTCTTAAAAACGTTTAAAGAAGGAGCCTCAACTGCTTCACTGGGCAAGGAATTCCAGAGATTCACAACCCTTTGGGTGAAGAAGTTCCTCCTACACTCCGTCCTAAATCTACTTCCCCTTATTTTGAGGCTATGCCCCCTCGTTCTGCTTTCCCAGACCAGTGGAAACAACCTGCCCGCATCTACCCTATCTATTCCCTTCATAATTTTATATGTTTCAATAAGATCCCCCCGCATCCTTCTAAACTCCAATGAGTACAGTCCCAGTCTACTCAACCTCTCATCATAATCTAATCCCCTCAACTCTGGGATCAACCTAGTGAATCTCCTCTGCACTCCCTCCAGTGCCAATATGTCCTTTCTCAGGTAAGGAGACCAAAACTGAACACAATACTCCAGATGCGGCCTCACCAACACCCTGTACAATTGCAGCATAACCTCCCTAGTCTTGAGCTCCATCCCTCTAGCAACGAAAGACAAAACTCGATTAGCCTTCTTAATCACCTGTTGCACCTGTACACCAACTTTTTGCGACTCGTGCACCAGCACACCCAGGTCCCTCTGCACAGCAGCATGTTTTAACATCTTACCATTTAAATAATAATCCATTCTGCTGTTATTCCTCCCAAAATGGATAGCCTCACACTTGGCAACATTGAATTCCATCTGCCAGACCCTAGCCCATTCACCTAACCTATCTAAATCCTTCTGCAGACATCCGGTATCCTCTGCCCTTTTTGCTTTACCACTCATCTTAGTGTCGCCTGCAAACTTTGACACATTGCACTTGGTCCCCAACTCCAAATCGTCAATGTAAATTGTGAACAACTGCGGGCCCAACACTGATTCTTGAGGGACCCCACTAGTTGCAGGTTGCCAACCAGTGAAACACCCATTTATCCCCACTCTCTGGTTTCTGTTAGTTAACCAATCCTCTACCCATGCTACCACTTTACCCTCAGTGCCATGCATCTTTAGTTTATGCAGAAACCTTTTGTGTGGCACCTTGTCAAAAGATTTCTGGAAATCCAGATATACCACATCCATTGGCTCCCCGTTATCTACTGCACTGGTAACGTCCTCAAAGAAATTCTATCAAATTAGTCAGACACAACCTACCCTTTGTGAACCCATGCTGCGTCTGTTCAATGGGACAATTTCCCTCCAGGTGCCCCGCTATTTCCTCCTTAACGATAGATTCCAGCATTTTCCCTACAACCGAAGTTAAGCTTACCGGCCTATAATTACCCGCTTTCTGCCGACCTCCTTTTTTAAACAGTGGTGTCACGTTTGCTACTTTCTAATCCTCTGGGACCACCCCAGAGTCTAGTGAATTTTGATAAATTATCACTAGTGCGTTTACAATTTCCCTAGCCATCTCTTTTAACACTCTGGGATGCATCCCATCAGGGCCAGGAGACTTGTCTACCTTTAGCCCCATTAGCTTGCCCATCACTACCTCCTTGGTGATTACAATCATCTCAAGGTCCTCACCTATCATATCTTTATTTCCATCAGTCACTGGCATGTTATTTGTGTCCTCCACTGTGAAGACTGACCCAAAAAACCTGTTCAGCTTCTCAGCCATTTCCCCGTCTCCTATTATTAAATCTCCCTTCTCATCTTCCAAAGGACCAATATTTACCTTAGCCCCTCTTTTTTGTCTTATATATTTGTAGAAGCTTTTACTATCTGCTTTTATGTTCTGAGCCAGTTTACTTTCATAGTCTACCTTACTCTTCTTTATTGCTTTTTTAGTAGCTTTCTGTTGTCCCCTAAAGACTTCCCAGTCCTCTAGTCTCCCACTAATGTGTGCCACTTTGTATGTTTTTTCCTTCAATTTGATACTCTCCCTCACCTCCTTAGATATCCATGGTCGATTTTTCCCCTTTCTACCGTCTTTCTTTTTTGTCGGTATGAACCTTTTCTGAACACTGTGAACGATCGCTCGGAAGGTTCTCCACTGTTCCTCAACTGCTTCACCATGACGTCTTTGCTCCCAGTCTACCTTAGCTAGTTCTTCTCTCATCCCATTGTAATCGCCTTTGTTTAAGCACAGAACACTAGTGTTTGATTTACCTTGTCATCCTCCAACTGTATTTTAAATTCCACCAAATTGTGGTCGCTCCTTCCAAGAGGATCCTGAACTATGAGATCATTAATCAATCCTGCCTCATTACACAGGACCAGATCTATGACCGCTTGTTCCCTTGTAGGTTCCATTACATACTGTTCCAGGAAATTATCCCGGGCACATTCTATAAACTCCTCCTCAAGGCTGCCTTTACCAACCCGGTTAAACCAATCGATCTGCAGATTAAAATATCCCATGATAACCGCTGTACCATTTCTACATGCATCCGTTATTTATTTGCTTATTGCCTGCCCTACCATCCTGTTACTATTTGGTGGCCTATAGACTACTCCTATCAGTGACCTTTTTGCCTTACTATTCCTGATTTCCACCCAAGTTGATTCAACCTTGTCCTCCATAGCACCAATATCATCCCTTACTATTGCCCGGATGCCATCCTTAAACAACAAAGCTACACCACCGCCCTAACCGTCCATTCTATCCTTTCGTATAGTCTGATACCCTTGGATATTTAACTCCCAGTCGTGACCATCTTTTAACCATGTTTCAGTAATGACCACTAAATCATAGTCATTCACGATGATTTGAGCCATCAACTCATTTACCTTATTTCATCTCCTACGAGCATTCAGGTAAAGTACACTTATGCTGTTTTTTATGTCTTTGTTATGAATCCTAACACCTTGATCAGTCACTTTTCGCAAATTATTTTTCCTCTTATCCTTTCTCATAATTTTCCTTGTCTTTGAACCCATATCTCTACAGAATAACCTGTCACGTAACCTGCTGCCTTGATCTCCATTAACCATTATACTGTCCATAGCTTTACATTTCCCTTCCCCCCAACTTGCTAGTTTAAAGTCCTTGTGACCAACCTATTTATGCTATTCGCTAGAACACTGGTCCCAGAATGGTTCAGGTGAAGACCGTCCCAACGGTACAGGTCCCTCCTGCCCCAGTACTGATGCCAATGCCCCATGAAATGGAATCCCTCTTTCCCGCACCACTCCTTTAGCCACGTGTTAACTTCCCTAATTTTCTCAACCCTATGCCAATTGGCACGTGGCTCGGGTAGTAATCCAGAGATTACCCTGGAGGACCTGTTCTTTAATTTAGTCCCTAGTGTTTGATAATCCCCAAACAGGTCCTCTTTCCTAGTCTTACCTATGTTGTTAGTCCCAACGTGGACCACAACAACTGGATCCTCCCCCTCCCTCTCCAAAATCCTTTCAAGCCGATCAGAGATGCCCCTCACCCTGGCACCGGGCAGGCAACATACCATGCGGGACTCTCGATCTGGCTTACAAAGGATGCCATAAATCCCCCTAATTATAGAATCCCCTACAACTACCACTTGTCTTTTTGCTCCCCCCTCTTGAATGGCTTCCTGTACCACAGTGCAGTGGTCAGTCAACGCATCCTCCCTACAGCCCTCTTCCTCATCCACACAGGGAGCAAGTACCTCATACCTGTTGAACAAGGTCAAGGGCTGAGGCTCCTCAACTCCTAAACTCAGGGTCCCCCTACCTGCCTCCCTTGCAGTCACACTACTCTGTCCCTGACCACTGTCTGAATTAACAATACTTATTCTACCGGGTGTGACTGCCTCCTGAAACAAAGCGTCCAAGTAATTTTCCCCCTCCCTGATGTGCCGCGGTGTGTGCAGCTCGGTCTCCAGCTCATCAATTCTGAGCCGAAGTTCCTCGAACAGCCAACACTTGCTGCAGATGTGGTCACTGACGGTCTCAATGGGATCCTCCAGTTCCATCATCATACAGCAACAGCACATCACCTGTCCAGCCATATTCAATTGGTTAATTAATTTAAATAATAATTTTAATTTTTAAAAAAAACAACCTCAAGGATAAACCCGAACACCAACAAAAACACAGCCCTCTCTCGCCACTCACCCGAACTCAGTCACTCACCTCAACTCAGATGCACTCTGTTCCAATCAGCACTCCATGTCTAAAGGCACTCCTGCCACACCTTTTGTGCACTCACCTCTCACAGCACTGTCTCGGCTCTCTCCTCCCGCGCTTTTAAAATCTCCCGGCTCTCTCCTCCCGCGCTGTTTTCGCTGCTAGTGCTAGTTCACGTTGAACCAATATACAGTATTGCACAAAGGAAGAAAAAATGGGCACTGTATGTTCTCTGTAAATTTGGAACAGAGGACTTAGGAGCAGTAGAAGGTCATTCAGCCCGTTGAACCTGTTCCGCAATTCAATAAGATCATGATTGATCTGGTTGTGGCCTCAGCTCCACTTTCCTGTCTGCCCCCTATAACCCTTGACTCCCTTGTCATTGAAAAATCTGACTAACTCAGCCTTAAATAAACTCAGTGATCCAACCTCCTCTAGTCTCTGGGGAAGAAACTTTCACATACTAATGACCCACTGAGAGAAAAATAATTCTCCTTATTTGAAATTTAAAAAGGAGACCCTTATTCTTAAACTTTGTGTCATGAAGTTATAGTCTCTCCCACAAGTGGAAATATCCTCCTGGTACCGGCTCTCTCAGGTCCCCTCAATAATTAAGATGACGTGGAGATGCTGACGCTGGACTGAGCTGGGCACAGTAAGAAGCCTCACATCACCAGGTTAAAGACCAACAGGTTTATTTGCAATCACAACTTTCGGAGCGCTGCTCCTTCATCAGGTGAAGAGCAGTGCTCCGAAAGCTTGTGATTTCAAATAAACCTGTTGGACTTTAACCCGGTGTGATACTAATTAAAATGAATTTGAGAGAGATTTATAAGGCTTGAATACTTGGTTAAAATGTATGGCAGCAATCAACAAGGCACATAAAAGGCTGAAATAGATGATCAAAACTGCAGAGTCAGAAGAAGTCATGCTCAAACTCATATAATGTGGTAGTTATATCACACATTCCATACTGTATCAAGTTAGGGAAAACCCAATTTTCCAACAGTTCTGCACTGTGGCTGATTATTTAATTCAATCAGAATAAGCGCTGCCTTTCCAGCATCGCTGCTAATAGGATCCAAGCTGGTTGGTGAAGCTAAAACCATGACACAGAGCTTTTCTTTATTCAGAGAGTTAATTGACTTGTTCAGTCTCACAGCTCTCCTCCTACAGAACCTAGGGCGCGATTCTCTACTCCCGCGCCGGTTTGGAGAATTGCCTGGCGCGCCATTTTTCCCCGTGACACCGGTCCGACACCCTCCCACGATGCACCCAAGCGACGAGAACGGCCCCATCGAGTTCTGCGTGGCGCAGGTGGTAGAATCGCCTGGGACACCCAAAATGGCGATTCTCCGCTACACCCGCTATTCTCTGGCCCGGATGGGCCGAGCGGCCTGCCCAAAATGACGGCTTCCCGCCGGCGCCAACCACACCTAGTCGCTGCCGGCGGGAACAGCGCGGGAATGCTGGGGGGGGGGGGGGGGTTCTTTCACCGGGGTAGGACTCAAAAGGGGTCTGGCCCGCGATCGGTGCCCACCGATCGGCGGGCCGGCCTCGCTGAAGGAGGACCTCCTTTCCTCCGCGCCCCGCAAGATCATCCAACATCTTCTTGCGGGGCGGCCTCGGCGAGGACAGCAACCACGCATGCGCGGGTGACGCCAGTTAGGCGGCGGATGACACGGCGGCGCTTTTATGCGGCGCCAATGCCCGGCACGCGCTGACGACGCTGCTTTAGCGACACGCCCCCCAAGTTTCTCGCGGTCCCGATCCTAGCCCATTTTCGGGCCCTGAATCGGTCGAGATCGGGGCTGTTTCGCGCCGTCGTGAACCTCAACGCCATTCACGATGGCGTGGGCACTTAGTCGCGGGAGCGGAGAATCGCGCCCCTTGTGTCCCAGCTATCGCTTATTTATCTGTGCTCAGAGACAATCAAGACTCATCACATGATTCTTTTAACCTTAACAATGTAATTGAATTGACATTAACAAACCTTAAAAATATAATTGACAGGGATTATCAATCGTTACATTGCAAAAGGGTTTTTTGGACATGCGACAGATGGGAAGGGTTCCAGGCCAGTAACTCTTTTTAAGGATTTATTTCACAGAGGTAGCAATAAAAAAAACCTTCCAGGCTTCAATCTTGCACATTATTAAAGAAAATGAGTAACACTGGGAGGATATTCGGGGCAGCACGGGAGCATAGTGGTTAGTACAATTGCTTCACAGCTCCAGGGCCCCCGGTTTGGGTCACTGTCTGTGCGGAGTTTGTCCGTTCTCCCCGTGTCTGCGTGGGTTTCCTCCAGGTGCTCCGGTTCCCTCCCATAGTCCAAAGATGTGCAGGTTAGGTGGATTGGCCATGCTAAATTGCCCTTAGTGTCCAAAATTGCCCTTCGCGTTGTGTGGGGTGACTGGGTTATGGGGATAGGGTGGAGGTGTGTGCTTGGGTAGGGTGCTCTTTCCAAGGGCCGGTGCAGACTCGATGCGCCGAATGGCCTCCTTCTGCATTTAAATTCTATGAAATCTATGAAAATATCTTGTCCCTGATGGGTCATCAGAAGAGAGTATGACTGGTGAGTCTTGTACTAACTTCAGTTTTATCAACTGGAACTTATATTTATATAGCTCCTTTCAAATATCCCAAGTACTTCATAGCAACATTACAGAGGAACATGTGACACTAAGACACTTAAAATAGATTTTAAGAAGTGTTTTAATGGAAGAAAGCAAGGTAGAGAGGTATAAGGGGGGTATTCCAGAGCTTAGAGCCTAGGGAACTGATGGCAGGCCACCAATGCTGGGGAATTTAAACTCAGGAATGTTCCAGGGTCCAGAATGACAGGAATACAGAGATTTGCGTATGTTGGGCTGAATGGGATTATAAAGATAGGGAGGCAATGGAGGGATTTGAAAATAAAGACTAGACTTTTAAAATCAAGACTTGCTTGACCGGGAGCCAATGTACGTCAGTGAGCAACAGGATTACAGGGGATTTAAGACGCCGGCAGCAACGTTTTGGATAACCTCATATTTACAGAGCGTAGAATGTGGGAGAATGTAGCAGTACATTGGCTACAGGTAACGAAGGCATGAATAAGAATAAGCAGCAGACAGGCTGAGATGGCGAAGGCGGTCTAAGAGGGTATCACAAATTTGAGGTTGGAAGCTCATCACGGGCCCAAATGTGACACCAAGGTTGCAAACAGATGAGCTTAATCTTGACTGTTGCCAGAGAGAGGGATGTAGTCAGTAGTTAGGAAATCAATTTTAGAGCGGACACCAAAAGCAATGACTTTAGTCTTCCCAATACTTAATTGGAGGAATTTTCTGCTCATCCAGTACTGGGTATCGACCAGCAGCCTTGATAATTTAGCAACAATGGAGGATTTGAGAGAAGTGTTGGTGAAAACGAGGTAACATAACAAATGGGAGGAGAAGACCATAAGGCCTGTCGTGCCTGCTCTGTATGATGAAGGCTGATCTTAGGCTTCAACTCCACTTTGTTTTCCAGTAATTTAACCTGCTCAGAAAAATGCAAACATAGAATGACTCCAGTTTCTGTGTACATTGACTAATTCACCTAAAGTTATAGAAATGTAATCAAAATTAGAAGAATAGGAATTTAGGAACAGGAGGAGGCCATTCAGTCCCTTGAGCCTGTCCCACCATTTAATGAGATCATGGCTGATGTGTGGCCGAACTCCATATGCCTGCCTTGGACCCATATACTTTAATATCTTTGTGTAGCACCATCGCGATCACATACGAGACGAGACGTAAAGAACTTCAATCGAGGCTTTATTGAGTAGACTTGTTCAGACTCGTTCCCCAGCAGCTCAGTCACAGAATGCAGCTGCGGGGATTAAACCCAGGTTCTTATACCCCGCCTATCTGGGTGGAGCCCAGTAGGCGGCGGATCCAATCGGGATCCAGCATCTGTCCTCCAATGGCTCCTCGGCATTCATGGTGTACCGTATTACCCTTAATACATACCACCACATTTTGCTTAATGAACATCTATCTATCTCAGATTTAAAATTAACAACTGTTCTAACTTCAACTGCTGTTGGTGGGGGTGAGTTCCAAACCTTTACCAGCCTTTGCGTGAAGATCCTCACATCTCTCCTGAACGGGTCGAGCCCTAAATTTTAGACTATGCCCCCTAGTCTTAAGAGTAGCCATAAAAACAAATTACTGCGGATGCTGGAACCTGAAACCAAAGAGAAAATGCTGGAAAATCTCAGCAGGTCTGGCAGCATCTGTCGGGAGGGAAAAGAGCTAAACTTTCGAGTCCAGATGACCCTTTGTCAAAGCTATAACCCAGAGAAAGTGGGAAATATTTATACTGTTGAGTGAGAATGAAAAATAAGTCATAGCCACAGAAACTACGGGGAAAGAGTGCTCATGGCAGTCCCCAGAGAGAACAAAAGGTGTGAAAGGTCAAACAGCTTAGAAACTAATAACAGACAGTAAACTGTGACAGATGGAGATGTGGGGGGAAGGGAAGGGGGACGCAAAGGGTAAGGAAAGTTGGATCAGATGGGCGGGTTTAAATACATATAAAGAAAGACGAGAGAAAAAATGGTAAAAGACAGTTAAAATGAAAGGGGATGAAAATAAGTGGGTCGAGGTGAGGTAGAGCTAATCATCTGAAGTTGTTAGCTCTACCCCACCTCGACCATTTGATCCAGCAGCCCTCCGACTGCTGGGTAGTTCTGTATCACAGGCTCGACATCAGGCTGGGACCCAGCTGGGTCCTGGGATCAAGCAGCCCTCCGACTGCTGTCTCGCCTGGGGGATCCTGCCTCCACCTGATGTACATCAGCAACACTGTGGTGCTCACCAGATTGTGCCCAGAAGCCTGTCCACTAATGTTTCTCACCGAGGTGTGTGCATCTGAACTGGGGGAAGGTGGGGTGACAGCTGTGCCGCGACTATTACGGTGGCATCCTCAGAGCTCTCCTCCGAGGTTGTCTCTTGGGGGCTGTAGAGGGTGCCGCCCGGGATGGGCTGGCGCTGCCGGTTGGAAGACCTGCCGGAGAATGGACATGTTGGAGGGATGGGTCAGTTAGTAAGGCAATAACAACTAATATTTGACAGGTCCACTGGGTGGAGCCCGGTGGTTCCTCACCTCTGCGGCATCCGCCAGCTTCTGTATGGGTAATTGTTCTGTCCTTGGCCAAACCAGTCACTCACAGGGCAGGATTCTCGAAGGTGGTGAGGATTCTTAAGTCTGGCACCCATCTGCCAGCCTTGGCCCTCTCCCGGCGATTATGGCAAAATTGTTCCTGAGGAGACACAGAGAGGGCATCGTTAGCCACACGTGTAGTTCACAGTGGTGGGAGGGGAGGTGTGAAGGGAGGGTTGGGGGGAGTTGGAGGGGGTGGAGGGAGCGTTGGGGGTCGCATGGAGATTTGGGAGGTGGATTCTCCCATGTGGGCGGCCATGTCTTGGGGGCAGGTGGTTGGTGTTGACTCATTTGTGCTGCCTGGTGTAGGTCGTTGACCTTTTTACGGCACTAGAGGCCAGTTGTCCTGGTCACACTCCTGGAGCTTACAGCTACCTCCACCTTGTCCCAGGCAGCACTGGCTGCCCTATGGCTAACCCTCAGGGAAGAGGGCATCCCTCCTCACCTCCATGGCATCTCGGAGCCTCCCTAGGTCAGCATCCACGAATCTTGAGGCTTGTCTCCTCAAAGCCATTGTTGCGAGCTGGCTGGGGTTGGCTGAGCGCGATGCCGATGAATCGGCTGGCGATCCTTCATTTGCGGTGAGAAGCCTGTGGGGCTTCATTAAGTGGACCACTTAACGTTGAATAGCGTTGCCGGCCTCGCTGGGCCGAGGGCTGGGAAGGGTGGCAATTCCCGCTCGCTGCAGCATTTAGAAATCTTTTCGGAGAATCACACCCATAGTCTCCCAAACGGAGAATCCTGCCCAATATGTTTACTTTCTATTCATAGCTAGTTGCTAACTTAATTAACTACAGAAAAGATATTCACCTATTTTCATTAAAATTGTAGTTCTGCTGCATTTGTAGACAGTGTTTGACAGCTTGCACATCCCCTGTTACACCTCCAAATGTCATTTAGCTTGGTAGGACCCTTAGCAGTAGTATTGAAAACGTGCACTCCAAAACTAGTTGTGCCTCTATCCAAACTCTTCCAGTTACAGTTACAAGACTGACATCTACTGACAATTTTCAAAATTGGCCAGGTATGTTGTCAATAAAAAGGACAAATCTAATCTGGCCAATTACCATCCCATCAGTCTACTCTTGATCTCAGCAAAGTGATGGAAGATGTCGTTGACAGGCTATGAAGTGGCAGGTACACAGCAATAAGTTGGTGATCAAAGCCACATTTCCTTGAGTGTGGCATCAAGGATCCCTGGCAAAATTGGAGCCAATGGGAATAGAAGGAACACTATCTGCTGATTGGCGTCATACCTGGCACAAAGGAAAATGGTTGTGGTTGTTGGAGGTCAGTCATGTCAGCTCAAGGCATCACTGCAGGAGTTCCTCAGGGGAGTGTCCAAGGTTCAGCCAACTTTATCAATGGCCTTCCTTCCATCATAAGGTCAGAAGTGCCTGTGTTCGCTGATGATTGCTCAATGTTCAGCAACATTTGCAGATCCTCAGATACTGAAGCAGCCCATGTCCAAATGTAGCAAGACCTGGACAATTGACAAGGAATATTTGTGCCACACAAGTGGCAGGCAGTGACCATCTCCAACAAAAGGGGATCTAACCATCGCTGTTGACATTCAATGGCATTACTATTGCTGAATGCCCCGCTATCAACATCCTGGGAGCTACCATTGACCAGAAACTCAACTGGACTAACCATATTAATACAGTGACTACAAGGGCAGGTCAGAGGCTCGGAATCGTGCGGCGAGTATCTCAACTTCTGACTCCTTGAAGGCTTTCTACAAGACACAAGTCAGGAGTGTGATGAATACTCTCTCATTGCCTGAATGAATGCAGCTCCAACAACACTCAAGAAGCTCAACACCATCCAGGACAAAGCAGCCCGCTTTATTGGTACCCCATCCACAAACATTCACTCCCTCCGTCACTGACGCACAGTAGCACAGTGTATACAATCTGCAAGATGCATTTCAGGAAGGTTACTTAGCCAGCATCTTCAAAATCCACGACCACTATTGACAAGAAAAACAAGGGCAGCAGGTACCTGAGAACATCACCACCTGCAAGATCACCTCCAAGCCACTCGTCATCTTGACACTCAGTGTGAAAGGCTCAAAAGGGGAGGAATCTAAGTGAATCCAGCAGAGCTTTTTAAGCCAGCACGTAGAAAGTCCTGCAAGAGAAAGGGTGGAGGGCAGCACGGTGGCACAGTGGGTTAGCCCTGCAGCCCTGCAGGCTAGGTGGATTGGCCACGCTAAATTGCCCCTTAATTGGCAAAAATGAATTGGGTACTCTAAATTTATTTTTTAAAAAGAGAGAGGGCGGTGCTGGACTTAATTTTAGGGAATGATGTGAGCAGCACGGTGGCACAGTGGTTAGCACTGCTGCCTCAAGAGCCGAGGATCCGGGTTTGATCCCGGTCCCGGTTCACTGTCCGTGTGGGGTTTGCATATTCTCCCCATGCCTACATGGGTCTCACCCCCACAACCCAAAAAGATGTGCAGGGTAGATGAATTGGCCACGCTAAATTGCCCCTTTATTGGAAAAAATAGAATTGGATTCTTTTTTTAAACAATTTCAAGGATTTAAGCTGGGCATGTGGTAGAGGTGTCAGTGGGGGAATATTTTGATGATAGTGACCATAACTCGTAAGATTTAAGGTAAAAAAGGACAAAGGTGGACCAGAAATAAAGGGGGTGATTCTCCAGAAATATTTCTAAGTTCATTTGTGGCAGGTTTTTCAGGGAGCCGGTGAGTTCCACACCACTGTTTAATAACACTTAGGGTGGGATTCCCCCATTGCCGACGACGAAATTGCGTTCGGCCGGAGAATCCATTTTTACGCCCGAATTGGGGGTGGCGCAGTTTTTCCGATGCTTCGCCCCCTTAAAAACAGCGTACTCAAGGAGTACGCCGCACCCAGTCGGGACAGCCTCAGGACGTCACCTGAGGACCTCCCCCGATGGGCCGAATCCCCCAACGGCACGGGGCGAGTGGCCTCTCACTTTTCGGGGACCTCGCGTGGCGGCTGCGGACTGCGTCCAGTGCCACCACAGTCGGGGGGGGGGGGCATTCCATTGGGAGGGGGGCTTCGGCGGGGGCTTGGGGACTGGTGGGGGGTGGCCCGGGGGGCGGCGAGCAGGGTTACAGGTGGGCAGTTTTTGACAGGCCGGGTCCACGCGTGACCGGCGCCATGTTGTGCGGCGCGGCCGCCACAGGCCACCACCGTGCGCATGCGCAGCCAGAACCCAGCCATGATGCGTCCGTATCGGCAGGGGGGCTTTACTTGGCATGGCAGCTAGCCTCCCACCGGTCGGAGCATTAGTGCGAGGGTGGCAGTGACTGTTTGGTCCTAAGACCAGACGGAACCTGTGGACATCGCCGCAGATTTGGAGAATCCAGCCAGTAGTCATTCTTTTGGACCCTGGAGAGTTTCGCACCGGTTTCGCCGACACTTCGAATTTTTTTTAGCACTTGGAGCAGACCTCCATTTTGAAAGGGTGCCACGATCTCTAAGTGAGCTTGTGTGACCCCACATCCCCCCCCTATGGGCAATATCACCTCCCACACTCATGGGCACTACCTCACACCCCTCCAAGTGAATACACCCATTTGTGGGGTCCCTCTCTTCGGCCACCCCAAGCCTCTATTCAGCAATCCCTCCCTTCCAGGGCCCCAACCCAACCCCCCCCCCAACCTACCGGAGATCCCTACTTACCTGCCCTGCACCCCCCCCACACTTAAAACCCCCCTCCACCTTCTTTTCATGGGCATGGCACCCCTCAGCCCCTGAAGCTTGGCAGTGCCACCCTGGCAACTGGGCACCCTTGCACTAAAACCCAGGCAGTGTACTGGCAGCTTGGCAGTGACATCCAGGCACCTTGGCAGTGCCAGGGTATCAATGCCAGCTGGGCAGTGCCAAGGTACCCATGTTCCAGGGGAGGGCAGGGAGCCACCCTGCACTTACCCTTTTATCGTGTGGACCAGTGCTGAATGGCTCCTGTCTGCGGCATCGCTGGGGAGGCTGGATAATCGAGGGAGGTCACTGGATGCCGGGTAAGTTCGCCAAAGCCGGTTTTAACTGGCTTCAGTGTGCACCGTTTGGCCCCGCCCCTTGTGGGTGAATCCTACGAGGTGTGACGACTGTCGGGAAGCCGCGAGAGGGCTCTCCCGTCATTCACCAACCGCACCGTGCTCAAGGTAGAATGCAAAGTGGTCGGTGGATCGCGCATAAAGTTTCTAAATTGGGGGAGGGCTGATTTTAATATGATAAGACAGGAACTGGCCAAAGCAGACCAGAAGCAACTACTTGTCAGATAATCCATATCAGAACAGTAGGAATCATTCAAAAAGGAAATGGAGAGAGTACAGGGCCAACATGTTCCGTAAAGGGCCGCACCTTAGCACAATGGCTAGCAGTATTGCTTTGCAGCGCCAGGTTCGATTCCCGACTTGGGTGTGGAGTCTGCAAGTTCTCCCCATGTCTGCGTGGGTTTCCTCCGGGAGCTCCGATGTCCTCCCACAAGTTAGGTGAATTGGACATTCTGAATTCTCCCTCAGTGTACCCGAGCGTGGCGACTAGGGAATTTTCACAGTAACTTCATTGCAGTGTTAATGTAAACCTGCTTGTGACAATGATAAAGATTATTATTAAAGGTAAAGAGTGGGACCAAAATGATGGGAACCAAGGGATATACAGGATTGGATAAGGAAAAAAAAAAGAGTGGCTTACGGCTGATACCGAGCGCTCACAACAGCGAAGACCTACAGGAGTATAGGAAGTGCAGGGGGTTACTTGAAAAATAAATTAGGAGAGCGAAGAGGGGGCATGAAAAACCACTGACGGGCAAATAAAGGAAATCCAAAGGTGTTTTCTAAGTATTTTATGGGAAACAGGGTAACCAGGGAAAGAATAAGGTGTGCTGGGGACCAAAGTGGCAATTCGTGTGTGGAGCGGAAGACATTGACGAGATTTTAAATGAGTTTTTTTGCATCTGTATTCATTATGGAGAAAGATGATGCAGGTATAGATTTAAAAAAAAAAATTTAGAGTACCCAATTGTTTTTTTTCCAATTAAGGGGCAATTTAGTGTGGCCAATCCACCTAGCCACATCTTTGTGCTGTGGGGATGAAACCCACACAGACACGGAGAGAATGTGCAAACTCCACACAGACAGTGACCCGGGGCCGGGGTTCGAACATGGATCCTCAGCGCCGTAGGCAGCAGTGCTAACCACTGTGCCACCCGCCGCCCCATGCAGGTATAGATTATGTAGGGCTGCATGGTAGCATAGTGGTTAGCACTATGGCTTCACAGCGCCAGGGTCACAGGATCGATTCCCCCTTGGGCACTATCTGTGCGGAGTCTGCACGTTCTCCCGTGTCTGCATGGGTTTCCTCCGGGTGCTCCAGTTTCCTCCCACAAGTCCCAAATGACGTGCTTGTTAGGTAATTTGGACATTCTGTATTCTCTCTCCGTGTATCCGAACAGACGCCAGAATGTGGCGACTCGGGGCTTTTCACAGTAACTTCATTGCAGTGTTAATGTAAGCCTACTTGTGACAATAAAGATTATTATAAATCAGGGATGGAGACTTTAATTGAAAAAAAATAGCACTGGGAGGGAGGCGGTATTAATGGTTTTAGTGGCCTTAATAGTGGATAATTCCTCAGGCCCAGGCAAGATGTATCCCAGGCTGCTGTGGGAGGCAAGGGAGGAAATTGCAGGGGTTCTGACACTAATTTTTAAATCCCCTCTGGCCACAGGAGAGGTGCCAGAGAACAGCTAATGTGATACCATTATTCAAGAAGGAAAGTAGGTAATTAAAGGCAGCGCGTCTAACATCAGTGGAGGGGAAATTATTGGAAAATATTTTCAGGGGCAGAATTAATCTCCATTTGGAGATTAGGGATTAATCAGGGATAATCAGCATAGCTTTGTCAGGGGGAAATCATGTCTAACAAATTTGATTGAATTTTTTGAGGCGGTGACTAGGTGTGTAGATGAGGGCTGTGTAATTGATGTAGTCTACATGGACTTCAGTAAGGCTTTTGACAAGGTCCTGCATGGGAGACTTGCCGAGAAGGTAAGAGCCCATGGAATCCAGGCCAATTTGGTAAACTGGATCCAAAATTGGCTTTGTGGCAGAACGCAGAGGGTGATGGTCAAAGGTTGTTTTTGTGACTGGATGTCAGTGTCCAGTGATGTACTGCAGGGATCGATGCTGGGTCCCTTACTGTGGGGCTGATTTAGCACAGTGGGCTAAACAGCTGGCTTGCAATGCAGAACAGGGCAGCAGCGCGGGTTCAATTCCCATACCAGCCTCCCCGAACAGGCGCCGGAATGTGTCGACTAGGAGCTTTTTACAGTAACTTCATTGAAGCCTACTTGTGACAATAAGCGATTATTATTATTGTAGTGTACAATAATGATCTAGATGTGAAAGTAGGAGATATGATCAGTAATTTCACACATGAAAATTGGTGGTGTAGTAAATGCCGAGGAGGAAAGCCTTAGATTACAGGACGACATAGACGGACTGGTCAGATGGGCGGAACAGTTGAAAATGGAAGTTAACTCTGAAAAATGTGAGCTGATGCATTTTAGGGGGACTAACAAGGCAAAGGAATGCACAGTGAACGATAGGACGCTAAGAAGTACAGAGGAACAGTGGAATCTTGGGGTGCATGTCCATAGAACCCTGAAGGCAGCAGGACAGGTAGACAAGGTGGTTTAAGAAAGCACATGGGCTACTTAACTTCATTAATTTATAAGGGCGGGTTATGCTGGAGCTGTATAAAATGCTCTTTAGACCAAGGCTAGAGTACTGTGTGCAAGTTCTGGTCACCACACTAAAGGAAGGGTGTAATTGCACTAGAGAGGATGCAGAAGAGATTCACCAGAATGTTGCCTGGGCTGGGATGTATCAGCTATCGAGAGATTGAATAGGATGGGGTTGTTTTCCTTTGAGCAGAGAAGGTTGCGGGGGGACATGATTGAGGTGTATAAAATTATGAGGGGCATAGTTAAGGTAGATAGGAAGGAACTTTTCCCTTTAGCAGACGGATCAATAACCAGGGGCATAGAATTAAGGTGAGGCACAGGAGATATACCGGGGATTTGAGGAAAAACTTTCCCGCCCAGAGAGTGGTAGGAATTTGGAACTCACTGCTTGAAAGGGTGATAGCAGTGAGAACCTCCAACATTTAAGGAGCATTTAAATGTATATTTGAAATGCCATAGCATACAAGATTACGGACCAAAAGCTGAAAATGGGATGAGAATAGACAGGTGCTTGATGGCAGGTGCATACATAATGGGCCAAAGGGCCTCTGATTGTGCTGTAAAATGACTATAACTATGACTTGGAACAATATCGCCATTCCTTCACTGTCGTGGGGTCAAAATCCTGGAATTCCCTCTCTGACAGCACAGTGAGTGTACCCAGACCACAGACTGCAGTAGTTCAAGAAAGCAGCTCACCACCACCTTCTCAAGGGCAATTATGGATGGGCAATAAATCTGGCCTGGCCAGCGAAGCCCAAATCACTTTATTTAATTAATTTAAAACTGCTCATCAATTCTCAATTTGGGTTCTGCCAGTGCCACCCATCTCCTGGCCTCATTCCAGCCTTTGTCCAGACATGGGCACAAGAGCTGAAGAGGTGAGAGTGATTGACCTTGACATCAAGGCATCATTTATCAAAGTGTGGCATCATGGAGTCCTCACAAAATTGAAGTCAACGTGAATCTCTTAAAAAATCTCCTCTGATTCCAGTCCTACTTAGCATGAGGAAAGCTGCTTGTGGTTGTTGGAGGTCAATCATCTTGACATGAGGACATCACTCAAGAAATTCCTCGGGGTAGTGTCCTAGGCCCACTAATCTTCAGCTGCTTCATCAATGACCTTCCCTTCATGATAGTATTAGAAGTGGATATGTTTGCTGATGATTGCACTGTGTTCAGCACCATTCATGATTCCTCAGATACTGAAGCAGTCCATGTGCATATGCAGCAAGACCTGGAAAACCATTCAACGTTGAGCTACTAAGTGACAAATAGTATCCATGCCACACAAGTGCTAGGCAACGGCCATCTCCAAAAGAGAGAATCTATCTATCTCCCCTTGTCATTCAATGGCATTTCTGTTACTGAAACCCTATCATCTATGGGTTTCTATTGACCAGAAACCTAACTGAACTAACCATGTAAATACTGTGGCTCCAAGAGCAGGCCAAAGACCCTGGCACCAAGGTGAACACTGCAAGGCTGGCGGTAGCAGTGGAGAGCCTGGTGCATGACACCGGCACCATTAGTGAAGGTGCCCAAGGCGTCGCGCAGTCGGTGACGGGCATGGCTGAGGGTCTCGGCAGAATGTCCGACTCGCTGGGGATGTCACCCAGTACCAGGCCGACCCCAATGACGTTCTGTGGGACATGTCCCGCTCTCAGATGGGCATGGCCGAGGCGCTGTGGAGCTTGTTCCAGTCGCAGGTGTGCATTGCCGAGGCACTGCAGAGCATGGCCCAGTCACTGAGGAGCATCGCTGAGGGCATCAACAAAATGGTGCAGACAATGGGGAACTGCTAGGGCTAGCTCAGCCAGATGATTCAGGGGCAAAAGGGGCTCGAACCAGCTGCCCCTCCATTCCGAGATGAACCCCAGGGCCCTAACCAGGAGGAGGGGGCGCTGAGTGCCAACCTGGACCCGTCCCATGAAATGGCGACAGTGGCCACCAGAAGGCCACGGGATGAGGCAAGCAGCTGGCTGCCTCCACCTCAGATGTGCATCCTGGGGAAACTCCTAGACGTACTGGTGGACTAGGAGGGCCAAGCACGTTGAGGATCACTGAGGGCACTGGTGGGGATTGGGGGGGGGTGGGGGTGCGAAATTGTAAAGCACATTAAACACCCTTGTGCACAATCCATATGTTCCCTGTGTCACTTTCTTCCACAATGCGGGCCCACTTACGATCCCTTGGCCCATCTCTCCAGGCACCCCCCATCCCTGTGGCACCCACCCACCTTCTGGGAGTGGACATGTCTCGGAGCTGTGTCCTGTCCCCTGGATATTCAGATGTTTGCTGCTGAGTGTGTGGTGTTGCCTTCCGCAGTGTTCAAGCATCAAGGTATGATTGGGATGCTAGGCAATGACTCCCACATGCTAGGCAATGACTCCACATGCTACATGGCCTGCCCACCCGAATCCACTTGGGTGGTGTGAAATGCCCACTTAACCACAATTGGCAATTCCCATTCAGGAATAGCATTCAGCCGCACGGCCAGAGGCTTCGGCAGTCGGTGAGGGTTATGGGTGGTCTTTGGGGCAGACGGGCAGGGACAAGGGTTGCCCCCAAAATGGGTAAACGATCCAGGGGTTGGCATGGTGGTGCTGCGAGCGGTTGCCCCCCAGTTGCCCCCCCCCCCCCCAGCACCCCCCCCATCTCCTATGGCGGCCCACCCTTCCCCCACCCCCAGCCGAGGGTCCCCACCCCCCGCTGAGCACAGGGGCAGCAATCCCAGCACCCCCGGGTGCTTTCCCTGTGACCAAAGATGGATATTCACCTCCTCAGCTCCCCACAGAAGCCTTTCCGCCAGGTTCACGTTTTTCAAAAGGAGTACTAATTGGCGCCAGCGTGACCACTTGCTGGGGAGGCTGCTGAATGACAAGAGACCGTTGGATATGGGGTGGCTCTCATTAATTGCATCGAAATTGGGCTTAAGTGGTGATAATTAGTATGTCACCTCGCTACGGTGAGATCCCGGTTGCGCCTACAAGAGCGGGCCGGTTGCATTGCAAACTGTTTGGCGCCTGGCGTGGTTCTCGCTTTTGGCCCCTCCCGCTATTCACCAGCCTCGTTTTGCTTGAGCGAGTGCTTAACAAGGCCAGAAGATCATGCCCATGATTGGGCATGCAAGCTAATATCTTTCTTGACTCTCTGGAGTTGTGGCCTGTCACGCACTTAAAAAAAAATTCAAACGCTATTGCAACAGTGAAACGCATGTATCAGTATCCATTTTAGAAAGTGTGCAGTGACAGTGGAATGCAATAATCCTTCCATGTGAGGTTTTTTATCGGGTGAACATGTGTAAAGGCATGATTAAGCAATATTTATGCAATATACTGGGGTATTGCAGGGACCGTGATGCCTCATAGTAACTGATGGTAAGCAACTGAAGTCCCTTTGGCACAATGTGATTGAGAAGAGCCTCAAAATTGTAGATATTCTTTGTATTTTACATTCTGGAAAAATGTGGCTGGCTTGCTTTTCCTGACCTGACAACACTATACAAATACCTGCACTGCCTAGCTGTGGAAAGGGTGCATTAATTTAGAGGTCAATGCATTTCAGCAATTTAGCAATTATTTGTTCCCGGTTTGGTATATAAGGCTTTATTAGACCATAAGACCAGAAGACATAGGAGTGGAAGTAAGGCCATTCGGCCCATCGAGTCCACTCCACCATTCAATCATGGCTGATTTCAACTCCATTTACCCGCTCTCTCTCCATAGCCCTTAATTCCTCGAGAAATCAAGAATTATTAGTCCTTTTTGTCCAATTAATGTAAATTATTTATTGTTCTTTTCTCCCTAACACTTGTACTGGTATTAATGGACATGCCAGTGAATGATATATTTGTAAGAGGAGGAAGACCACTGGAGGGGAACCCAGATAGTAAGGCTAAGATACCACAGCCCAGATATTGTTCGGGAGGGTAGAGTATGTGGAGTGACGGGGGCAAAATCTGACTAGGCCTGACCTGTAAATATGCTGCCAAATTTAACAGCAGGACCTTGCTGTAATTTTTTTCTTGTTTCATGCCCAGCATCTGGCAATTGAGAGGCATTGAAGGGTGTGCAAACCAGCAGCAGTTCATCCATTGGGACAGGGAAGGAGGGAGTGATAGAGCCTGGAGGTGGTGGGAAAGAGGATGGTGGGGGGGGGGGAGAGGCCTTCAAGGAGGGAAAAGTGTTTTGTTTGGCACGGGAAGGTCAACGGTTTTCTGCAATAGTCACGGGTGAGCAGACCTGTTCAGAAAGGCACTTGGCCTCTTGAACTGGCAGCTCCCATTTTCCTCTTACAGCTGTTTTCCAAGCAATAACTGTTACATTTAAATCAGACTTATAATTGCACTGTGGGAACTTGATTTGCATATAATGCTGACGTTTCAGCCTCTTGATGGCAGGACACTGATGCAATAAAATCTGCTACCATAAAAATAGTGGCAATTGTTAGTGTGGCAGGTTGGAGAGACGTCCACCATTGAGATTTTTTTTTGAAAATCCAAGACTCCTCTCTTGTCCATTGGGGTTGGTTGGGAGTGTAATGTTGAGGTCCATTGTGCGCTTAAGCTGGCCCGGGGGGGCGGGGAGGGGTCAGGGGTTGCTTCGGGGGCCTCAGAAATCGGGATGCCATTTTTAAATGCCGTTCCGATCTCTCGCTATGGTGGGGAGTTCCAGCGGGCGGAGCTCCTCACTAAAAAACAGGGCAATGTGCAGCCTCGGCCGCGTGTTTCCCATTTGAGCCCTTTATTCAACACGAGGCGCATTAAATAGCCATGTGTGCTGGGAAACACGCGGCTAAATATGCTCGCTATGGGACTTTGTTCCCTTTTGGGAGAAACATGCCCTCTCTCAATTTGCAGGATGGTGCAATGCTGATTTGAGAATGGTACATCGGAATCTCACATTACACTTCCAGACCTTTGCTGGAATGCCATCTGGAGCATTTCCTTGTTTGGTTGATTTGATTGCCGTTATCATCTCTTCTGTGGGAGGAGGAAAAGAAAGTTTTTGTTCTCGGGCAACTGTTCAATTTGATGCAGACAATCTGTTGCGATTTGGGAGTTTCTGTTGAGGAGCTTGGTGATGTGCTCACACCACTTTCACATTGCAGCTCCCTTATCAGTGATTAATTTAATTCCAACACCTGTTTGGGATTATCATAGAATTTACAGTGCAGAAGGTTGTGATAGGAGCGAAGGTTGTGGTAGATGGGCAATATACAATCTTCAGCACATTGTAAAAACATAGATCATGCCTCTCAGCTAGATGTTGTGGCTCATCAGCTTTTGTGTTCCATTGGTCATTCTCTTAAAGCACGTTGGAGTTTGTTATTATTTTTATAGGCTTGATACTTGGCTGTTGACTGTATCACCGCTAGAAGCCTTGTCTGTGTAATCTGTGATTTTTTTTGACAAGAAGGATGATATTTTCATAATTCTCATCAAACCAGCCATTTTCAAGGGTGTCTGGAATCGAGGAAATTTCCCGATCTCCTCAAGGGATGGATCCACGTCAAAAGGATCCAAAAATGTTTTTCCATCCTGCCACAGGCCCAATCATGTCCTTTAGGACTCAACCAGCCCTATTGCTAGCAGTGCTGCCGAGCCGCTCTTGGTGATGAACATTGAAGTTGCCCATGCAAAGTACAATCTGCGCCTTTGCCGCCTTCGGTGTTGTGCAACATGGTAATTAGCAGGAGGTTCCCTTGCCTATGTTAGGTTAATGTCGTGAGACTTCATGGGGTCCAGAGTCGTTGTTGAGAACTCCCAGGGCAACACCCTCCCAACTCTATAGCACTGTATAGCCACCTCCGCTGGCTCTGTCCTGCTGGTGTCCCTCAGGCGAGAGTGCAGATTTCCTTCCCTAAAGGACATTAGTGAACAAGATTGGCTTTTACAACAATCAACAACAGTTTCATGGTCATTTTCAAATTGAATTCAAAAACCACTGGGATTTGAACCTGTGTTCCCAGTGCATTACCCTGGGCCTCTGAGTTGCTAGTCAGTGACACTACCACTACACCAATACCTCCCCCAGAGTCGCGCACACCTCATATAATAATTTCAGCAGCTACCAAACAGGAGGTCAGATGCTTATACTCTGCCAATTGCAGACTCATCATTGCAACTTTGTTTTCTCTTCCTTTATTGTTGCCCATCTCTTGTTGGCCCTTAGCCAAATCAGCCTTAGAGAAGGTTAATAATAGGTTGAGCCTTCTCAGGCTCTTTCAATATTTTGTAATTACATTTTCAACACCCATTTACTGAATTTTGTTTTTGCTGATCGTTATTTCATTTGATCCATTCAATTAAATTTCATACTAAAGGGTAATATGTATATTTTGTCAGTTGTTCGAAAAGGAAAGCCTCTTAAATCACTTCACAAATTATCTACAAATCTCAGTAATTCAGAAAGCATTGAAGTCTGGAAGGAAAAATTAGGAATAAAACACAAGTTAACAAGAACTTTTCATTGTTTGTGAGCTTTAAAAAAAAGTTGGGTGCTAAACATAGGGAAGCATGGTGGCACAGTGGTTAGCACTGCTGCCTCACAGCGCCAGGGACCCAGGTTCAATTCTGACCTGGGATGCCTGTCTGTGTGGAGTTTACACTTTCTTCCTGTGTCAGCGTGGGTTTCCTCTGGGTGCTTTGGTTTCCTCCCATAGTCAAAAGATGTGCAGGTTAGGTGGTGTTACAGGGTGGGGGTGGGGGTGTAAGTAGGGTTCTCTTTCAGCAGATGGGCTGAATGGTCTCCTTCTGCATTGTAGGAATTCTATGGTTTCCTGACATCGATCAGACTTCTGTAAAAATGGAAAGTGAAGGATTCCCAAAATTGATTATTCTCTTGGTTACAAAGCAGCTGTAGTATTTTTATGGACAGGAATATTTTTACATACTTACAGTAACAGTAACAAGGTTCTTTGTTTCACCTTTATACAATAAAGTCAGAATAGAAGAATTTCTGGTAAGCTCTGGTTTTTTTCTATAAACTTTGAAATGAATCTGGATGATTGAGTATGATGATCGTTTTATGATTAATTTCAGATTTCAGAGACCTATGCCTTTTTACCACGAGAAGCGGTAACCCGATTTCTAATGAGCTGCTCAGAATGCCAGAAGAGAATGCATTTGAATCCAGACGGTGCAGATCATAAAGGTAGTACATTTTTGGTATTTGATTCTATGTGAAATAATTTTAAGAATGAGAGCATAACTTTTAATTTATTAACCGCTTCATTGTAATGCTTTGAGTTAAAACTAAATCTAGAAATTGTACACATTTTGTACAATCTTATTGTAAATCCAGCGTATAGAGAAGGTAATTATATTGGAACTATAATGGAAATATAATGGGAGCCTGTTTAGCTAGCTTGGCTAGAAATGTGTGGTGATCCTTCGGGTAAATCACCACAATCAGCTCGCCCCTCAAAGGGGCAAGCAGTTCATGGTCAACTGGGACTGTACCGTTTTAATCTAGAGAAGCACATTAATTTCTACTAATCAGATTTTCTGAGTCTGGATGTTGCTTTGTGCTATTAGTAAAAATAAATAATTGATTCAAAAATTCAGAACTTTTGGCCTTGTTCCGCACTGTAACCAATTGTTGATGTACCATTGTCAATGTACTCTGTCGATTATTCTTTTGTCTACTATGTACGTACTGTGTATGTTCCCTTGGCCGCAGAAAAATACTTTTCATTGTACTTCGGTACATATGACAATAAATATCAATCAATCAATCAATCAATGAAAATGAGCCATTTTAAAGATGTTCAAAACCAATAGAAAAGTTAAAAGGTAACAGAATTGTCAAAATGGAAAGTTATGGTAAAACACTTGAGTGATACCAGGGAAACTGTAGGTTCTTCATAAATCTTTATTAGTAGTGATTTTAAAAGAAAAAAAACTCAATTATAAACATGAATTAAAATATGAAATCACCCTATTATACCTGTAGTAAATGAATATGGAGCTACTTTTCTTTGCTAACATCAATACGAAAGATTTATTTCTTTTTTCCTTCCCACCTCCCCCATAATTTGTACAAAGCTGGGTTTGGACTTCCTATTAATCTGCAGATATACGCAGTGTTGCCTTAATAGCTTGCAAGTGGGTGCGTATTCTTTCAGTAGGTACTTTTAATATTGCTTGTGTACCTTTAAGGTACTGTACGGTCTCTTACATAATGATTGCACTGGTGGCCAGGGAGACAACAAATTATTTGGTAATGTTGCCCTTTTAAAAGGTTTGTGCCATCTGCCATGACAGTATCTTTTCAGTCTGATGATTTCTGCCTGTTTGCTGTAGGTAAGGCTCATGCTAAGTCCAAGCCGTGTTTGTTTTATTGCTGTCATTCACAAGAACACTGTCTGTGACCAACTAAGTTAGTTTCCCCCCCATTGATGAATATTGTTTTATAGTTTAGACTAGGACTGTTCCTTTTGCAAAATTTTAATTTCTGGGATCACCTTTCTTTGCTGATATTTTATCTACTTCAACATCAGTTCATTTAAGTCTGACTTTGGACAGCCAGTTTTAAAATTAGTATGGATCGATCTAATTGGTGCATATGGCAACTTCTTACACTGTTTCCTGATATTCAGATTTCAACAAAAACGGCTGGAAGCAATAGCCTATTTATTGATCTGTTGGCTCGAAGAGAGGCTTATTTCCCCAAATGCAAAGACATTTCAAGTTCTGGTTCTGCCAAGAAGTGCACTTTCTAATTCTAAAGATGTGGATAGAGCATTCTAATTCTGCAAATTATTTACTGGCTTTAGCAGCTTTTAAATTGATTTTAACAGCTGGGAAAAATATGAAGCTAACAAAACTTGCACCATCATTATGCACAAGTCTTCTCAATCTGAATTCTGCAGTTGGACCAATGCCACCTGTCTCCATACCATTTTATGAAGATTTCAAACAATCTGCCAAGCTTTGGTGCTCTTTAAAGTGTGCATCTGCAACAACCTGTTGAGTTTAAGGGCAGACTACATGATAGTAAATACATTAAGTTCCAGTTACCCTGCCTTAGGTCCATGCATATCCAGCTTGTGCAGCACTGAAACCTCATGGATATCACTGCTGAACACCTCACTGGAGAAAAGAATGAAGGTTGATTTCCCTCAGCAGGTGTAGAATTCAGGTGATTTAATACTGCCTTTCATTTTGTTCCTGCAACAATTACATATTGGTTGTAAAACAGGACTTAGATTCAGTCCTATGACATGTAAAGTCAAGGGCGCGATTTAATGGCCACGTTGCGTTTGAGCGAGAGCACGACGTGGCTGTTAGATCGCGGGAGAGGCCAAAATCGGAAACTGCTCTGGCCGCCGATTGGTTTGCGATCTGACCAGCCTGCCCTCGTTGGCAAGAACTGAATCCTGCCGCAGCGGGGCGAGAAAAAAATAATCACCAGTTAAAGTCAATCTCCATACAATTAACGGGAAAGACCCGCTATTTAACGTCCTCCCGTGATCTAACCACCTCCCAAACAAATGATCACGTGGGAGCTGATTTGTCCTCTTTTTTTTTAAACATGAAGCTGGCAGAATAGCTGCTGTGGGGATCTGAGAAGGTGAGTAGCCACCTTCGATTCCATATGGTCAGGCCCGCCTCAGCCTTTTGTCGATCACCCCGCTGCCCCTGCCTGAATCTCCCATCCACTTCCTCTTCTTGCATCTAACCCAGTATCGATGCTATTCACACCTCCCAGGTCCATTGAAACTTGCTCGACCAGGCTCCTACAACTGCGGCCCCTCCCCCCACCACACTCCCGTTCACTAGCGTTTGCTCGTGCGGTTACCACTGCCAGAGCCCCCCTCCTCCCCCCCCCCCCTCCTCAGTAACCTACTTCCCTGAAACCATAAACAATACAGAACTGCAACCATAAGGAAAAAAGAAAACCCAAACCCAGAACACATTTGAACAAACCCTCCCCCCATTTAAGAGGCAGAAACAGAACCCCAGTCAAATATAAAACCTTCAATACGAAAACAGCACGCCATCCCCACCAACCAAGTCCAAATCCCAACTTTCATCTCAGTCCCAGTCCTTCAGTCTTAACGAATGCCTCCACCACCTCCCCCGACTCAAAATAAAAGCCCTTTGAATTGCGAGTCGCTCTCACTTTTGCTAGGCAGACCACTCCAAATCTCACTCCACTGCAATACATGCCACTTTCACCCATCCAAAGGCTGCCTGCCTTCTCACCAGCTCTGCCATGAAGCCTTGGTACTGTCATAATATCCACTCATGTATGTAATGAGATGCAGACAGGCAATGATCGACACACAGGATAACCAATGAACACACACGACACAGAACAACCAATCACCAGACAGGACACTACCATTACAAAACACACAAGGCATTAAGACTCTCTCTCTTCTCACAGGATACAGCTACAGAGATAGTTAGAGTGCACAAGGCCGTGAGCACCGTCTCCATGTGACAGAGAGTTAGTCTGGTCAAGCCAGTCAGAGGTTATCAGTTAGATTAATAGAGTGTGAACCCACAGCAGATTATGTACAGCAACCAGCAGGTTCAATAAAACAGTGTTGGACCATCTCCTGTGTCGGAAGCATGTTTCTAGTCTCACTGCATCCAGTTGCAGTCAATGTTAAACCAACTCAGATAACACATCAGGTATATCTCGTCTCTGCTTCGCCCAGTTCAAAACCTTCTCTTTCATGTGGTAGCTGTGGAAGCAGACTATGACCGCCCTTGGTGGCTCATTCGCTTTAGGCTTTGGTCTGAGCGACCGATGTGACCTGTCCAACCTGGGCGGAGGGTTCTTCCCCCTCCCCATCAACTCAGCCAACACCTTTGCAAAGTACTCGGTCAGCCTTGGGCCCTCCACCCACTCGGGCAGGCCCATGATTCTCAGGTTTTGCCTCATCGACCTGATCTCCAGGTCCTCCTCCACCTTAGCTCTGAGTCCTTTGTTGACCTCCGTCACCCTCCGCAGCTCCTCACCCATCGTGGTGAACTGGTTGCTGTGCTGCGACAGTGCCTCCTCCACCCCCTTCAACTTCTCTCCTTGTTCCTGCACCTCAACCAACATCTTCATCACTACCACCTTTACCGGGGCTATCGCCTCCTCCACCCACTCTTTCGGCGTAGCCATATCTCCTACCCGAAGCACCTCCATGTGCTTGGCAGCCTTTTAATTTCCACCGACATCACCTAGGTACGAGGTTCCACCTTGAGCCTCACCCGACAACCCAGCTCCCGCCATCTTTCTTCCCGCAGGACTCACAGCTGCACTTGCCCGGAGACTATCACTCGCCTCTTTCTTTCCAGCACCTTTCTTCTGGGGCTTCGACAGTCCTTGACTTCCTTATGACTTCCCACACCAACTCATCCACAAACTACCCCTGAAACCGGGCATAAAAGTCCAAAAAGCAGAGACTCTAGCAGGAGCCACCTAACGGGTGACCTCCACCTACATGTCACCACTGGAAGTCCCTCGACAACCTTCCTAAAGTGCAGTGTCCAAAATTGGACAGACTACTTCCCTTGAGACCCAATCAGTGATTTATAAAGGTTTAATATAACTTCCTTGCTTTACTACTCTGTCTCTATTTATAAATCCAGGGCTTTTATATGCTTTTTTTAACAGTCTTTATCATCTTGTCCTGTCACCTTCAAGTTTGTGTTTGTGATACCCCCCCCAGTCTCTCTGTTCCTGCACTCCATTTAAATTGTACATTTAATTTGTATTGCCTGTCTTGATCCCTCTTCCAAAGTGCATTATTTCACACTTCCCTGCATTACCTTTCATTTGCCATGTGTTTTTCCCCCCATTTATTTATGGGATATGGGTGCCACTGGCAAGGCCAGCATATATTGTCTATCCTTACTTACCTTTGAGAAGTTGATAGTGAGCCAACTTCTCGAATCACTGTAATCCATGTGGTGAAAGTACTCCCACTGTGTGGTTAGGTTGTACTTCCAGGATTTTGATCTATCGATGGTGAATAAGTGGCGATATGCTTCCAAGTCAGGATGGTGTGTCACTTGGAAGCAAACTTGGAGGTGGTATTCCTATGCACCTTCTGCCTGTCTCCTTCTAAGTGGTAAAGTTTATGGGTTTGGGAGGTGTTGTTGAAGAAATCTTGGCATGTTGCTGCAGCGCATCTTGCAGGTGGTATACACTGCAGTCATGGAAGGCTGGTGATGCATGGTGCCAATCAAATCTCTTCCCAATTCACTGGTCTCTTTATTTCTCCTGAAGCCTGATACAATCCTCTTCTCTTGTTATTACATTTCTGAATTTTGTGTTATCTACAACCTTTGAAATTTTGTCCTTTTTACCCAACAGTGGACCTAATACAGATCCCTGCGAACACCACTGTATACTTGCATCCAGTCTGAAAAACATTGTTCGCCACTGCTCTCCGCTTTCTATCTGTTTGCTAATTTTGTGCCCATGTTGCAACTGCCTCTTTAATTCCATGAGATTCTCTCAGCATGGTAGCATGCGCTCCTGACAGTCTGTGTATTGATTGGGAAAGGAAGGCCAGGTATTTATGCTGCAGCACAAAAGGTGCAGCTTCTTTTCAAAACAGACGTCATGACCTGAAGGGCACATCAGTCCCAAGGCTCATTCAAATAGTTAGCCACCTCATCAGCACCAGCATACATCAGTGCTTCAGTTTGGGGATAGCAATTCAAAGGTAGTGCTGGTGTACTACATGCTGTAGAACCTTGTCTTTCTTAAAATGAGCGATGGAATTGATGGACACTGGGTTGCAATTAATTACTTCCTGTGCTTGTAAGGGTATCTGACATGGCAAGAATGAATGTGGGACTGGGAAACAGTACCACTCACAGTGTGATGTAAAGAGACACATGACCTGAGACTACGGTAGAGTTGTGAATTGGACAGAGACCTGTATAGAAGCAAGCATGGAGTTAGTTCATGACTTGGGCTGGATATACATAGCTATGCGTTATCAATCAACACTTAATGTTCAACCTACAAAACTCGGAACCTCTTTGTGAGACCCACTGAACATATAACAGTACTTAAAGAAATTCAGATACTTGGTGAAACTGTAGTAAATGCTGTATCATGGTAGATACATTGCCTTGTTTGAAGAAACAATACATCTTTGACTTTCTCAATGGACCTATTTACAGCCAATTGAATAATAAAAGCAATGACCTACAAAGACAGCCTAGAATTGCCATGTAACCGAATTATGCAGTGTAGTGCAGACCCTCACATCCACAGACAACAGATATAGGTGTAGTTCTATGGACATAATTGACATCTCTTGGTAAATGCAACCTCTGCATGTTCTGTTCCTGGGTTAACTGGAAGTAGGAATACCTTGGTGGCTATATTCTGTAGCAGGGCTAACAGTGTTTGGGTGTCATATGCTCTCTGTGATGCTTGATGAAATTGATTTTCCTTTTCCTCCTTCCTAAAAGTAATACAGATGGAAGGATCATCCCAATAGGTGTCCTACTGTTGCTGTTTTAGATTGAAGGAGAGTGTAAAGATGTCCCATCTAAGAGGTGGATATTAAAGCTGTGGTAACCCTCATGAGGATCATGAGGGATCACTCATAAACAGAAAAATTGATTCAATATGTGATACATGTGAACTTATATTTCCTCTTTTCCAGAAAATGAAAAACCAGCTTCTTTGGTGACCAGTATGATAGACTATAATATGCCTATAACAATGGCCTACATGAAGCACATGAAGCTGCAGTTGCTGAGCTCTCACCAAGATGAGGTATAATACTTTTTAAAATAATAAATATCTAAATTGCACAAAAGAAGATGTTACTAATGGTTGTAGTTTAAATTGAGTAAATACAAAATTTTTGGTTAATAGAAATGGATAATATTGGATAGTGTTTGATTTGAACTTTACCACTGGCGGTAACTGATTTAAAATTCTTGGCCTAATTTTAATTGTTTAATGCCTTTGTTATAAACATTCAAACTTTAATCTTTATATACTATAAATTCAAAACTATCAACATTGCAACATTTTTATTTTTGTTTTTGTTTCTTTCCAATGGTTGGTAATCAAAGTAGAAGCAACGCATTCTGACCAAACAGACATAATAATAATCTTTATTATTGTCACAAGTAGGCTTACATTAACACTGAAATGAAGTTATTGTGAAAATCCCTTAGTCGCCACACTCTGGTGCCTGTTCGAGTACACTGAGGGAGAATTCAGAATGTCCAAATCACCTGACAGCTCGTCTTTCGGGACTTGTGGGAGGAAACCGGAGCACCCGGAGGAAACCCATGCCGACACGGGAGAACGTGCAGACAGTGACCGAAGTGGAGGGTGGATTTTCAATCCAGGGTCAGGGACCCAATGGCAAAATAATTTCCGGACCCCAACCCCACATTGCATCAATACCAATAGCGTAACACGATTTTGATATACAAAGAGCCAAATTGGCCTGGGGATACGTTTGGCGCCCAACTAGCGGCACTGGTAACTGTCTGGAGACAAGACCCAGTAACTGAGGGCCATGGCAAAAGTCAGACAACAATGAAGCAGTGAAGCAGCAAAGACCTCAAAGGAATGCTGCCGTCATGGGCAGGCGTCTCCAGGATTTTCAGATAATATTCTTTGAGGCTTTAACGGACATAGTATCCAACAGGAGTGTCCAACGGGAGAAAAGTTTTGTTCTCAGCAATAGGAAAAATCTGCCTAGAGAAATGAAGAAGATAAGCTGGAGGTCAACAGGGAGGGGTGGCACCAGAAGTATGTGGATGCAGTGCAGAAAATGATTCAATAATCTGATACGTTCTGGCCAGGTGACCCCCAGGTGACGGGACACTAACTCTGTTTACACCAACTGTCCATAGTTCTCCTTAGCTCTGTCAGATTAAGTGCCCAGTTGCATCACTGAGGAGCATAATATCTCATGTGGATGTCATGCTGGAATAAGTGAGAGAGGGCAAACTACTCATACATCTTCCTCTCTTTATTCTGTAGAAGAGAGTGCATAAAATTGCAAAAAATGTTTTGGATAGATGGTGGTGTGCCACAACTCCACACTCTGATCACGATCGAGAAGGCAGTGCTAGATTGGTAGGATGCCATGGCACCAGGCTGTCTGCAATGGAGAACCATGTGGTTGTGAAAAGCAGGATCATTTGACAGATACATCTTTATGTGAAGGGCATGGAGAATATTCCTGCCCCATGTGTATTGTATGTGTACAACCTCTGTCCACTGCAGGGCTGGTGGTCCTGAGGCGCCTGCTGAGTAACCTTAGTTCTTATCACCAGTTTCTTGTGTCTTCCATGGGGACAGTTGTGGATAACGAGTAAAATGTCTTAGCTGAGTTGTTGCCTGCCTCCTTGGCAGGCACAGACGTTGTCGAACCAGCACCCTTATATTATTCCTCAATCTGGCTTAGAATGGGAAGTATTGGATGAGATGCACATCACAAGGACGCAGGAGGATGAGATTTGAGACACAGTCAGCTATGAGAAGTCTCTCTCAAGATGGAGGACAGACACAGCCATGCATCATTGGGTGAAGATGCTGGGTCTTAAGTGGTACAAGAAAGGACAGGTTTTTTTTTCAAGCATCAAAGGCAGGTGACTCCTTAATGTAGGAAATCCCTGAGGTCAGTGACAGACAGTGGAGGAGTCTCTTTATGAATGTGGTCTGTTATGACTCAGGGCTTTGAGCACGTGAGCTCTTCCATTGAGACAATGGATAGCCATGTGGAGCACCACTTTGTGTGTGTGCAGGAGCAGCATACTTGGTATGCTAAGAATTATGCTGACAACCAATTTAAGATTGTCAGTTGGGCCTGTAGTGTAGTGCATTTGATTTCTTTTTCTTTGAAATTTTTATGTTGCTATTTTAGTGATTTTCTACACAATTTACAAAAAAGACATATATTAGCATTTAATAGAAGAAATAACTCCCTCCCCCCCCCCACACCAATATCAACTAACCTCCCCCCTCCCCCAATCCCATCCCCTAACTGTTTGAGTATCATTGCTGTTGCATTCTATATTACATATTTTCAGGGTTTTAGTTATTTACATGTGTCAGCCCCATCAAAAATGATGGGGGAGGGAGGCGCTACATGTGTGCTATTTTGACTCTATCCCTCTCCCCCCCCTTTTGGATGTACAATGGCTCTGCTCATTCGCCAGTTTTATTTACATGTCTCCATCTGAGTGTTGGGGGTGGAGAGAGGGGGGGTGGGGGGCGGCGGGGGATCCTCCCCGTGCAGGGTTAGTTCAGCATGTGCTTAACTCGTTCTGACCTGGAACCATTTGACCCTGCTGTCGGGACCTTTCTTTGTGGTCTTGCTGTCAGCCTCCTGTATCTGCCCGGTTGTTTCCGTTCCCCCCCACCCCCTTCCTTCTGCTCTCTCATTATTATTGGCACTTTTGTAGCCCCTCTGTTGTTCCCCTCCTGTCCTTTTTTGGCTGTTGGCACATGCAGGTCCTGAAACAAGTTGGTGAATGACTTCCATGTCTTGTGGAAGCCCTCTTCTGACTCCCAGATGTCGAATTTGAGTTTCTCCAGGTGACGAAACTCCAATAGGTCAGGCAGCCAATCTGCAGTTTTGGGTTGAGAAGCTGATCGCCAAACAAGCAGGATTCTATGGTGGGCGATTAGGGAGGCAAAGGCAAGGGTATCAGCCCCCGTCCCCATGAAGAGTTCTGGCTGGTCTGACACCCCAAAGACTGACACTTTTGGGCTTGGCTCCACCCTCACCCCCCCACCTTGGACATTGCTTCAAAGTATGCTGCCCAGAACCCGACAAATCTGGGGCATGTCCAGATGGGTGTGGTTGGCTGGGCCTCCCTAGCACCGTTCACATTTGTCCTCCACCTTTGAGAAGAACCTACTCATTCGGGTTCTAGTTAGGTGCGCTCTGTGCACCACTTTCAGTTGCATTAGGATTAACCTTGCACATGTGGAGGTGGGTGGCACAGTGGTTTAGCACTGCTACCTCACAGATCTAGGGACCCGAGTTCAATTCCAGCCTCGTGTGACTGTCTTTGTGGCGTTTGCACATTCTCCCCGTGCCTGCGTGGGTTTCCTCCGGGTGCTCCGGTTTCCTCCCACAGTTCAAAGATGTGTAGGTTAGGTAGATTGGCCATGCTAAATTGCCCTTATTGTCCAAAAGGTTTGGTGGTGTTACTGGGTTACGGGGATAGGGTGGCGGCGTGGGCTTAATAGGATGCTCTTTCCAAGGGCCGATGCAGACTCGATGGGCCGAATTGCCTCCTTCTGCACTGTCGGGATTCTATGAGTTGGTCCTGTTCAGTGCTTCGCACTAGAGTCCCCACCCTATTTCTGTCCCTAGTTCCTCCTCCCATTTTTCAGCGGGGAGCGTAGTCTCTCTAAGAGTCACCCCATTCAGGTCCCTGTAGTTTTCCCCACCTAGGTTGCCTGCGCCCAATAGTTCCTCGAACGTTGAGTGTCTCGGTATCAGTGGGTATGATGTCGTCTACTTGTGGACGATGATTTTTGCTTGTAAGAGTCCGAGTTCATTTTCGTTGGTCAGTTGTAATCTTTCCATCAGTTCCACTCAAGTTGCTAGTCTGTCGTCCATGTAGAAGTCCCTAACTGTCAGCGTTCCTCCGTCCTGTCTCCACCTCTTAAAGGTGGCGTCCATCGTGGTTGGCGCGAACCTGTGTTTTCCACAAATGAGGACCATGGTGGACATTTCGGTCAGGCGGAAGTGTTGTCTCAGTTGGTTCCAGGTCTGGAGTGTGGCTACTATCACTGGCTGGCAGGGATGGGAGTGTTGTTGTGGCGTGGGCTTGAAGAGATGTCCCTATGCAGGAACTCTCCTCCATCCTCAGCCATTCTGCTTCTGATTCCGTCACCCATCCTGTCGCCCTCTCTGCTGTGGCCGCCCAGTGGTAGTACTGTAGGTTTGGAAGGGCCAGGCCCCTATACTTCTTTTTCTTTGTACAACCCTTTTGAGGATGCTTGGATTCTTCACCCCCCCAGATGAATGCATTATCAATTTGTCAACTGTGTTAAAGAAGGCCTTGCGGATGTAGATCGGTATGGATCTGAACAGGAAGAGGAACCTGGGCAGCACATTCACCTTGATCATCTACACCTTCCCCACTAGGGCGAGTGGGAGTGCGTCCCACTTTTGCAAGTCCTTTTTAACTTCCTCTGCCAGACTGGTCAGGTTCATTTGTTGATCCGTGTCCAGTCATGGGCTATTTGGATCTCCAGGTAGCGGAATTTGCATTGGCATACCTCCAGGTCTGCCCCTCTCCCTTTCAGGTTCACCTGGAAGATTTCACTCTTGCTCAGGTTGAGTTTGTTGCCCGATAAGGCCCCTAACTCTTTCAGGTGCTTCATGGTCCCTTCCATGCTGCCTTGTGAGTCTGAGACACAGAGGAGCAAGTCACCTGCACAGAGTCAAACTCTTGGATTTAGTACTGGGTAATGAACCAGGGCAAGTGATAGATTTGTTAGTGGGGGAGCATTTTGGAGATAGTGACCACAATTCTGTGACTTTCACTTTAGTAATGGAGAGGGATAGGTACGTGCAACAGGGCAAGGTTTACAATTGGGGGAAGGGTAAATACGATGTTGTCAGACAAGAATTGAAGTGCATAAGTTGGGAACATAGGCTGGCAGGGAAGGACACAAGTGAAATGTGGAACTTGTTCAAGGAACAGGTGCTACGTGTCCTTGATATGTATGTCCCTGTCAGGCAGGGAAGAGATGGTTGAGTGAGGGAACCATGGTTGACAAGAGAGGTTGAATGTCTTGTTAAGAGAAAAAAGGTGACTTATGTAAGGCTGAGGAAACAAGGTTCAGACAGGGCATTGGAGGGATACAAGATAGCCAGGAGGGAACTGAAGAAAGGGATTAGGAGAGCTAAGAGAGGGCATGAACAATCTTTGGCGGGTAGGATCAAGGAAAACCCCAAGGCCTTTTACACATATGTGAGAAATATGAGAATGACTAGAGCGAGGGTAGGTCCGATCAAGGACAGTAGCGGGAGATTGTGTATTGAGTCTGAAGAGATAGGAGAGGTCTTGAATGAGTACTTTTCTTCTGTATTTACAAATGAGAGGGGCGATATTGTTGGAGAGGACAGTGTGAAACAGATTGGTAAGCTCGAGGAAATACTTGTTAGGAAGGAAGATGTGTTGGGCATTTTGAAAAACTTGAGGATAGACAAGTCCCCCGGGCCTGACGGGATATATCCAAGGATTCTATGGGAAGCAAGAGATGAAATTGCAGAGCCGTTGGCAATTATCTTTTCGTCCTCACTGTCAACAGGGGTGGTACCAGGGGATTGGAGAGTGGCGAATGTCGTGCCCCTGTTCAAAAAAGGAACTAGGGATAACCCTGGGAATTATAGGCCAGTTAGTCTTACTTCGGTGGTAGGCAAAGTAATGGAAAGGGTACTGAAGGATAGGATTTCTGAGCATCTGGAAAGACACTGCTTGATTAGGGATAGTCAGCACGGATTTGTGAGGGGTAGGTCTTGCCTTACAAATCTTATTGAATTCTTTGAGGAGGTGACCAAGCATGTGGATGAAGGTAAAGCAGTGGATGTAGTGTACATGGATTTTAGTAAGGCATTTGATAAAGTTCCCCATGGTAGGCTTCTGCACAAAGTAAGGAGGCATGGGATAGTGGGAAATTTGGCCAGTTGGATAACGAACTGGCTAACCGATAGAAGTCAGAGAGTGGTGGTGGATGGCAAATATTCAGCCTGGATCCCAGTTACCAGTGGTGTACCGCAGGGATCAGTTCTGGGTCCTCTGCTATTTGTGATTTTCATTAATGACTTGGATGAGGGAGTTGAAGGATGGGTCAGTAAATTTGCAGACGATACAAAGATTGGTGGAGTTGTGGATAGTAAGGAGGGCTGTTGTCGGCTGCAAAGAGACATAGATAGGATGCAGAGCTGGGCTGAGAAGTGGCAGATGGAGTTTAACCCTGAAAAGTGCGAGGTTGTCCATTTTGGAAGGACAAATATGAATGCGGAATACAGGGTTAACGGTAGAGTTCTTGGCATTGTGGAGGAGCAGAGAGACCTTGGGGTCTATGTTCATACATCTTTGAAAGTTGCCACTCAAGTGGATAGAGCTGTGAAGAAGGCCTATGGTGTGCTCGCGTTCATTAACAGAGGGATTGAATTTAAGAGCCGTGAGGTGATGATGCAGCTGTACAAAACTTTGGTCAGGCCACATTCGGAGTACTGTGTACAGTTCTGGTCGCCTCATTTTAGGAAGGATGTGGAAGCTCTGGAAAAGGTGCAAAGAAGATTTACCAGGATGTTGCCTGGAATGGAGAGTAGGTCTTACGAGGAAAGGTTGAGGGTGCTAGGCCTTTTCTCATTAGAGCGGAGAAGGATGAGGGGCGACTTGATAGAGGTTTATAAGATGATCAGGGGAATAGATAGAGTAGACAGTCAGAGACTTTTTCCCCAGGTGGAACACACCATTACAAGGGGACATAAATAGGAGGGATATCAGAGGTAGGTTCTTTACCCAGAGAGTAGTGGGGGCATGGAATGCACTGCCTGTGGAAGTAGTTGAGTCGGAAACATTAGGGACCTTCAAGCAGCTGTTGGATAGGTACATGGATTACGGGAAAATGATATAGTGTAGATTTATTTGTTCTTAAGGGCAGCACGGTAGCATTGTGGATAGCACAATTGCTTCACAGATCCATGGTCCCAGGTTCGATTCCGGCTTGGGTCATTGTCTGTGCGGAGTCTGCACGTCCTCCCCGTGTCTGCGTGGGTTTCCTCCGGGTGCTCCGGTTTCCTCCCACAGTCCAAAGATGTGCGGGTTAGGTGAATTGGCCAATGATAAATTGCACTTAATGTCCAAATTGCCCTTGGTGTTGGGTGGAGGTGTTGGGTTTGGGTAGGGTGCTCTTTCCGGGAGCTGGTGCAGACTCGGGGGGCCGGGTGGCCTCCTTCTGCACTGTAAATTCAATGATAATCTATGATTAATCTAGGACAAAGGTTCGGCACAACATCGTGGGCCGAAGGGCCTGTTCTGTGCTGTATTTTCTATATTCTATGTTCTATGTTCTGTGCTCTCTCTCCTCTCTCTGGATCCCCTTCTAATTCGCCATTCTGAGGGCAATCAATTGCCAGGGCAAATAGAAGCGGGGAAAGTGGGCATCCCTGCCTTGTGCCCCTGTGCATCTGGAAGTATTTAGAGCTGGTGGTGTTAGTCTGCACGCAGGCCTTGGGGGAATTGTACAGAAGTCTCACCCAGGAGGTGAACCCTGTTCCCAATCCAAATTCCTCTTGTACCTCAATGAGGTTATTCCACTCGACTCTGTCGAAGGCCTTTTCTGCGGCAAGGGAGATGATCATCTCTGGTGATCACTCCCCAGATGGGGTCATTATCATATTCAGTAGGCGCCTGATGTTTGCTGTAAGCTGTCTACCCTTGACAAAGCCCGCCTGTCTTTTCCGACTAACCCTGGACAGCAATTTTGCCAGTATTTACGCATAACATTGAACAGCGAGGTTGGTCTGTAGAACTACATTTGGTCAGTTATTTGTCTTTCTGGGTATCAACGAGATGGTGACTTGTGCTAGCATTGGAGGCAAGGTACCCCTTGCTAGCGAGTCTGCAAACATCTCCAGCAAGTGCCAGGCCAGTACTGCTGTAAATGTTTTATAGAAGTCCGCCGAGAACCTGTCCAGCCCTGGCACCTTTTCCGCCTGCATGGAGCTAATGCCCTCCATGACTTATCCCAGTTCTAGCAATGCTTCCAGCCCCCTCCTCCTATCTTCCCCAATGACCGGCATTTCCAGTCGATTGAGGAACTGCTTCATCCCTGAGTTCCTGTCTGGGAGGTTCAGAGGTATACAGTAACCGGTAGAAGGCCTCAAATGCTTCATTGACCTTTCCTGGCCCTGCTACCAGTCTGCCGTTGTTGTCCCTAACCTGCGCTATTTCCCTGGTGGCTGCCTGCTTTCTCATCTGGTGAGCCAGCAGGCAGCTGGCTTTTTCTCCATGATCGAAGGTCCCCCATGTCTGGCATAGTTGGTGCACTACTTTCCTGGTGGGCAACAGATTAAAGTCCATTTGTAACTTTCTCCTCACCGCCAGAAGCTCTAAGTCAGGACCTCAGAGTATCGCCGATCCACCTCCAGTATGGAGTCGACCCTTTGTAGCCAAGCCACCCTCTCTTCCCTATCTCTGCATGCTTTGTAGGCAATAATCTCTCCTCTAATCACAGCCTTCAGCGCCTCCCAGAACGCGGAGGGTGAGACCTCCCCGTTCTGGTTGTTGGTAATATACTCGTCTATGGCCTGTGATATATTCCTGCAGAAGACCTTGTCGGCCAGGAGGGCCTTGTCCAACCTCCATGGGAGACGTTGGGTACGGCCCGTCTCCAACCTCGCATCCATGTAGTGTGGAGGGTGGTCGGAGATTACGATCAAAAGTATTCCACTCTTACTATTCCTGGAAGCATCGATTTCCCTACCACAAAGAAGTTGATATGGGTGCAGACCCTGTGTACGTGTGAGAAGAATGAGAACTCCTCCCTTGGTGCATGAACCTCCATAGATCTACTGCCCCCATCTGCTCCATAAATGCACCTAGTCCTTTTGCCATCTTTGATGTCTTCCACGTTTTGGGATTTCACCTGACCGTCAGCGGGTCCTGTACACAATTAAAGCACCTCTCCCCATGATTAGTCAGTGGGTGTCTATGTTGTGGATTTCCGCCACGGTCTTCTTTATAAATTCCATGTTGTCCCAGTCGGGAGCATACATGTTCTCCTAGACCACCAGTGCCCCATCCACGACATCACTAACCACGATATACCATCCCTCTGGGTCTTTAACCACCCTCGTCGTGCTAAATGCCGTCCTCTTACTAAGCAGTATGGCTATACCTCCAGATCACACTCTTTCCAATCACAGCTTGAGCTTTCAGATTACTGAATTAATCCATTCCCCCTCGAGCAGAATGGACTCTCGTGTTTTTATTTCGAGGTAACCGCCATGTAACAAGATTTCGAGCAATGTTAAGAATCTGAGAATTTATCTGAAGATTTTTATTGCCACAGTATTGTCATGGTTTCGAGTCTGTCCCACCCAGCCCTTCCTTACCAGTAGTTGGTCCTTCTCCCTCAGGTGTGTCTCTTGGATGAAGACTACATCGGCTTTCATACTTTTCAGGTGGGCAAAGACTCTGGATCTTTTCACTAGGCTGTTTCGTCCTTTCTTGTTCCAGGTGACTATTCCAATGGGGAATTTTTGTCTCCCCGCCCTTCCTGCAGGGTCAACCATACTTACCTTGTGGATAAGCAGCAGCAGTCTGGAATTTCACTTTGTTCGGGGGCCGTCAAAAATGGCCACGGTGACCGAACTCACTATGAGGCCAGGCCCCTGTGCTCCGGGTTTTCCTTTTGTCCAGGGGCAACCCTACATGGCCACTAATTCTGTTTACGCCATGTGAGTGAGTCCCTGCACTCCGGGGTTTCCCTTTGTTTAGGGACCCTCCAAAGTGGCTGCTTGTGGTGCCCTTTTGTTCCTTGTTACTTCATGTGGCCTATTGTAGCCAGTTTAGAGCCCTTCCCCCTTTGTCCCTTTGTTCCCCCTATGAACAAAGGACAAAGAAAAGTACAGCACAGGAACAGGCCCTACGACTCTCCAAGCCTGCGCCGACCATGTTGCCCGTCTAAACTAAAATCTTCTACACTTCCAGGGTCCGTATCCCTCTATTCCCATCCGATTCATGTATTTGTCAAGACACCCCTTAAAAGTCACTATCGCATCTGCTTCCACTACCTCCCCCAGCAGCGGGTTCCAGGCACTTACTACCCTCTGTGAAAAAAACACTTGCCTCGTACACCTCCTTTAAACCTTGCCCCTCGCACCTTAAACCTATACCCCCGAGTAATTGACCCTTCTATCCTGGGAAAAAGTCTCTGACTATCCACTCTGTCTATACCCCTCATAATTTTGTAGACTTCTATCAGGTCGCCCCTCAACCTCCTTCGTTCCAGTAAGAACAAACCGAGTTTATTCAACCTCTCCTCATAGCTAATGCCCTCCATACCAGGCAACATCCTTGTAAATCTCTTCTACACCCTCTCTAAAGCCTCCACATCCTTCTGGTAGTGTGGCGACCAGAATTGAACACTATACTCCAAGTGTGGCCTAACTAAGGTTTTATACAGCTGCAACATGACTTGCCAATTCTTATACTCAATGTCTCGGCCAATGAAGGCAAGCATGCCGTATGCCTTCTTGCCTACCTTCTCCACCTGTGTTGCCCCTTTCAGTGACCTGTGGACCTGTACACCTAGATCTCTCTGACTGTCAATACTCTTGAGGGTTCTACCATTCACTGTATATTCCCTACCTGTATTAGACCTTCCAAAATGCATTACCACACATTTATCCGGATTAAACTCCATTGGCCATCTCTCCGCCCAAGTCTCCAAAGGATATAAATCCTGCTGTATCCTCTGACAGTCCTCATCGCTATCCGCAATTCCACCAACCTTTGTGTCATCCGCAAACTTACTAATCAGACCAGTTACATTTTCCTCCACATCATTTATATACACTACGAACAGCAAAGGTCCCAGCACTGATCCCTGCGGAACACCACAGGTCACAGCCCTCCAATCAGAAAAGCACCCTTTCATTGCTACTCTCTGCCTTCTATGACCTAGCCAGTTCTGTATCCATCTTGCCAGCTCATCTCTGATCCTGTGTGACTTCACCTTTTGTACCAATCTGCCATGAGAGACCTTGTCAAAGGCCTTACTGAAGTCCTTATAGACAACATCCACTGCCCTACCTGCATCAATCATCTTAGTGACCTCCTCGAAAAACTCTATCAAGTTAGTGAGACAAGGCCTCCTCTTCACAAAACCGTGCTGCCTCTTGCTAATACGTCCACTTGCTTCCAAGTGGGAGTAGATCCTGTCTCGAAGAATTCTCTCCAGTAATTTCCCGACCACTGACATAAGGCTTACCGGCCTGTAGTTCCCTGGATTATCCTTGTTTCCCTCTTAAACAAAGGAGCAACATTGGCATATTCTCCAGTCCTCCGGGACATCATCTGAAGACAGTGAGAATCCAAAGATTTCTGTCAAGGCCTCAGCAATTTCCTCTCTAGCCTCCTTCAGTATTCTGGGGTATTCAGGCCCTGGGGACTTACCACCTTAATATTTTTCAAGACGCTCAACACCTCTTCTTTTTGGATCTCAATGTGACCCAGGTTATCTACACACCCTTCTCCAGACTCAACATTCACCAATTCCTTCCCTATGGTCTGCTTCTCTCCCCTTCCCCTACACCCTTCTCCCTACTAATGCCACCCCCTCTGTTCTCCCCCCCTGTCTTTACACCCCCCCCCCCAGCTATCCCCCATTCCCAAGCGCTTTCTCCCCGGTGGGAAATGCGCATGCAACCCCCCCCCCCGCCACCTCCCCACCCTCACTCGTACCTCCTGGCGCTAGCTTTCCGGCTGGTGTGGTGGCCCTCCCTTCCTAGAGTTGGCTTGATCCCCCTCTTATACCCGCTGCTTTGATTTCTCCTCTGTCTCCACCTCACCCTCTCCTGCGCTCTGCTGTCCTCAGCCCCTCCTTTTTATGCTCTGGTCCCCAGGTCCAGAACGAGGTAGTACAGTCCAGCGCAAGTTGTCCCTTCACATTTTCCGCATCTCAGGTAGTCTGCATCATCATTGCCTCTGCTGCTGTTTACCCAGCCTGTTCTTTTGGATGAACTCACCTGCAGGGGTCATGAAATAATGCTCCCTGCCCTGGTTCGTGACCCAAAGTCTGGCTGAGTACAGCACCCTGAACTTCACTTCGCTCCTGTACAGGGAGACTTTGCCTTATTGAATCCTGCCCGGTGCTTTGCCAGGTCCACCTCAGTGTCGTGGTATATCCTGATTGTGTGTCCCTCCCAGTTTCAAGCCTTAGTTTGCCTGGCAATCTGGCAATGATCGCCCTCTGCTGCTCCCCATCCTTGGGTTTGGGCCGGAGTGACCTGTGCGCCCTGTCGATCTCCAGTGGGTTGGGGTAATTGGCCCATTGAAACTACATTGACCCTATCTAGAAAGACCACCCTAGCTAGGCCCAATCCTCCACCCTGTAAACTCATCCTAAGGGCCAATTTAACATGGTCAAACCACCTAACATGCACATCATTGGATTGTGGGAGGAAACCGGAGCACCCGGAGGAAACCCATGCAGACACAGGGAGAAAGTGCAAACTCCACACAGATACTCACCCAAGGTGGTAATTGAACCCGAGTCCCTGGTGCTGTTAGGCAGCAGTGCTAAGCACTGCACACAGAAAGAATATGTATACATATTGCACCTGTTTCAGCTAAACAAAATATGTGACAGCTGTTTGCTTGTTCATTCCTCAGGGCAATGCCTTGACCAATTGGAGTTTAAATTTTCAAACAATGCTTGTCAGTTAACTGTCAGTCACCACCAACTGGTGCATTCTTCATGGCAATGCCTCTACCAATTTGATTCCACTTGCCAACCAATCAGCACTTCTCATATAGTATAAATTGTTGTTCCCTTTACATTTGGTATTCTTGCAAATTGCCCTGATGAATGCAAGATGAAAAGCTCCACCAAAAAAGTCTTCCTTCTATAATATTCAAGTTCTGTAGAACCAAACGACTAATTGTAATTAGCTGCTCAAAGATACTTAACCAACTAAAAAAAGGAATAGAAATAATTGGCTGGATTTTCCACGCCATTGGCCAGTGGCGGGATCACCTGGTCCTGCCGTAGTCAATGGGGTTTCCCGTTTAATACACCCCTCGTTACTTGTGCCGTCGGTGGAACCAGAATATTCCACCTGTGTGAACGGCCATAAAATTCTGACCAATGGGCGGATCTTGAGTTGCAGCCAAAACACTCACATGGCAGAGGGAAGTCAGGTTACATAGGAACACTTGACATTGGAAGATATTTGTCCTGCTTATGAACTGAAGACATTCTCCTTTTACCTCAGGTGTCTCGTGCCAGATGTGTCAAAAATTGTTACATTTGGTATATTGGCGGTATGTAAATGTTACAACATCCAATTAACCAACTGTCAAATTTCACTGGATCAACAACTTCATGAAACATTGAAGCACTCTTCAAATCAAAGCTCATAAATTAAACAGAGGTTGTCTTCTTTTTAATGTAAATCTTTCCATTAGTACTCGATCCATAAGTGTGTCTCTGCCCTTCATCTTCAAGTGCTCTCTTTCTGCTTCTAGCCTTAAATTTCACACATGGCACTGAAAAGGGGTTGATTCATTGTAATCTGTAGCTTAAATGCAAAGCCACAGGGAAGACAAATTATACACCCATTACAGCTGCCAGTTTACACAGATAAATGAGTTGGACACATAGACTGGGAATTTCTTTACAGCTGCTTCTACTCCACTGCTAAAGTTTTGTAGAAACCTTCTTGCACCACACTTCTGTCGAAGTTACTGTGCACAATTGGAATAAATCTGTGGAAATTCCCAGCTGTAAATACAGAGTTTGTCTACCCGAGGCAGGAGGTGTTGCTCTATTAATAATGTTGGTGAACCACAAGCCTTTCCCTTATATCGAACAAATGACCACACAACCAGTTAGTTCGTTCAAAAGATGATTTATTTACACACACAAGAATTTCCTCGACATGCAAACACAATATCTACTATGAGATAAACTACACCTATCAGCTACAATAACCTATACTTAACTTCAGGGCAACCGGCACTGTGCAAATGGATCAAGGCCTTTATTTGGATTTCACTTGGCTGGTTCGAAGAAAGTGGCTCTGTCTCTGCTGGGCTCATCCGTCAGGTAGCGATCATTGGTCTTGAACTTAGCTGTCTGTTCCTGCTGCAATTGGGTTGGCAGAGGCCGGATCCAAAAGAGACAGAACACATGGCTGTGCTCTCTTTTATACCTCTGGGATTGCCCGCTCTTTGGGGTGGTCCTTAACCTTGGACCCAATAGTTCGACAGGGCTCTGATCACTATCTTTGATTTCGGCCAATAAAGGGGCGGGTGCCTTGGTAGCTGGGCGGGTCCTTCGCGGTCATTGACCTTGGCATTTGGGCTTTCTGAGTAAAGGGAGTGGCACCGCGGTATCAGTCTGTGGCTGTACCGGTTGCTTGATTGGAGTTCTATTGTCCTGGTAAAATGGGACATTGAAATGAAAACAAACGGGGTTTTCGATCAGGCCTGTTTACCTGTGTTTCAGATACACATAGGCTCTGTATTTGTCTGGGTCCTGGGTTGGCCATATTTCCCATGGTCCTTTGCAGGTGGTCATCTTAGATGGCTATAGAGGTCTTGTGGCTCATTAGAGCACTTTGGCCTCTCAGCCAGAAGCTCTGCGTTCAAACTCACTCCAAGACCGTGGAAGCAACATTTATGATATGGCTCAGACAGGTTGATAATTAACCTGCTAATCCTTCCAACAATTCCCAATTATTCCCCAAAGGGAAAGAGTGTGGGTGAAGGTATGAAACAAACAAAAATCTGCCATAATAGAATCTAAGATGCTGGATATAGTATATGAGGTTAGTGTGCAAATAGACTTTTTCCCCCATGAAATATTTCAAGCATCTGCTAATATTCCACACACTATTTGCCATTTTACAAGTTTACAGTCATGCTAGGCACTATCCGTTACATTTTTAAGCTTTTCTAACCATTTGTTCATTTTTCTAGCGGGCGCAGCAAATGTCTTTGAGCCAATTGGGTGGATTTTCCTGACCCCTGAAGAATGGGGTTAGAGATGGAGGGGTTGGGAAAATAAGAGGTGGTCATGTTGAGAAGGCAGGCTCAGAACAGGATCGGCTGCCCACTTCATGTGGGCGAGCAGCCAATTAGAGTGTAAAAAGCCTCAATTGAGGCTGATTTTGTCCCATCACTGGTATTTTCCCATTGGTGTAGTGGAGTCCCCTCCACCCCCCCTGAGTGCGAAGGCCACCAGCTGGACGCAGGCAGGCCGGGAGGACCATTGGAACCAAAGTCTTCATGCTTCAGTGACGGGATACTTGGACGAAAGACAGCATCTGTAACCAAGAGCAATCCTGCAGAGTGGATGCTGAGAGGAGGGTGAATCTAGAACTAGGGGGCACAGTTTCAAAATAAAGGATCTCCCAAGTAAGATAGAGATGAGGAGGAATTTCCTCTCTCAGATGGTTGTTAATCATTCGAATTTACTACCCATGGAGCAGTGGAGCCTGGGTCATTGATTATTTTTAAGACTGAGTGAGACAGATTTTTGATCTATGAGGGAGTTATGGACGGGGTGGGGTGGTGGGGGGGAGGGGAGGGAAAATGGAGTTGTGTGCAGGTAGGAAAGTGGACTTAAGGCCACAATCTGATCAGCCATGATGTTATTGAATGGCAAACGGTTTGAGGAGCAAAATGGCACACTCCTCTTATTTCTTATATTTTTAATGTTCTTATGGAGGTATTTTTGCTCCATCCTGATGGCCCAGCCACTTCATGATTTTTTATTTACTGCCTTCTCTGCAGGCCAACTAGGGCAGCACAATGTGACCAATCTACTTTAGCACGTGGATCATTCCTGGAGGGACTGCTGAGGTTCCAGAGTGGTGGGCTCTCTGATTGAGCTTTCAATCTTGGGTACCTGGCCGCTGTCTTTAATGGGCTTGTGAGCAGGAGGCGGCGAGTTCGGAAGTTGCGCTGTCCATAAATTAGGTTTGGGTCTCCAATATGATTGCAATGTCAGGGTTCTGATGCCTGAGAGAATCCCACCCATTACTTCTCCCAAGAATTCACCCCGAGTTTGGTTTTCTTTTATTACGATTGAGCCATTATTTCTTCTTTCCCATTTGATGCTCAGACCCGAGTCCTCTGGCCTCTTGCAAGTAAGATTGTTAAACACATTACTACCATAGTTAGTAAATTTGACACATTTATTTGCGGTGCCAATCTATCTGCAAATAAATTGCAAATCAATTAGGGCTAAGGATGACTATTGAGAGGAGCCATTTGTTCCATCTGAAAATTTGTCAAATCTGAACCAAGTTCCCAGAGGTAAAAGATCAATGCTATAATTGGTTATATCGCCTACTTCCCTCTCTAACCTAGAAACCATACTTTAATATGTGTATAACGTTATGATTGGCAGGTAACCTTTTCACAGAGTATTCATTGAACAATGAAAAAGATTGTTTCAGGATTGAATTTATAATTTTTCCAATATTGTTGCAGCTTAACTCTATTTGTGACAGGTTTCATGCTAAACTACAAAGTATGATTGTCAAGTACAAGAATTTATTTTTATTCTCCTTTTTCACATTTTCTCCCAAATTTACACCCACCAACAATAATCAGTAACGAATGCAATGTCAATCCCCCATATCAATAACAACAATCCCATCCTCCCAACAAACCCCCAAACAGCATCCCACATGTTAATATAAACAAATAACAAAAAGAAATCAGGAATCACCCATAGTCACCATTAACACATACAGTCAGTCCAGTTTCACGTGCACCACTTTAGAGATTACCCTAAAAACCGCCTTCCAGTAATCCTCCAGCTTTGGACAGGATCAAAACATATGAATGTGGTTTGCGGGGGCCCCCCGCAATGTTCACACACATCTTCTACCCCCTCAAAGAGCCGAATCATCCTCGCCCTTGTGAGGTGTGCTCTATATACCACCTTCAGCTGCATCAGCCCCATCCTCGCGCAGGAGTGGAGGCATTCACCCTCCGGAGCACCTCGCACCAGAACCCTTCCTCCATACCATCTCCCAACTCGTCCTCCCACTTTGCCTTGATCCCATCCAGCGGTGCCTTCTCCTCTTCCAAAATAGCCCCGTAAACTCCCTTCTCCAGTCCCACTGTCTTCAGCACCTCCTCCAGCAATGTGGAAGCCAGCTCTACCGGGAAGCTCTGTACCTCCTTTCTGGCAAAGTCTCGAACCTACACGTATCTAAATATTTCCCCCTGCTCCAGCCCATACTTCGCTCCCAGCTTCTTCAATCCTGCAAACCGACCCCCAAGAAACAAATCTTTTAATGTCCTAATTACTTTCTTCACCAATCTCCAAAATTTCCATCCCACTGCCCTGGCTCAACTCTATGGTTTCCCCGAATCAGCATGTCCCTTGACCCTGCCCCAACCTGAAGTGCTGGCGAAACTACCTCCAAATTCTCAACAAAGCTATTACTACTGGACTCCCTGAGTATTTCCCCGGGGCCGCCGGGAACTGCGCTGATGCGAGTGCCTTCAATCCCGACCCCCGAGACAAACTCTCCTCCATTCTGACCCACTGGGAGTCAACCACTCTGACCCAGCTCCGTACCTTCTCCGTATTTGTCATCAGTAGTAATACATCAAGTTTGGAAGACTCAAAGTCCCTGCCTGCCTTCCTCTCTGTAGTAGCACCTTTCTAATTCTGGCCACCTTCCCTCCCCATATGAACAAGGTAATCATCCCTTCAATATTTCTAAAAAATGCCTTTGGCAGGAAAATCGGCAGGCATTGGAAAATAAACAGAATTTGTGGCGACATATTCATTTTAACCGCCTGTACCCAACCCGCCAGTGACAGAGGGAGACCATCCCACCTGGCCAGATTAGCACTCACCCTCCCCACCAAACTAGAAATGTTGTACCTACGGAGCCCCCCACAGTCCCAAGCAACCTGCACCCCCAGGTACCTAAAGTGAGCCCCTGCCCTACGGAATGGCAGCCCCCCACCCCTGCCCCCACCCCTGGCTGAGACACCACAAAATATTCACTCTTGTACAAGAATTTATCTTGAGTGACTTATACTGAAATACTTTGAACAGTTTTGTAGAGCAATGCAGTACAAATTTGCTCTGTTTTTAAACATAGTCAAATAACAAACGGACAGTTAGTTGTGTTTTCATTTGTTTTTAACGATTTAAGGAAAAATCTATCAAAGTTTTTTTGTACACATCTAGATAAGCTAAGTAAAGATACATTCAATTGCATTGCTTCTATTATCGAGAATATTAGTAGGGCAGCACAGTAGCACAGTGGGTAGCACTGTTGCTTCACAGCGTCAGGGTCCCAGGTTCGATTCCTGGTTTGTGTCACTGTCTGTGCGGAGTCTCCCCCCGCGCCTGCGTGAGTTTCCTTCGGGTGCTCTGGTTTCCTCCCATAAGTCCCGAAGGACATACTGTTAGGTGAATTGGACATTCTGAATTCTCCCTCTGTGTACCTGAACAGGCACCGGAATGTGGCGACTAGGGGCTTTTCACAGTAACTTCATTGTAGTGTTAATATAAGCCTACTTGTGACAATAAAGATTACTATTATTCGTAGTAGGCAAAATTATATTATGAAAAATATTTACCTATATGGTCAAAAAGTAGAGATCATACAGGAGGGCCGATTGACTAAGGATTTTATTTTGGCTGTTTAAAGGGAAAACGTGCAGTCCTGTGGTGAAGTTGTAATTTTTTTTCAATGTTTCCTGGAATGTGGACGTTGCTGACTATGCCAACTTTGTTGTCTGTTCCAAATTGCGAAAGTGGTGGTGAGCTGTGACTTTGAACTGCTGCTGTCCATGCGGTGTAGATCGAGTGGCAATGAAACAACAGCGATATAGTTGCAAATCAGGATAGGGTGTGGCCTAGGGAGAAAGTGTAGATGGTTTAAAAGCAAAATACTATGGATGCTGGACATCTGAAGTAAAACCAGAAAATGCTGAAAAGGGGCAGCAGGTTTGGCAGGATCTGTGGAGAGAGAAACAGAGTTAACGTTTTGAGTCGATATGACTCTTCTTTGGAACCCACAGGTGCTGCCAGATCTTCTGAGCTTGTCGAACAGTTTATGTTGTTATAATTTGTAGGTGGTGGTGTTCCCATGTGTCTGCTGCACTTTTCTAGATGACGGGGGTTGTGGGTTTGGAAGGTGCTGTCGAAGGTGCATCTTGTATATAGTACACACTGCTGCCACTGTACATTGGCGATAGGAGTGAATGTTTAAGTTGATGCAAATTAAGTGGCTGCTTTGTCCAGGATGGTGTTGAGCTTCTTGAGTGTTTTGGAACTGCACTTATCCAAGTAAGTAGAAAGTATTCCATCCCATTTCCTAATTTGGCCCTTGTAAATGGTGGACCAGCTTTGGAGAGTCAGGAGGTAAGCTACTTGCTGCAGAATTCCAACCTCTGATCTGTTCTTGTAGCCACACTATTTAAATGGCTGGCCCAGTTTGTTTCTGGCCAATGGTAACTCCCCAGGATGTTGATAGTCGGGGATTTAGCAATGGTAATTAACACCATTGAATGTCAAATGGAGATGGTTAGATTCTCTCTTGCAGATAGTCATTGCCTGGCACTTGTATGGCACGAATATTACGTGCCACACATTTTAGGGGGAGATGGAGACGGTGGCTGAGTGGTATTGTCACTGGATAAAGAATCCAAAGCCCAGAGTCCCAGGCTAATGCCCTGGGAACATTTGTTCAAATTCCACCATGGCAGAGTGGAATTTAAATTCAATTAATTCATAACATCGGGAATTGAAAGCTGGTCTCAGCAATGATAACCATGAAAGTATTATTGACTATTGTAAATACCCATCTGGTTCATTAATGGCCTTTAGGGAAGAAAATCTTCTGTCCTTACCTGGCCTGGCCTTCATGTGACTCCAGATCCACAGCAATGTAGTTGACTCTTAATTACTCTCTGAAATGGCTTAATAAGCTGCTCAGTTCAAGGGCAATTAGTGATGGGCAACAAATGCTGACATTGCCAGCGATACCCACATTACATCAAAGAATAAAGAATGAATCACCCCAAGCCTGAATTTTGTTTTAATCAAATACACTACTTCAGAATCTGAGGAATAACGAATGGGACTCAACTATGTGCAATCATCAATGAACATCCCTACTTTGCAACCCATGATGGAAGGAAGGTCATTGATGAAGCAGTTGAAGATGGTTGGGCTCAGTACACTATCCTGAGGAACTCTAACAGAGATGTCCTGGGTCTGAGATAATTGACCTCCAACAACCACAACCATTTTCCTTTGTGCAAGGTATGACTCCAACCAGTGAAGAGTTTTCCCTGTGATTCCCGTCAATTCCAATCTTGCACATTTGATGCCACACTCTGTGAAATGTTGCCTTAATGTCAAGGGCAGTCACTCTCACCTCACCTCTGGGGTTAAATTCTTTTTTGCAAATTTGGATCAAGACGGCAATGAGGTCAGATGTTGAATGGCCCTGACCAAACTGAGCGTAAGTGAATATTATTGCTGTGGAAGTGCCACTTGATAGCATTGTCGATGGCATTGTCACTTTGCTGATGATTGAAATGGACTGGAGGGACGGTATTTCCCTGGGTTGAATTTGTCCTGTTTTTTGTGACTAGGACGCACCTGGTCAATTTTCTACATTATTAGGTAGATGCCAATGTTGCAGCTCTACTGGAACAGTTTGGTTGGGCTGCAGCTAGTGCTGGATAAGAAATTTTCTGCACTATTGCTGGGATTTAAAAAAATAAATTTAGAGAACCAAATTATTTTTTTCCAATTAAGGAGCAATTTAGCGTGTCCAATCCACCTACCCTGCACATCTTTTTGGGTTGTGAGGGTGAGACCCATGCAGGCATGGGGAGAATGTGGTTTGTGATTGCTGGGATGTTGTCAGTACCCATTTTCCTTTCAGTATCCGGTGCCTTCAGCAGTTTCTTGATATCATGGGGAGTGAATCAAATTAGCTGAACTGGCATCTGTGATGCTATTGACCTTAGGCGGAGACTGATATGGATCACCAACTTGACATTTCTAGCTGAAGGTGGTTACAAATGCCTTTTGCAGTGACATGCCTGGATCTCCCTTCATTGAGGATAGGAACATTTGGGGATCCTCTTCCTCCTATTAGCACAGTGCTAGTGGCACAGTAACACAGAGGCTAGCACTGTTGCTTCAAAGCGCCAGGGTCCCAGGTTCGATTCCCGGCTTGGGTCACTGTGCGGAGTCTGCACGTTCTCCCCATGTCTGCGTGGGTTTCCTCCGGGTGCTCTGGTTTCCTCCCATAAGCCCCGAAAGACGTGCTTGTTAGGTGACTTGGACATTTTGAATTCTCCCTCTGTGTACCTGAACAGGCGCCGTAGTGTGGTGACGAGGGGGGTTTCACAGTAACTTCATTGTTAATGTAAACCGACTTGTGATAATAATAAAGATTATTATTATTCCTAGGTTACAGATTGTGGTTGAATACAATGCTGATGTTGATTGAAAGCCCACAGAATCTCATGGATGCCTTGTTTTGAGTTTATTGGTCTGTACTGAATCTGTTCCTTTTAGCACTGCGGTATTGCCACACGACATAAAGGAAAGTATGCTCAGTGTGAAGATATGAAGTTTACAAGGCCTATACAGTGGACACATCCACCAATGCTGTCATGGGTAGATGAATCAGTGACAGGTAGATTGTTGAGGATGAGGTCTAGTACTGGGCTGTCTAAACTTTTTGTTTGGGCAACCACACTTCAATATTTCTCTCACTCAAGGGGCCGATGAGTACATTTTAGAATTATTAAATTTGGCACAACATTACACATGAATATAAAAAAGTGATATGAAAAGAAACAACTTGCTGAGCAAAAAAACAGTAATAAAATAAATATGAGTATTAGAAACATGGAAAATAGGAGCCGGAGTAAGTTATCCAGTCCTTTGAGCCTGCACCATCATTCAATACGATCATGGCTAATCCATTATCTCAACATCGTACACCCATGCTTTCCCCAAATGCCTTTCGAGTCGAGAAATCTATCTTTTCCTTCTTAAATATATTCAGTGCCTTGACCTCAGCAGCTTTTAGAAGTAGAGAATTCCGTAAGTTCACCAGCCTCTGTGTGAAAAAGTTTCTCCTCATCTCAGTCCTAAATGGCTGCCCAGCATCCTGAGAGTATGACACCCTTGTTCTAGATCCTCCAGCCAGAGAAAATAGCATCCCTGGCAATCGCCAGCCCTGTCAGAAGCTTATACGTTTCAATTAGATCCCCTTCATTCTTCTAAACTCCAGTGAATACAGACCTAATTGATCCAATCTCTCTTCATACGACAGTGCTGCCATCCCAAGAATCATACTGGTGAACCTTCGCTGCACTCCCTCCATGAAAAGTATATCCAAAACTGCACACTGTCATGTGAGAGTACCTTTAAGAAATGGGTGTTTATTATTGCAATGATGTCAGAGAGTGTGTGGAGCTAGGCTGACTGTCAGCTTTTTACTTTCGCTTTAGGCTTTTTGCTGCAGGGTGGATTTGGTTTCATTTTAGTTTTGGAAAAGCTGCAATCACAGCAGGATGTGTGTGAATCTCTGCAAGCTTATGAATGTCCATGCTGATTTCAACGTGGTAACTGTTCTCAGTAGTGAAGTTAAACCTGAGAAGCTTCTGTTAAAAGTTTTGTTTTTAAGTCTTATGGATGTTAAAAGGAAAGCTTAAAAGACTACTTAGTGTTGTAGTCTTTGGGGATTGTATTTGAATTGATGGTTGCTAAGATGTTCACTGTATGTTTAAAAAAGGTTAACTTGAGTTCATAGAATAAACATTGTTTTGCTTTAAAAAATACTTTTCCATTTCTGCTGTACCACATCTGCAGAGCGGGCCGTGTGCTCACCATATCACAATCTATTAAAAGTTATGGGTCAGGTGAACTCCATGGTACATTTTGGGGTTCTCTAAACCCTGGCCCATAACAACACAACACTCCAGATGTAGTCTCACCAAGACCCTGTATTGCTGCAGAACCTGTAGACCCTGCAAAGTCCTCTTTACTAACATCTGGGTGCTTGCGCCAAAGTTGGGAGAGCTATCTCACACACTAGTCACGCAACAGCCTGACAGTCATACTCACAGAATCATACCTCACAGACAATATCCCAGACATCAATACTACCATTCCTGGGTATGTCCTGTCTCACCGGCAAGGCAGGCCCAGCAGAGGGGATGGCATATGGTATACACAGAAGAACAAAGAACAAAGATAGGTACAGCACAGGAACAGGCCCTTCGGCCCTCCAAGCCCGTGCCGACCATGCTGCCCGACTAAACTACAATTTTCTACACGTCTGGGTCCGTATCCCTCTATTCCCATCCTATTCATGTATTTATCAAGATGCCCCTTAAATGTCACTATCGTCCCTGCTTCCACCACCTCCTCCGGCAGCGAGTTCCAGGCACCCACTACCCTCTGTGTAAAAAACTTGCCTCGTACATCTACTCTAAACCTTGCCCCTTGCAACTTAAACATATGCCCCCTAGTAATTGACCCCTCTACCCTGGGGAAAAGCCTCTGACTATCCACTCTGTCTATGCCCCTCATAATTTTGTAGACCTCTATCAGGTCACCCCTCAACCTCCGTCGTTCCAGTGAGAACAAACCGAGTTTATTCAACCGCTCCTCATAGCTAATGCCCTCCATACCAGGCACCATTCTGGTAAATCTCTTCTGAACCCGCTCTAAAGCCTCCACATCCTTCTGGTAGAGTGGAGACCCGAATTGAACACTATACTCCAAGTGTGGCCTAACCAAGGTTCTATACAGCTGCAACATGACTTGCCAATTCTTATACTCAATGCCCCGCCCAATGAAGGCAAGCATGCCGTATGCCTTCTTGACTACCTTCTGCACCTGTGTTGCCCCTTTCAGTGACCTGTGGACCTGTACACCTAGATCTCTCTGACTTTCAATACTCTTGAGGGTTCTACCATTCGCTGTATATTCCCTACCTGCATTAGACCTTCCAAAATGCATTACCTCACATTTGTCCGGATTAAACTCCATCTGCCATCTCACCGCCCAAGTCTCCAAACAATCTAAATCCCGCTGTATCCTCTGACAGTCCTCATCGCTATCCGCAATTCCACCAACCTTTGTGTCGTCTGCAAACTTACTAATCAGACCAGTTAGATTTTCCTCCAAATCATTTATATATACTACAAACAGCAAAGGTCCCAGCACTGATCCCTGCGGAACACCACGAGTCACAGCCCTCCAATTAGAAAAGCATCCTTCCATTGCTACTCTCTGCCTTCTATGACCTAGCCAGTTCTGTATCCACCTTGCCAGCTCACCCCTGATCCCGTGTGACTTCACCTTTTGTACTAGTCTACCATGAGGGACCTTGTCAAAGGCCTTACTGAAGTCTATAAAGACAACATCCACTGCCCTACCTGCATCAATCATCTTTGTGACCTCTTGGAAAACCTCTATCACGTTAGTGAGACACGATCTCCCCTTCACAAAACCATGCTGCCTCTCATGAATACGACCATTTGCTTCCAAGTGGAAGTAGATCCTGTCTCGAAGAATTCTCTCCAATAATTTCCCTACCACTGAAGTAAGGCTCACCGGCCTGTAGTTCCCTGGATTATCCTTGTTACCCTTCTTAAACAAAGGAACAACATTGGCTATTCGCCAGTCCTCCAGGACATCACCTGAAGACAGTGAGGATCCAAAGATTTCTGTCAAGGCCTCAGCAATTTCCTCTCTAGACTCCTTGAGTATTCTGGGGTAGATCCCATCAGGCCCTGGGGACTTATCTACCTTAATATTTTTCAAGACGCCCAACACCTCGTCTTTTTGGATCTCAATGTGACCCAGGCTATCTACACACCCTTCTCCAGACTCAAAATCCACCAATTCATTCTCTTTGGTGAATGCTGATGCAAAGTATTCATTTAGTACCTCGCCCATTTCCACTGGCTCCACACATAGATTCCCTTGCCTATCCTTCAGTGTGCCAACCCTTTCCCTGGCTACCCTCTTGCTTTTTATGTACGTATAAAAAGCCTTGGGATTTTCCTTAACCCTATTTGCCAATGACTTTTCGTGATCCTTTCTAGCCCTCCTGACTCCTTGCTTAAGTTCTTCCTACTTTCCTTATATTCCACACAGGCTTCGTCTGTTCCCAGCCTTTTAGCCCTGACAAATGCCTCCTTTTTCTTTTTGACGAGGCCTACAATATCTCTCGTTATCCAAGGTTCTCAAAAATTGCCGTATTTATCCTTCTTCCTCACAGGAACATGCCGGTCCTGAATTCCTTTCAACTGGCACTTTAAAGCCTCCCACATGTCAGATGTTGATTTACCCTCAAACACCCACCCCAATCTAGGTTCTTCAGTTCCCACCTAATATTGTTATAATTAGCCTTCCCCCAATTTAGCACATTCACCCTAGGACCACTCTTATCCTTGTCCACCAGCACTTTAAAACTTACTGAATTGTGGTCACTGTTCCCAAAATGCTCCCCTACTGAAACTTCTACCATCTGGCCGGGCTCATTCCCCAATACCAGGTCCAGTACAGCCCCTTCCCTAGTTGGACTGTCTACATATTGTTTTAAGAAGCCCTCCTGGATGCACCTTACAAACTCTGCCCCGTCTAAGCCCCTGGCACTAAGTGTGTCCCAGTCAATATTGGGGAAGTTGAAGTCTCCCATCACCACAACCCTGTTGTTTTTACTCTTTTCCAAAATCTGTCTACCTATCTGCTCCTCTATCTTGCGCTGGCTGTTGGGAGGCCTGTAGTAAACCCCCAACTTTGTGACTGCACCCTTCTTATTCCTGATCTCTACCCATATAGCCTCACTGCCCTCTGAGGTGTCCTGGCAACTGCTTGGCCCAAGACCGTAAGAAACTACAGAGAGTCGTGAACACAGCCCAGTCCATCATGCGAACCCACCTCCAATCCATTGTCTCTGTCTACACCTCCCCTGCCTTGGGAAAGCGGGCAACATAATCAAAGACCCTTCCCACCTGGGTTATTCTCTCTCCCAACCTCTTCCATCGCGTAGGAGATACAAAGGTATGAGAACACACGCTACAGATTCAAACACAGCTTCTTCCCCGCTGTTACCAGACTCCCAAATGGGTCTCTTATGAACTGAACCGATCTCTCCGCGCATCTTCCCTCCTGAATAGTACTCCATTCCGTATGTTTCACCCGATGTATATGTATTTACGTTCTGTCTTTATCGTATGTCCTATGTCTTTCATGTATGGAACGATCTGTCTGGACTGTTCTCAGAACAATACTTTTCACTGTACCTCGGTACACGGGACAATAAACCAAAATCCAAATGCAAATCCACTCTTCTGCATTGATTGATTGATTGATTTGATTTATTGTCACATGTACCGAAGAGTATTTTTCTGCAGCTGAGGGAACGTACACAGTATGTACATAGTAGACAAAAAGAATAATCAACAGAGAACATTGCCAAATGGTACATTGACGAACAATGATTGGTTACAGTGCGGAACAAGGGGCCAAACAAAGCAAATACATGAGCAAGAACAGCATAGGGCATCGTGAATAGTGTTCTTACAGGGAACAGATCAGCCCAGGGGGGAGACGTTGAGGAGTCTTGTAGCTGTGGGGAAGAAGCTGTTCCTATGTCTGGATGTACGGGTCTTCAGATTTCTGCATCTTCTGCCTGATGGAAGGGTCTGGAAGAAGGCAATACCTGGGTGGGAGGGGTCTCTCATAATGCTTTCTGCCTTCCTGAGGCAGCGGGGGTGTATACAGAATCAACGTGGGAGTGGCAACTTGTGTGATGTGTTGTGCTGTGTTCACGACACTCTGCAGTTTCTTGTGATCTTGGACCGAGCAGTTGCCATACCAGGCTGTGATGCAGCCGGATAGGATGCTCTCTATCGCACACCTGGAGAAGTTTGTGAGAGTCGATGCAGACATGCCAAATTTCTTTAGCTCCCGTAGGAAGTAGAGACGTAGTTGGGCTTTCTTGACTGTAGCATCAATGGGAGTGGACCAGGACAGACTGTTGGTGATGGTGACCCCCAGGATCTTAAAGCTATCGACCATCTCCACTTCGGAGCCATTGATGCAGACGTGAGTGTGTGTCATGCTACTCTTCCTGAAGTCGATGATCAGTTCCTTGGTCTTTCCGACATTTAGAGAGAGGTTGTTTTTTCTACACCATGCAACCAAGTGATTTGCATGGTGTACCAATCCTGTAGTCTGATTCGTCGTGTTTGAGATACGGCCCACCACAGTCGTATCATCCGCAAACTTATAGATTGAGGTGGAGTTAAATCTTGCCACACAGTCATGTGTGTATAGGGAGTACAGTAGAGGACTGAACACACATCCGTGTGGGGATCCGGTGTTGAGGACTATTGAGGCGGAGGTGCTGTTGCCTATCCTGACAGATTGCATCTGTTGGTGAGGAAGTCAAGGATCCAGCTGCACAAGGAGGGGTCAAGTCCAAGATTGCAGAGTTTGGTTATTAATCTTGTCAGGATAATGGTGTTGAAGGTGGAGCTGTAGTCTATGAACAGCAGTCTGACGTAGGTGTCCTTGTTGTTGAGGTGTTCGAGTGTTGACTGTAGAGCCAGGGAGATAGCATCTGCTGAGGACCGGTTGCAGTGATAGGCAAACTGCAGTGGATCGAGACTGTCTCAGGATTAGCCGCTCTTGTCCTTCTTTAAAATAAGTGAAAGGGAAGCCCGAGACAGTGTGGGCAGAAGCTCCCCCTTGCCCACCGACCATTGTACATCTCCAATAGTAGGGGTTCCAATTCTGTGCCAAAGGTTTTATAGAACTCCGCTGGGAACCCATTTGAGCACGGGGCCTTCCCAGCCTGCATTGAGCCCATGCCGCTCATCACTTCCCCCGGACTGATCGGGGCTTCCAACCCCTGAATCTTCCCCTCCTTGACCAGCGGGAAATCCAGACCATCCAAAAACTGCCTCATGCCCTCACTTCCCACCGGAGGCGCTGAACTATAAAGTCCCCGATAACAGGCCTCAAATACCCAGTTCACCTCCCCTGCTTCAGTGACAACCTCCCCCCCCCGAATCTTCCTCGCTGCCTGCCACCTCAACTGCAAGTATCCTGCTGGCTCCAGCCCCCCCCCCCACCTCCACCCCCCTCCCCCCCACCGGCCCGCCACTGCTGCCCCACCACCTTTCCGGTAGACATCAGCACAAACTCCAGCTGGGGCTTCTTCCTCTCCTTCAGCAATCCCTTCGATCCACCTCCAGAAAGGCCTCCACCAATCTTAGTCTTTCCACCCACTCCACCTTCTCCTTTGCGCCCTGATCGAAATAAACTCTCCCATGATCACTGCCTTCAGCATCTCCCACAACACAGAGGTGGAGACTTCATCACTCTTATTGAGCTCCACATAGTTGTGTATAGCCATTCCTATCTTTTCGCAGACTCCTTATCAGCCAACAGCACCACATCCAACCTCCACTGCAGCTGCTGGAAACTCCCATTTCCACATGCAGGTCCACCATTCTCCAATGCCATGGTATGCATCAGGATCCAGGATAGAGTGCCTGGTAATCCTTTCCCTTCAGAAGTTTGTAGAGGATTGGCCACCTCTGTAAATCCTGGAATAAATAACCTTGGTATACCACCAATCCTTTTAAAAAAAAACATTTTATTAAGGCATTTATGGTTTAATAACAATAAACGATACAAATACAAATGTAAACATAATTCAGTGCGTAACACATCCCTCCATCTTCCACTGTTCCTGCCTACTCTAGACACCAAATAGCCTAACTCCCCCTAACTCCCTTACTCCCTCACCCCCTCCCCTTATTGAATCTACTGACAGTTTAGTTTTCACCGAAGAAGTCGATAAACGGCTGCCACCTCCGAAAGAATCCTAACGTTGATCCTCTCAGGGCAAACGTAATTTTCTCAAGTCTAAGAAACCCCGCCATGTCGCGAACCCAAACCCCTGATTTCAGGGGCTCCGTGTCCCTCCACGCCAGCAATATCTGTCTCTGGGTTACCAAGGGGGCAAAGGCCAAAACATCAGCCTCTCTCACCCGCCTGGACTCCCGGGTCTTCCTATACTCCAAAAATCACCACCTCTGGACTCGGCGCCCCCCTCGTTTTTAGTACCATTTACATGACATCAGCAAATCCCTGCCAGCATCCCCTAAGCTTAGGGCATGCCCAAAGCATGTGGACATGGTTTGAGGGCCCTCTCGCACACCTCACACACCTGTCCTCCATCCCAAAAAACCTGCTCATCCAGGCCACCATTATGTGTAAGGCCTGTACATGATGAGGACGTGTTGACTCAACTCAGCGCACCCTCCCACAGACCCACCTCTACCTCCCACCCAGCTCATCTTCCCATTTACTCTTTAGCTCACCTATCTGCGTTTCCTCCCACTCCATAAGCTCTTCATAGATTTCCGAAACCTTACCCTCCCCCACCCCCGTTCTAGAAACTACCTTGTCCTGTATCCCCTGTGGTGGTACAAGCGGAAAGGTCGAAACCTGCCTTCACGTAAAATCCCATTCCCTCCCGGTGATTCAAACTCCTCCTGCAAATCCTCTAAACATGGAAAGCATGCATCTATCAATAGATCCCCCAGCCTCCCAATCCCAGCTCTCTGCCACCTCTGAAACCCCCCATCCATCCTCCCTGGGACAAACCGGTGATTGCCACAAATTGGAGTCCACACCCTCCACTCCCTCCACTCGCATATGCTTCCGCCACTGCCCTCAAACTCTCAGAGCCGCCGCCACCACTGGGCTTGTGGAGTACCGGGCCGGCGAGAACGACAGAGGGAGCCGTTACCAATGCCCCCAAACTTGTGCCCTTACATGATGCCACCTCGACTCACTCCCACACCAGCCCCCCCCCCTTCTCCACCACTACCCACTTCCTAATCATTGCTATGTTTGCCGCCCAGTAGTAGTTACTAAGGTTCGGCAGCGCCAGCCCACCTCCCCTCAGTTCTGCTCTAACAGTACTTTCTTTACTCGTGGGGTTTTACCAGCCCACACAAACTCAGAGATCACCCTACTCACCCGCTTAAAAATGGCCTATGGTATAAAAAATAGGGAGGCACTTGAAAACAAACAAAAATCTCGGGAGGACCGTCATTTATACGGTCTGTGCCCTCCCCGCCAGTGACAATGGGAGTATGTTCCACCTTCGAAAGTCTCCTTCATTTGTTCAACTAACCGGGTCAAATTTTATTTATGTAACTGCTCCCATCCCTGTGCCACCTGAATTCCCAAGTAACGAAAACTCCGTCTCACCATTTTAAATGGCAGCTCCCCCAGTCTCCTCTCCTGCCCCTCGCCTGGATCACAAAACCTCACTTTTACCCATGTTCAATTTGTACCCCGGGAATCGGTCAAATTCTCTTAAGATTCACATCATCTCCCCCATTCCCCCTAATGAGTCAGAAATAAATAAGAGTAGGTCGTCTGCATATAACGAGACCCTGTCCGTCCCCCCCCCCCCCCCCCCCCCGACAAGCCCCTTCCAGCCCTTTGACGCTCTCAGTGCCATCGCCAATGGCTCTACAGTAACAGTGGGGAGAGGGGACATCCTTGCCTTGTCCCCCGGTGCAGTCTAAAGTAGTCTGAACTCACCCGGTTCGTCCGCACATTCGCCACCAGTGCCTGGTACAACAACCGAACCTAGTCAATAAAGCCCTGCCCAAACCCAAACCTTCCCAAGACCTTCCACAAATAATTCCATTCCACCCAGTCGAAGGCTTTTTCCGCGTCCATAGCGACCACTACCTCCGCTCGGAGGGCATCATGTTCACTTTTAGGAGCCTTCTAACGTTGGCCGTTAGCTGCCTACCTTTAACACATCCCGTCTGGTCTTCCCCTATCATCCCCGGAACACAGTCCTCTATCCTTGAGGCCAAAATTTTGGCCAGCAATTTGGCATCAACATTCAGTAGGGAGATTGGTCTGTATGACCCGCATTGCTCTGGGTCCTTCTCCCGCTTCAGGATCAATGAGATCGAAGCCTGTGACATTGTTGGGGGAAGGACACCTCACTCCCTAGCCTCATTAAATGCCCTCACTAGCAACGGGCCCAGCATCCCAGAAAACTTCTTATAAAATTCCACTAGGCAGCTGTCCGGTCCCAGGGCCTTGCCCAACTGCACCCGCCTCATAAACCCCGCGTCGTCTCAATTTGATGCGTAAATATTCACTAATACCACCGGCATCCCCTCCAGCTTCCCACTCACCATCATATACCTACCCCGAGTCCGCCTCTATATTCCCTACCTTAAATGCCACCCTTATGACGCATATTGATCAAGACCGTAACGCCCCTAGTTTTAGAGTCGAATACGCGAGCCTTCTTGACCGGCCCATTCAACCCATTTGATGAGCCCCCCCCCCCCCCCCCCCCCGATCAACCATCGCCCTTCTTAGGCCAGCGTCCAGCTCGCGTCCCGCGCCTCCTCAGGCCTGCCCTCGGGCGCCCACCGTCCTCGACCTCCAATTTGCCCCCCCCCATGCCAGTCCCTCCCTTCGTCACCAGAACAATTCCTCCCCACCCACCCCCCACTAACAAAACAACAATCCCAACCCCCCATATCAAACTAGTCACCTGCACTCCCCCCACTGCACTTCCATGAGCTAGCCTGCCCAGCTAGCCTAGTTGCCCCGCCCATGGCGCCAAGCATCCTACCCCCTATTGTTCTGCCCCCCCCCGCTCAAACATTCAAATGCAACACATAACAATCCCCAACAACGCAAAGAAGAAAATACCACCTACAAGAACAAAGTTAACCAACATACAAAACTGAAAAAAAAAAGTGGTTCAAAAACACTACATACACAGCCCATAAAGAAAAGAAATTTTAGCAGCACAGGCACAGAATTACTTGCCTCCAAGTTCAATGTCCTCCATCACAAAGTTTATCGCCTCATCCGGCGATCCGAAATAAAGTTCTTGACCCTCGTAAGTGACCCACAAGCGTGCTGGGTACAACATGCCAAGCGTCACCCCCTTCTTGAAGAGGGCCGATTTAACTTTGTTGAAGCTCGCCCTCCTTTTGGCCAGTTCTGTACCCAAGACCTGGTAAATGCGCAGCTCGTTATTTTCCCATTTACAGCTCCTCGTCTGCCGGGCCCACCTGCAGATCTGTTTCTTATTCAGGAACCGGTGCATTCGTACCACCATCGCCCTCGGCGGCTCATTCATTCGCGGCTTCCTCAAAGCACTCTGTGTGCCCTGTCCACTTCCAAAGGTCGAGCAAACGCACCTTCACCCAGCAGCTTTTTGAACATACGGTCCACGTATCCCCCTGTGTCCGAACCTTCGATGCCCTTTGGGAAGCCAATGATCCTCAAATTCTGCCTGAGCGACCTGTTCTCCAGATCCTCTACCTTCTCCTGCAGCCTTTTCTGGTGGTCCCTCATCAAATCCATCTCCGCTGCCATCGCTATTAGCTAATCCTCGTGCTCAGCCACCGTCTCTTCCACCTTCTGAATCGCCTGTCCCTGAATCGCTTCCAATTTTGCTCCACCCGGTCAATCCATGTCTTAATCGGGTCCAGGTACACCTGTCTTTACTTGGCGAAGCACTTTTACTGATTTTACAATTTTACTGATCAAATCCCCCATAAGTCGGGGAAAAAGGTCCCAAAAGTCCACCACGAGCGGGAGCTACCAAACAAGCGACCTCTCACTCCATGGCCGCCACTGGAAGTCCACCAATCCTTTTTTAAAAATAAATTTAAAATACCCAATTTTTTTTTTCCAATTAAGGGTCAATTTAGCGTGGCCAATCCACCCCCCTGCACATCTTTGGGTTGTGTGGGTGAGACACACGCAGACACGGGGAGAATGTGCAAACTCCACACGGACAGTGACCCGGACTCGGGGCCGGGATCGGACCCAGGTCCACGGTGCTGTGAGGCAGCAGTGCTAACCACTATGCCACCGTGCTGCCCCCTATCCACCAATCCTAGGAAAGAACTGTGAATGGTTTTAGAACTCAGAAAGGTAATCACTGAACAATTTTGACCCTATGGTGTTTATTTGTGACCTTATGGAGATATAGGGACTGCCAGAAAGGTAAAGAAAAAAGAACCTACATGTATGCTCAGAGTAGGGTAGGTGCCTCTCTGACGATAGGGGTACATTTAGGTGTTACCTTATTCAAGCATTGATAATAAATGGTAAGCCTCTAGCTGACATCCGAGGCGGGATTATCCCGGATCAGCGAGGTGGCCCGATGCCGGCGTAAAAAACGGCGAGAACCACTCTGGCATCAGACCGACCGGAAGTTGCGGAATTCTCCGCACTTCCCGGGGGTTAGGCCGGCGACGGAGAGGTTGGCGCCGCGCCAGCCGGTGCTGAAGGGCCGTAGTGGGTTAGTGCATGCGCACAACCGCCACCATGGTTCCGTGCATGCGTAGACCAGCTGGCGTATTCTGGCGCATGCACAGGGAGGTGTCTTCTCCGTGCCGGCCATGGCGGAGCCCTACAGGGGCCAGTGCGGAAGGAAAATGTGCCCCCATGGCACAGGCCCGCCCGCAGATTGGTGGGCCCCGATGGCGGGCCAGGCCACCGTGGGGGGCCAGCCACCGGGGCCAGATCCCCCCCCCCCCCCCCGCTCCCCCGAGGACCGCACCAGCCGGCCTACCAGCCATGTCCCGCCGTGTGGGACCAAGTCCAATCCACGCCGGCAGGACTGGCCAGAAACTGACGGCTGCTCGGCCCATCGGGGCCCGGAGAATTGCCGGGGGTGCCGCTGGCACCAACCCCCGACCGGCGTGGTGTGATCCCCGCCCCCACCCGAAAACCGGCGCCGGAGAATACGGCAACCGGCGTCGGAGTGGCGGGGCTGGATTCATGCCACCCCCCGGGGATTCTCCGACCCGGCGGGGAGTCGGAGAATCCCGCCCTTGGTTTCCGAACCAGCCAGAAGGGAAAGTTGGTTGCAAATGTGCCTGGCCTCTGAGGCTGAATTAATCACACCTTGAGTATACGGGTAACTTTCTTTAGGGATGGGATATTGTCTGTCAAAGGGACGGGAAGGACCATTAATCGTACCTTTAACCTGTAATCGCCACAGGCATGCTTGTTGGTGGCGAAGGCAGATGAGTGGGAATGGATCATCTGACAGACACTTTTGTTAGTAGGCCAGGGAGTTCATACAAGGAAGCCCTTTTATGGGCAAAGACAGAGTGAACATCTGGGGTGGAATTCTCCGTTGGCTGATGCCGAAATCGCGAAATGCAATTGGGTGGAGGATAGATTCCGACTCTAAAATCGTGGCAAGTGCCGATTTGACACCAAATCACAATTCTCCATCAACTCGGCAGCGGCGTCAATGTGGTCCGGAACGCATGTACAGTATACACCGTTTGCATATCATTTGCGGGCCTGACCCGGTATTCTCTGGTGCCTCCGCAATGCTCCACCTCTGATGGGCCGAGTTCCCAACAGCACGGTTCACTTGTGCTTTTAAAAATCGTGAAACCGGCGTCATGGCTGCTGAGGGAAAGAGAGGGCATACGGAACGTGTCCAACATCACCACAGTTTGCTGATAGTTGTGCCGCTGGCTGGGGGGCTTCTGCAGGGCCAGGGGGGAGTAGCAGGGTGGCCAGGAGGTGGGCTGTGGGGTCAGGGTGGCCAGGCACGGAACACCATTGCTGCAGCCGGCAAGGCAACCATGCAGCTACACACACCGCTAACAGTCCACTGTGAACTTAGGGCCATGTGTCATATCGGTGTCCGCCTGTGCACCACCCCTCGGTGACTTCTGGCCCGAGTCGACCCATCAGCTGTATGGGCGCACTCCAGCATAACCAGTGTCATCTTGTTGGCTGGGATGAATGTGTAGGGATTGTAATGTGTATGTGTGGCTGCAGCTCGTCAGCCTAGTGTCAATCATGGGACCCAGTAAATCCAGCACCGCTTTTCATTGTAATCGATGGTGTTCCACGTGGCACCGGTTCTAGCCCCTCCACAGTCGCTGAATCGATCCAGGTTCGGCGCCAGTTTTTCTGTTGAGAAAGCCCACAAATTCTGTGTCGGTGTCAATACTTAGTCTCAGAAACAGAGCATCCCGCCCCTGATATTTCGACAATTCACTACCTCCTATACAATTCTGATGATCAATGATCACCCATGCTGTTTTAGGACTTTAGTCGCCTAAACTTATTTTAGCATGAAGGATAATCATCATAGCAGGTGACTCAACAATTTCACATGGAGTTTCAATGTATCTCACAGCTGTAACGGGATCCCTGTGTAGTGTACCAAAAGGAGCAGTGGGTGCCAAGGAGTTAGCTTGTAGTCCCTTCAGTGTATCAGCTGGATTTTTCATGGTTGATTCTTTAGTCTGAATACTATCCTTAACCATGCGCCAATGTCGTAAAATACCATCCACCCAACGGGTCCCATTTGGTCAATCCTGCAGCTTGTTCTTGTGATAAAAACATAAAAGCCATAGTGCCATCAGGCAAAGGCTTAAGGGTGCTCTTCAGGTCCCTGCCTGCAAGCTATAATTTTATCACTAACATCCATTCTGTCCATACCTAATTATTTAAGGATGGTGTGCACAACATCTTCTGTCTGCTTGCGGTATATATCAGGGTGAAGACTTGTTAAGACTAGAATCATAGGCTGTCAGGGTGATACCTTTTAGAACCTCCCGCTCTAACTTTGGGTGTCCCAAATGGAAATATTGATAATGGGTGAAAATAGCGATTAGGGTACTTACCTGACTTAATAGGACCTAACTCGTGGAAACAAGCTTGCAACTCAGAAAGGGTAAGTGGGCGAGAGGTGCATAACCAATCATACCACCCTGAGGAATTGCATTCCATCGTGTTTGAAGCACAGATCAGGGGCTTATTCTAAAGGAGGGAGACTGTCCTATTAGTCTCCTCAGGTATTCTCATATTCATATGCCATTTTGCATCTCCAGGGTCCCCTCTACGGGCGGCATGGTAGCACAGTGGTTAGCACTGTCACTTCACAGCACCAGGGTCCCACGTTCGATTCCCGGCTTGGGTCACTGTCTGTGCGGAGTCTGCACGTTCTCCCTGTGTCTGTGTGGGTTTCCTCCGGGTGCTCCAGTTTCCTCCCATAAGTCCCAAAAGACGTGCTGTTAGATAATTTGGACATTCTGAATTTTCCCTCCGTGTTCCCGAACAGGTGCCGGAATGTGACGACGTGGGGCTTTTCACAGTAACTTGATTGCAGTATTAATGTAAGCCTACTTGTGACAATAATAAATATTATGAACTAGTTCCTGAGCCCGAATGGTTATAGCTAAGATGGCTACCTGCTGTCTTCCCAATTTTCTCAATTTACACATGGGGATATTTTCTGTGGGGCTGTTGAGATAGCTTCTATTCTCCCACTGACACTGCTTTAAGAATTGTTTGGTCTCTTGTAAAGGTCTGGAGTTGACTTTCAACTGTTCATTCTCTTTCTCTTTTTTTTGCTTTACTCTTCATCCCTTTGAGCACAGTAAATGTGATCAGCTTAGCTGCCTTATCTGCTTTAATTTTTTTAATTTACTCGCTCCTGAATAAAATTAACTGACTCCTCAAAGGGTACTCCACTGTTTTTTGACAAATATTATGTTAGCAGAACTATCAGCATGCAAAATTACTTCACCCTCCTCGTCTCGGGGTTTTGTCTGCTTGAGTGAGGATGCTGATCAAACCTCCCCGTTTGGATCGCCAAGTCTGTAAGGCTGAGTTCTTAGAACAAGACAAAAAGGCTACAGGCAATTTCAGTTCAACCTAACAGAATTTATTAAGTAAATGATTAAACAAAATATTTAAGAATAGGTGATAGTAGACAAACTGCTTGCAATCCTTCCTTCTTGCAGCTGTCTGGACACAGCTGATGCTGTCTTGCTTCCGATGTTTTCTCAGGGACATACACAGCATGCTGGAGGAGGTGCCAGTCACCGAGAATCACGAGTTCCTATTTTTAACCTCCCAGGGGTTACCTCCGTGTAGATTTACATATAGCCCACGCCTATGCGCGATCTGACTACCTGGCCCCCTTGACTATGAGGACTGACCATCTCAACCCAGACTTGCTGGCTCCATTTTTGCACCTTTTCGCCGATCACAAGACCATGAGATCTAGTGCCAACATGGCAAACATTAGCTCTACTGGAAAATGTACTTTATTTGCAGCACCTCTTTATTTTCCTCATAGTTGTAAACAGTTTAATCAAACATGATTATAATTTAGAACTGTTTCCATATACGCAAACAATATACTAATGATATCTTCAGAAATGATTTAAACAACATATTTACAATTTATTACATTGCTGTAGGTTTGAAGCCTTAAATTGAAGTATCGCACCATTTTTGTAAATATTTGCTTGTTTATAATTATTGGTATAAGGTGCATACTATGCACTTCCTTCTGAGGAAAAATCCTTAATTGAGTATAATTCATCAGAGAAAGGTTACAGCACAGAAGGAGGTCATTTGGCCCATTGAGTCCCCACTGGCCCTCTGCAAGGGCAACACTGCTAGTCCCACTTATTCCACCTTTCCCTGAGCCCTGAAAATCTGTTCTTTAGTTGCTTATCCAATTCCCTTGCGAAGGCTGTGATTGAATCTGTCTCCACCACTATTTCTGGCAGTATGTTACAGATCCCGACCACTTGATGCGTCAAAAGGCTTTTCCCCACCTTATCATTGTTTCTATTGCCAAACATCCTTAATTGGTGTCCTCTGGTTCACAATCCTTCCAACAATGGGAAGAATTTCTTCCTATCTATTCTGTCCACCCCACATGATATTGAATACCTCTACCAAATCTCTCAGTCTTTTATCAGGAGGATAACCTCAGATTCCTCATCTCTGGAGCCAGTCTTGTACATCTTTTCTGCATTCATTGAACACAATGAATACTTACTCCAGTTGAGGTTGAACTAATGTTTTATGAAGCCTCATTGTAACTTACCTTCTTTTGCAATAAATGGGCAAACATTTCCCAGTACTTGGGGGAGGATTAGAGGTGGAATAGAGAGGAATTTCTGAGTAAAGTGTTGCTAGCAGGTTGATGCAATCCAGCCATCCAGTTATCAAGTGAAACTTACTTCACAATAACCAGCTCACTGACGCTCGTTTTGGGTTCCACCAGGGTCTCTCAGCCCTTGACCTCATTACAGCCTTGGTTCAAACTTAGGCAAAAGAGCTGAACTCCTGAGGTGAAGTGAGAATAACTGCCCTTGATATCAAGATAGCTGTGTAAGGCATAAAGGAGCCTAAGCACAACTGGTGTCAATGGGAATCAGGACGAAAATCCTCCACTGGTTGGAGTCATACCTACCACAAAGGAAGCTGGTTGTGGTTGTTGGAGATCAGTCATCGCAGTCCTGGGACATCACTGCAGGAGTTCCTCAGGATACTGTTCTAGGCCCAACCATCTCCAGCTGCTTCATTATTTTTTTAATTAAAAAAAAATAAATTTAGGGTATCCAATTCATTTTTTTCCAATTAAGGGGCAATTTAGTGTGGCCAATCCACCTACCCTGCACATAGAACAAAGAACAAAGAAAAGTACAGTACAGGAACAGGCCCTTCAGCCCTCCAAGCCCGTGCCGACTATGCTGCCCGACTAAACTACAATCTTCACACTTCCTGGGTCCATGTCCCTCTATTCCCATCCTATTCATGATTTTGTCAAGATGCCTCTTAAATGTCACTATCGTCCCTGCTTCCACCACCTCCTCCGGTAGTGAGTTCCAGGCGCCCACTACCCTCTGTGTAAAAAACTTGCCTCGTACATCTACTAAAGATGGGTTGTGGTGGCGAAACCCACGCAAACACGGGGAGAATGTGCAAACTCCACACAGATGGTGACCCAGAGCCAGTTGCTTCATTAATTACCTTCCTTCCAACATAAGGTCAAATGTGGGCTATTTGCTTCGTTGATGATTGCACAATGTTCAACACCATTTGTGATTCCTGAGACACTGAAGCATCCATGTGCAAATGCAGCAAGACCTGGACAATATCCAGGCTTGGGCTGGCAAGTGGCAAGTAACATTTCGGCCACACAAGTGTCAGGCAATGACCATTACAATAAAATAATCAAACCATTATCCCTTGACATTCAATGGCATTACCATTACTGAATCCTCTAATATCAACATCCTGGGTTTACCACTGACCAAAAACTGAACTGGACTAGCCATATAAATACTGTGGCTCCAAGAACATGCTGCAGGATTCATAGCCTTTGATAAGTAACTCACCTCCTGACTCCCCAAACCCTGTCCACCACCTACAAGGCACAAGTCAGGAGTGTGATGGAATACTCCCCACTTGCCTGGATGAGTGCGGCTCTAAGAACACTCAAGAAGCTCGACACCATCCAGGACCAAGCAGCCCACTTGATTGGCACCTCTTCCACAAACATTCATTTGCACTGCAGGAACTCAACAAGGGTCCTTGGGCAGCATCTTCCAAACCCACGAGTACTACCACCTAGAAGCACAAGGGCAGCAAATACATGGGAACACCACCATCTGGAGGTTTCTCTCCAAGTCACTCACCATCCTGACTTGGAAGTATATTGCAATTCCTTCACTATTGCTGGGTCAAAATCCTGGAAGTCCCTCTCTAATAGTGGGTGCACCTACATCACATGGACTACAGCGGTTCTCAAGGGGAAATTGGGGATTGACAACAAATGATGGCCCAGCCAGCGATGCCCACATCCCGTAAAAATTATTTTTAAAAAAAGTGACTACTTATTGGCTGTTTTCTGCTCAACCTCAGTCAGTTAAGATGGTGGGTGAGAACTGGGGATTTGGGGGGGGGGGGGGGGGGGGGGGGGGGATGTGTGGAAAATAAAGATATTTGGATCTCGGACAGAAAGCTGGGGGGTGGGGTGGGGCATCTCCATCAGAGCCCCCCTTTTGATTGAAGGCTGCCCTCCCCTTAATGCCAGACCAACTCCCCCCTCCCCTCACCCCAGGCGTTCTCTACCCTCTGAGTAGGGACCCCGCCACTTACCATACCCTCCGTTTCCTGGGATTTGGTACCAGGCAGCTCCTTGCAGTGCCTCTTCTGGTCGCTACAGCACTGCGTTAAGGAACTGGAGGGCTACCAATTGGTTGGCAGCTCTCCTAGGTAGGACTTGCTCCTGATTGAGGGGTCCACGCCATCCTTAAAATTCAGACCGTCGTCCATTTGAAGCTGTTGTCCTTTTTTAATTTGGCTAAATTTCTAAGGTGCACACACCGATCGATGGCTTCTTGAAACCCTCTCAGTTCCTCCTTGCAAGAGTACCCCAGCTTACACCCAAACACCATTTACTCAATAATGTCTGTGATTTGTAATGGCCAGTATACAGAATGCTATCCTGATGACTATATTCTGTGTCAGTCCTCTATTCCGCTCCCACTGCCAGTAGGTGAAGTGCTGATTATATGGGAATTGAGGATGCCCTCTGCTGTTTTAGCTGATGACATCTTTGCATCATCCCAGCAACGGAGATAACGGAATAAAGCCCATGCCTCTTTCAAGGCTTGTATATAGGTATTCACAGCCTCCTTCAAGGCTTGTACATGAGTATTCACAGGAAATCTTTCTGATTATTGGTTGAATCAGAGGTTGGCTTGCAGTCTCTTGGATTATATCAGTGCCATGGGATGAGAAAAGCATCTGGAGGCAGGAGCCAAGGGAAAGATGCTGAAGGTGGATTATGGCATGTGCAGAGGTTGCTAGTGAAGGTAGAGCAGAACCAAAACCTTTAGCTAGTTTGAATACAACTCTTGCTTTCTCACACTAACGGATCAGATCAAAACTCTGCAGTCATAAAGGTCTGGAGCACAGAAAAGGCCCTTCGGCTCATCGCATCTGCATTGGTCAAAAACAGCCACGTCAGTATTCTAATCCCATTCTCCAGCACTTGGCCCATTGGCCTTGTATGCCTTGGCATCATCGCAAGTGCACATCTAAATACCACTTAAATGTTATGGGAGTGTCAGCCTCCACCGTGCTTTTCAGGCACTTCAGATTCCCACCACCCTCTGGGGTGAAAAGGTTTTCCCTCACATCCCCTCAAAGTCTCCTGTCCCTTACTTTAAATCTATGCCCCCTGGTCATTGATCCTTCCAGCAAGGGGAAAAATGTCTTCCTGTCTACTCTATCTGTGCACCATATAATTTTATACATGTCAATCATGACCCGCTCAGTCCCCTCTTCTCCAAGGAAAACAACCCCAGTCTATCCAATCTTTCTTCATCAGCTAAAACTCTCCAGCCCAGACAACATTCTGGTAAATCTCCTCTGCATCCTTTCCAGTGCTATCACATCCTTCCTATAATGTGGATTCCAGAACTGCACACAATACTCTTGCTGTGGCCTAACCAACATTTTCTACAGTTCCCACATAACTGCCCTATTCTTAAACTCCCTATGCCTCAACTAACAAAGGCCTTCTTAGCCACTGTATCCACCTGGTCTGCTAGCTTAAGGAACCGGTGTGCATGCACACCAAGGTCCCTCTAATCCTCGGTGTTTCCAAGGGTCCTGCTAGTCATCATGTATTCCCTTCCCTTATTTGTCCTGCCCAAGTACATTATCTCACACTTATCTGGATTGAATTCTATTTGCCACTGATCAGCCTGTCTATATCCTCCTGTAATCGAAGGCTGTCCTCTTCACTATTTACCACCCCACTAATTCTTATCATCTCAAACTTACAAATCAGCAATGTCTAAATCATTTGTATAAATCACAAAAGGCAAGGGCCGAACACTGATCCCTGCAGGACCCTACCGAACACCAGCTTCTAGTCAGAAAAACACCCCCTGACCATTACCCTCTGCTTCCTGCCATTCAGCCAATTCTGGATCTTATTTGTCAAATTCCTTGGATCCCATGGGCTTTGACCTTCGCTATCAGTCTCCCATGTGGGACCTTATCAAAAGTCTTGCTAAAGTTCAAGTAGACTACGTTTATGGGCGAGGCGTTTTCAGAACCCCAAAATGTATCATGGAGTTCAACCAGCCTCTCCCTTGAATGTATTTGTTGCTTTTCCTAGCACACGACTTGTTCCCTAGGTGTGGGATTACAATTATAGACACATGGGTTTTTAAACCCAAAACCCTGTTTATTCCATGAATTCAACTTAACATCATAAATAAACATTGGATCTCTTAACACCCCTTACTTCAAAGATAACTCTGAAAATATTGCAACAGTAAATAATTGCTCAAAATGTTCCTTCAAACTTCCAAGAGACTTAACACCTTTAAACAGAATCACATCAGGTTAAAGACTTTACTATTATGAGTTTAAATCACCCAAATGATCCAGCGATAGTCTTTCTTGGCAGAGATCCAGCTCACTGCTAACACAGACACTCTCAAGCTCTTTTCAAACTGCAAAACTGCAGCTCTCTGGAAACACACAGACACACACAAGCTGCTTTTCCAAACTGAAAACTTCCAAAATGGCTGACCTGAGCTCAGACCCACCCACTCTCTGACATCACTGTTTTCTTAAAGGTACATTGCTTAAACATCCATGTCTTAAAGGTACTCTCACATGACACCTCCCCCCAAGAAAAAAACCCCCATCAACTTCAGGATGGTTTCATTTTTCACTTTTGCACCATCCACTAAGAAATGTACACAGTAAATATACCTTTTCGTTTTAAAAAAAAAAACAACACCTGCAAACAGGTATAATAATATAGTCCATTTTTCTTTGTTCTTCTTCCCCCAACTGAAACCCTTCTCAATTGACAGTCTCTTTGAACAAAGTCTCTGCACGATCCACCCATTCCTCTAATCCTCGGCATTTCTCTTCAGAATCAGATAATTTAGTTCAATCTGACCACAGAGCCCCTTGCAATTCTCCAATACAGGAGCATTGGTTACCACATCTTTCAAGCAGTCAAATGCCTGTTGAAAGTCCGCTGTCCCTTGAAATTTCTGACGTTTCTTTAGCAAGTCCACCAGTGGAGTAATCACGCCACAAAGCTTTTGCACAAAGGTTCGATCAAATTCATTCATGCCAAGAGATCGCATTATTTCCCTTTGTCTTGAGGATATTGGAAACTCCGCAAGGAAAGTGATTTGGGCTTCTCCAAATTCACTTTTGGCTAGGTTGATCACCAAACCCACCGTCTGAAGTCGATCGAAGAACTCCATACGATGTTTAAAATGTTCTTCCCATGTCTGGAAGTTGAAAATAAAAGCAGATTGTCCCACTTTCTCAATGCAATCCTCCAAACGTGGGATAGGATAAGAGTCCGTTCTTGTAACTGCATTCACCTTTCGATAGTCCACACACAACTGTTGGGTACTGTCTGGTTTAGGTACCATCATTATGGGTGAGCCCCATTGGCTGCAACCCACGTCAATTATGCCATTTTTAAGCATACTCTCAATCTCTTTGTTAACCTGTGCCAATTTTAAACGATTAAGTCTATATGGATGTTGTTTGATAGGATCAGCATTTCCCACATCTACATCATGTATAGCCATTTTAGTACTTTCCAATTTATCTCTACAAACTTGCCCATGTAATATCAATAACTCTTTCAGGTCAGTTTGTTTTTCCTCTGGAAGGTAACTTAACAATTCATCCCAATTTTTAAGAACATCCTCATTTTCCAATTTAATTTGAGGTATGTCAAATTCACAGTCATCTGGATTTGGTTCGTCACTTAGAGTTAGAATCATTAAAACCTCCTTTTTCTCTCCTTCCCTTTCAAAGTACCTTTTAAGCATATTCACATGACACACTTGGTGAGTCTTCCTTCTATCTGGTGCTTTTACCACATAATTCACCTCACTTAATTTCCTTTCAATCTGATACGGTCCACAAAACCTAGCTTTTAAAGGCTCCCCTACCACTGGTAACAACACTAAAACTTTATCCCCACTGGGGGAGTGTCTGTGTTAGCAGTGAGCTGGATCTCTGCCTTGAAAGACTATCGCTGGATCTTTTGGGTGATTTAAACTCATAATAGTAAAGCCTTTAACCTGATGTGATTCTGTTTAAAGGTGTTAAGTCTCTTGGAAGTTTGAAGGAACATTTTGAGGAATTATTTACTGTTGCAATATTTTCAGATCTTGAAGTATATCTTTGAAGTAAGGGGTGTTAAGAGATCCAATGTTTATTTATGATGTTAAGTTGAGTTCATGGAATAAACAGGGTTTTGTGTTTAAAAACCCATGTGTCCATAATTGTAATCCCACACCTAGGGAACAAGCCGTATGCTAGGAAAAGCAACAAATACATTAAAGGGAGAGGTTGGTTGAACTCCATGATACATTTTGGGGTTCTGAAAACGCCTCGCCCTTAACATGTACTTGTAAAACAACCGAGGATTTTCTGTTATTTTACCTACCAGTCTCCTTTCATGTCCCTTGTTTGATCTCCTAATTTCTTTTTTAAGTTCCCTCTTGCACACCCAAATTCTTGGCCTTCTTCGGTTTTCAGTCCTTAATATCTGACATAAGCTTCCCTTTTTCTTTTTATCCAAAGCTGTATATCCCTCAATATCCAGGGTACACTGGATTTGTTGGTCCCACCCTGACATGTTGGCCGTTTACTCTCTCTATTTCTTTCTTGAATGCGTCCCACTGTTCTGTCACAGATTTACTTTAAGTGACCGCTCCCAGTCCACTCTGGCCAAATCATAACTGATCTTACTAAAGTTGGCCTTTCCCATTGAGGACTATGATTTCAGGCCCTTCTTTGTCCTTTTCCACAATAATCTTGAATCTAAGTTATGATCGCTGTCTGCAAAACACTCCCCCACTGAAACTTCAACCACTTGCCCGGCTTTGTTACGTAGAAGTCCAGGACTGCCCCCTCTCTTGTAGGTTCTTCTACGTACTGGCTTAAAAGGTTCTCCTGGATACATTTTAAGAATTCTGCTCCCTCTAAACCTTTCACACTGTGACTATCCCAGTTCTAGTTAATGTTGGGGAAGTTGAAATCCCCCACTATCACTACCCTATTACTTTTACACTTCATGAGATTTGCCTACATATCTGCTCTTCTAGAAAATCTCAGCAGGTTTGACAGCATCTGTAGGGAGAGAAAAGAGCTAACGTTTCGAGTCCGATGACTCTTTGTCAAAGCTAACAGAGAAAGTGGGAAATATATATACTGTGGAGTGAGAATGAAAGATGAGTCATAGCCACAGAAACCCAGGGAAACCGGGTGCTACTGGCCACAGAAACCAAGGGGAAAGAGTGCTAATGGCAGTTCCCAGAGAGAACAAAAGATGTGAAAGGCCAAACAGCAGAGAAACTTTCATCAGGGGATGAACTGTAGATATGGGGGGAGAGGAAGGGGGAAGCAAAGAGGAGAAAGGTTAAGGAAAGGTGGATAAGATTGGGCGGGGTTTAAATATATATTAAGAAAGAAAGAAATGGTAAAAGACAGTTAAAATGAAATGGGATGAAAACAAATGGGTTGAGGTGGGGCTGATCATCTGAATTTGTTGAATTCGATGTTGAGACCGGAAGGCTGTAGCATGCCTAATCGGAAGATGAGTTGTTGTTCCTCCAGTTTGCGTTGAGCTTCACTGGAACATTGCAGCAGGCCAAGAACAGACATGTGGGCATGGGCGCAGGGTCTTTTGTTCAAATGGCAAGCAACGGGAAGGTCAGGGTCCTGAATGCGCACAGACCGAAGATGCTCAGCAAAGCGATCACCCAGTCTGCGTTTGGTCTCTCCGATATAGAGGAGACCACGTTGGGAGCAGCGAATGCAGTAGACCAAATTGGAAGAGATGCAAGTGAAACACCTGGAATGAGTGTATTGGGCCTGGGATGTGTTGCTAACTTTGGTTGGCCCTTAATTCGTTGCCCGTTGTGTCTTTACTCAATTTGCTCTGTTTCTATAACCTTGGCTCTAGAGTCGCCAGGTATCTTTATGATACCGCCACGAGGTTCAAGTTCAAGTACTGATCAATAACTCAACACACCAATTAGTAAGATTCAAATCAAAACACATTTATTATACACAGTAAATCACTACTCATGCATAAAACTCTACTTACTAGGCTATTTCTATTACTAAAAGGCCTATACTTAGCTTCGACTGGCCCACCAGGTCAGGGGAACAAATGGCCTTTCATTCGATCATGAGCCTGCAGGATTCAAAAGCTGGTATGGACTGGTAGCTAGGAGCGCCTATCTCGTAGCGTGCGTTGACTGGAGACTTACTTGGTTGATGCGGCAGCTTAGGCAGTTCTCTCTCAAGGGTTGATTCGCTGCTGAGTGACCCTGCCAAGAAGACCGATTTGAACTTGGGGGCTCTACTTTATAGTCCCCAGGGGCTTTGCGCCGTTTGGGGCGGACCCCGTATCTGGTTCCAAGTGATTGGACTACGTTCCGATCACTTGGATCGATTTCTCCAATACTGGAGTTGTTCCCTGATCGCTGGGCGATCCTTGCGTGTCCGTTGGCCTTCCTTTGTCTTGGCTCCTGCTGGCGCCGAGGAGTCTGGCTTGGCCTTATTCACCTTAAATGTTTTGATTGTTCCCGGGGATCGCTCATTATTATGCAGATGGCTGTGAGTTTCAGTGCTGTCTGAGCTTTTGCAAGTTCTAATACACAGGATTTCTGCACTTACTAGTTTTTGCCTGTGTTGGCTGAATTTCCCTGTAGTCTTTGCGGACCTCCATTTTAAGTCGGGAAGTGGCCAACCCAGGTGGCTACAGATGTTAAGCATGGAAGAGGTAAAGGGGCAGGTGTTACACCTTCTGTGATTGCATGGGAAGGTGCCATGGATGACGGAAGAGGTACTGGGTATGGTGGAGGAGTGGACTAGATTATCTCGGAGGGAACAGTCTCTGCGGAATGCTGACAGAGGGAGTGAAGGGAAGATGTGTTTGGTGGTGGCATCACGCTGGAGTTGGCGAAAATGGCGGAGGATTAGGCTGGTGGGATGAAATGTGAGAATGAGGAGGACTCTATCCCAATTTTGGGAGGGAGGGGACGGGGCGAGGGTAGTGCCGCAGGAGATGGACCGCACACTGCTGAGGGCCCTGTCAACAACTGTAGGTGGGAAATCACGGTTGAGGAAAAAGGAACACATTTTCGAAGCACCATTTTGGAAAGTGGCATCATCGGAACAAATGCAACGGAGGCGAAGGAATTGAGAGAAAGGGATGGAGTCCTTACAGGGTGTAGGGTGTGAAGAGCTGTAGTCCAGATAGCTGTGGGAGTCAGTGGGCTTGTAGTGGATATTAGTGGATAGTCTATTGCCGGAAATGGAGACAGAAAGTTCAAGGAAGGGAAGGGAGGTGTCTGAGATGGACCAGGTGAAAGTGATGGAGGGGTCGAAACTGGAAGCGAAGTTGATGAATTTTTCCAGGTCCGGGTGAGAGCATGACGCGGCACCAAAATAGTCATCACTGTATCGGTAAAGGAGTTGTAGGAGGGGGACGGATAGGCCTGGAACAAGGAATGTTCCACATACCCCATAAAAAGGCAAGCGTATCTAGGACCCATGCGGGTACTCATTGCTACACCTTTGATTTGGAGAAAGTGCGATGAGTTAAAGGAGAAGTTGTTGAGAGATAGAACAAGTTCAGCCAGGCGGAGGAGAGTAGTGGTGGATGGGTATTGTCCGGGCCTCTTTTCGAGAAAGAAGCGAAGAGCTCTCAGGCCATCCTGGTGTGGGATGGAGGTGTGGAGAGATTGCACATCCATGGTGAATAGAATGTGGTTAGGGCCGCGAACTGGCAGTTTCTTTCCCCTTGGTTTCTGTGGCCTTTAGCACCCGGTTTCCCTGGGTTTCTGTGGCGATGACTCATCTTTAATTCTCACTCCATAGTATAAATATTTCCCACTTTCTCCGTTAGCTTTGACAAAGAGTCACCGGACTCGAAACTTTATTCTTTTCTCTCCCTACAGATGCTGCCAGACCTGCTGAGATTTTCCAGCATTTTCTCTCTCGTTTCAGATTCCAGCATCCACAGTAATTTGCTTTTATCTGCTCTCCTACTTCTCTCGGACTGTTAGGGGACCAATAGAACACTCCCAGCAATGTGATTGCTCCTTTTTGGTTTGTAAGTTCTACCCATATGGTTTTATTTGAAGAGCCTTCGAAGATTCCATCCCTTCTTATTGCTGTAATTGATTCCCTGCTCAAAATTGTGACACCCCTGCTCTTTTACCTCCTTCCCGGTCTCACTTGAAAATCCTACATCCTGGAATATTGAGCTGCCAATCCTGCCCCTCTCGCAACCATTTTCAGTGACAGCAAAGACACCATACTCCCATGTTTTAATTTGTGCCCTCAACTCATCTGCGTTGTTCATCAAATTACTTGCATTTGATTAAATACCATCCAATCTTGCCAAACTCCCTTGTGGCTTTACTGGTCTGGAACTTCTATGCTTTCCTGACTCACTGTCTCTTCTAATTTTGGCTGTGCATCTCCCCCTGCTGAACTTTCTCTCAGTGTTCCATCTCCCTGCCAAGTTAATTTAAACCCACCCCAACAGCACTAGAAAACCTCCCTTCAAGGATATTGGTCCCATTTCAGTTCAGGTGCCACCCGTCCATGTTACATAGGTTCCACTGTCCCCAACATCCATCATGAAATATGGTGGACCATTACCTAATGGGCGGGGGTGGTTCCACATACATTCCGCTCCTGAACGATGGCAGAGCCCAGCATGTTGGTGCAAAATACAAGGCTGAAGCATTTCTGATCACCTTCAGCCAGAGGTACTGAGTGGAGGTGCTGAGTGGACTATCCATCTCAACGCATTGGAGGCAATGCTGAAGACATTTACATGAATGGTACAAGGGATCAGAAACTTCATTTATGAGGATAGATAGGAGAGGTGAGGACTGTTCTCCTTGAAGGGAAGAAGGCTAAGGGGAGATTTGCTAGAGATGTTCAAAATCATAAGGGGGCTGGACAGAGTAGATAGGGAGAAACTGTTCCCACTTGTAAAGGATCAAGAACAAGAGGGCAGAGATTTAAAGTGATTTAAAAAAAAAAGCATGTGCGATTTGAGAACATTTTTTCGGTAGTTTGTGTCTGGAAGTGTGGTGGAGGCAGATTCAATCGAGGCATTCAGAGGGCGTTAGATTGTTTCTATTCAAGTAATTTGCAGGGGTATGGGAAAAAGGCAGGAAAACGATGCTGGGTGGCACGGTAGCACAGTGGTTAGCACTGTTTCTTCACAGCGCCAGTCACTGTCTGTGTGGAGTCTGCACGTTCTCCCCGTGTCTGCATGGGTTTCCTACAGATGCTCCGGTTTCCTCCAAGTCCCAAAAGACATGCTGTTTGGTGAATTGGACATTCTGAATTCTCCCTCTGTGTACCCGAACAGGCGCTGGAGTGTGGCGACTCGGGTTTTTCACAGTAACTTAATTGCAATGTTAATGTAAGCCTACTTGTGACAATAATAAAGATGATTATTATTTGGAGAGCTGGTGCAGACACTATGGGCCAAATGGCTGCCTTCTGTACTGTAACAGTTCTGTGATTTTCAAGTTGTCAATGGGCATCTCCCCTTGACAGTCAATGGCCTTACCATCACTGAACTTCTCCACTGCCAACATCTCTTGGTGTTTACTATTCAGCTGAAACCGAGCTGGACCAGCCATAGAAATAATCCTAACAGCACTGTGGGTGTTCCTTAAACAGAAGGGAACACACCATCACCTTTTCAAGGACAAACAGGGATGGGCAATAAATGCTGGGCTAGCCAGCGATGCCCACATCCTATGAACAAAGTTTAAAAAAAAATTTTAGTCCCCCTGAAATAGTTGAAAAACTAACCATTGTGTGCTTTTTCAACTAAAGGAATGTTTGGCCATGATGTGTTGCCGCTTAGCCTTGACTCTCGACAATCTTTGCTGCTTGTTGATGAGGGTGTTTCAATGTACGAAATTGAAGCTAAGCAACAAACGTCATATTTTTACTGCTGCCAAGGTCAGACCATTGGAGGTAGAAGTTTCTCTTTATAAATAGTGATCCAGATTGTCATTCTATTAAATAGAGCTCGGTTTTTTGGAAGGTTTGTTTTGCATGCGATATCCAAAAAGAGGTTACATTATTCCTAAAAATAGTGGCTCACAGATGGCCTTTCCGTAATATTGAAATGCAGTGGACAATTGTAATCCTGTCTGGGAGAGCAGTCCCTTCCTGCTGAGATTTTGGTTTAAAAAAATGTTTTAGAAAAATTTAGAAGCTTGTATATTTTGACACGGATTCATTACGTCCTTATCTTGCAGAATATTCCTTTTAAAAACTGTCATCCATAGTTTATGATCGTCAAGTCACTTGCGTCTGTTGCTTTTTGATATCTTTTTGATATCACAGGTCTATAAAGTGAGGTTGAATGTATGGCTGGTGACACGGTGGCATTGAGTGACACATTGTACAGATAATTTCTAGCTTAATGTATTCTGCAAACAATTTTCATGCAACCATTTCTTACTGTAATTTTTTAATGCAGAATAATTTGTCGGTAGAATTAAAACAAAGGGCAGAAATTGTAAAATGATATTGATTTGCCAACATTGTATTGCCTGAAAAAATTCTTGACATATTGTAAAATGCTACCGTGGTGCTAAAATGGTTCACATGAAATTTGGGTAATTATTAACTCTTTTTGGCTAACAATTGAGCATACTGCGGCGGTGACAGTGGTTATTATTATAAGACGGATTCAGTAACGCCTTTTCCCTGGTTGTTGCTTCAATGTCCTGCTCCTTCACTTAGAGGAGGTTAGCGTCATTGAGCAGTGATGTCAGCGGCGTTCCCCTCCCCCGTGCCTGTCACCCTCACATAAGATGCAGTGAAAGTGAATACAGTGTAGCTTTTATCTGTAACAGATACCAACCAGCCTTTTACCCTTTCAGGATTGATACAATGCATTATTCGGCAACGACGTCTTTCTTCACGAAGTAAGATGCACGTTTTGAGCATGTAGTTGAATTCGCTCCTTGCGATTTGAAGATTTTTGTTATATCCGAGTGAGGCGAGAAACAACGATTTATTTGAAATGAAAATAGTTGTGGTGGTGGTGGGGGGCGGGCAACTGCTGGGTTTGTGTGTTGATAATGGAACTGAGGTAATAATGATAAAGCGGAGTCAAGCGATTAGCAATCACGCAGCGATCTCCACAGCTATTCCTTTAATTGTCCCCCCCCCCTTCCTCCATTAAGTTTCTGTTATTTGGGAACTGAAATGTTTAGCTGTGTGAAGCAGTGTTGTGGAAACTGCATCATGTGCTCCAGAAAACTTAAATTGCGAGTATGCCATAAGTATAAGGATACCATAAGTATTGCAGCACAAGGTCGTAAAATTGTGATTTAAAGATGTATATCGTTTTATAAGTTTTCTGAATCTCTCCCCAAAATACATTCTAAGCGCCAAAACTGAAGCTAATGTAATATGTAAAGTAAAATGCGATTGATAAAAAATAGCAAATTAAACTACAAGTATTAGTCTTGTTGGAGAAACAGTCACTTTTTGGTACTTACAGTACTACTGGGTCACCACTGAGTATTACAAACCATATGTAACTTGAAAGACCGAGATAGATAAGTTTTCGTCTTCCTAAATGGTTCTTGCCTCTTCCTCCTTGGTTACGATTCCAGGACAGACTCAGAAGAGCGTTATCAGAGTTGGAGTTACAACCATGGTAGGAAATTCCAAATATCAGAGCAATAAAAATCAAAAACCCAAGGTCGGTCCAGGCCCTGGACTGTGAGCAGTGGCATGGGCGATGCTATTGGGCAATTTATGTTTTATCAGATCACTGGCAGTAAATATCCAACATTTATTTAAACTTGCATGATTTTGGCTTATTGTAGGTTTTTTAAAAATGTAGTTGAAAAAAGTTTGATCAATATGTGAGGAGCAAGTGTGTGATGTGCAAATTTTAACTTTTTTCTTTTCCTTCTTGTTTTTTTCTGAGCTCCAAATTATTCATTATGTTTACACTTTTTAGAATCATAGAATTGTTACAGCACAGAAGAGTCAATTCAGCCCATGGTGCTGGCCCTCTGCAAGAGCAATTCACCTAGTGCCATTTTCCCCCCAGCCAAACAAATTTTCACCCTGTGGTAGTGGGGGTTAGGAGGGGTTATTGGGTTACGGGGATAGGGTGGAAGTGAGGGTTTAAGTGGGTCAGTGCAGACACGATGGGCCGAATGGCCTCCTGCACTGTATGTTCTAGTGATCCGATTCACTTTTGAAAGCCATGATTGAATCTATCTCCACTACGCTGTCAGAGTACTTTAAGTTTTTCCTTGTATTGCTGTTGCTTCTTTTGCCAATCATCTTAAATTGGTGTCCTCTGGAACTTGATCCTTCCAGCAATGGCAACACTTTCTCCCGATCTACTATGTCCAGATGCCTTATGATTTTGAATACCTCTATCAAACCACCTCTTAGCTTCTCAAAGAAGAATAACCCCAGCTTCTCTAATTTATCTACATAATGGAAGTTCTTCATCTTTGGAATCATTCTCATGGTTCTTTTCTGCACCCTCTCTAATGCCTTCACATCCTTCCAAAAGTGTGATGCCCAGAATGGGATGTAATACTCTAATTGAAGCCAAACCAGTGTTTTATTCAGGTTTATCATAAATTCCTTGCTCATGTACTCTATACCCCTAGTTATAAAGCCCCGGATCCCATTTGCTCTATTAACAGCTCGCAATCTGACTTGACACTGTCAATAATTTATTCACACACACCCCCATTCTCAATCTGCTACTGCATCCCCTTTTAGAATTGTACCCTTTGTTTTATATCGTTTCTTTACATTCTTGCTCGCAAAATGAATCTGCATTAAATTTCATCTGGCACTTATTTCCCCATTCCACTAAATGTATTTTTGAATTTGTACACCATTTTTCTAATAGTTCACAAGTTTCATATTATCCACAAAATTTGACCTTGTGCCCTGTACAATCTCGTTCATTAACTTTTATCAAAAAGGATGTGCTCCAACATCAATCCATGGGAACCCATTATAGACTATGGGTTGGTTTCAGTTTAGCAAATTGTAACTGGTGGAGTGCCACAGGGATTGGTGCTAGTGCCTCCACTATTTATGATTTATATTCATAACTTGGATGAAGGAACCAACTGTATTGTAGCCCCATTCAAAAATAGGTGAGAAAGTATGTTGTGTGAAGGGTACAAGAAGTCTGCAGAGGGATGTAGAAAGGTTAAGTGAATGAGCAAAAGTTAAGAAGATGGAATGTGGGGAAATGTGAGGTTGTCAGGAAAAATAGGAGAGCATAATATTACATCATTGGAGAAAGACAGAATACTGCAGCACAGGGATCTGAGTGTCCTGTATGAATCACAAAAAGTTAGTCTGCATGTACAGCAAATCATTCGAAAGGCAATTGGAAGGTTGGCCTTTATTGCAAGGGGGTATAAAGTAGGGAAGTTCTGCTACAATAGAGGGTATTGGTAAGAATATACCTAAGATATTGTGTACAGTTTGGGTATCCTTGCAGTGCTGTAACAATGGCCTGAAGTTAATGATGATACTCATGGTGAACTATCAATGTTTGTCATTGCCTGGCTTAATTGACAGAACAGTATGCTGTTTGAGGTTGTGTCCGCCCCTCTCCACCCCATCCCCAGATTGCAATCAAGGGGAAATCTTTGAACTGTCAAAAGCTACAATTCTTGCACCGTTAATCTTGTTGTAAAAACCTTTGGAAAAATGCACATGTTGAATGAAATGTGACAGGGTTATTTAAACACCCTCACAGGTCTTGAAAAGCTAATTTAGTATTTGTGGGATATATAATTTCTTCTAAAATGTTTTCAAGATATTTTATCTTTATAGTTACTATCTTAATCCATTCATAATCATTTTTTTTGTTATTTTAAATTTCAAATTAAAAGGGATTCAGTGCTTTCCACTTCCTGGTTTCCTGTTCCAGAGAATACTGCAGAGTGATTGGCTGCTTTTCAGAACACTGCTTTCTGATATCATCACTAATAAGCACCTTGAGATCTTGGGCAGGATTCTCCTTGCAGTGCTGTAGAAATGGCGATCGGCTCGAGAATCCACATTTATGCTGGAATTGGGAGCGGCTTTTTTGCGATGTTCCGACCCCATGAAATCAGCATACTCAGGTGTACACCACACACCGTATGGACAGCCTCAGGTCGTCACCTGAGGCCCTCCCCCGATGCTCAACCCCCAATGGGCCGACTCCCTGACAGCGTGGGGAGCGTGTCCTCACAACGTTCGGGGACCTCGCGTGGCAACTGGGGACTGAGTCCAGCGCCACCACAATTGAGGGGGAGGGCGTTCTGCTGGCAGGAGGTATTCGGCTGGGGCCAGGGAGACTGGTGGGGGGTGATCTGGGGGTGGCGAGGCTTGTTAGAAGGGCGCAGTTTTTGGCAGGCCGGGTCCACGCGCGGCCAGCGCCATGTTGCACGGCACGGCTGCTGCAGGCCGCCGCCGTGCGCGACCATGGACCCAGCCATTCTGCGACTGTATCCGCAGATAAAGCCGGGGCTTTACGCTGAGTAGCTGCTAGCCCCTCACTGGCCGAAGGATTGGTGTGGGGGATGCACTGACTTTCTGGTCATATGATCAGACGGATCCTGTAGACATAGCCGCAGGATCGGAGAATCCAGCCCCTTGACTTGGCACAAGATTTAAACTGCCATTAGGAAATGGGGAGTCAGTGCTACAAAGATTGATAGATTTGTGAACAGTTCTTTTCAAGATCATTGAGGAGCACTGTTCTCACTGGAATGAAGGAGGTTGAGGGGAGACCTGATAGAGGTCTACAAAATTATGAGGGGCATAGACAGAGTGGATAGTCAGAGGCTTTTCCCCAGGGTAGAGGGGTCAATTACTAGGGGGCATAGGTTTAAGGTGAGAGGGGTAAGGTTTAGAGTAGATGTACGAGGCAAGTTTTGTACGCAGAGGGTAGTGGGTACCTGGAACTCGCTACCGGAGGAGGTGGTGGAAGCAGGGTCGATAGTGACATTTAAGGGGCATCTTGACAAATACATGAATAGGATGGGAATAGAGGGATACGGACCCAGGAAGTGTAGAAGATTGTAGTTTAGTCGGGCAGCATGGTCGGCACGGGCTTGGAGGGCCGAAGGGTCTGTTCCTGTGCTGTACATTTCTTTGTTCTTTGTTCACAGTTGCTTTGCTTCTAACTGCAAAATCTGGGCTGTTAATGCTACACCAGTTTTGGAGGCACCCATACACATCTCCCATTTTATATCTGTGTTTCTTTCACTGAATGTGAATTTATTCTCCATGACTTTGTTTCGGCACTTGTGATAGATTGTGAACAAGTTTTTATATACTTTTGTGCTATATATTCGTCTTTGAGACACTTTGATCAACATTCATGTCAGCTAGATTTCTTTAAATTTACTATTTGGACAGGATTGTAGTCATAAATCAAATATGTGACGATTCAAGGACGAGTTTTTAATATGTCGAAAAGGTAAGCTAAGATAGAAGAGGCTGTGGGGGGAGATTCTCAAATCGCATTTGTCGATCGGCTGGAGAATCCCCGTTTACGCCGGAATTGGGGGTGGTGCCATTTTTGCGATGCTTCGCCCCCTCAAAAACACTGTATGGACGGCCTCAGGACGTCACCTGAAGCCCTTCCCCGATGCTCCGCCCCCGATGGGCCGAGTCCCTGACAGCATCGCTCGCGTGTGCTCACACCGTTTGGGGACTTGGTGGCAGCTCGGACTGAGTCCAGTGGCACCACAGTCAGGGGGGTGGGGGAGCCGTTCCATTGGCAGGGGAGCCTTTGTCGGGAGCTTGGGGGACTGGTAGTGGGTGATCCGGGGGTGGCGATGGGGGTTCCAGGGAACGGGGAGCAGTCTTTGGCAGGCTGGGTCCACGCGCAACTGGCGCCATGTTGCACGGCGCGACTGCTGCACGCCGGCGTGCGCATACGCGGCCCTGGACCCGGCATTTCTCTGGCCGTATCTGCAGGTAATGCCAGTGGTTTTACGCTGCGTGGCTGCTAGCCCCCCCACCGGACTGAGGATCGGTGCGGGGCGCCGCCGATTTTCTGGTCGTAAGACCAGACCGATCCTGAACATAGCTGCAGGATCGGAGAATCCAGCCCAAAATGTTTACTTTTTCTCTTCAGTTTCTGAAGTATTGGACAAAATATAAGAAATACTGCAGATTAAAAAAAAGATCATCCATGATTGATTTGAAAGAGGCTAATGAGAAATAATGCAATCTCAGGGATCCTCTGGAGTTTCGATAGTCCTGTGAATGGGGAGGATTGGTAACATGCATGTTGGCATAGGAATGGAGACACAGATCTGGTATGGATGCCCTTCATAAAGGGCATTGCTTGGGTTTTGATTGTCCAATAACTTAATGATCTCTTTTTACTAATAGCTTTTAATTCAAAATTTCTTAAAAATAAATTCACAAACTGCCTCATTTAATTTTAACTCATATTCTTGTATTATTATTCAAGGTCTTTGGATAATTTGTGTGGTGATGGAAGTTACTAGGTTAACGTACTCATTACAGCATGGTAGCATTGTGGATAGCACAATTGCTTCACAGCTCCAGGGTCCCAGGTTCGATTCCGGCTTGGGTCACTGTCTGTGCGGAGTCTGCACATCCTCCCCGTGTGTGCGTGGGTTTCCTCCGGGTGCTCCGGTTTCCTCCCACAGTCCAAAGATGTGCAGGTTAGGTGAATTGGCCATGATAAATTGCCTTTAGTGTCCAAAATTGCCCTTAGTGTTGGGTGGGGTTACTGGGTTATGGGGATATGGTGGAGATGTTGACCTTGGGTAGGGTGCTCTTTCCAAGAGCCGGTGCAGACTCGATGGGCCGAATGGCCTCCTTCTGCACTGTAAATTCTATGACCTATGAATTACAAATCTGTTTTAGGTCCATCCAATGATTAACTGCACTGTTCCACAAAACAACTGTGGGATGCACCTGGCCCAGGCCTGCTCTTTTCCCAATTGCTTCCCTTCTTCCCAAACTCACTGGCTGAAATTGGTTACGCTCCCACTTGAAGTGCAATGAGGCACTCAATTGTAATTTGTCTAAATTTGTGTGGAGATCTGAAGATTTAGCACGGTCTTTGTGCCTCTCTGTTCTGGTGCACTGTTGATGCTTGACACTGGAATCACTCCCTATTTAGGGCACTGACCTAAATTGGGAGAAGTGTAAAATGGGCTGCTGACACTCTACCATCCATTATACACAATCATATACAGTCAAGATATACCAGGATGTTTTTCTTCTTATGATTTGTACTTTTGTCAAAAACAAATTTGAAGGCAGACAGAGCATTTAATTACCATCTAAATGTCACTATTATTTTGATGTTAATTCAAAATATAAACATTCTAATTAGTGGCACCCATGAGATAGCGAGGGATGCACTTAAAGCAATGAATCATAAAAACAAGCAATTTTAATGTTGCAGAGGTATTTTAGAAAGTTACAAACCAGTGTTGCTGGACATATATGACTTCTCCCTTCCTTTGCTACTGACAGAAGGCATGCCATTGGCTTCTCAAGGAGAGTAAGCATGGAAATTAAGGACTGGCTTGCCAGTGAAGCCACATCCCTCGAATGAATAAATAAAAGTTCCAATAGTGAACCATATCTGATATTACACTCCCCAATTCTGTCAAACATCAGGGGCAGGATTCTCCAATAATGAGGATATGTCCCCACGCCAGCGTCAAAACGCTTGCGAATCACTCTGGACTTTCCTGAAGAAAGTCCAGAGAGATTCTCCTACCTGAAGGGGGCAAACAGGGTCCAGAGTAGTCCTCACAGCTCCGGCTGCTAATACGGGGCCCTGCACTTCCGGTCGGAGGTCCACGCATGCGCACGGTGGTGGCCTGCGTCAGCCGTCCCGCGCGACATGGTGGGCCCACACTGCGGACCGGTACCAAAAAGATAGCCCACCCCCCGAGATCGCGCACACCCGCAGATTGATGGCCCCCGAACGATAGAAGGAACCCCCCGCCCCCACCAGGGCGGCTGCGAACTGACTTCGCAGCCGCCACTGGCTGTTCCCGACAGGCAAAACATGGATGGAACAACGCCATCGTGAACTCGGCCAATTTACGTTGGAGAATCACCGCGGGGGCTATGTCAGTGGCCCCCGACCCGCGCCGCTTGGACTGCGCGCGCACGATTCGCGGCGGTTCGGGCGCGGCGTCAGACTGGATTTCGGGTTTGACGCCCATTCTCCGCCCCAGCGCTGATCGCGATTTCGGTGCGGAGGCTCTGAGAATCCCGCCCCAGCTTTCCTTTTTGTCCTGATGCCTAACTTAAGGATGCTACCAAATCTTAGCAGTCCCACCACAGTTCTCCCAAATCCCAGGACCATCCTTAGTGCTACTAAAATTCTCTACTGCAGTTAAACCCACTTCCTCCTACTCAGTACTGCTGCATAGCAAAGAGACACTTTCTTGAATATTATGTGCTGATTTTACAGGCACTGTGGCCTCCAGCCCCCTGACTGAAAGATTGGTTGGAAGCCTGACCATGAGAGAGTCAGCTGTCCTGCAGCTATTTTATGCTCAGTGGGACGTTGTTTTGCGATGGGAAAGACTTTGCCCCCCTATCTGGGGGTAGAAGTCCTGCTTTGGTGAGCTGTCTATCAATTTGAGTTGGCTGGCAGCTCTGTAATTCCAGCAATACCAGGTTCAGTCAGTGGTGACTCCTGGGATTGAGGCCAGGCCCTGAAGCAGGAGGTTATGGAGGCTGGGGTATTGGCAGGACCTGGTTGGCATGCCCCCATGAGGGCTAGGGGTAATAGGAGGTGGGCACCCTCCCCTCTGTAAAAAGGAGGTTCTTCTGGCCCTTGCCTGACAATAGCCCACCCAGTACAATGTTGTTGGGCTTCAAGTGTGGGTCTTCCCCTGACACAGATAAAACAGCAGTGAGGGTGGAATGAGGCACTAAGTGACTGTTAATGGTCACTGAAGAACCTCAAGGTCCGCTGTGCGAGGGCTGCTCAATGCCTGCACTGCCGGCATCAAAAGGGAGACATGTCTGAGTGGGTGGGAAGGCGGCGGGCAGGTCACATGCTGCATTTTAAGATCCCCGTCTTCAAACACTGGGGTAGGGGAACAAAAAAATCCAGTCTGATCTTTCGGTATGTACTCAGATCTAACAGCAATAGAAAGTTGAGGGAAATTGAAATAAACAAATAAGAGAAGCCAAGAGGGAATATCAGAGACTGGCAGCTAACATAAGAGGGAGCCCAAAAGGCCTCTGTAGGCATATGAATACTAAAAGGGTGGTAAGAGAAGGAGTGGGGTCGATTATGGACCACAATGTGAATTTATATAGGGAGGCAGGGGGCATGGCCGTGCTGCCGAAGTATTAAATGAATAGTTTGGATTTGTCCACCAGGACCGAATGAGATGCATCCAAGGATACTGAAGGAAGTGAGAATGGATGTTGCAGAAGCCCTGGCCATAATTTTTCACTGTTTCTTATTCTCGGGTGATGCCAGAAGACTGGAGAATTGAAAATATTACACTCAAAACTTGGTTCCAACTCCATCTACAAGTTTGCTGACGATACGACCATAGTGGGCCGGATCTCGAATAACGATGAGTCCGAATAGCGAACCTAGTGGAGTGGTGTAGCGACAACAATCTCTCCCTCAATGCCAGCAAAACTAAAGAGCTGGTAATTGACTTCAGGAAGCAAAGTACTGTACACACCCCTGTCAGCATCAACGGGGCCGAGGTGGAGATGGTTAGCAGTCTCAAATTCCTAGGGGTGCACATCTCCAAAAATCTGTCCTGGTCCACCCACGTCGACGCTACCACCAAGAAAGCACAACAGCGCCTATACTTCCTCAGGAAACTAAGGAAATTCGGCATGTCCACATTACCAACTTTTACAGAGAAAGCATCCTATCAGGCTGCATCACAGCCTGGTATGGCAACTGCTCGGCCCAGGACCGCAAGAAACTTCAGAGAGTCGTGAACACCGCCCAGTCCATCACACGAACCTGCCTCCCATCCATTGACCCCATCTACACCTCCCGCTGCCTGGGGAAAGCGGGCAGTATAATCAAAGATCCCTCCCACCCGGCTTACTCGCTCTTCCAACTTCTTCCATCGGGCAGGAGATACAGAAGTCTGAGAACACGCACAAACAGACTCAAAAACAGCTTCTTCCCCACTGTCACCAGACTCCTAAACGACCCTGTCATGGACTGACCTCATTAACACTACACCCTGTATGCTTCATCCGATGCCAGTGCTTATGTAGTTACATTGTATATGTTGTGTTGCCCTATTATGTATTTTCTTTTATTCCCTTTTCTTCTCATGTACTTAATGATCTGTTGAGTTGCTCGCAGAAAAATACTTTTCACTGTACCTCTGTACACGTGACAATAAACAAATCCAATCCAATCTAATCTTGTTCAAGTAAAAGGTGGAACGATAAGTACAACTGCAGAGCAGTCAGTTTAATTTCAGTGGGGAAGTTTTTAAAAATTATAATCTGGACAAAATTCAAAGTCACTTGGACAAATGTGAGTTAAAGAAAAGTCAGCATGGATTTGTTATGGACAAATTGTGTTTAACTAACTAGCTTGCGTTTTTAATGAGTTAACAGAGAATTGTTGAGGTTAATACTGTTGATGTAATGGAAATGGGCTTAATAATAATATTAATAAACTTTATTGTCACAAGTAGGCTTACATTAACACTGCAGTGAAGTTGCCACATTCCGGCACTTGTTTGGGTACACTGAGGGAGAATTCAGACTTCCAAAATGTATTTGACAAAATACTGTACAACAGACGTTTAAGCAAAGCTAGAGCTTGTGGAATAAAAAGAACAGTAATAACACAAATGCAAAATTGGTTAAGTGACAGGAAATCCAGAGAGGAGTGTGAACAGTTGGTTTTAAGACTAAAGGAAGATTTGTCGTGTTGTTCCCCTGTGGTGTTTTTACAATCGTAACTTCTACGCGAAGTCAATAGAAACTGCTATCGCTAAACTACCTTCTTCAACTTCAGCCAGAGGGAACCAGACTTCAGGACACTTAATTTGGGTCTGCAGTGTCTAGCTATCTTGACACCCAAAGGAAGAAAGTCAGTCTAGTGTTACTTCCTTCCAATAGTGTAAAATTCAACTATTTCTCAGCTAGATTGTAATTTCCTGGATATTAAAAAAAAAAAATCTTTATTAGTGTCACAAGTTACTGTGAAAATCCCCTAGTCGCCACACTACGGCATCTGTTCGGGTACACTGAGGGAGAATTCAGAATGTCCAGTTCAACGAATAAGCACGTCTTTCGGGACTTGTGGGAGGAAACCGGAGCACCCGGAGGAAACCCACGCAGACATGGGGAGAACTTGCAGACTCCGCAAAGACTGACCCAAGCCGGGAATCGAACCTGGGACCTCTGCAAAGGGAAAATAAAAATTTAGGGCTATACAACAAAGGCAGGAGAGTGGCACTGCGAGTTGCCCCTTCAAAGGGTCAGCACAGACATGACAGGCTGAATGACCTCCTGTGCTGTAATCATTCTATTGTTATGCAAAATTTTAATAGCTTGGTGAAACAATATATGCAATGGACACCAATGCATGTTTTTGAAAACGAAAAGGGGCAGAATCAATTCCCCAAATTGTGTAGCCAGCTATTGGTCCAGCTTGCCCTTTTTAGTGGAGATCATTGAATGTGTTCTCCCATTGTAGCCATGTTCAGTGTGTTGTGGTGTTGGAACCACCCCACCAATTCTGGCCATGGTTTTGGCACTCTGTCTTATTCATGTTTCTACCTCAGGCAGGAAACAGCACAACTGTGATTTTTCACATTGCCTTTAGGGTCACATCAATGTGGTTGCTAATATGTGACACTCCACTTCTTTCTTGCTGTTTTGCTGTTAGGCCAACCTTGTGGAATAATGTAGAGACATTTGCAGAGGAAGGCACATTAAAAAAAATGGGTGAAGATACTTGTATTTCAAAATTCTGAAGTCCTAAATGATGAATGTCCGGTTCAGATAGTCTTGCTAACCTTTTAAATATTTTTGAAAGCGCTGAGTTGATATTAAAAAAGACTAGTTAATTGACTAAAAGTTGGATAATGTCAGGGCTAGCCTTTCAAAGAATTGGACCACAACCATTGCAGTTTGGGGATTGGGGAGACGAGGCAAGAAGGTAACTGGCAGTCAATGAAGGTGAAACCTGAAGTACACCCGGGTTCAAGAGGGAAAGTGGTTTGAGGCAATTTGAATGGAGAAAGAAAAAAAAACGAAAACTTATTTTAAAAACTTGAAATTCCTGTCTATCATTGAAAACTGCTTAGAGGACTGTTGACCAATATACCCGGTCAACGTTTTTATTGTTCTGCATGGCCAATTTTAAGTCCGCAGACACTTGAAACTTAATACAGCTGTACTCCCTCTGCCTTCATTGCTTTCCGGTATTATGCTGTGTCCCTATTTTGCTAACAGTCTGTGTCCCCTCACCCTGCAGAATTAGTTTAAACTCCTCCCAACAACATGAACAACCCACCCGCAAGGATGTTAGTCCCCCGCTGGTTCAGATGTAGACCGACCTGCTTGCACAGGTTCTGCCTTCCCCAGAATTAATCCCAGTGATCCAGGAATCTAAAACCTTCCCTCCTGCACTAACTCTTAAGCCACACATTCATCTGCGCTTTTCTCCTATTTCTGTGGTCGCTAGCATATGGCACAGGGATTAATCCAAAGATTACAACCCGAGAGTACCCAATGAGACCTGAGTTCAACACTTCGACAAGATATAGATGTCCTTGACAATCCTTCTAACATTCGTAAGAACGTACTCCATGGTTCAGTTTTAATTGTATCACATACAAGGAAGGAAGACTTGAAGAGAAATAGTGATAGATGATTCATAGTTAGGTGTTCCTGTGGTGCATACATGAATCCAGGATGGTTACTTACCTCCCTGGTGCCAGGGTCAAGGATGTCACTGAGTGGCTGTAGAGCACCCGGAGCGGGGTGGGTGAACAGGCAGCAATTGTAATCCACATTGGTATGAATTACATAAGTGGAAAGAGGAATGTGATCCTGCAGTCAGAATTTAGGGAGCTAGGTAGGAAATTAATAAACAGGGTATCAAAAATAATCATCTCTGAATCAAAGTAGCCATCTCTGAATCACTCCCAAGTGCAAGTGAGTATGGAAATAGGAGGTTACAGCAGATCAATTTGTTGCTGGGAAGATGGTGCAGGAAGAAGACCGGGTTTAGATTCTTAGGAGATTAGACTATAAAGCACTAAGATATAGGAGCAGGATTGTGCCATTCAGCCCATCCAGTCTGCTCTGCCACTTGATCATGGCTGATACGTTTCTCATCCCCATTCTCCTGCCTTCTCCCTGTAACCCCTGATTCCGTTATTAATCAAGACCCTATCTATCCCTGTCTTAAAGACACTCAGAGACCTGGCCTCCACAGCCTTCTGTGTGAATGAGTTCCACAGATTCACCACCCTCTGGCTGAAGAAATGCTTCCTTATCTCAGTTTTAAAGGATCGTCACTTCAGTCTGAGGCTGTGCCCTTGGGTTCTAGTCTCTCCGACTCTCTTCTCCACGTCCACTCTGTCTAGGCCTCTCATCATTCAGTCCGTTTCAATGATATTCCCCCCCATCATTCTAAATGCCTTCGAGTACAGACGGAGAGTCCTCAACCGCTCCTAATATAGCAAGCCCTTCATTCCCGGGATTAATCTTGCGAACCTCCTCTGGACCCCCTCCAAGGCCAGCACATCCTTCCTTAGATATGGGGACCAAAACAGCTCACAACACGCCAAATGGCGTCTGACCAGAGCCGTGTACAGCCTCAAATCCCTTCTCTTGTAGTCTAACCCTCTGCAATGCTAACATTGCATTTGCCTTTCTAACTGCCAACTGAACTTGCATGTTAACCTTAAGAGAACCCTGAACTAGAACTCCTATGTCCCTTTTGTGATTCATATTTCCAAAGTCTTTTCCCATTTAGATTTAGAAAATAGTCTATGCCTCTATTCTTACTACCAGTGCATAACCTCAGACTTTTCCACATTGTATTCCATCTGCCACTTCTTTGCCCACCCTTCTAGCCTGTCCAAGTTCTTATCCAGCTCCCTGGTTCCTCAACACAATCTGGCCCTCTACATACCTTTGTATCATCGGCGAACATAGCAACAATACCCTCAGTTCCTTCTTCAAGATTGTGAACGTATCTCGTGAATAGTTGCGGTCCCAACACTGACCCCTGCAGAACACCACTGGTCACCAGCTACCACCCTGAAAAAGACCCCTTTATCCTCATTCTCTGCCTTCTGCCAGTCAACCAATCCTCTATCCATGCCAGCACCTTGCCCCTAACACCGTGGGCTCTTATCTTATTTGGCAGCCTTCTACAGCATCTTGTCCAGGCCTTCTGGAAATCTAAATAGATCATGTTCACTGGTGCTATTTTGTCTAACTTCCTCATAGAATTCTAATAGATTTGTCAGACATGACCTCTCCTTGACGAAGCTATGCTGACTCAGTCCTATTTTACCATGCACTTCCAAGGACTCCGCAATTTCATCCTTCATAAAAGACTCCAAAATCTTTTCAACAGCCAAAATAAGTCTAACCGGCCATGCCTGTGACAGTAGTCCCAGTACTATCATTTCCCTACATTATTTACATTAGTATGTATCATACATAGTTTTTTTTTTTAAGTATTCCCATTGGGACTTTTAAACTTTAGTAATAAGAATTATACACAACTTTACACATGTATTTACAATTACTGCCAGGACTCTTTAGATCATTTATAATTACATTTGTTTTTCTGGGCGGGGTGGTGTGGGAGCAGTCCTGTGTTCCCCCCTAGTTCTTGAGGGAGGTTAGGATGGTCCGCGATCCTGGTTTGGCACATTCAGGAGGGATTTGTGTCCCCTCCTGTGAATGGCTTTCCTCCCCGCTCCTTCTCTGCTATACGCAAGCTCCCTTTCAGATTCCCCTATTTAACTCCCATCTATCCCCTCCCTCCCGCGCTCCTCTGCCTGTGTTTGCCCCTGCCTCTCTCAAATTCTTGCAGCTCGCGGTCTGGCCATTGCCCTCTATCGTTGGTTGCCCAGTCCATTTTTCTGGACAAACTTGTTGGCTTCCTCCGGGGTGTTAAAGTAGTGTTCTTTGTCCTGGTATGTGGCCCATAGCTTGACAGGGCAGAGCATGCCAAACTGCACGCCACTTAAGTACAGCGCGGATTTGACACCGTTGATTTCTGCCCGGTGCTTGGCCAGGTCAGCACCAATGTCTTGGTACAGGTGGATGGAATATCCTTTCCACCTGCACCCTCTCATGCCTTTCGCCCAACTCAGGATCTGCTCTTTGTCCTGGTACCTGTGGAGCCTCATGATTATCGCCCAGGATGATTTCCCAGCCCTGGGCTGTTGCCGAAGTGACCTGTTGGGGCACGGACTACCTCCGGGGCTTGGCAAAGCCCTTCTCACTGACCAGTTTCCCTGGCCTCGCTGCTACATATCCTGTGGGGTTTCTTCCCTCCGCCGGCCCACGATTCTCAAAGTTTAGCTGATGCGATTGGTTCTCCTGGTCTTCGGCTTTGTCCTCCAACCACTTCTGGATCTTGATCAGGATCACTTGATCGGCCTCAAATGGTCTGTGGCGTCTTTTTCGAGGTCCCTTATTGTTGTCGCCTGGACCTCTAGACTTCACTCCATATTGTCCATTGCTTCCCTCTTGGGGGCGGTTGCAGCTTCCACTGCCACCTCGACGGCTGCCAGGCGGTCTTTTCTTAATCTTCTTCCTATGTCTCTGGAGCTCAGAGGGGATGAAGCACATCAATTTCTCCATTAGCGCCTGGGTCTGCGCTGGGAGCTCTGCGGGCTCGACCCTCACTGGTTCTGTGCCTCCATGTACGGTCTCCTGCTCTGAGGCTGAGGTTTCCCTCCCCTCGTCTTTACTGGCTTTTGGCTGGGCGACTGATTATTTCTTATCCTGCTTGGCTGTGCGGTCGATGGGGAGAATAGTCTGCAGTGTACTTTTGATGCCCATTTGTTGGGGTTAAAAGGCAGTAGTCGAAGTTCTTAGACGAGAGCCACCTTTCATGCGACCGCTCACCTCCTTGAACAGGGCTGTTACATTAGCCATTTTCTAATCCTCTGGGACCCTCCCTGCCTCCAGTGATTCCTGAAAGATACCACCAATGCCTCCACAGTTTCCTCAGCTATCTCCTTCAGAACCCTAGGACGCAGTCCATCCGGTCTGAGTGATTTATTCATCTTCAGACCTTTCAGCTTCCACAGCACCTTCTCCTTAGTGACAGCCACTGTTGTAATACAGAAATGTAATCTAGATATTACTCATTTGTCTTGCCGAGTTGTATTTAACTTGATGATAAACAGTTAAAGTCTTCCAGTTGATGACAAATTATTTATTGAGCAACAAAATAATATACTTGTGAGTTTTTTCACTTTACTTTGACTAGTACTTTGACTAGTTATAGAATTAACTAAGATGAGATTAAACTAACAATTAAGGTAATACACTACACTCTGAGCTGGTCACGTCTATACTCTAGTTGCACTACACACACACTAACCTACAGAAAGAGCGGGAAACTCCTTATATAGTTCCTGTTGGTGTTGCCATCTAGTGGTCATCTGACAACTTAAAAAAAAAAAAATTTTTTTTAGAGTATCCAATTCATTTTTTCCAATTAAGGGGCAATTTAGCGTTGGCAATCCACCTAACCTGCACATCTTTGGGTTGTGGGGGCGAAACCCACGCAAACATGGGGAGAATGTGCAAACTCCGCACGGACAGTGATCCAGAGCCGGGATCGAACCTGGGACCTCGAGGCCCTGAGGCAGCAGGGATCATCTGACTGTACTGACTGCACATTAACTAATCATGTATTAACATATACAGAGATCACTCTATCCCCCTTTTTTTGCGTTACATTTTTCTATATACATGATGAAGAAAATTGTACATAAGAAATGAAGTATTCTGTCTTGCATTGTACATCATTATGAATCAATCAGTCAAATGTTCATAAGTTCAAACAATTCGGTTTTCTTCTACGTCTAGTAGATCTCCTCCTCGGAGCAGGCTCGAGGGGCCAGATGGCCTACTCCTGCTCCTAGTTCTTATGTTCTTATGTTCTCAGTGATTGGAGAAGTCGACATTTTAATGTTCTGCTGTTCACTTTTAACAGGTTGTTTAATATTCACATGCTGATTTAATGATTGGTTTAAATTCAAAGTTGGAAAAATAGGTTGACAAATGTGCACTTTCAAAATGTCACGCCTGTTCCTTCTAATCAATCCACCTTCTGCAGTTTTGATTATGTAGGAACGTGGTGATATTTACCTAATAGCCATAGCAGTATCAGACCATCCTCCATCAGGAGGTCTGATTCTAACAACGTCATCTGCTGTTAGCGATTTTTGTGGTTTTGCGTGCCTGTCATAATAACTTTGTTGTTTTTCACATAGCTGTTGAATTCTGTTCAGCACACCCAGTTGATCTGGATCACCAACATAAATTTTCGGTAATGTTGTTCTAATTTCACGATTGTACAACATTTGAGCTGGAGATAAACCTGAATTCAATGGAGAGGCTCTGTATGATAGTAAAGCCAAGTAAAAATCCAATTGCGAATCTCTTGTTTTGCTAAACAAATGCTTTACAATGAGTACACCTTTTTACACTCTTCCATTTGATTGAGGAAAATAGGGACTTGAAGTATTGTGATTGAAGTTTTATGTTCTTAAAAATTCTGCCCACTCCCAGCTTGCAAAGCACGGACCATTATCTGACATAACAGTTTGCGGAATGCCATATCTCACAAAAATTTCCTTACACGCTTTGATCACTGCTGTAGAGGTGAGATCATGTAGTCTCATTACTTACGGAAAGTTGGAATAATAATGAATGACAAGAACATAGTCTTTTCCACTTGCATGGAACAAGCCAATGCCTACTTTCACCCATGGTGACGTAGCAATATCGTGTTGTTGTAGTGTTTCTTTGCATTGTGCTTATTGATGCCTTTGACATGTCAAACACAACATTATCATTTCTGCGGTGTCTTTGTTCATTCCTGGCCAATACACAGCTTGCCTAGCTCTTCTTTTGCACTTCTCGATGCCGAGATGTCCTTCATGAAGTTTGCTGAGCATTTCTGACCTGAGATTTGATGGAATGACAATCCTGCCATTTATTAATAGCATGCCATCTACCACAGTAAGTTCAGCTTGAATACTTTGATACTGAGGATAGTGTCCTTTTGGCCACCAGTTTTTCAGTTGATGACAAATTATTTATTGAGTAACAAAATAATATACATGTGAGTTCTTTAATACTTTGATACTTTAATAGTTTTAATACTTTAATACTTTGACTAGTAATAGAATTAACTAAGATTAGATTACACTAACAATTAAGATAATTCACTATACTCTGAGCTGGTCAGATCTATACTGTAGCTGCACTACACACATACACTAACCTACAGAAAGAATGGGAAACTCCTTATATAGTTCCTGTTAGTGTTGCCATCTAATGATCATCTGACTGTATTGACTGCACATTAACTAATCATGTATTAACATATACAGAGATCACTACAGCCACTACACTCACCTCTGCCCCCTGACTCTCTTGAAGTTCTGGTATGCCACTGGTGTCTTCCACTGTGAAGACTGATGTAAAGTACTGATTCAATTCCTCTGCCATTTTTTTGTTCCCTGTTACTACTTCTCATTTTCCAGTGGTCCAATGTCCATTCTTGCCTCTCTCTTACCTTTTATATATTGAAAAAACTCTTGCAATCTTCTTTTATATTACTAGCTAATTTACACTCTTATAATTCATCTTCTCCCTCTTTATTGATTTTTTTGGTACTCGTTTGCTTTTAAAGGCTTCCCAATCCTTTGGCTTCCCACTGATCTTTTCCACATGTTCTTTTTATGCTGTCCAGGACTTCCCTTGTCAGCCATGGTTGCATCATCCTCCCCTTTGCATGTTTCCTATTCCTTGGGATGAATTTCTGTTGGGCCTCCCAAATAACCCCCAAAAACACTTGCACTTGCTGTCAGACCTGCTGAGATTGTCCAGTATTTTCTGTTTTTGTGCCATTGCTGTTCCACAGTCTTCCCTGCTAGGCTCTCCTTCCAATCAACTCTGACCGGCTCCTCCATCATGTCTTTGTAGTTACCTTTATTCAATTGTCACATCTGATTCCAGCTTCTCCCTCTCAAACTGCAGGGTGAATTCTATCATATTGTGGCTACTACCCCTAGGGACCAGCTCTGGGGGAAATGGGACCTGTACAGGTGAGGCGGGTTGCACCTAAATAGAGACAGGACGAGTTCCTTGTGGAGTGTTTTGCTAGTGCTAATGGGAAGATTTAAACTAACTTGGCAGGGGTTTATGAACCAGAAAATAACATCAAATAGGAAAGGACAAATAACAATCCAGAGTAAAAGTAATTAAATACAGGAACGCTGTCCGGTGGCGGCTATGAAGGAGTAAGTCGCACATTTGGTGGCTCCCACTCTGGTCGGACTTTTGGACCTTTTCCCCCGATTTTCTACCGGACTTGAATTGTAAAACTGATGACAGAGGCAATTGTGTACTGAATTCCCAAAACACTGCATTCTCCTTCTCACACGTGCATAAAGTGTACTCCCGGATTGATTTCTTTATTTTGAGCAGGGCCTTACTGGCAAGGGTGTTGGACACGGGGTACTCCGCGATTACAATCTCAGACCATGCTCCGCACTGGGTTGACCTGCAGGTTAGTAAAGGAAGTACCTAGCGCCCGCAATAGAGGTTAGATGTGGGACTTTTGGCTGACGAAGGGGTGTGCGAGCGGCTGAGGAAATATATTCAGAACTACCTGCAGGTCAACGACACGGGGAAATTTCAGCAGCGATAGTCTGGGAAGCACTGAAGACGGTGGTCATAGGGGACCTGATCTCGATATGGGCCCATAGGGAGAAGGTGGACAGGGCAGAGAGGGGCCGACTGGTAAAGGAAATACTACAGATCGATAGGACGTATGCGGAGACCCCAGAGGCAGGGCTTTTAAGGGAACGGCGGAGGCTACAGGTGGAGTTCGGCTTGTTAACCACAGGGAGGGCGGTGGAGCAGCTGAGAAAGGCGAGGGGGGGGGCGATCTATGAGCATGGAGAGAGGGCCAGCAGAATGCTTGCCCAGCTGCTTAGAAAGAGGGAGGCAGCCAGGGAGTTAGGGAAAGTAAATGATAGAGATGGGAACCTGGTTGGAGATTCAGCAGGGGTGATTAAGGCGTTTAAGGATTTCTGCAGTAGGCTGTACAGGTCGGAACCCCCTATGGGGCTGGAGGGGATGAGGCACTTCTTGGAGGTGCTGAATTTCCCAGAGGTGGACGGGGAGCTGGTAGAAGGGCTGGGGGCCCCGATCGGGTTGGAAGAGATGGTGGCGGGTCTGAAGGCCATGCAGTCGGGTAAAGCCCCGGGGCTGGACGGGTACCCGGTGGTGTTTTATAAAAGGTTCTCTGGGATATTGGGGCCGGTGTTGATGTGGATGTTCAATGAGGCAAGGGAAAGAGGGGTGCTGCCCCCGACGATGTCACAGGCCACGATTTCGCTGATACTGAAGCGGGACAAGAACTCGGAGCTGTGTGGGTCCTATAGGCCGATATAGCTGTTGAATGGAGATGCCAAATTGCTGGCCAAAATTTTGTCCTCCAGGATTGAGGATTGTGTTTCGGATGTTATTGGGAAGGACCAGACGGGTTTGTGGGTAGGGAGTTGGTGGCCAATGTAAGAAGGTTGGTAAACGTGATCACGATGCCCCTGGAAGGTAGGGAGGTGGAGGTAGTGATCGCAATGGATGCAGAAAAGGCTTTTGATCGGGTAGAATGGGATTATCTGTGGGAGGTACTGGGACGGTTCGGATTTGGGCGAGGCTTTATTGACTGGGTCAGGTTGCTGCATTAGGCTCCTGTGGCAAACGTACGGACGAATAGGACAACATTGGGCTATTTTAGACTGCACCGGGGGACGAGACAGGGATGTCCCCTCTCCCCAATGTTGTTCGCGCTAGCTATAGAGCCATTGGCAATTGCTCTGAGAGCCTCAAAGGGCTGGTCCGGGGGGTAGTGGAGCACAGAGTCTCACTCTATGCAGATGACCTGCTTCTGTATGTATCGGACCCAATAGAGGGGATGGAAAAAATCATTAGGATTCTAGAGGAATTTAGCCGGTTTTCGGGGTATAAGCTAAATATGGGGAAAAGTGAGATGTTTGTGGTCCAGGCGGGGGAGCAGGAGAGGCGATTGGGGGAGCTGCCGTTTAGATTAGTAGGGGGAGGCTTTAGGTACCTAGGCATTCAAGTGGCGCGGGAATGGGACCGGCTGCATAAATTAAATCTGGCCCGACTAATAGACCAAATGAAGGACGATTTTTGGAAATAGGACGCGCTTCCGTTGTCATTAGCTCGGAGGGTGCAGATGGTGAAGATGACGGTCCTCCCGAGATTCCTGTTTGTATTTCAGTGTCTCCCCATCTTTATTTTGCGGTCCTTTTTTAAACGGGTCAACAAAGTGATCACTGGCTTTGTTTGGATGGGCAAGACCCCGCGAGTAAGGAAGGTAATGCTTGAGCAGAGTCAGGGAGAGGGCGGGCTGGCGCTGCCAAATTTTAGTAACTATTGCTGGGCGGCGAATATAGCAATGATCAGGAAGTAGGTGGTGGGGAGGGGTCGGCATGGGAGCGTATGGAGGCGGCTTCATGCAAGGACACCAGTCTGGGGGCGTTGGTAACTGCGCCTCTGCCGTTCCAGCCGGCACGGTACTCCACCAGCCCCATGGTGGTGGTGACCCTGAGAGTCTAGGGGCAATGGAGGAGACATGTGGGAGCAGAGGGAGCATCGGTCTGGTCCCCAATCTGTAATAATCACCGGTTTGCTCCGGGAAGTATGGATGGGGGGTTCCGGATATGGCAGAGAGCAGGGATTGAGAGGATGGGGGACATGTTTATAGAGGGGAGCTTTCCGAGTATGAGGGCGCTGGAGGAGAAGTTTGGGTTGGTGAGGGGAAACAAATTCAGGTATCTGCAGGTGCGAGACTTGCTACATAAACAGGTGTCAACCTTCCCGCTCCTACCGCTAAGGGGGATTCAGGACTGGGTAGTTTCCAGAGGGTGGGTAGGAGAAGGGACGTCTCTGACATTTACAAGGAACTTATGGGGTCAGAGGAGATGCAGACCGAGGAGCTGAAGCGCAAGTGGGAGGAGGAGCTGGGAGGAGAGATAGACGATGGTCTATGGGCGGACGCGTTGTGGGCAGCACGATAGCATAGTGATTAGCACAATTGCTTCACAGCTCCAGGGTCCCAGGTTCGATTCCAGGCTTGGGTCACTGTCTGTGTGGAGTCTGCACGTTCTCCCCATGTGTGTGTGGGTTTCCTCCGGGTGCTCTGGTTTCCTCCCACAGTCCAAAGATGTGCAGGTTAGGTGGATTGGCCATGCTAAATTGCCCTTAGTGTCCAAAATTGCCCTTGGTGTTGGATGGGGTTGCTAAGTTATGAGGATAGGGTGGAGGTGTGCGGTTGGGAAGGGTGCTCTTTCCAAGAGCCGGTGCAGACTCGATGGGCCGAATACCTCCTTCTGCATTGTAAATTCTATGAATTCTATGAGTAGAGTCAACGCGTCCGCAACACGTGCCAGGCTCAGCCTGATACAATTCAAGGTCGTTCACTGGGCTCACATGACAGTGGCCCGGATAAGCAGATTCTTTGGGGTGGAAGACAGGTGTGCAAAATGTGCGGGAGGACCAGCGAACCATGTCCACATGTTCTGGGCATGTCCGAAGCTTAGGGGATTTTGGCAGGGGTTTGCAGATGTCATGTTCACGGTGTTAAAAACAAGGATGGCACTGAATCCAGAGGTGGTGATTTCCAGGGTGTCGGAAGACCCGGGAATCCAGGAGGAGAAAGAGGCAGACGTCCTAGCCTTTGCTTCCCTGGTAGCCCGGAGATGGCGTTAGTTTAGCTTAGAGTAGGGGGTTAATAAAGGTGGGACCTGTAAAGAAGGGAGACGGCTTTTGCACTATGTTTATAGTTTCATGTACATTGTTTATTTTGTTGTTGTTAAAATACCAAAAATACCTCAATAAAATGTTTATTAAAAAACAAACTATGGGAATGCTAACTGCAGCATGGGGTAAGAACGGATTGGGGCTGAATATACTGGGGTCAAGGTTTGGCAGGAAAAACATTAGCTGAACCTCCAAAAAAGATCGTTCAGGCACAGTGAAAGACTATTCCCTCGAAAGGTAAAGATATGACAAAGAAATCCTGGAACAGACTTGAGGGGCTGAAGGGCATATTCCTGCTAATGTGTGCTGATATGTCCCTGTATGACAAGAGATTTAAATTAAGATGAAAAAGAAAATATATGCTTCTGACAGAGATTAGGTAGAAAACACTATTGAAAACCAGGCTGAATATGGAATGTTCAGAGGAATGGTGAAAATAAAAGAAGCAAAGAGGGAGCATGAAAACAGACTTGTAGCTAGTGGAATTATAGCTTATGGAATAAAAGGGAATCCCAATGTTGTCTTTCAGCAAATAGTCAAAGGGTGGTTAAAGGAGGGGAATAGGGTTGGTTAGGGACCACAAAGGAGATTTACAGATGTAGGGCGGGGTGTTGCTGAGGCATTAAATGAATACTTTGCACCTGTCTTTGCCATGGAAGAAGATGCTACCCATGCCATAGTGAAAGAGGAGGCAATTCAGACTCTAAAAGGGATTAAGATTACAAAGAGGAGGGACTGGATAGGCTGACTGTACTTTAAGTTGATAAGGCATTGAGACTGAATGAAATGCATCCATGGATACTGAGGAAAGTGAGAATGGAACTTGCAAAGTTTCTGGTCATAATTTTCAGTCTTCTTCGATTCTGGGGTGCTGCCAGAGGCCTGGAGAATTGCAATTGTTGCACCCTTGTTCAAAAAAAGGTGTAAAGATAAGTTCAGTGACTTACAAGTTTCACTTTAGTAGTGGTGAAACTTCCAGAAACAATAATTTGGAACAAACCCACAGTCACATGGACAAATGCAGATTAATTAAGAAAAGCTGGCGGCATATGATTAGCACTGCAGCCTACTTTGCTGAGGACCAGGGTTCGAATCCCAGCTTTGGGTCACTGTCCGTGTGGAGTTTGCACATTCTCCCCGTGTCTGCGTGGGTTTCACCGCCACAACCCAAAGATGTGCAAGTTAGGTGGATTGGCCACACTAAATTGCTCCTTAATTGGAGATTAAAAAATAATTGGGTGCTCCAAATTAAAAAAAAAAAATTAAAAAAAGCCAGCATGTAAAGATAAAGGGCGGGATTCTCCGACCCCCCCGCCGGGCTGGAGAATCGCCGGGGTGGGGGGGGGGGGGGCGGCGTGAATCCCGACCCCGCCGGCTGCTGAATTCTCCGGCGCCGGGGTTTTGGCGGGGGAATCGTGCCGCGGCGGTCGGCGGTCGCTGGCAGCGCCCCCTCCCCCCCCCCCCCCCCCCACCCCGGTGATTCTCCGGACTGCGATGGGCCGAGTGGCCGCCTGTTTTCGGCCTGTCACGCCGGCGTAAATTACAACAGGTACTTACTGGCGGGACCTGGCTGCGCGGGCGGCCTCCGGGGTATCGGGGGGGGGAGTGCGCGGGAGGATCTGGCCCCAGTAGGTGCCCCCACGGTGGCCTGGCCCGCGATCGGGGCCCACCGATCTGCGGGCGGGCCTGTGCCGTGGGGGTCACTCTATTCCTCCGCGTCGGCTGCTGTAACAGTCCACGATGGCTGACGCAGAGATGAACCCCCCCTGCGCTTGCGCTGGGATGACTCCATCGCACGCTGGCACTCCCGCGCATGCGCCAACTCATGCCGGCCCACGGAGGCCCTTCGGTGCCGATTGGCGTGGCGCCAGCCCCTTCTGCGCCAGCCGGCACGGCGCAAACCATTGTGCCGCCGGCCTAGCCCCTGACGGTGCGGAGGATTCTGCAACTTTGGGGCGGCCCGACGCCGGAGTGATTCACGGCACTCCTTCCCGCCGGAGTTGCCCGCCCCGCCGGTTTTCGCAGAATCCCGCCCAAAGATTATTATTATTGCTGGAGCTTTCTGAAGCGGTAACAGAGGGTTGATGAGGATAATGCTGTTGATATGATCTCCCTAAAGGCATTTGACACAGTGCCGCACAACAAACCTGTGAGCAAAATTATAGCTTATGGAATCAAAAGGAACATAGCAACATGGAGACAACAATAGTTGTGACTGGAAATAGCGAGTAGAGGTTAATGGATGTTTTGCAGGCTGGAGGAACGTTTGTAGTGGAGCTACCCAGGGGTCATTGTTAGGATCCTTGCTTATCGTGATATATATATTAATGACCTGGGCCTTGGTGTGCAGGGCACAATTTCAACATTTGCAGATGATAGGTAACTTTGAAGTTTTGTGAACTGTGAGGAAAATAGTGTAGAGCTTCAAAAGGACAGACATATTTTGATACAATTGGCAGATGAAGTTCAATGTTGAGAAATGTGAGCCGATTTATTTTGATAAGAGCAGGGACAGATGATATAAAATAACGGGTATAACTATAAAGGGGTGCGGGGCAGAGGGACCTGGGTGTATGAAATCATTTAGAGGTGGTCTGACAGGTTGAGAGAGCAGTGGATAAAGCATATTGTATTATAGGCCTTGAGTAGAAGAGAAAGGAAGTTATTTTGAACAGGTTTGGCCTCAGTTGAGGTCTTGTGTCCTGGACGTCGCATTTGAGAAAGGATTCACAAGAATGATTCCAGGGATGAGGAACTTCACGTATGAAGGTAGAATGGAGAAGTTAGGACTGTTATCCTTGAAGAACAGAAGGCTGGGAGGAGCTAATGTGCGCGATCCACTGGCTGCATTGCGCTTTCGCTTGAGGCGGCCGGTGAATGCCGGTAGAGCCCTCTCGCGAGTTTCGCGGGATCCACCAAAGTCCGGTGAGGTGTCCGTGTCAGGATCCTGCCCACAAGGGGTGGGGCAAAATGGTGCGTGATGAAGTTGGTTTAAAACGGTTCGACTTCAGCGAACTTCCCCGATATCCACTGCCTCCCCAGCGAGGCTGCAACTGGGTACCATTCAGCACTAGTCCAGACAAACGTGACCAGGCGGAATGGCACCCAGGGAGTCTGCCGGGCCATCGGAGACCCCTGGATGATCAGGGCAAGTGCAGGGTGGCCCCCTGGCCCTCCCCCGGAACGTTGGCAGCTTGGCACTGCCCAGCTGGCACCTTGGCACCACCACCCTGGCACTGCCAAACTGGCAGGAGCATTGCCCAGGTGCCAGGGTGGCACTGCCAAGGGTCAGGGCTGAGGGGGCTGTGCCCCTGAAAGGATGTTGGAGGGTGGGTTTGAATAGTGGGGGGGGGTGCATGACAGGTAAGTAGGGGCCTCTGGGAGGTTGGAGAGGTGACAGATGGGGATCCTGGAAGGAGGGGGTGCTGTGAGTGGGCCTGGGGGGGGGGGGGGCATGAAGAGGCCAGATCCCCAGGGACCCCATCGCGGGGTGACCTCACTTGGGGGGTGTGGGGTAGTGCCATGTGTGTGGGGGGTGACATTGCCCATGGATGGGGGGTGTGGGGGTATACACAAGTTCACTTCGAGATTGGGGCACTCTTTCAAAAGGATGGCCCGATTTCATTTCAGCCCCCCAGTGCTAAAAAAAAATTATAAGGGCCCGATTCTCTTGCCACGTTGCGCTCAAGCAAGAGCACAATACGGCCAGAGAATCTCGGGAGAGGCCTCCAGCGGAACTCCCAACAGCCTCTAGTGTCCATGTGTGGGGGGGGGGGGGGGGCGGTGACATTGCCCATAGGTGGGGTGTGTGGGAGACCTTTCAAAATGGCGACCCAATCTCTGAGTTCAGTTCCCGAGTGCTAAAAAAAATTCTAAATGTGAGCTAAGTCAGTGAGAAGCTCCCCAGGGTCCAAAGAAATGAGTGAGTGTCATTGAGTAGCAGTGGGGAACTTGCCGGCAGAGCTGGCGAGAAACTCCCTGAAAAACCCGTCACAAATGAACTTCGAGAACTTAGAGAATTGCGCCCAATATCACAGTAGGAGGCCATTCGGCCCATTGTGTCTGCACTGGCAGTCCAAATGAACATTATGATTTAATGCCAATCTTCTGTCTTTTCCCCGTACCCCTGCTCATTGTTTCTATTTAAGTAATCATCCAATGTCCTCTTGAATGCCACGATTGAACATGCCTCCACCACACCTCCAGGCAGTGCATTTCAGACCCAAACCACTCGTGTGAAAAAGTATTTTTATAAAGAAGGTTATTTATTATCATGCACACTTTCACTGGATGTTTGAAACACAAGCATCTCAAACACCTGTCTCATATTAGCACACCTTGCAAAAGTTAAATGCAGGTGAAGTTAAACTGTCATTATGAAGGTGAAATTTGTAATCCTTTATCTTGATGCAGGACGGATGTCATCTTGGTTGAGTTGATGCTTCAGTTGAAGTGAAGGTTTTTTAGAAACACAGGATTCTCATGAACATAACATATGGACTAGGAGCAGGAGTAGGCAATTCAGCCCCTCGAGCCTGCTCCATTATTCAATATGACTATGGCTGATCTCGTCTCGGCCTCATCGCCACTTTCCTGCATGTTCTCCACAACCCTTCATTTATTAAAAATCTGTCTATCTCCTCAAATTTACTCAATGTCATTGATGCACAATCAATACTCTCGAGACAAAGAGGAGTCATATCTAATCGGCTTTAATCAGCTAGAACTGTACCCAGCAGCGATGACACAGAAAGTGAAGGTTGCTGGGACGGCATCGGTTCTTATACCCCGCCTCTCAGGGCGGGGCTATGTACATTAGCCAATGGTAGACCCCTAGGTCTAGCCAATGGTCATTCACCTCTCATTCACCGCAATACCTGGCATTACCACACTCCTGACATACACTGCACTCTTGGGTAGTGAATTCCACAGATTCAAGACCTTTTGAGAGAGTAATTTCTCCTCATCACTGTTTTAAATTCCCCTAAAACTATGACCTCTCATTCGAGTTGTATTCAAACTCATCAGGGGTCCAGACAGAGTAGAGAAGGAGAAACTGTTCCCATTCGTGAAATGATCTAGCAGGGGAGGGCACAGATTTAAAGTAACTCGCAAAAGCGACATGAGAGAAATTTGTGTACAGCAACTGGTTAAGGTCTGGAATACACTGCCTGAGAGTGTGGTGGAGGCAGGTTCAATCAAGGCATGCAAAAGGGAATTAGTCTGTTATTTGAAAAGGAACAATATGCTGAGCTATGGGGAGAAAGTGGGAGAATGGCACTAGGCGAATAGCTCACTCTGAGCTGGTGTAGACACGGTGGGTTGAATGGCTTCTTGCATTTGTAACAATTCTACGATTCAGCTATATATCAAATCTGCACTGTCTGCTGTAGGAATACCATATTTGCCAGCAATGGTAGAGGTTATAACATGTGGATGATTTTTCTCCTCATTCATTTTGCTGAATTGAGTTCCTCTTTACAGTTTCAATTTCATTTTCTATTTCTGCATAGCCTATTGAATCTATTGTACAGATGTATGATGGAAAACCAATTTTCCTTTGTAGCCGAACATTACTTCAAATCTCCCAGAGCACTTGTATAACATATGTGCCTATTGATATAGGTCTGTAAAAATATTGAGAAATGTCCAAAAGACTTGAAATGTAACAGTCTAGCCATCCCAATTGATAGCGTTAATCAAATTTGGTCCATTTCAAAGGAAATGAATAGATGAATAGAAAGGAAATAAATTGAATAGTACCACCTGAAAGGGAAAATGGTTCACATCTGAAAAGCACCACCAACACTTTTGCCCTCCCTCAGTACTGCATTGAAGCATCAGCCTCAATTTGTTTTGTGCTCAACTCTCTCAAGTAGTACTTGGGGCCAGAGTACTACGCCTGAACATCTGATCAAGTGTAGCCCCATGTTTTGCTGCACAGACTCATGAGATCTGTGAAATACAAAGGCTGTTGCTCAGTCAAGATTATTGTATATATGCAACTTCCTTAGCAGCCGTGATATTGGTATTGGTCTGGATTTTATCAGGCAGTGGCGAAGGGATGGCACTCACCATCATTATGTTCTTAGCCACCCACAAGCTTTTTGTGGGCTTTTACGCGATACTTGCTCTGATCTAGCATGGTACCTTCCACGGAGGATCTGCAGCATCCGTTAGCAAGAAAAGAAACAGTGAGGCTCTTCAATCAGTCCGATTGACGATCCTTATTGGTACAAAATGCAATCACCCGATTTTGAGCACTGTTGTGTGATTCTGGCGTGTCGGTGGGTGAGTCATACAACTTGTTTACTCACCTCATCTTAATTACTTCAGAGCCAAGTTCTTGCTCTTCTAGCACTGGCCACCGATTTCTATGCCACCATTCATTCCTTCGCTCCCACGACAAGTTTTCAAGCATATGTTAAACTGTTAATACTTATCCAACTTCTAGTGGTGAACTTGTGGAGGACGTTATTACCCCATCGCACCGCTTGGCCAGGCACAAGTGGGGATCGGACTCCGTCTTCATGCTGGAGACTTGAAGTTTCTTTCTTTTGCCGGGTTCCGCTGGTGAAACATCTTTGTCTCTCCTTCTTATACAGATCTCGCTGGCACCGATCTTATGCTTCTAGTCATGTGCTCGCAGGACAGCACTAATCAATCAGTGTCTTTTCTGATCACAACTGTTCAAAGAGCCGTGACATACTCCGGAGTCGTATTTCTTCTCAGGACCACAACACACAGGGACATGGTTTAATCACTGTCTGTCCATCCAAGGGATAGCAACAGACATTGTCCTGTGCTCCTGTGCTCACTCCCTGACTGTACATCCTGTTCTTCACTGCAGGTCCCCGCTGTTTATGCTACTTGTGCTGAATCAGAGTTCGCCTTTTTAACCATCAGGCTTTGCTGGTGTCTTCACTTTGCAAATACCTATAGGGCTGCAGTGTATCTTCTAACTTGGCTATATTTCCCTGTAGGCTTAGGGCCAGAGCTACAGTCCGAAGGCTTTTCACAGCATCTGTTGTCTAATTAGATAATGATTGACAATGATCAAGTCTAAATCTAAGACACATTGAAGCTGGATAATGCTTTGCTAAGGCTGCAACCTAAAAACGGTGTTTACTTCGGGTCACTGGATCAGGAGGGAAACACTCAAGATGGAGGTTGATCAAAGAAGTGCAACTCCTCCTTTTCCAAATTGGGTCAGGTGGGATCAAGGGTTGCTCTGACCACTCTTGAGCGTGGGAAACAACAGGCACACAAAACTGCTAACTATTCGTTACACCATTGTGCCAATGTAGTAACTCCTTGAACAATCCAGTGGGTGGCATGGTAGCACAGTGGTTAGCACTGTTGCTTCACAGCATTAGGGTCCCAGGTTCGATTCCGGCTTGGGTTACTATCTGTGCGGAGTCTGCACATTCTCCCTGTGTCTGCGTGGGTTTCCTCTGGGTGCTCCGGTTTCATCACACAAGTCCCGAAAGGCGCGCTGTTAGGTGAATTGGACATTCTGTATTCTCCCTCAGTGTATCCGAACAGGCGCTGGAGTGTGGCAACCAGGGACTTTTCACAGTAAATTCATTGCAGTGTTAGTGTAAACCTACTTGTGACACTAATAAAGATTAGCCTTCTTAAAAAATGTTCAGTTTTCAGACATTTTTTGGATCGCTGGATTTGAGGTACTGTACCTGTCATAACATTTCAAGGGAGTGTACAATTGAACTGAACACAGTTGTTTATGTTTTAGTTTCAGAATCTAGTAAGTGAATTAAGAAGTAAGAGCAAGTGTTGGTTGGCCATAAGACCATAAGACATTGTTATGGGCCAGGGTTTAGAAAACTCCAAAGTATATCATGGAGTTCACCTGACCCATAACTGTTTATAGATTTTGGTTACGAGGAGCACAAGGGTATACCTTTCAGGTGTTATTCAACATTTTAAATCAAAAATAAAGTTTATTCTGTGAATTTAGTTAACATTTTTATAAACACACACAGTAAGCATTTTTATCAACGGCAAACATAAATCCCTCACACAGCTACAGTACTCTATGTATAACCCTTAATAAATTCCCCCTATAAGCTGTCCCAATTTGACAACAAGATCCCATAAACCCGAAAACCCTTTTTAAATGTGTGGCCCAGCACACAGCACCCAAGGCCTGGTGTAGGTAGTTCTTGTTTCCTGCACAAAACAGCAGCTTTGAATTCCTTCCCGAAAACAGTTATCACTTTTAAGTTATCATATAATCTGGAGACAGCTTTTAAAATGCAGAGAGAGAGAAACTCCAAGATCCTTGTCTGTCTGAATACAGCAGCCAAATGTGAAAACGAAAGCAGAAAAACTCAGAGCCACACAAACGCTCCCAGCTCAAAAACAAAAGTAAAACCCAGAGCCACAGCCCAGCCCCACCCACACAATGACATCACTGAAGTCATTTGATAAGACAAAACATTTCTTAAAAGAATACTCCCATGACTACATAGAAGCAGAATTAGGCCACTTGGCACATTGAGTCTGCTCCTCCATTCAATCATGGCTGATATTTTTCTCATCCCCATTCTCCTGCCTTCTCCCCATAACTCCCGATCCCCTTATTAGAACCTATCCATCTCTGTCTTAAAGACACTCAGTGATTTGGCCTCCATAGCCTTCTGCGGCAAAGACTTCCACAGATTCACCACCCTCTGGCTGAAGAAATTCCTCCTCATCTCTGTTTTAAAGGATCGTCCATTTAGTCTGAGATTGTGTCCCCTGATTCTAGTTTCTCCGACTGGAAATATCCTCTCCACGTCCACTCTGTCCAGGCCTTGCAGTATCCTGTAAGTTTCAATAAGATTCCACCCTCATCCTTCTAAACTCCAACAAGTACAGACCCAGAGTCCTCAACCGTTCCTCAGACGACAAGCTGTTCATTCCAGGGATCATTCTTGTGAACCTCCTCAGGACCCTTTCCAAGGCCAGCACATCTTTCCTTACATATGGGGCCCAAAACTGCTCACAATATTCCAAATTGGGTCTGACCAGAGCCTTACTTCCTCAGAAGTACATCCCTGGTCTTGTATTCTACCCCTCTTGACATGAATGCTGACATTGCATTTGCCTTCCTAACTGCTGACTGAACCTGCACGTTAACCTTAAGAACATCATGAACAAGAACTCCCAAATCCCTTTGTGCTTCTGATTTCCTAAGCATTTCCCCATTTAGAAAATAGCCTATGCCTAAATTCTTCCTTCCAAAGTGCATAACCTTACACTTTTCCACATTGTATTTCAACTGCCACTTCATTGCCCACTCTCCCAGCTTGTCCCAATCCTTCTGCAGCCCCCTTGCTTCCTCAATACTACCTGTCCCTCTACAGACCTTTGTATCATCTGCAAACCTAGCAACAGTGCCTTCAGTTCCTTCTTCTAGATCATTAATGTATATTGTGAAAAGTTGTGGTCCCAGCACAGACCCCTGAGGCACATCACTAGTCACTAGCTGCCATCTGGAAAAAGACCCCTTTACCCCCACTCTCTGCCTTCTGCCAGTCAGCCAATCCTCTATCCATGCCAGGATCTTACCCTTCACACCATGGGCTCTTAACTTATTTAACAGTCTCCTATGCGGCACCTTGTCAAAGGCCTTCTGGAAACCTAAATAAATCACGTCCACTGGTTCTCCTTTGACTAACTTCCTTGTTACACCCTCAAAGAACTCTACCAGATTTGTCAGACATGACCTCCCTTTGACAAAGCCGTGCTGACTCAGTCTTATTTTACCATGCTCTTCCAAGTACTCCGCGATCTCATCTTTACTAACGGACTCGAAAATCTTACTAATGGCCAAAGTCAGGCTAACCGGTCTATAATTTCCCATCTTCTGCTTCCCTCCCTTCTTAAACAGTGGTCTTACATTAGCCACTTTCCAGTCCTCGACCCTTCCTGCCTCCAGTGATTCCGAAAGATCACCACCAATACCTCTACAATCTCCTCAGCTATCTTTTTTAGATCCCTGGGGTTCTAAAGTCCATCAGGTCCAGGTGACTTATCCAAGTTCAGACCATTCAGTTTCCTCAGAACCTTCTCCTTAGTGATAGCCACTGCACTCACCTCTGCCCCCTGGTTCTCCTGGAGCTCTGGCATCCCACTGGTGTCTTCCACCGTGAAGACTGATGCAAAGTAACTATTCAGTTTGTCTGCCATTTCTTTGTTTCCTACTATTACTTCTCCAGCCATGTTTTCCAGTGGTCCAATGTCTGTTTTTGCCTCTCTCTTACTTTTATATATTGAAAAAAACTCTTTGTATCTTCATTTATATTACTAGCTAGCTTACATTCATATTTCATCTTCTCTCCCCTTATTACTTTTTTAGTTGTCCCCTGCTAACTTTTAAAAGCTTCCCAATCCTCTAGCTTCTCACTATTCCTCACCACTTTGCATGCTTTTTCTTTTGCTCTTATGCTGTCCTTGATTTCCATCGTTAACCATGGATGCCTTGTCCTCCCCTTAGCATGTTTCTTCATCCTTGGCTGAATTTCTGCTGTGCCTCCCGAATAACCCCCCAAAACTCCTGCCATTGCTGCTCCACTGTCTTCCCTGCTAGGCTCCTTTTCCAGCTCCTCCCTCATGTCTTTGTAGTTACCCTTATTTAATTGTAATCCCGTTACATCTGATTCCAGCTTCTCACTCTCAAACTGCAGGGTAAATTCTATAATTTAAAAAACAATTTAGAGTGCCCAATTCATTTTTTCAATTGAGGGGCAATTTAGTGTGGCCAATTCACCTCCCCTGCACATCTTTGGGCTGTGGAGGCGAACCCCACGCAAACACGGGGAGAATGTGCAAACTCCACACAAAGTGTACCAGAGCCGGAATCGAACCTGGCGCCGTGAGGCAGCAATGCTAACCTCTGTGCCACCGTGCTGCCCTGGGTAAATTCTATCATATTGTGGTCACTGCTCCCTAAGGGTTCCTTCATTAAGATCCCTAATCAAGTCTGCTTCATTACACATCACCAAATCCAGAATTGCCTGTTCTCTAGTGGGCTGTACCATTTGGCATTCAAGCCTATTCTGCCATTCCATGTCTGATCCTAAAATAACATGGAGATTCTTTTTATGTGTGCTATATTGGATTGTTTACACTCAACTGTTACAAAGGAAGGCGGAAGTACTGCTGTATGCATAAGATATAGGGCGTGATTCTTCGGCCTTGTTGCGATCTCGCTCGAGCGAAACGAGGCTGGTGAATATGGGAGGCCGCCAGGAGTTGGCAATGTTTCGTTCCTGTATGCAAAATCGGGATCTTGCCGTAGCGTGGTGAGAAACCAATTATCACCACTTAAGCCCTATTTCCAAACAATTAATGGGAGCCATCCCTTATCCAACGCTTCCCTGTGATTCATTGGCCTCCCCAGCAAGCCTTCACACAGGCGCCGATTAGTACTCCTTTTTAAAAATGTGAACCTGGAGGAAGGGCTTCTGTGGGGAGTTGAGGAGGTGAGTAGCCACCTTTGCTTACAGGCAAAGAGCCCGGGGATGCTGGGCGTGCCACCCCAGTGCTTGGCGGAGGTTTGGGGACCATCGGCTGAGGGGTGGGGCAAAAACACAGGCTGGGGATGGGAGACCCTCCGCAGGGGTAGGTCGCAATGCAACTCGGGGAAGTGACCGTGTGTCAGCCACTGTAGGTGAGAACAGAATGGGGCTTCATAGCTTAAAATCCTGCCCTAATTTGTGCTCAGCATTTCTGTCCGGAAATGTGATAAAGCCAGGCGCTGATGAGTGAAGGGTTTTTAAGGTGGCATTTGTTTAACCTACCAAATTGTTAAAGCACGGGAGGCAACTTCCGTAGTGTGGCAAGACCACAAATATCGTAGTTAATCGATTTATTTGTCTGTTGATTAAGGGACCGAGTCACCAAATCTCATTAAATGATCGAGGTGAAATTGCACATTGGCTCGGATTTATATGGTCCTATCTGAAATTCTGTTCGAATTGCTGAATAAAAATGGGAATTGGAACTGTTTCGAAAGATCTGCAAATGCGATTCAGACTGTTTTGTGATTCTTTACATATTTGTTTTAAATCCCTCCACACCACTGACCACAAAAACTGTCATTCCCTTCTCTCTGTATTTTAATTAAATGCTTGCCCACTTGTGTTGATTTCATGTGAATGTGAAGGCAGATGTATTTAATCACACAACTCAGCCAGCTAACATAACTCTCAGTGGTTTCAACACTTTGAATATGGAAGACACCATGTGGCTGAGAAAGGGGAGACAGGATGACTGAATAACGCCTTTACTTTCTCTTATCCTTCATTTTAGCTTTGAGCAGCGTTTCAAAGTTCAGTGCAAAAAAAATAAATGGCTAAAGTTTTCAAATCGATGGCCTTCCATCACAGCCATCAAACAGGGTCTGGTTTAGCACAGTGGGCTAAACAGCTGGCTTGTAATGCAGAACAATGCCGGCAGCGAGAGTTCAATTCCCGTACCGGCCTCCCCGAACAGGCGGCGGAATGTGGCGACTAGGGGCTTTTCACAGTAACTTCATTGAAGCCTACTTGTGACAATTAGCGATTATTATTATTAAGTGCTGCCTGATCTGCTGACTATTTCCAGTATTGTCTGTTTTAAATTCAGGTACTTTGCATTCTGGGGGTCGGTTAGCACAGTTATCCTCTCCTCACTCAATGTTGACATAAGTTCAATGCTCATGGGGCTACTAGATAGTGATTAAGAACAAGAAAACTAGATATTTTCTTTCTCTCCCTTATCTGGGGCAAAGAAGCTTTAGCGTCCGAACCATTGCCTAGGCCCAGGAAAGACGGGGAAGCGAACGGGACGTGGATTTCGAAGGTCGGCTGGCGTGGATCCCCAAGATTTGCCAGTTGGAAAATGTAGGTCCTGGGAAAAAAAGTTTGTAAAACACTGATCTATAGCCCATTGTGAGCAATTAGGCAAAATAGCAATTTTATTTTAATAATATATCTGAGGTAAACAGAGTTCTGACCCTTTGAGAGTTTGTAGATATTATCAATTCAGGCTAACAATATCTACATTTTTGGTTATATACAGAGGGATAAACCTGATGTGCAATTTGAATTTCCATTTTTCCAAGGACATTTGAACTAAGTACGGAAAACCAAGTCTCAGAAGCTCCATGTTTTAGGAGTAATAGGTGGTATCGGGGAGCGCGGTAAGATTTGGATTGTGCTCATGTGACAGTGCTTGCACTAAGAAAGAGACGATGATGAAGAAAGAGATATTTATCATCAACAGGAGCAGAAACAGGGCAACGATTCACAGGCATTCGGAATACCAGTTCCTGGAACTGTCCAATCGATGCCTTGGCCCTGAATTTTCTGGACTTTTCCAATGATTCTTTAGAGCTTGAACAGTGTTCGAAATTTACAAATTTAAGACCGTATAAATCCCAATTAAGCTGTGCTGTTGTTTACATTGAAGGCTGTGTCCTCTGATTGGTATGATGTTTATGCCTGTGCCACTGGGAGTTCCTTAGAATGTATTTGTGACTTGAAGTGCCACAGGAGTTCCCAGATCCTGCGATTGCTGCACCATTCCACCAAGGGCTAGTCACAATGAGATAAAAGAGGACTATCTGTTGCCAGCATAAGCTAATAGTGATGGGAGATCTTTGCTTTGGAGCTTGGAGAAGAATTAGAAAGTGATTGCTGGGCTTGTAATAAAGCTTTTGGAGCAAATGGTTTCACTCTACTCCTAATGACGACTGACCCTGGGCTGGATTCTCCCGAAATGGGACTATGTTCCCACGCCGGCGTAAAAACGCTGGAGATTTACTCCAGAGATTCCTGTAAAAAAGTTCAGCTAATTCAATGCCCTGCAGGGGGCTGGCAGCGACTCGGAGTAAATCTCGCAGCTTTAACTGCGGTTATGGGCCCCCGCACTTCTGGTTTTGAATCCGCGCACGGCGGCGGCCTCCAGCGGCCACGCCGAGCTCCATGGCGGACTCGGACTGCGGAGCCAGACGCAAAAATGAGACCCACCCGATCGGTCGCACACCCGAGCATCTAACTGCGCACAAGTACTCCCCGGCCACCTATAAGATGGCGCCCCCCCCCCCCCCCCCCGGCCCCGTGTCTGATCCCCCCGCCACCCACCAGTGCGGCCTTGGACTGAGTCCGCAGCCACCACTCCAGCATCCCGAACGGCAATAGGTGGTTAGTTCGACGCCGTCGGGAACTCAGCCAGTCAGGAGCAGAGGATTGCTGAGCGGGCCTCTGTCAATGGGCCCCCAGCCGTGAGGCGTACTCCGCGATCACGCTGATTCCCGGGTCCCGGAGAATCGCTGGACCGGCGCCGGGCCTGATTTCGGCGTGAAATTGGATTTTCCGCCCCCAGAAAGCAAGCAATATAAAATGGAAAAAAGGAGGGTGAGACAACATATGAAGAGGATATATCGCCTTCCACCACAAAAGAATCTGCCAACAACATAAGTCCTCAGTGAGAAGGTCTGTCTGGGGAAAAATGCTTGCTAATAAAAAGTACCGTGGCAGTAATGTGCTTGCTACCTTCTGCGTAAAACATAGAACATAGAAAATACAGCACAGAACAGGCCCTTCGGCCCACGATGTTGTGCCGAACCTTTGTCCTAGATTAATCATAGATTATCATTGAATCTACAGTGCAGAAGGAGGCCATTCGGCCCCCTGAGTCTGCACCAGCTCTTGGAAAGAGCACCCTACCCAAACTCAACACCTCCACCCAACACCAAGGGCAATTTGGACATTAAGGGCAATTTATCATGGCAAATCCACCTAACCTGCACGTCTTTGGACTGTGGGAGAAAACCGGAGCACCCGGAGGAAACCCACGCAGACACGGGGAGAACGTGCAGACTCCGCACAGACAGTGTCCCAGCGGGGAATCGATTCTGGGACCCTGGCACTGTGAAGCCACAGTGCTATCCACTTGTGCTACCGTGCTGCCCAGGTAAAGACCTGCAAAATTCTACTGCCTGGGCAAATTAAAACGGCATTCAAATTCTATGCCGTTGATGCATTTCAAGTATCTGAAGACAACCTGCATAATATTACTCTGGGTTTTATTTGTGGCTACTTCATGTAGGACCACCAAAGGGGCTCACACCTGCATTGTGTTGAATTGCCCTCCCACACCTTGGAGTATGGGCTCCCCAGGATTAGGGGGCAGAGCTTCCTCCCAACTGGAGGATCCCCCACAGGATATAAATCCTGGCCTGGGAGCAGAATGGGGAAGATGACCTTGAGGGGAGTGGAGAGTGAGAGAGTATTGTATTGAGTAGTAGAATAAACCTGGTTGTATCCTGTCTGTCTGGCTACATGTGGAGTCCTTACCTTTCGGTCACAACAGTTCATCAAGATACTGACCATTCTTCAGAGAGCAGGGGAATTATTTCATCTTGGCATGATAAAGACAGAAGGCACGATTCTCCGGAACGATTTCTAAGTGTGGATGCGAGCGGGAAATGCCACGAGCTTCCCGGCGCTTGGCCCAGCAAGGTTGGCAACGTTATTCAATGTTAATTGGTCCACTTAATGAGGCCCCACGGGCTTCTCGCTGCAAATGAAGGCTTGCCAGTTGATTTGCCGGGACAGCGCTCGTCAGTCCCCCAGTAACGGCCAGTGCCATAAGCGGGGGCATGAGTTGTTATTGCCATACTAACTGGCCCATCCCTCCCACTGACCACATGTCCATTCCCACGAGGTCCTGCAGTCGATAGCGTCAGGCCATAACTGGTGGCCCCCTCTCCTACCTCCCAGGAGAACACCTCAGTGGAGAGCTCAGAGGAAGACTCAATCGATGTGTCACAGCTATCATCCACACCCTGAGCCAGTGCAGAGACAGGCACCTTGATGGGAAACGTTAGTGGTCAGGCTTCTGGGGCACAATCTGGTGAGCACCACACAGCTGTTGATGTACATCAGGTGGAGGCAGGAACCCCCAGGCAAGACATCAGTCAGGTCTGCTGGACCCCAGGACCTAGCTGGGTCCCAGCCTGTTGCTGAGCCTCTGGTGCATGTACACCCGGAGCTGATGGAGACGTTAGGGAGCGGCCTGGACATTCAGAGGGAGATGTCAGTGACACTCCAGCAGGTCCATAGTCGACTGGAGGAGTCCCAGAGGCTATGGTGCAGGAGATGTTGCCACAATGCGTGGCACCGAGGCCAATACTGCAAGGGTGGCGACCACTGTGGAAAGCCTGGTGCTTGTCGTCGGCAGCATGAGATATCCAAGGCATCGTTCAGTTGGTGATGGCCATGGCTGAGGGTCTCGGCAGAATGTCCGACTCACTGAGGGGCGCAACCCAGTATCAGGCTGACCTTGATGAGGTGCTGCGGGATCTGTCCCGCTCTCAGATGGGAATGGTCGAGCAGCTGCGGAACTTGTCCTGCTCTCAGGTGGGCATGGCCGAGGCGCTGCAGAGCATGTCTCAATCACTGAGGAGCACCGGCAAGGGCGTCGACAGCTTAGTGCAGACATTAGAGAGATGCCACGCTGGCAGAGCCAGATGACGCAGAGGCCCTTAACCATCTCTCCACGCATCCCCCCTCCGGCACCCCACGTCAAGGTGATGGGTGTAAGCGAGCACTCAGCAGATAGGCAGGGGTCAGACTGTGGAATAGATTGAGGAGCACCAGCGCGCAGCTCTCTGTAGGTTATCATCACCCCACCTGCCCTCGACATGACCCACCGATGGAGTCGACGCAGTCCCAGAACCCTGGAGTGATGTGACAGACCCTGGGAGGATGGGGGATGCGGGTAAACTGTTAACGTCGGGCTCTTCCAGATGGCCCAGTGAGCGCAAGGCGACATGCGTGCAGCCTGTAAGCCCAGGACTTGGGGCATCTCGGTGATGGTGGAGAATCCTGCTGTTCGGGCATCCTGTTGGGCTTGGATCATGTCAAAGTTGATATCGGTTTCCGCGTGGGAAAACAGGGCATACGTGACCTGTCGGATGCTCCTGTGGGCTATGGCCTGCGAGAAGTCACACAAGCCCCCGCTCGAGCCCTGGAAGGATCCTGAGGCGTAAAGGTTCAGCCCTGCAGTGACCTTGAAGGCCATCGGGAGTGGGCGTCCTCCTCCACGTGGTGCCAAGTCCGTGAGGACATGGCACAGGTGCCGCACTGTCTCCTTGTTGAGGCGGAGCCTCCAGTGGCACGCACGGTCATCTGTTCAAATGGCCCGTGACACCTGTACACTTTGGGTCATCGCGGGCCTCCCCCTCTGGCCTGATGGGCGGCCGGGTCCGCAGGGTGTGGGGTGGGGTGCGGCACATGTGCCACCGCCTCGAGCATCTGCAGACTCTGCTGCTGCAGCCATCTCCACCGTCTGGCTGCCGGGCCTAGAAGCAGCACCACGAGGGCAAGTTCAGCGGGGTCCAAAGTGCCGTCCATACAATTCAATATCTGTAAGACATTGGGGGAGGGTATAAGACTGACAAACAGCGGTGGCTCCCATCCGGGACCCTCCATTCCCCCATTGAACACCCCCTTCCACGCACTCACGGCCGCAGCTCCCCTGACCGGACCCCAGAGCCTATACCCTGGACACCCGCACAAAACGTCAGCTGGACCAGGCGCTGGTCCATTCCCTGTTGCATTCACCCACCCTCCGGCAGTGGGCATGTCCCTGGAGCTTCCCCTGGGTGTTCGGATGTTGGCTGCTGGATGTGTGGTGTTGCCTCCCGCAGTGTTCAAGCACAGTGTCCAGGCATCACGTTTTCATTGGGATGCTAGGCAATGATTCCCACATGTTACATGGTCTGCCTACCCACAGGAATCCAGTTTGGTTGTGTGAAGTTCTCATTTAACCATGATTGCCAATTGCCCATTCACAATAGTCTTCAGCTGCACGGCCAGAGGCCTCACCAGTCGGAGGGGGTAATGGGTTGTCGGTGGGCAACTAGTTGGGGACAAGGATTGCCGCTGGAACGGGTACACACAATCCAGGGATTGGCATGATGGGGCTGAGTGCGATTGCCCCTCTAGCGCCTACCACCCCACCCTCCCATGGCGGCCCACTCCCCCCCCCCCCCCCACCAAGCCGAGGGTCCCCACTCCCTGCTGAGCACTGCTGCGGCAAGCCCAGTGCCATTGGGATTTTTGCCTGTGAGCAAAGATGGCTACTTGGCTACCCGCTGAAGCCCTTCCGCTAGGTTCACGTATTTCAAAACAGCGCCAGCGTGACCACTTGCTGGGAAGGCCATTGAATATGGGGTCGCTTCCATTAATTGTACGGAAATAGGGCTTAAGTGGTGATAATTGGTTTCTCGCCATGATATGGCAAGATCCCGATTTTGCCTCGGGAATGGGCTGGTTGCATCGCAAACTGGTGCCTGGCGCGGTTCTCGTTTTCGGCCTCTCCCGCTATTCATCAGCCTCGTTTCGCTCGAGCGAGAGCACAACGAGACTGGAGAATCGCGGCCATAAACAATTAGATGGCAGACATGCAGCAGTGCAAACTGCCAAAGTACCTTAAAGTTTTGAATAGAACGAGCTTTATTTTGCTGTTCATATAAACCGTGAGTGACCAGATGCACAGAATGTGCATGCCAGGTGATTTGCTGGAAATTGCCGTGATGCAATTATCCGACGGAATTCGCTGTCCTTGGTATTTTCAAAGAAAAATTTAGAGTAACCAGTGGCCGCGTCGATGGTCAGATGTAGCATAGATTATGACCTCTCTGCATATCTCCAGAAAAACAGCTGATGTTTGCAATAAGACAAGACTGCAAGAGAACCATTGGGGTCTTTGAAGGGTGTTTTTGCTGTCTTTAAATTTGGAGGGAGGGTGGTGTCTTAAAAGGTTTGGCCCTCTGTTACAATGCTTTACCGCCAGACACGTTTTCTGGCGCGCTGTGCCTCCGCCTGCAGCAGGATGCTCCATCCCGGCAGTTGGTCAATGGGGTTTTTCATTGTAGCCACCTACACGTCGTTGGGAAATCCGCAGGCATGAGTGCGCTGCCGGCGAAGCAGAGGATCCCGCTGATGGAGACTCCTGCTCTGATCTTTTCATACACATTTTGCAACTTTACACCATGCCAACCTTTCTGGCCTGACCAGACTGCAGTTCCATTTCTACTGCAGGAATAACTGAATATTAAATATGTGTAACTAATCATTTGCATGGTGCCTTGAAAATATAAGCTGGATGTCTGGTTTGTGCCGCTCCCTGTGAAATGACACCATTGTGCAAGTTGACTCCACTTTGCACCTTCTAGTGGGCTCTGTATCTGTCTCTATTGTTGGGTCGGTGGTATAGAATAAAACATGGCACCAGTTGACTTAACTTTATGCCCTTTTGAGATCATTGAACCTCTCTCTCTCTTTCTGTGGTGTACGGCAGTTCTAGGGATGATGGACGCTTCACTCATTGCTTCATCTCCTTTCATTTGGCTTGAAGCAAGCTCTTATTTGGTTTCCTTCCATGAGTGGCCACTGTGAACAAAGAACAAAGATAATTACAATGCAGGAACAGGCCCTTCAGCCCTCCAAGCCTCCACAGACCATGCTGCCCATCTGAACTAAAAACCCCTACCCTTCCGGGGTCCATATCCCTCTATATCCCTCTACATATGGACGATAAGGGAATAGTGTAGATGGGCTTTAGAGTGGTTTCACAGGTCAGCGCAACATCGAGGGCCGAAGGGCCTGTACTGCGCTGTAATGTTCTATGTTCTATTCCCATCCTATTCATGTATTTGTCAAGAAGCCCCTTAAAAGTCACTATCGTATCTGCTTTCACTACCTCCCCCGGCAGCGAGTTCCAGGCTCCCACCACCCTCTGTGTAAAAATCTTGCCTCGTACATCTCCTCTAAACCTTGCCCCTCGCACCTTAAACCTATGCCCCCTAGTAATTGACTCGTCCACCCTGAGAAAACGCTTCTGACTATCCACTCTGTCCATGGCTTCATAATCTTGTAGACTTCTATCAGGTTGCCCCTCAACCTCTGTCGTTCCAGTGAGAACAAACCAAGTTTCTCCAATCTCTCCTCATAGCTAATGCCCTCCATACCAGGCAACATCCTGTACCCTCTTCAAAGCTGCCACATCCTTCTGGTAGTGTGGCGACCAGAATTAAACACTGTATTCCAAGTGCTGCCTAACTAAGGTTCTATAAAGCTGCAAAATGACTTGCCAATTTTTAAACTCAATGCCCCGGCCAATGAAGACAAGTACGCTGTCTGCCTTCTTGGCTACCTTCTCCACCTGTGTTGCCCTTTCAGTGATCTGTGTACCTGTACACCCAGATCCTTCTGCGTATCAATACTCTTAAGGATTCGGCCATTTACTGTATATTTCCCATCTGTATTAGACTTCCAAAATGCATTACCCCACATTTGTCCGGATTAAACTCCACCTGACATCTCTCCATCCAAGTCTCCAACTGATCTATATCCTGCTGTATCCTCTGACGGTTCTCATCACTATACTTAATTCCACCAACCTTTGTGTCGTCCGCAAACTTACTGATCAAACCAGTTACATTTTCCTCCAAATCATTTGTAGATATTACAAATAGCAAACGTCCCAGCACTGATCCCTGAGGAACACCACTAGTCACAGCTCTTCATTCAGAAACGCACCCTTCCACTGCTACCCTCCGTCTTCTATGACTGAGCCAGTTCTGTATCTATCTTGCCAGCTCACCTCTGATCCCGTGCGACTTCACCTTCTGTACCAGTCTGCCATCAGGGACCTTGTCAAAGGCCTTACAGAAGTCCATGTAGACAACATCCACTGCCCTATCCTCATCAATCATCTTCGTCACTTCCATGAAAAACTTTATTAAGTTAGGGAGACATGACCTCCCCTTCACAAAACCATGCTGCCTCTCGCTAATATATCCACTTATTTCCAAGTGGGAATATATCCTGTCTCGAAGAATCCTCTCCAATAACTTCCCTACTACTGGTGTAAGGCTCACTGGCCTGTAATTACCTGGATTATCCTTGCTACCCTTCTTAAACAAAGAAACAACATTGGCTATTCTCCAATTCTTTGGGACCTCCCCTGTAGCCAGTGAGAATACAAAGATTTCTCTCAAGGCCCCAGCAATTTCCTCCCTTGCCTCTCTCAGTGTTCTGGGGTATATCCCATCAGGCCCCGGAGACTTGTCCAGCTTGATGTTTTTCAAGGCCCCCAATACCTCCTTTTTGATCTCAATATGACCCAAACTATCTACATACCCTTCCCCAGACTCATCATCCACCAAGTCCTTCTCTTTGGTGAATACTGACGCAAAGTATTCATTTAATACCTCACCCATTTCCTCTGGCTCCACGCACAGATTCCCTCCCCTGTCCTTGAGTGGTTCAACCCTCTCCCTGGCTACCCTCTTGCTCTTTATATATGTATAAAAAGCAAGGGATTTTCCTTCATCCTGCTGGCCAATGACTTTTCGTGACCACTTTTAGCCCTCCTGACACTTGCTTAAGTTTCTTTCTACTTTCCTTGTACTCCACAGGGTGCACAGGGAACATTTTTTAAATTTAAAAAAAGTGTTCCGTATTGTGGTAGTTTCTTAATGTAATCAATGGTAACCTGCCCTCGCGTCCGATAAGTGACACAAAAGACATGTATGGTGCATTTCTCGCAATGTGTTTAATGTATTATGTGCTGATTCTCATTTTTGGTAGATTTTCTGACAGCTGCAAAAAGTACAGGAATCCAGCTGAATGGGTTTCTATCCTATATTAAGATCTTTCAGCACCAAAGTGATCTCCATTCTCTGGTGCAGTGGCATAGGAATTTCAGAGCAAGGATCTTTAGTTGTTATTTGATCAAGGTATCCAATAGAATATTTTATTAAAGATTAGTAGTGCTCCAAACCAACCTATTTGCTAAGACTTTGATTGGAAATGCATTATTGATGAGATGGTGAGGTATTGATTGCTTACCCAGTTTCTCACTTTGAGGTTAAAGGCAAGTATTCTGATGTCAAAGAGCTAATTAAAGGAAGGATTAATTAATTAAGGGAAAAGCAAAAAAACTGATCTTGAATTAAAAAAGTTATAAATTGTTAAAGATAGCAATTTATTTATACCGGGGCTGGAGACCGGGATGTCTGAGGTGCCCTTTGGTATTTGCGTTGGCAATAGAGCCACTAGCCGTGGGGCTGAGGGCTTCGAAAGCACAGCATGGTAAGGAATAGTTAGAGGAGGGGTGGGGCATAGGGTCTCACTATACGCTGACAATTTGCTATTATACGTTAGGGATCTGGAGGCATCAGTGGGAAACATTATGGGGATATTGCTGCATTTTGTGGTCTTTTCTGGTAATAAGCTAACTATAGGAAATAGCAAATATACTTTGTGATTGGGGTACCGGGGCTCAGGTGGGTAAGGTCAAGGCGGACCTGCAAAGATGGGACCGTCTGCCACTATCCCTGGCAGGCCGAGTACATTTGGTTAAGATGTATATCTTGCCGAGGTTTTACTTTTTATTCCAGTGCCTCCTGGTGTTCCTGCCCAAGATTGACCTGCCTGTGACTGGGTTTATTTGGGCGGGTAAGGGCCCAAGGATCAGGAGGATGGTACTTCAGAGGGAGAGACAAGCAGGGGGCTTGGCCGTACCAAACTTTCAATATTACTGTTGGGTGGCCAATGCTAAAAAGGTGCTAGAGTGGTGTGGGGACTTGGAGGAGTTGTGGGTCCGGGTGGAAGCCTGAGGAGGGAAAGCCTGGGGCATTGGTAATGGCTCCGCACCCAGTGATGCCGAAGAAACTGTCGGCTAACCCGGTGGTAGTAGCCACGTTAAAAATTTGGAGACAGCTCCATCAACATTTCAATTTGAAGGCTGCCTCATGGCTAGCTCCCATCTGTGCAAACCAGTTATTCGAGCCCGCTTGGCTGGATGCGTGGTTTAGGGAGTGGAAGGAGAACGGGTTGCAAAAGGTGGGAGATTTACTCTTAGAAGATCGGTTCTTCAGCCCGGGGGAGCTGAAGGAGAAATGTGGGCTTACTGACGCTGATGGGTTCGGGTATCTCCAGTTGCGTAGCTGGGTCAAAAGGGACTTTCCACCCTTCCTGGTGAAGCAGCCAGATTCTATCTTGCTCGAGCTGCTCCGGGACGGAGGTGGCCAGTACGACCAGCAGACAGTGGGGGAGGAGATAGGCTCGAGTGAGGGAGTGAAGGAAAAGTGGGTAGAAGAGCTGGGACCAATTTTGGAGGAGGAGGTTTGGAGCGAGGCACTGAGGAGGGTGAACACGGCTTTGTCCTGTGCGAGGCTGAATCTCATTCAGTTGAAAGTAATGTTTCAGTCACACCTCACGAAGGCTAGAATGAGCCGGTTTTTCGATGGATTGGAGGATAGATGTGATCTTAGTTCGAGGGAGCTGGCACACCACGCCTGCATGTTCTGGTCATGCTCAAAGCTGGTGGGCTTCAGGAGTCCGTGCTGACAATCCTGAACATCGGGTCGGAGCCTTGCCCACTGGTAGCGATTTTTAGGCTTTTGGATGTGCCAGAGCTCCGGGTGGGGAAGATGTTTTGACCTTTGCCTCACTTGTGGCTAGGAGGCAGATCCTCTGAGGCTTGTGGTCGCTACATCACCAAACGCCTCGGTATAACTGGGTGGCCTGATGGAGTTTTGCACCTCGAAGGTCAAGTTCACCATGAGAGGGTCAGTAGAAGGGATTTTTTGTAAGATAGCGGCTGTTTAGAATGTACTTTAAAGAGTTGGTCACTGTTAGCTGTTAGAGGGGGTGGGATAGGGTGGGTGGGGGGGTTAGTTTATACTGTTATGTGTTATTGTTTGGTTTTTATAAACTTTGTATAAAAATTGTTAACCTTTTAATAAAAATATATTTTTTTTAAATAGCCATTTATGATTTTAAACAGAGAGAGAAACTCCAGAAGGTTTTTTTATATATAGTAGTGAAAATGTTTTTTTCTTGTTTTGCAGGATGAGCACTCACTAAGCAGTGAAGAGTTTGAACTCAGTGACTCCACATGGATGTCAGTCGATCGCATGAACTCTGACCAAAGCTCTACCCTGGAAGAGAAAATGCATAGTCCGCAGAACATTGACAGCCATCAGGATGGTTAGTACTCTTGCACACCCTAGATATTGTGTTAAATTCTCTGAGATCAATTAGATACTTTGAAGGGAAAAGGACACTTTAACTGTACATCGATCATAGTTACTTGATTAAACACAGCACTTTTATATTATTGCTCCTTTATCTTGCCTGCATTGCAGTTTAAGGTTGATTAGTGTGCTGATCTAGGTTTTTGTTAATGTTATTTAAAAGTATCGCCCTTATGTTTTGTCCAATTATTTTGAAAATACATATCCAAACTTTGTAAAATGATTCAGCATAATAGCGTCAATAGAATGTCAATTTCAAAGAGCATTCCTTTCTGCTCTGCTACTGCTAATACACACATTTGAAATAAACCATGGGCGTGATTCTCCGACGCCAAAATCGCAGCAGGCTGCGGAGAGAGAGGGCGAATGAACAGTGTCCAGCACCGCCATACGTTGCCGACACTCGTGCCGCTGGCAGGGGGGCTTCTGTCAGGGCTGGGAGGTAGGCTGTGGGGTCGGGGTGGACGGGTACGCAGTCCAGCACAACCGGCGCCATCTATTCGGGTGCGATCGGTGCGTGTGTGTGGGGGGGGGGATGTAAGTGTACACACGGCTGCAGCTTGTCAGCCCTGCGCGTGTCCAGCACGGACCCGCCGATTCTCCCACCATTTTCCACGTGTTCTGCGGATGTTTCACGCAGTGCCGGTGCTAGCCACTCACCGACCGGTAGTGGTATCGGTGCGGGTGCGGCACACATTATTCTGTTGTGGAACTCCATGGCTCCTCCGTTGATGTCATCACTTAGGCGCAGGAACGGAGAATCCAGCCCATATCTGAACTATGGAGGATCCCAATACAAATTTACACTTGCTTGACATTCAAAATCAAAAATAACATTTTTAATATAGCAGACACTTTTTTAATAAATGTTTTTTATTGGATTTTTGAACAAAGTATATTTGCCGTTGTGTACACAGAATAAGAGAAGGGCACACACACACAAATCACGAAGGAAGAGGAGAAAAGAAAAAAAAAACAGTAATAACACGAAAGAAGTACAAACTCAAAGAATGTAACTGGTGGGGTATTATGCACCCGCCCAGCCGCAGAAACTCTGTACACTTGGCAAAATTATTTACACACATAAGTAGGCATCTGTTTGTGGGGATGGATGGGGGGGTAGATATTGGGTTCCAGAGAGACAATTTCGGAGGGCAATCCTCGAATGGGTCTGGTGCTGGTGTTGTCCCTTGCTTCTCCCGGACGGATTTCACCGCCGTTGTCGTCTTGTGCTCACTACCGCTTCAGCCGGCCCTCCCGTCTTCCGCCTGTATTCTCCCGTTTCCTCTGTTCCTGTGGAAGCCAAGTTTGTTAACGTCCGTCTCTCCCCCCTCCCCCCCCCCCCCCCTACCTCCCTGGCTCTCCTCTGTTGTTTCCTGTCTCTTCCCTATTCTCCGCCCCCCCCCACCCCCCCCCCCCCCCCCCCCACCCACGTGGTTCGCCTTTCTTTCCTCTTAGATTTAGCTGACCCCCTCCCTGCCCCCCTCCCGGTCTATCTTTCCCCCTCATGCTTTGGCTGCTTTCCCCTGGTTCTTGGCTACCTGGCTATTCCTTTGCTTACTTGTTGGCCACAAACAGGTCCTGGAACAGTTGGGTGAATGGCTCCCACGTTCTGTGGAAGCCGTCGTCTGACCCTCGGATGGCGAATTTGAATTTCTCCATTTGGAGGGATTCCGAGAGGTCGGACAGCCAGTCTGCAGCTTTAGGTGGTGCTGCTGACCACCAGCCGAACAGGATTCTACAGCGGGCGATCAGGGAGGCAAAGGCGCCTGCCCTCCTGTCTGAAACCCCGAAGACTGCCACTTTCGGGTGACACAATCGCGCGACAGCCAAAATGGTGCGAATCTCCGGCCCGGATGGGCCGAGCGGCCTGCCCAAAACGGCGGGTTCCCCCCGGCGCCGTCCACACCTGGTCGTTGCCGGCGGAAACAGCGCGGGAACGCTGGGGGGGGGGGGGGGGGGCGGCCTGCGGGGGGGGGCGAGGGGGGATCCTGCCTCAAATACGGTCTGTGCCCATCGATCGTCGGGCCGGCCTCTCTGAAGGAGGACCTCCTTTCTTCCGCAGCCCCGCAAGATCCGCCAGGCATCTTCTTGCGGGGCGGACTCGGAGAGGACGGCAACCACGCATGTTTCTTAGGTGGGTAAATGACGCGGCGTCGCTCCTAGCCCATTATCAGGCCCTGAACCGGTCAGGATAGCTGCCGTTTCGCGCCGTCGTGAACCTCAACGGCGTTCACGATGGCGCGAACACTCTGCCTCCATTTCGGAGAATCCCGCCCCAGGTTTTGACCACTGATGGGGCAGCAGTTTAATGATGGTGGTTAGGATGTCAAACATATTGTGGCTGCTGCTGTTTTACAGTAGGTATTATTGTGAGCAGCCTTAGAAATAGTTTTATCTTCTAAGGCTGCTGTCACGTCTTGAAAAGGGGAAGAGGATTCAGGCACTTTACTGGAGATACGAGAAATATTTGTAATGAGTCATTTTGAGATCATTCACATATAAATCTGGAGTTAAACTGCTGGCAAAGTTTGGATCAGGAAATTTAGTTGCCTGTGGATTAAGCAGATTTTGAAGTTGCGTTGACAATTGCAACGTGTTGCATATAATATAATTTAGAGAACCATAGGGCACGATTCACTAGCTTCATTTTGCTCGAGTGAGAGTATAACAAGGCCGGTGAATAACGGGAGAGGCCAAAAACAAGAACCCTGCCGGGCGCCAACCTGTTTGCGATGAAACTGGCCCGCTCCCATTGGCGAAATTGGGATCCCACCGTAGTGCGGTGAGAAACTAATTATCACCACTTAAGCCCCTATTTCCATACAATTAACGGGAGCCACCCCATATCCAACAGCCACCTGCGATCCAGCGGCCTCCGGTCACGCTGGCGCCGATTAGTACTCCTTTTGAAAAACATGGACCTGGCAGATGGGCTGCTGTGGGAAGCCGAGGAAGGGAGCAGCCTTCTTCGCTCACAGGCAATGCACCCGGGAGCACTGGACATGCTGCCCCTGTGCTGGGTGGGGAGGGGTGGGTGGGGCGGGGATGCAACTGGGAGGTGCAGCGCTGGGCCACCATGGAGGGGTATCGGGGCTGGGGGGGGTGGCGCTGATGGAGGCGGTGGGGGAGGGGGTCGACTGTGCACGGGTCCTCCATGCCAATCTCTGGACCATGTGCTCCTGTGTCGGGGGGCAATCCTAGTCCCTGCCTGTTTTTCCAATGACCATCCATAACTCCCACTGACCACGCAGGCAGCTGACTCATTACAAAGCATGGCAATCACACCTTGATGCACAGACACTGTGCTTGAACACTGTGGGAGGCAGCACCACAGGTGCAGTGGCCAGTCTTTGACCACCTAGGGGATGGGCCCCAGCCCCGGGCACATGTCCGCAGCCAGTGTGCATGGGCAAGGCATGTCGTGTGGTGGAGGGGAGGGGGGGCATAGGATTGGTGGTCGGCCCGCATTGTGGAACAAGGAGCCAGAGGCATCATACTGGTTGTTCCTCAACAAGTGTACACTGCTGTCCTATTCTCCCAATAGACAGTCTATCAAAGACGTCAGCCACGGCCATCACCAATTGCGCCAAGCCTTGGACAGCTTCACTCATGCTGCTGACATTAAGCACCAGGCTCTCCACTGCGTTTGCTACCGTAGCAGTGTTGGCCTTGGTGCCACGCATTGCCGCCGATATCTCCGATGCTTGTAGCCTCTGGGACTCCTCCACTGACTGCTGGAGTGTCGCTGTCATCTCCCTCTGAATGTCCCGGCCGCTCCCTGTTGTCTCCATCAGTTCTGGGATAGCCTGTTCCAGAGGCTCAGCATTTGGCTGGGATCCAGCAGACCTCCGACTGTTGTGCATCAGCGATTGTGTGGTGTTCACCAGATTGTGCCTCAGAAGCTTGTCCACTGAAGCTGCCCACCGAGGTCCGTGTCTTATCACTGGCTGAGGTTGGGGATGACAGCTGTGACACATCGATTGTGGCATCCTCAGAGCTCTCCTCCAAAGTGTTCTGATGGGAGGCAGGGGAGGGGGCCATCCTGGATGGGCCAGCATCGTCAGCTGGAGGACCTGCGAGAGAATTAACACATGGTCAGTGGGAGGGATGGATCAGTCCGCATGGCAAGGACAACTGAAATTTGACAGATCCTCCAGGTGGGGCCTGGTGGATCTTCACCTCTGCCACGTGCATCAACCTCCGCATTGGTGATCGCTCTGTTCTAAGCCACCCCGGTCACCTCCAGGGCGTGGTCCCTCAAAGTCTATGAGGATGCTTATGTCCAGCACCCCTTCACCAGTCTGGGCCTCCTCCCAATGATTGTGGGACAGCTTCTCCTGCGTAGACAGAGTGCATTGTAAGCCACATGTGTGGTTCACATTGGTGGTGGCAGGGCTGGTGAATGGAGGGTTGGGGTGAAGGGGGGGCAATGAAAGGAGGGAAAGGAAGGGTGAAGGAAGGGGGGTGATGGGCGGGTTAGGGGGGCAAATGGAAGGTTGGGGGAGCTGGTCGCGTGTGGGCGGGAAGGTTTCAGGGGCGGGGCGGGTTTTAATTCACCCATGCAGCCCTTCTTGCGGCCAGTCTTCCTGGACACACTTCCCGAGCTGACGGCCGCTGCCCCTTCACCCCAGGCAGTACTGGCTGCCCTGTGGCTCACCTCTGGGATCCTCTGGGGAACAGGACATCCCACCTGTCCTCGACTGCATCTAGGATTAGTCTCTTCAAACCTTGGGGCTGGTCGTCTTGGCACCATGGCTGCGAGCTGAGTAGGGTTGACTGTGCAAGTGCCGTTTAAGTGCCCCTCAACCTTGTTAGCGGGGGCTGGCGAATACAGTTCCAATGAATTGGCTGGCGAGCCTTCATTTGCGGCGTGAAGCCCGTGAGGCCTCATTATGTGGACCAATTAACGTTGTGTTGCGTTGCCAGGCTGAGTGCCAGGAAACCCGCGGCAGTTCCGGCTTGCTACCACACTAAGAAATCTTTCTGGATAACCGCGCACCTAGCAATTACAAAAAAACCTGCTTGATCATAAAAGCAGCAAATTATATTTGCACGTAGGGGCATCATGATGGCGCAGTGGATAGCACTACTGTCTGACGCCGCCGAGGAGCTGGGTTTGACCCCGGCCCCGGATCACTGTCCGTGTGGAGATCGCACATTCTCACCATGTCTGCGTGGGTCTCACCTGCACAACCCAAAGATGTGCAGGGTAGGTGGATTGGCCACACTAAATTGCCCCTTTATTGGAAAAAAATAATTGTGAACTCCAAATTTCTATAAAATAAAATTATATTATCGTATTTTTAAAGTACTGAAAAGACCCAAAGCACTTGGGAGTACCATAAAATTAAGGCCTGAATTCTGCAAGAGAGAAGAGCTCCACGCATTAGCCAAAAAGGCACCAGACCCCTGAGTCCTGAAGTCCTGCCCCTATGTTTGACGGACTGTTTTTGGAGGAACAGGGGTAGGACTTATTTTGTATACAAGTGGTTCACTGAAACAGCAGAACATTACAAGTGCAACTACCTTAATTCAGCAGTTTTTGTCACGTGAGATTTCTAAAGCATGACCCGAGGAATCTATGCCTGAGAGGAGAATGACTACAACAATTGCAATTTTTTGGAGAGGGCAGATACCCTTTTACAGAGCTTACAAACATTTCAAACACAACTTCAATAAATTGAAACACGGGTTTTGTGTCTTGACATATGGGAGTTTGATGTCGGTGGCCTTGAAAGGCCATATATTTTTGGTTCTTATGACTCGCGCACCCTGCTGGGAAGCAGAAGAGTGTGGCACATAAGGGAAACTGCGCATCATGGCTGCAAAATTGGCATGGTGCCCCTTAGCACATTTATGTCATAGCGGCACATGACTGAGAGCAATGTGTGGCTGGAGAGACAGGACAAGGCCAGGAGTTTGAGGCAGCGCACTGCCCTGTTTTACCCCCGAGGCAAGGGTCTATCACCAGTGGAGGTAATTTCTGGAAAGGATGGAGAACAAATGCAGAAGAAGGTTTGATTAACTCAGGAATTTTGCTACTAACATTTGTGTCATGGTACAACAAAATCTGACAACATACCCTGAAAGAGAATGTTTACAGAATAAAGGCAGTTCTTACCAGTGGCACTGAAGTCTACATATTGAAATCCATCTCTCATTGATGTCATCAGGAGCAAGGATTTGTGCAATCTTGTTCAGCAGAGGAAGGCTCTTTCCTTTTCTGGGCCTTCAGATAAATATTAGTTTGCAAATCTGCCCGAGGGATTGGCAATAAATGCTGGCCCAGCCAGTGATGTCCACAGCCCATTCATGAATAATTTTTGAAAATGCCCTGCTAGTGGGACTAAAGGTCCTGTGGCTCTGAATTTTTATGCTGCCAGCTCTTCCCAGAGGTCAGCTGAAGACCTCTGTGGAATTTTGCAATCGGCCACGCACTGGCGCATCAAGGCAAATCCAGATGTTGTCATTGCTTGACTGGGGGTGACATTGCACACACAATGGGCCAAGGCTTGCCAAATTAGCAGGGTTCCCTGAAGTACAGGGGACTATAGACTGCACCCACATTGCAATAAGATCAACCTGAACCCTTCATAAACAGGAAATCCTTCCACTTTCTGAAGGTGCAGGCGATTTATGACCACATCAACATTTTCGTGGATATAAATGTATGGTGCTCTTGAAGCTGCTGTTTCTTCTAATGCTGAGGAATATACAACTGCCTCAGCTTTTCCAGACACCAACACAGGTCGTGGTTGGCTTCTGGGGACTAGGGGCCCTTAAGGAGTTAGCTGACGTCCTGCTTTAGGCGGCTGCAAACGGAGCCCAAAAGACTTTACAACAACAGCCATGTCCTCATCCACAACACAGTGGAGCATGTTATTGGCATCATGAAAATGCACTCTAAACGGCTTGACAATATTTGAGGCACTCCACAGTATTCCCCTGCGAGTGTCTCCAGAATAGCTATTGTGTGCGGTATACTACACAATATGGCACAGCTGAGGGGCCTAAAAGCAAAGAAGGCAGAAGCTAACCTATAGCTGTAACAGCTGAGGAGGAGGATGATGTTAAGATGGGGTACAGGAATAGGAAGCCCTTGTCCAGGGTCATGGATCTGATATGGTGGAGGAGGAAAAGGGCAGCAATGGGAGACTAGCTGAGGGGCAGGCCCATAGCTGATCCTTTACAGGAGGGAACTATCACCAGACGCCTGCTAATTCAGAGTAGATTTTCCTCAGTTCTTGAAAGGTTGCAAATTACATCAGCCAGTTTCCAGTGAACAGTTCCACATAAAAAACCTTTAATGTGGAAGCCACAGTGACTGAGGGAAATGTCCACCCCTAACAAGAGAAAACCGACAGCACATACTGAAAGTCAGTGCCATCAACATGGTTGAAATCACGACTATCATAATTCTTGGCTTCAACATGGTGCACAAATACACCTTGAGTCCTTCACATCTTGAACCATTCACATACAAGTTAGAGGCTGTCAACCAGCTGGTGAAAATGCCACCCTGTGCCTACATAAACCATGATGTGGAGATGCTGGCATTGGACTGGGGTGAGCACAGTAAGAAGTCTTACAACGCCAGGTTAATGTCCAACAGGTTTGTTTTGAATCACTAGCTTTCAGAGCACTGCTCCTTCCAAGTAATGGAAGAGTTGGGTCAGGGGTGATCATGAAAGTGTGGGGGAGGGTGCGACGGTGGTGACCATGAATGAGTCGAGTTGGAGGCAGCCATGAAAGAGCCATGTGGGCATGGAAGAATTGGGGGCAAGTCATGGAAGAGTTGGGGGTGCATATGGGCAAGCCAGGGAAGGGGATGTTCTGGCTATGTTATGTGTGCAGCCCCACAGGACCCTGGGAGTTATTGTGCATGCCTCTATCCTGTGATAAACATCTGTGTTGCACGCCTGCAACTCTCTCTGTTTGGGTCTCTCTTGCCAATTTTTTCCCTTGAACTATTTGAACGTGATGTGAATTATTGGGGCCGATGGGACCAGTGGTGGGTTTTTGGGGAGAAAGATTGGTCTGGGTATCCTTTCTGTAACGGTGATTTCTTTGAGTTAGTCTAGAAGTTCCCTCCTTGGGGGATTTCTAACTCTTCTCTTCTTTTCTTCATCTGGGGAGCATTGTGCTGGTTCTTACCCTGATCTTACTAGGTGGTTGGGAGTGGGGTGATTTCCTCGTGGTGCTGTGGAGGAGGGAATCTTCCCTCCCTCCCAGGATGCCCAATTGCTGGGTGTCTTGATGGTTCTTCTTCTTGATTTGGGGCTTCCTTTGACGAGGGCTGGAGCAATTAACCCAGCTTTTTCATTGTGAGTGGGAGGGGAGGGGATGCATTGCCTAGGATGGGGTTGGAGGGATGCAGGCTTGGCTAGGTATAGGTTTTTAGGCTGTGTTGGAGATCCTGGGGTTATAGTTTTTAATGTTTTGGATGGTGCTGGGCTTGACCAGGTCCAGTACCATGACCAGTCTCCTGTTGCCCATGGATACCTGGGGTGTCCCTTTTCAGGAGTGCCTGGAGAGTATCATGGGAAGCTGGGCTTTGCTTCCCAGGTGCACAGGGCCTGGGGGTGGGCCAGGTCCTGTTCTTGGTGGCTATCCTGCTATCCCAGGGGGCTTGGGCACCTTTCTGTTGGTTTGAGCGGTCTGTTCTCTTTCTTGGTGGGTGCTTGGTGGACACCAGGAAAGCATGAGGTATGGAATGGGTCCTGATCCTTTTGGTATCTGATAGGCTAGTTCTGGTAGTTCTTCTCCTCCTCTTCTCCTTTGGGAGGCCCTGAAGGTTTGATCCTCCATTGGGAGAATCCCTTTCCTTACTACTTCCTTGTAATACCAGTATGTGATTCGGTGGGTTAGTTCTAGTAATTCTAGTCCTTCTTTCTAGTTAGTTCTAGTAATTCTAGTCCTTCTTTCTAGTTAGTTCTAGTAATTCTAGTTCTTTCTTGTATGTGAGGCTCTGGAGGTTTGATTGTAATCCAAATATGTTATTGCTGGTTCTCTCTCTCCACAATTGTATGGAATGATTTAGTTCTGCTCTGGGCCTGGATTGGGATTAAGTTATGCTGTGTGGCATATATATAACTTCCCTAGAACTGGGGTTCTGTGTATTTTCTCTTTTTTTTTGTAAGGATGGGTATGATGAATCCATTGTTGGCTCCTGCATGGGGTAGATGGGTTTGATATCAAAGCACAGAAAGTTGTGATGGGTGGTTGATGCCTTTGGCATTGTTGGGGTCGAGAGATTTGTATGTTGGTGCAAGCCCGCTCACGCAGCGAGAAGGTTTTCTTGATTTCTTGTGATGATTGTGGATTTGTGTGGCTTGGGCAGGTGTGCACCGTTTAATCATGTCTTGATGACTTTATCTTGTTCCTCCCTTGGTCTTTGGTGGGATCATAGGAGTATCTTGTTTTGTCTAATGACTATGGCAAGCCAGTGGTGATGTTGTTCTCCTGTTCCATTCTGTACTCGTGTAGGTGAAACATTTTCTTCTTGCTCATGGTGATGTGTTATTTGTAACTTTGTAATTTTGTTGCATTAACTTCTCTAAAATGTAAAATCTCAATAAATATATCTACAAAAAAAAATGAACTTCAAGATTAAGAAGTGGGAAAAGGTTCAAGGTTCCCATCCCTTATTGCTAAGGGTGCGTTTCTGGTTCCCCTGTGATTTAAAAGTCTGTTCATTGCAAATTTTGCCTGTCTAATTCGCCTCCTGTCCCCTTAACCTATTTGCTGCTGAGATCCGAAACCATGGCGTCATTCTCCGCCAGCGGGAGTCTCCGTTTTGCCGGCGTCCGGGGAAACCCCATTGACCGGCCGGTGTTACGGAGACTCCCGCCGGCCGGTCGGGGCAGAAATGTGGCGGGGCGGGTAGGAAAATTTCGCCCCATGTCTTTGTTGCGTTGTAGGAGATTACAGAGATAAGGAAGAACAATATGGAGGGATTTGAAACAAGAATAAGAATTTTAAACTTGGGTTGTTGATGCACCAATAGTCAATGTAGATCAGTGAGCACATGGGTAATGTGCGATTGCAAAAATAATCAATGGATGTTTGCATTGCTTGGATACCATAACCTTTTATGCAGGATATTCTAACCTTTTCACCATTCATAAATAATATGAAAGGTATACTATTAAGTCTTGTAGTTAAATAAACAATTGGAGGAATTTTAATAATTTTTGCAAAATCGCATTTTTGATGCAGAACCCAACCACCAAAGACCATTTCAAGAATTTGGACCTACCACCTCCTACAGTTTCTGTGCATTGAAACTATTACTATAGTCGACAACATGTAACTTTTCACTGTTATGAATGATCTACTTAAAGGGATAGGCTGCCATCTAGTGTAGTAAATACTAATTCAGTTGCAGAATTTAAAATGATACTTGTTCAATTTCTAATTCAGTAGAGCCATCAAGAAATATTGTTTTTGGACAGGAAATGATGGAAAAATAATCATTTTGGGTGACCGCTTGGCATTGTGAATTCACACACTTTTTGAATCTGGAGTTGGAACGGTTTATGGAATTAAAATTTCCTTGTTCTGACATGTGGAAAGAACTGATATCAACTGACATTGCGGAGATTCACATGGAACTTGTGTTCAAAATAAAGTTACAAATGTTACTCACTATAACTGTCCGTAGTGCATTATCACTCCTCATCCAATTTTGCTGCAGTTGACCATGTTGTCCTTTTTTAATCACTTCACTTCAATTATATAGCTTGGTGGGACCTTTCTCACTTAGTTCCACCTTGTTCCTTCGCAATATCATCTTTCTACATGTATGCCACTACTATTATGCTCTCCTTCTCAAAAGGTCTGTCCTCTCACACAGGGTGTTTATTATCCAATTTCCTTCAGCTAAACATTGGGAATACAGAAGCCACAAACTGTATCCTTATCATAGAGTCGTTCCTTCTGTAAAGTCACCATTGCAGACTGAATCAGACTGTTTGCAATTCTTAAATTCTAACTGAACATGAGCTACAATTCTGACCCTCATCACACCACCTCTGTAACATCACCAGCCTCTGCCCCTACCTAATCTATTTGCTGCTGAGATCCTCATCCATACCTTTGTCAATCATTCTAATGTTTTCGAGCCGGTCTCCCATTCTAAGAAGGCCATGAGTAGTTCATGGCCACTTGCATAGACTTGAGTGCATAATCTACTGGTCATATCAGTACAGTATTGCACTGTTGCATTTTTTAAAATGAGGCACTAAACCGAAGCCCTTGTGGTTTAAAACAACCTTCATGATCAATTAAAGAGCAGAGGGAGGCTTTTGGTCTCCTGGCTAACATTTACCCCTTGGTCAACATCACAAAGCAGATTTTCGGATCATTTATCTCATTGCAGTTTGTACACAAATTAACTGCTTCCCAATGCAGCTTTACGGGGGAGACTGTTCAAAACAATTTAAAAAAAAAAATGTTATTCTCCTTTTTCACATTTTCTCCCAAATTTGCACCCACCAACAATAAACAATAAGCAGTAACAAATATAATGTCAATCCCCATATCAACAAGAACAATCCCATCCTCCCACCAACCTCCAAACAACTGCTCGCATGTTAACATAAACAAATAACAAAAAGGAATCAGGAATAACCCATAGTCACCATTAACACATACAGTCCCTCTCCCCCTCAACCCTTCCAATGTTCGATGTAATCCAATTCTTTAAAGTGCATAATGAATAATGCCCATGAATTGTAGAACCCCTCCATCCTTCCCCTCAGTTCAAACTTAACCTTCTCATGAGTCAAGAATTCCAACAGGTCCCCCCGCCACGCTAGAGCACAGGGTGGAGAGGTTGCTCTCCATCTCAACAGGATCCGTCTTCGGGCGATCAACGAGGCGAAAGCTACAACACCTGCCTCCGCACCCGTTTCCAACCCCGGCTGGTCCGATACCCCGAATATGGCCTCCCGAGGGTCCGGGTCCAGTTTCACGTGCACCACTTTGGAGAGATTACCCTAAAACCCTCCTTCCAGTAATCCTCCAGCTTTGGACAGGACCAAAACATATAAACGTGATTTGCGCCCCCCCCCCCCCCCGCCCCCCTGGCAACGTTCACATACATCTTCTACCCCCTCAATGAGCCGGCTCATCCTCGCCCTTGTGAGGTGTGCTCTATATACCACCTTCAGCTGTATCAGCCCCAACCTTGCGCACGCGGTGGAGGCGTTCACTCTCTGGAGCACCTCACACCAGAGTACCTCCTCCATACCCTCTCCCAAATCTTCCTACCACTTTGCTTTGATCCCTTCCAGTGGTGCTTTCTCCTCTTCCAAAATAGCCCTGTAAACCGCCGACACTACCCCCTTCTCCAATCCTCCTGTCGTCAGCACCTTCTTCAGCAATGTGGAGGCCGGCTCCACCGGGAAGCTCTGTATCTCCTTCCTGGCAAAATCTCGAACTTGCATGTATCTGAACATTTCCCCCCGCTCCAGCCCATACTTCGCCCCCAGCTCCTTCAATCCTGCAAACCGACCCCCAAGAAACAAATCTTTTATTGTCCTAATCCCCTTCTCCTCCCATTTCCGAAAATTTCCATCCCATTTAGTTCAAAGCTGTTTAATTGTCTTTGGAGAGATGTCCTGAGAAGTGAAAAGCATTTTGTAAATATTAGTTTGTTCTTTTATTTTGTGGTTGGTGGCAGTCAGACCATGACAGTATTAGGAGTGACAAGGTGATATCACAGAAGTGGCTCGGTAAACCAGCTGACCTTTTCCCGTCCTTCGTTTTGTATTATATGTTCATTTTTTCCAAAGGAAAAGGGTTATTAAATATGCTTTATCTAATAAGATAATGGTTAGACTGGCTCAACAGAATCCAAAATGTAATTGTCACATCGGATGGGTATATAATGGGGCGGTAATGTGTAACACCTTATTTTTTGCTCCCATATATATGCAATAGTTTCTAGCCGCCTTGGCCTACAATATTACAGGAAAAATCAGCAGAGATGTCATACAGCAAGACAAATGCTTGAAAAGGAAATAGGAGGAGGGAGAGGTGGGCTCTCAGTAAGAGGCTGTATCAGCTGAGAGCATTAAGGGAGAAATTCTCCTACCTGTATCTTAACAAGGAATTATATATCAGATGTCTCTTGCTGCACTGAGGAGGCCACCAACAAAATCCGCCAGCTGCTGTAAGTCCAGAGATCGACAGCAACAACAAGGTTCCTGTAGTATACTGCAAGACCTGAGCATTTGTTATATTGCCCTATTTGCTGTCCTCTCGGTGGAGGAGGTGTAAGATAAGTTAGTTCAATAATAGCTGCCTGGATGTGTTAGTCTTACTCAGTGCAATACAAAGGGTGATCTTTACACTGTTGTTAAGTTAAAACATTTTTTAAACATGCACGTTACTCAGGAGGCATCAGTCAGAAATATTTTGACTAATTACATTAAAAACAAGTATGCAACTCAACTCACTAGGTTTTGAGATACTCTTGATGTCTCTTAACTTGTGTGCATCCATATAATTAGGTAAAGTTGCCATAGTCCCAGATGACCATAGCCTGCTTTCCCCTTTTGAGTGGGAGAGCTGACTGGTGGTGGTTTAACCTGAGGATCACCACTTCGGGTGAGGGACAAGGTTGGGAAGGCAAGCCTTCATGAATAATCACAGCTGGTACAGAAATTGAACCTGTGCTGCTAGCCTTGCTCAAAATCACAAACCAGCTGTCCAGCCAACTGAGCTAAACCCACCCCGTCTAATGTAGGTCCAGTGTCTCACCACATGCAGATTTTGCCTCTAAGCTATCCTACAAACATACAAAGTAGGAGCAAAAGTAGGCCATTTGGCCCCTTGAGTCCACTCCACCATGGTTGTTTTTCAAGTTCTACATTCTCATCTACCTCTGCCTTAAAAGCATCTAATGACTCCACCTCACTGCCTTCTGAGGCAGAGAGTTCCAAAGTCATGATTTTAAAACAGTGCCCCCTAGTTCTGGACTCACCCACAAGAGGAAACATCCTTTCCACATCCACCTTGTCAAGACCAATCAGGATCTTGTATAAAACTTCAATCAAGTGAATGTACATGCAGTATCAATGCTTGAGCTGGTGGATGTGCTTTGTAAGAGCATCATCTTCCTACTTTCCACTTCTTTCTCTTCCACTACAATCTGGCCAAGTATCGGAAGAGATTGTGTGATGACAGTGAAGTAGGATGTGAGAAGGAGACTTAGGTATTAGAATACCATCACCTTTAATGATTTCAGTCCTGCTGCTGGTCATGTCCTCAGTTATGATAGTTCCAATGGATTACTATCTCGTAAATGGGGATAGGTTCATGGAGCTGTGCCTGGGGGTACTATCTCGTATATGGGGGTAATTTCATGGAGCTGTGACTGTCCCATTTGTTTCTTTCTGTTATGTTCGACTATGCTATGTCCAACAAGAATGGGAAGTGTTAGTGAGTGTGGTGCAATGTGTTTGGGTGACATGGCTGTCATGGTTAAAAGACTACTGTGTGTGAAAGCGATGAATGGTGTCAATGTGGTTCATTGCGTAGCTGTGAAGTTAGTGGTGCAATTGATGGGATTTGCCATCTTTAAAGATGCATTCACTGTTTTTGACCATTTATGGGAAACCATTGAATTTCTTGCACCACTGCACACAGGTGCTAGCTGCTGCCATTGGCCGCCACAGATATCTGGTCCTCCTGTGTTCTGAAAGTTTGTCTGCAGGATCTTTTGACTATGTTTGGAGAGTTGAGATTTCTCTTCTGCACCCCCTTGATCACGGCCTCTCATGCATCTTGGAACCCGTTACCTCCTATGTTGTGCCATTTGTATGACTTTCCAAACTCAATTTTAGAGTGACTTTCAATATTTGATTCAGCCAAGATGCACCACACATTTAGTAGGTGTGCAGACTTGTTTATTTTAAAAAAAATCTTTATTGTCACAAGTAGGCTTACATTAACACTGTAATGAAGTTACTGTGAAAAGCCCCGAGTTGTCACATTCCGGCGCCTGTTCGGGTACACAGTGGGAGAATTCAAAATGTCCAAATTACCTAATAGCACTTCTTTCGGGACTTGTGGGAAGAAACCTGAGAACCGACGCAGACTAGGAGAACGTGCAAACTCCGCACAAACAGTGACCCAAGCCGGGAATCGATCCTGGGACCCTGACGATATGAAGCAGCAGTGCTTACCACTGTGCTACAATGCCACCCTCAAGCAGACTAGCTTGAACTCATACTAACATCTCATTAATTTGTATCCTCACCTCAGGCATGCAGCCACTCAAGAGCATACATGACATTTGCAGCACAACGTTGTGTGTTGTTTGCATCAGGAACGCTGACCATGGGCTAATCGTACATTGTGTTGACTTAAGCCTATTTCCAGGTCTTATCCAATTTTGCAATCCAGAGATGTAGGCTGGGATTTTCCGGCCCCACCCGCTGGCGGGATCTTCTGGTCCTGTTGAGTCAATGGACTTTTGCTGGCTCGCAGCATCCACTGCAGCAGAATCTGCCACGGTAGGGCGAGAAAATCCCAGTCATAGACACAGTCTGTTCAAAATTTAATACAAAGCCAATGCGAAGCATTGTATATTATATCTGATTAAATAACTAAGTCCTGAATAGGAAGCTGCAGCCTTCATGACATGCAGAGAAGTACATTTTTTCCCCCTATAATAGCTATGATTCAACAGATAGGGCTTCCATAAATTACTCAGGTGAAGTCTTGAAAAAAGTGTACTCTGAAATTTATCGCAGCCACAATACTTGTTTGCTGTCAATCGTCAACGCTGGCCTGGGAATTTGGAAGTGGGCCCAACATCATTTTATTTAGGGTCTGACAATAGTGTGATATTTTCAGTGCGTCCTTGATGCTTCTTTAACTACTGAATCGGGATAATATTCCGCATTGTTAGTAATTTAATTCTAGCAGAAACCTAATATTTTGTCCATCATTTGCAGTAACAATTCAGTGCGTTTCCCCCCCCCAAGTGCTAGTGCTGCTGGACAAGCTGAATATCTTTATTGAGCCAGCTGGCAGCTATGCCGTGGTGCATCATGACTTATAAGCTACAGTGAAACCTGTAGAAATGGGCCTTCTGAAAAAACAAACACCATCACAAAATGGACAATTATTGACAAAAAAAGAACAAAGGATAAAGAAAAGTGCAGCACGGGAACAGGCCCTTCGGCCCTCCAAGCCAGCGCCGACCATGCTGCCCGTCTAAACTAAAATCTTCTACACTTCCGGGGTCCGTATCCCTCTATTCCCATCCTATTCATATAATTGTCAAGATGCCCCTGAAACGTCACTATTGTCCCTGCTTCCACCACCTCCTCCGGAAGCGAGTTCCAGGCATCCACTACCCTCTGTGTAAAAAAACTTGCCTCGTACATCTCCTCTAAACCTGGTAAATCTCTTCTGCACCCTCTCTAAAACCTCCACATCCTTCTGGTAATGTGATGACCAGAATTGAACACTATACTCCAAGTGTGGCCTAACTAAGGTTCGATACAGCTGCAACATGACTTGCCAATTTTTATACTCAAATGCCCTGGCCAATGAAGGCAAGCGTGCCGTATGCCTTCTTGACGACCTCCTCCACCTGTGTTGCCCCTTTCAGTGACCTGTGGACCTGGACACCTAGATCTCTCTGACTGTCAATACTCTTGAGGGTTTCCCCATTCACTGTATATTCCCTACCTGTATTAGACCTTCCAAAATGCATTACCTCACATTTGTCCGGATTAAACTCCATCTGCCATCTCTCCGCCCAAGTCTCCAAACGATATAAGAAGAAGGAGGCCAATCAGTCCATTGAGTCTGTACTGATCCTCTAAAAGAGATCTAAATCCTGCTGTATCCACTGACAGTTCTCATCGCTATCCGCAATTCCACCAACCTTTGTGTTGTCTGCAAACTTACTAATCAGACCAGTTACATTTTCCTCCAAATTATTTATATATACTACGAACAGCAAAGGTCCCAGCACTGATCCCTGCGGAACACTACTAGTCACAGCCCTCCAATCAGAAAAGCACCCTTCCATTGCTACGCTCTGCCTTCTATGACCTAGCCAGTTCTGTATCCATCTTTCCAGCTCACCTCTGATCCCGTGAGACTTCACCTTTTGTACCAGTCTGCCATGAGGGACCTTGTCAAAGGCCATGCTGAAGCCCATATAGACAACATCCACTGCCCTACCTGCATCAATCATCTTAGTGACCTCCTCGAAAAACTCTATCAAGTTAGTGCGACACAACCTCCCCTTTATGGGCAGCATGGTAGCATAGTGGTTAGCACAGGGTCCCAGGTTCGATTCCCGGTTGGGTTACTGTCTGTGCGAGTCTGCACGTTCACCCCGTGTCTGCATGGGTTTCCTCCGGGTGCTCCGGTTTCCTCCCACTGTACAAAGATGTACGGGTTAGGTGGATTGGACATGCTAAATTGTCCTTAATGTCCAAAAAATAATGTTAAGTGGGTGCTATTGGGTTACGGGGATAAGGTGGGCTTCAGTAGGGTGCTCTTTTTAAGGACCAGTGTAGACTCGATGGGCCCAGTGGCCTCCTTCTGCACTGTAAATTCTATGATTCTATGGTTCTATGATTCAGAAAACCGTGCTGCTTCTCGCTAATACGTCCACTTGCTTCCAAATGGGAGTAGATCCTGTCTCAAAGAATTCTCCCCAGTAATTTCCCTACCACTGACGTAAGGCTCCCCATCCTGTAGTTCCCTGGATTATCCTTGCTATTCTTCTTAAGGATAAAGGTTAAAGGAACAACATTGGCTATTCAGTACCAAATTACTTGCATCAGTAAATATACAAGGGAAACTTAAACCATGGTCACTGGGATTATAAACTCTGAACTGCTTTCAATATACAAAGACGTTTAACAACTTTAAACACAGGACGCAGCCCATTGACACACTTTAAAATGTTCAATTCAAATACTCTACCTTCAGGTAGTGATGACTGATTTTTTTTTGTCCATGCTGGTATTTGCAGTTTGAACCAACCCTGCAGCTGCTGTTCCTGCAAGTATCTGATTTTAAATCCCCTGCAGTTACTGTCCTTGCCTTCAAAATCAAATTTGTTAACAATATACACGGAGAGGTGTGCATGCACCTTACTCCCATGTAATCTCTGATATTGTGTACATATTCAAAATGCTTCACTCTAGGTGTCACAGATTTGCCGAGCATGGTACTATGCACAGGAGTTCCCATTGTTATGAATATCTAATATTGCGATTCATATGTTTTTGGGTATAACTTACTTTTGGGAATTATTGTTTTAAAGCAAGATAAATGGCAAAGAAACTGCTTTTCAGAAATTGATAAATGCCCCTAAGATAACTACAATTCAAAGGATGGTCCATTTGTACATAAAGGGGTTCGAGTTTTTAATCTTCATTAGTGTCACAAGTAGGCTTACATTAACACTGCAATGAAGTTACTGTGAAAATCCCCTAGTCGCCACATTCCGGTGCCTATTTGGGTACACAGAGGGAGAATTCAGAATGTCCAATTCACCTAACTGCACCCGGAGCACCCGGAGGAAACCCACACAGAACCAGGGAGAACGTGCAGACAGTGACTCAAGCCGGGAATCGAACCTGGGACCATGGCGCTGTGAAGCAACAGTGTTACCCGTGCCGCCCACTGCTACCGTGCCACCCATGGTGTTGGAGGTGTAAAAACAATAATCAATGGGCGGACTACACCACTTTGGAGGGTTCGGAACATCGCAAAAATGGCGCCGTCCCCGATTCGGTCGTGAACGGGGATTCCCCTGCCAATCGGCGAATGCAATTACGGCGTCGGCGACTGGAGAATCCCGCCCCTGGTATTTCTCTGAACTGTGGTCCCGGGCACTGCAGTACCCTTTCCTGTCACTGCAGAGCTGTCAGTTAAGCTCCATGGGGGATGAAAGTCCTGCCATGTGCCAATCAATGCTAACAATAGGTCTGCCAGTCGCCAGGATGAGTTCCCAGCCTACTCTTGGGATGACAGGTGCCGCTGCTCGCTGTCTTGAAAATTTAGATCGTAGTGCAATATAATCAATTGTGTTTTCCCCTCTCATGCAGAAAAGGTAGCTCATTACAGGAGCGGGCAGAGCAAAATTGTTGGGCAACAAGAATACCTATGTCTCCTATGCCCTATGGAAGAGATGGTTCCTTACAACATGAGGCCAGCTGCGACAGAACCTATAGCATCCAGCACCACTAAGAACCTTTAGGCATGTTACCTTATGTCCTTTCTCAATTCCCAGATCGTCATCATCCTACTACTTTGCAGGATAAACTAGCTGCAGATGGTGTGACTAATAACCTCTTGCTTTCCACCTCATCCATTTCTCTCATCCCAACCTCTCCTTTCTAATTTCCAGATCTCAGACATCTAAGATTTGTGGCCTACCCAGCCACGGCACACCCAGGTGAAAAATAGAGTGCAATAGCACAGCACTGATAAAAAGGCTCCATCATTTTATCTCACATTCACAGCCACCACCTGAGATACTTGCATTGCCTGTGAGATGATATGTGCCTGTATGCATTATAATGTAAGGTGTCTAACAGAACCAGGGATAATGTGGTACTGCTCACTGTATGATTCATGGAGTCACATGCTAAGAGAACAGTCTAGAAGAACACTCTGTAAACAGCTAACCTGCATGGTCGGAGCAACAGTACAGAATCCATATTATATGGTGTCAGAAGGGGATTTGGTGATTGTGCCATGCTGTTTGATGGTGATGAACAACAGTGAAGATGCCAACTAAATTAGGAACGCAAAACAGTGGAAAATATGAAACCTAACCAGAAACGCATATAAGAAGATATATTGCCAGACTCTGAGAAATGTAGAGTCAAAGAACATGGGCAGTTACAAGATGGGTGAGCAGCATAGAGAACATAGAGTCCAAAGAATTGCAGGTTAGGTGAATTGGCCATGTTAAATTGTCTCATAGTGTCCAAAGGTGTGCAGATTAGTGTCCAAAGATGTGTAGGTTCGGTGTGTTTATGGGGTAGGGTTGGGTCCTGGGTATGGTGCTCTTCAAGAGGGTCGGTGCAGACTCGATGGGCCAAATGGCCTCCTTCTGCACTCTGGGAATTCTATGGTTCCAAAACATTAATCCACAAGAAGGGTGTGCAAAATACAAAAAAGTACCTTACATTGTAGTGGTAGTCCCAATAAATTGAAGAAATTAAAAGATTATTGTAGCAAAACCTGTTTTCTTAAAAAAAGCAGGTAGAGAAGAAAACATGTAAAATTGGCCAGCAAAGTCAAAAGTTTAAATAGAAACTTAAGAGTTTAAAAAAAAACATAGCTGTGCAGAATTAACAGCAAGAAGTTCAGTGGCTTAAACTTTTTTAAAAATATGAATTTAAGTTTAATAAAAAAATAATTGCTGCAACATTCAAAAAGCAGACAGAGAAAGCTGTCACTTTACATTTAAAACAAAGGCCAAAGAAAGCGAGCAAGCAACCTGCAGAGTTGAAGCCTCATGGTTTTCACATTGACGGCACCTGCCAGGTGTCCCGAAGCACGGGAAGATCAAAGACATGAAGAAACTGATAGATCGCAACTTCAAAGGGAAGCATGTCTGCCAAACTCCCAGAGCACGAGGTATTCAAAGAAAGACTGCAGTGGTCTAATACTAAGTTTTGAACAAGCAGCTACAAGCAAGGGTCTCCCAACAAAGCGTGGGAAAAACACAGATACAACCGGTAGTTGCTGACAGCCGAGTGGGGAAAAAAACGGTGACAGCCCTTAAGTGGCACCCACAAGAAAAAGCAAACCACTATGGTTTAGGGAAGACCCCATTTAGGGGCAACTTTTAAAAAAAATCCATGGGCAACGGAAACCTCTCAGAGCAGGCAATGAAAGACCTAAAAGAGGAGGCAACATAAGATCCCAGAGAGAGGGCAACAGAAGACCTCGAGAGACAACAAAAGATACGAGAAGGAGGGTTGAATGACCCCAGAGAGAGGACATTAAATGATGGGCAACAAATGACCTCGGGGAGGGCAAAATTCTGTTGCAGCAGAATCATAGAATTCCTACAGTGCAGAAGGAGGCAAGAAAAGTACTTTAAAAAAACAGCAAAAAGAATGAAAGCTCTCAGACATCAAAACAATAAGATGAAATGGCTGATGCAAAATAAGAAAGAAGGGAAAATTAATGAAGACAATGGAGAAAAGCAACTGGAAAATAAAAACAAGTCCAGTGAAGAATTAAGTCCAGAGATAAGAGATTAAAAAAGAAGGTTATAGAAGAAACTAACAGAACAATTGAATTTGGAACTGACTCGGGTCTCGTCAAGCAAGTTGAAGAAACTATTCAGCCTGTAGACGGAAGTTGAAGAGAGTAAGGATGACAATGATAAATTAACAAAAGAGGTAAAAACGTTGAAATCGACGGTAGAATCAGCAATTCAGACACATAGAATGTGCCAGAACTTCTGTGCTGAAATGGTCATGCTAATGGAAAAGCACAAGGACCAATATGATAAAAAAGCTGATGAAAAAGATGCTGAATTGAAAGACGGCAAAGAAAAAGAACCAAATTTCAATTTATTTTTAAAAAGCCTTTGTAAATTCAGCTCTGTTCTGTCAAGAATGAGCTCTCAGTTATAAAACAAGGACCCCAGAAAATAACTGCAGAAAAGGAAGTTTTGCTTGACAAACTAAAACAATGAAGGGAACAGTCAAATCATTGAAAAGATGAATTGAAGAGAAAGGCATGAAAAGATCTCTTCACATTACAACACCCTGCTAGTAGAGAAAGGAACTTTATATCACATGACCGAAGCACCAGAGACACCGAGTACTACCGCCATTCTTTTACATGTGATGGACCAAGATGTGAAATAATTGCCAAGGCATAAGACTGTGTTGTATTGTGCTAGGAAGTAAACATTGTATTGTATTCTCTGTTAGAAGGGAGAATGTTTTTGGAAAAGAAAGGAGGATATGGTGATATGTGCCTGCATGCATTATAATGTAAGGTGCTCAGCAGAGTAAGAGTTAATGTGGGACTGAAGAGTGGCACCACACACATTGTGATGTATCTAGTTAAAGCCTATCCAGAAAGGTGATTTATGTTTTAACAGACAGCCTCAAGATCTCATCAATGCGTCACCACCACATCAGCATAATCCATATTATGATATTCTGACAGCATGTATCTTAAGGGGCTAGTGAAGTAAAATAAGTTTAATAGGGCTCGTAGTCGATATGTTCCAAAAAGGGATCATATTGGACTCGAAATATCAATTCTGTTTCTGCCTCCACAGATGTTGACAGACCTGCTGACCTTTTCCAGCATTTTCTTGTTTTTTATTACCAAATCTCCGGCCCACGATGAGGATATAGCAAAACTCCTTGCAAATTCCAAGAATTCACAACACCTCCAAAAACTATATTGTTTTTCAGAGATTTTGCAATAGCTGTAGTTACTCTGAGTCATCCCTCCAAATTGTGTGCTGACCCTTTTAAGTAACACTACTGCTGAGTCCCTTCTGCAAGTGAATATGTGCTCTTTTGTGAGCAATAAGAGAATACATTGAATGGATTTGCATGGTCCAAGTTTGCAAATGGGGGACGCCATGTGGCGCAGTGGTTAGCACTGGGACTACGGCGCTGAGGACCTGGGTTCGAATCCTGGCCCTGGGTTACTGTCCGTGTGGAGTTTGCACATTCTCCTCATGTCTGCGTGGGTTTCACCCCCACAATCCAAAGATGTGCTGGTTAGGTGGATTGGCCACGTTAAATTGCCCCTTAATTGGAAAAGAAAAATAATTGGGTACTCTAAATTTATTTTTTTAAAGTTTGCAAATGGAGCATTAAATCAACATGGGACTGAAAAATATGACCATAGCAATTGGGAGACTTATTGTTTACACAGGGAATGTCCACATGATTGCCCTACCTAGCATGGGAGCCCTACTATAAGGGCCTCTGACTTGCTACAGATCTGAATCTCGATAACTTGTGTACAAAAATGACTGGAAAAGTCAATACCAGATAGTCCCACACAAACATAGATGCAGCTGCAGAACCAGAAGATTCCGCCACCAGCTGCCAATGCAATTTTCCACTGAATCCATCCCTCGGCCGGCGGAGAGCGGGGTGGGGGGTGGTGGTCAGGACCGGAAGATCCCGTCAGCATGAATAGCCGGAATATCTCGCCCACAGTGTCCCCACACCAATAATACCTGAAACCCAATACTAGTCACCAAGGGATTTGCCAATCTGATTTTAAGATCTAGCATGAAAATCAATCAAGGGTTTCTTCTCGGAGGCTTTGGGCGCAATTCTCCCATCAGGAGACTAAGTGCTGACGTCGGAGTGAAAATCGGAGTGTTTCACTCCGGTGTCGGAGGCCGTTCCCAGCCCCCTATTCTCTCGCCCCCGGGGGGGCTAGGAGTGGCGCCTCGTCATTTACGCGCGCCGGGCCTTGGCACCGCGTAAAAGCGGGGCCGCGTAAATGACACGGCCGGCGCTGCGTAAATGACGTAATCCGCGCATGCGTGGTTGCCATTCTCCCCGCGGCCGCCCCGCAAGAAGATGTCGGATGGATCTTGTGGGGCAGCGGAGGAAAGGAGGTCCTCCTTCAGAGAGGCCGGCCCGCCGCTCGGTGGGCACCGGTCAAGGGCCAGACCCCTTTTGAGTCCCCCCCCAGTGCAGGAACCCCCCTCCGCCCCCCCACAGGCCGCCCCCCCCCCCCCCAGCGTTCCCGCGCTGTTCCCGCTGGCAGCGACCAGGTGTGTACGGCGCCAGGTGTGTACAGGTGGGAACCTGTCGTGTTGGGCAGACCGCTCGGCCCATTTGGGCCGGAGAATCGCCGCTCGCCCGTTACAAACAGCGAGCGGCGATTCTCTGAGCGGCCAGCCGTGATTCTCGCCGCGGGAGAATCACGTGTGGGACACGCGCGGCGCCCCGGCGATTCTCCCACCTGGCGTGGGGGCGGGGGGGGGGGGGGGGGGGGTGGTGGGGAGAATTCCGTCCTTTATCTTTACTGCTGGAGAGAGTGTGAATTTGTTTCAGCATTGCAGCTTAAGTTACTGTAGCAGATCCACCATAGGTTTTTATTGTGCTCAATTTGAGTAAACTTGGACCTTTTTTGAAATTTTTACCCAAATTATCATAGTAAAGGACTGAACCTGTCCCACTATTCTAACAGTGGACTTGGTCCTATTGTGCCATGGAATGTGTTTATATTTTAATGTTACGAATTTGATGATCTCCAATTGTTAGAAAATAAAAGCTTATTCCCGATACATTATCTCAATTTTGTGGACTAACATCAAATGAATCTCCATTGACTACATTTTGTAAAGTGTTCATTTCGAACAGTCTCATCTTTATCTTAATTTTATTTGCTCCATAAGAAGTGAAGTGTAACAATAGAATCCACAAAACAGCTTTATCTTTCCTTATTGCAGTGGCATAATCTAAACATGTACAGGAGAAATAGATGTAAAAGAAGGCAAAATTGTTGCCTTTGGTATGCTCATTAATTTTTGATTTGTTATTTCCCATAAATGTAATGCCACTCTCTAGCCCACTGATTGTTTTACTCTGATGGATTGGTTTACAGTTTTCACTGGTCAGCAAGATAGCAAAATTAACGTACAAACAGAATTAAAGTGGGCTAAGTCTGATTCCGAAATCTTGGGCGAAATTCTCCGGTATCGGCGCGAAGTCCGCCGACTGGCGCCCAAAACGGCGCAAATCAGTCGGGCATCGCGCCGCCCCAAAGGTGCGGAATCCTCCGTATCTTGGGGGGCCGAGCCCCAACCTTAAGGGCCTAGGCCCGCGCCGGACTAATTTCCGCCCCGCCAGCTGGCGGAAAAGGCCTTTGGTGCCCCGCCAGCTGGCGCGGAAATGACATCTCCGGGCGGCGCATGCGCGGGAGCGTTAGCGGCCGCTCACAGCATCCCCGCGCATGCGCTGTGGAGGGAGTCTCTTCCGCCTCCGCCATGGTGGAGACCGTGGCGAAGGCGGAACGAAAAGAGTGCCCCCACGGCACAGGCCCCCCCGCCGATCGGTGGGCCCCGATCGTGGGCCAGGCCACCGTGGGGGCAACCCCCGGGGCCAGATCGCCCTGTGCCCCCCCCCCCCAGGACCCCGGAGCCCACCCACGCCGACTTGTCCCGCCGGTAAGGTAGGTGGTTTAATCTACGTCGGCGGGACAGGCATCCTAGCAGCGGGACTTCGGCCCATCCGGGCCGGAGAATCGCGGGGGGGGGGGGGGGGGGGGGTGCCAACCGGCGCGGTTCGATTCCCGCCCCCGCCGAATATCCGGTGCCAGAGAATTCGGCAACCGGCGGGGGCGGGATTCACGCCAGCCCCTGGCGATTCTCCGACCCAGCGGGGGGGTGGGAGAATCTCGCCCCTTATTTCTAAATGAAAATTGGCAATGTCAGTGAAATGTCAATTTATTTATATTTAATTTAGAGTGCCCAATTCTTTTTTTTTTCAATTAAGGGGCAATTAGGATGGCCAATTCAGCTACCATGCACATCTTTGGGTTGTAGAGGTGAGACCCACACAGGCAGGGGGAGAATGTGCAAACTCTACACGGACAATGACCCGGGGCCAGGATCGAACGGGATCGCAATGCTAACCACTACGCCACTGTGCTGCCCCTGAAATGTCAATTTCTAAGGAATTGATTTAAAGATTACTGAAAGCCAGGAATTTAAAACATAGTTAAAATTATAAGTTATATGAATTGTGGAAGGAATGAGGGATTGACTTGCATTGGCATTTCCAAGTAAGTTTGTGAATTCTGTTAGGTGTTGTTTCTCAAAAACACAGTTGATATTCTATTACCAAGTACTAATGGAGTAAAAATTGGTATACTTTTGTACCTGGACTTTAGTCACAAAATAAGGGCATGCCATACCTGATTCTCTCCCCTGGAATTGTATTGCCTTATAAATTGGCAGACCTGATCATTCTCATGGCATGATCATTATGCCATTAATGATCCCGATCATTAATCCTGTACCAATCTGGACAACAAGCGAGACCTGGCACATAATAAACAATTATTTTGGTTTTGAGGTGGCCTTCTAGCTCCATAGTAACAATCTGCAATTGCCCTCTCCACTGCACATTTGTACACTTCACTCCCCAGGGCCAACCAGGTTAGTGGCCCACTCAAATTTGTGACCTCTAAATTATTGGGGTGCCTGAACAATATCTGCAACTATCAGTTAAATGCATATGCGGCTCTTTGCCCAACTTCTTATGGGTTTCATCTTCAAGCTGGCTCAGAGTGCTATCATTTTCGGGTGAGGATCCAATTTTTCACCCTATAATCTTATTTGCATTTTTGTGGATTACGTTTAATAATTGTAAAGTTTAAAAGCAGGCTTTAAAAAGCAATTTTAATGACTTTTATGAGTTGTATATCTGGATTTGATTGTATACAATACCAAAACTGATGGGGAAGGTTTATTTTTGTGTAGTTAATACAGCATAGATAAGAAAATTGTGACACTTGGTTGCGGGTCTGGACGATTTTTGCAATATCATTTGGCAAAAAGAATCCTTGTGGAGTCCTCTAGCAGGAAATGGAATCTGCCACTATGTGAAAAGACCTATCACCTTCCTCCCCTGCACAAAGAACATTTGTACAAATGATAGTGGTGTCTGCTTACTTATAGTGTAATTCATCTTGATGCCATTAATTGCTACAAACTCTTTCAAACCTAGCCGCTTGCTTTATTTGAGTAATCTCTGTGTTGCAGACGTCCTTGAGTTGACTGATTTCATTCAGGATTCTCTGTTGATGGAGGTGGCTGACATCCCAAAGGAATTTTTTTTATTCTTCCATGGGATGTGGGTATTGCTGGAAAGACCAGCAATTGTTGCCTATCCCTAATTGTCCTGGAACTGAATGGTGTACTAAGCCATTTAAATGGGCAGTTAAGAATCAACCACATTGTGTGGGTCTGGTGTCACATGTAGGCCAGACCAGGTAAGGATGGCTGGTTTCCTTCCTTTAAAGGACATTTAAGTGAACCAGCTGTGTTTTTATGACAATCGATGATGGAGACTAACTTTATATTCCAGACTTGTCAAGTCACTGAAGGCCTGAAATATACAGCTGTGTACTCCACCCACAATTGTTCGGAGAATGGATAAAACAGTGCTCCCCATTCAAAATGCCCAAAACCAATGATAGCAGTCACAACAGCTTGTCGGAAGACATGTATTGGTTATGATCTGTGCTGTAGATGTTGCCAGAGCAGTTATATGTGCAGGTTTGGACAATTGTGCTGCATATGTATGCACCATGATCCTGCATATGTAGAGCTTTGTCATTTGCTTTCATTCTGGCAGATTATCCTCAGTGCTTATACATATATAAGCACAATAGCAAAGTGGTTAGCACTGCTGTTTCACAGCGCCAGGGACCCGGGTTCGATTCCCGGCTTGGTTCACTGTCTGCGCGGAGTCTGCACGTTCTCCTCGTGCCTGCATGGGTTTCCTCTGGGTGCTCCGGTTTCCTCTCTCAAGTCCCAAAAGATGTGCTGTTCGGTGAATTGGACATCTTGAATTCTCCCTCAGTGTATCCGAGCAGGCGCTGTAGTGTGGCGACTAGGGGATTTTCACTGTAACTTCATTGCAATGTTAATGTAAGCCTACTTGTGACACTAATAAAGATTATTATTATTATTGTATTTGATTCCTTTTATGTCCAGCTTTTCAAAGAAGGACACACAAGAAACCTGTCAGCCACACATCTCTTCAACAAGTCAACAATGTCTTCCTTATTTTGCATCCTGAATCTCCTTCCTCTGCCTGTTCACTACCCTCTGTAATTGCCTGTGGGCATAAGTAACCAAACCGATATTTGACAGAGAAGGTAAATAATGGCAGCATAATGAAGTGCATTAGGGCCTGAAGCAGTAGGGGGTTTGCTGAATGCATATCTTGCTCTTTGAGTTGGGATATGTAGAAACTGTTACAACAAAAGCTTGTATTGCTGAGCTGCACAGTTGATTATAGGTTGAAGTAGAAGGAATTATTTGTGCTTTCATGATATAATTCATATAGTTACATTATGACCAGAAATTGGGGACTTCAGTTATCTTACCCATTTTCTATCTTAAATGTCATTATATATTTCTGCCATAGGTTGGTCTCGCATTCAAAGTAATTATTTAGTTTACCACTATTCTTCTATCATTAAATGTGTAAGTTTTATTTTAGTGCCCCTCTCCGTAATCTGATTTTTTCATTGTTATTTACATCGCTGTGAAATATTTTATTTTTATTTATTCGTTCATGGGATGTGGGTATCACTGATTAGACCAACATTTGTTGCCCATATCTAACTGCCCTCAAAGGTGCTGGGGCGCTGCCTTCTTGAATCACTGCAGTCTATCTGTTGTGGGAACATCTGCAATGCTGTTAGGAATGGAGTTCCAGCATTTTGACCATCAGTGAAAGAAGACGATTAAATTCCAAAGTCAGGATGGTGGGCGGCATGGAGGGGAACTATTGAAGATGATGCTATTTTCATGCATCTGTTGTCCTTGTCCTTCTAGATGGTAGAGGTCATGGGTTTTGAAGGCATTGTTGAAGGAGCATTAGTGAGTTGATGCAATGCATCTTACAGATGGTGCACACTGTGCTATTGTGTAACAGTGTTAGAGGGTGTGAATCTTGAAGGTGGTGGATGGGGTGCCAATCAAATGGGTTGCTTTGTCCTGTGTGGTGTTGAGCTTTTTAAGTGTTGTTGGAGCTGCACTCATCCAGGCAAGTGGAGAGTATTCCATCACACTCCTGACTTATGCCTTATAGGTGGTGGGCAGGCTTTGGGGTGTCGGGAGATAAGTTCCGCTCCGCAGAGTTCCGAGCTTTTGATCTGCTCTTGTAGCTACAGTATTTATATGACTAGTGCATTTCAATTTCTGGTCAATGGTAAGATCCAGGATGCTGATAATGAGGGATTCAGCTATTGTGATGCCATTGAATTTCAGGGAGAGATGGTTAGATTCTCTCTTGTGTCTTCTTCCCTGTTCATGTAAACTAATACAATCCGGAAAGAACAAGCCCAAACCCCCTCTTACTGAAGTCACAGCCTCCCAGTCAAACCTCCTTTTACCGAAGCCCCATCTCCCAGTCTCCCAGCAAGAGAAGAACACAGGACTCGGAAAAATCCCAATACCCACCATAGTGAAAAAAACAATAAATGCAATCGTAACACCTTCACACATTCAAATTACAAAGACATCAAAACTATACATTCTCGACATTAGTCCTCCCCCAAACCATCCTTCCTAACAAAGTAGTTCACCTCCTCCGGCGTATTAAAGTAATGTTTTTTATTTTTGAACGTGACCCACAGTTTTGTCAGGTACAGCATCGCAAATCGAACCTTGCTGCTAAATAACACTGCCTTGGCCTTGCTGAAGCCCTCTTGACATTTGGCCAGATGGACTCCAATGTGCTGATATAGGCATATCGGGTGACCCTCCCAGCTACAGTATCGTGTGGATTTCGCCCACTTCAAAATCCGCTCCTTCTCCTGGTACTTATGCAACTGAACAGTCACCACCCATGGCGGTTCTCCAGCTCTCGTCCTCTGACGCAGCGACCAGTGGGCCCGATCCACCTCCTCCCCTAACAACTTCCCAAACATCTTTGCAACGTAATCGGTGGTGCTCGTGCCTTCAACTCCTCCGGCAGTCCAACTATTCTTAAATTTTGACGCCAGGATCGATTCTCCTGGTCATCCACTCTGGCCTTCAACATTTTGTGGCCCTCTGCTACCAGAAACCTGATCTGGTCGCTGTGGTCTGAGGCCACCTGCTCCATCTCCCGAATCGTCACGCCTTGCGGCCCTGGACGGCCCTCCAGACCGTCCCATTCTCCTGCTCCACCTGCCCGTTTCCCCGGGGGTTGTAGCTGGTCGTCCTGCTCAATGCAATGCCCCTGTTGAGCAGGTACTGGCGCAGCTCCTCGCTCATAAATGAGGATCTTCGGTCGCTCTGGACGTAGGCGGGGAAACTGAACAGAGCGAAGATGGTGTTGAGAGCTTTGATGACGGTGGCAGACGTCATATCGGGGAATGGGACGGCGAAGAGGAATCGGGAATACTCGTCGACCACATTAAGAAAGTACGAGTTGCGGTCGCTGGAGGGGAGGGGCCCTTTGAAGTCCACGCTGAGGCGTTCAAAGGGGCGGGAGGTCTTCACCAGGCGCGCACGCTCTGGATGGTAAAAGTGTGGTTTACATTCCGCGCAGACCTGGCAGTCTCTGGTGATAGCCCTGCTTCGCTGGAGTAGGGCAGATTGCAGGCCTTTATGAAGTGGTAAAAGCAGGTGACTCCCGGGTGACAGAAATCGTCGTGCGGGGTCCGGAGTCGGTCCACTTGTGCACTGGGACAGGGCATCGGGGGGCTCGTTGAACTTACCGGGGCGATACAAAATCTCGTAATTGTAGGTGGAGAGCTCGATCCTCTAGCTCAAGATTTTATCATTTTTGATCTTACCCCGCTGTGTGTTGTTAAACATGAAGGCAACCGACCATTGGTCAGCGAGGAGAGTGAATCTCCTGCCGGTCAGGTAATGCCTCCAATGTCGCACAGCTTCAACGATCGCTTGGGCCTCCTTTTCGACGGAGGAGTGCCGAATTTCGGAGGCATGGAGGGTGCGGGAAAAGAATGCCACGGGCCTGCCTGCCTGGTTGAGGATGGCGGCCAGAGCGACGTCTGATGCATCGCTCTCGAATTGGAAGGGGAGGGTCTTGTCGACCCCGTGCCTTGGCGATGTCGGCCTTGATACGGTTGAAGGCCTGGTGAGCCACGGCCGTCAGTGGGAAAACGGTGGATTGAATGAGTGGGCGGGCCTTGTCTGCATAGTTTAGGACCCACTGGGCGTAGTACGAAAAGAACCCCAGGCATCGTTTGAGGGCCTTGGGCAGTGGGGGAGGGGGCGTTCCATGAGGGGGTGCATGCGATCGGGGTTGGGCCCTAGAACTCCGTTCTGAACCACATAGCCGAGGATGGCTAATCGGTTCGTGCTGAACACACACTTCTCCTTGTTTTAAGTTAGGTTGAGGAGTGTGGTGGTGTGGAGAAATTTGGAAAGGTTAGCGTCGTGGTCCTGCTGGTCGTGGCCTCAGATCGTGACGTTATCCAGGTACGGGAAAGCGGCCCGCAGCCCGTACCAATCAACCATTTGGTCCATCTCCCGTTGGAAGACCGAGACCCCGTTGGTGACACCGAAGGGAACCCTAAGGAAATGGTAAAGGCGGCCGTCTGCTTCAAATGCAGTGTATGGGCGGTCCGCCTTACGGATGGGGAGCTGGTGGCAGGCAGATTTCAGGTCCACTGTCGAGAAGACCCGGTACTGTGCAATCTGATTGACCATATCAGATATGCGTGGGAGGGGGTACACCTCGAGCTGCGTGTACCGATTGATGGTCTGACTGTAGTCAACGACCATCCTGTTTTTCTCCCCAGTTTTCACCACTACCACTTGGGCTCTATAGGGGCAATTGCTGGCCTCGATGATACCTTCCCGCAGCAGCCGCTGGACCTCAGACCTGGTGAAGGTCTGCTCCTGGTGGCGACGGGTTTGCAATCCGGGGTGAGGTTTGCAAACAGGGAAGGCGGGTCGACCTTGAGGGTTGCGAGGCCGCAAACAGTAAGGGGTGGTAAGGGCCCGCCAAATTTCAGGGTTAGGCTCTGGAGGTTGCACTGGAAGTCCAGGCCGAGTAACAAGGCAGCGCAGAGGTTGGGGAGGACGTAGAGCCGGAAGCCTCTGAACTCTACGCCCTGGACGGTGAGGGTGGCGATGCAGTACCCCCGGATCGCCACGGAGTGGGATCTGGCGGCCAGGGAGATTATTTGTTGAATGGGATGTACCGCGAGGGAGCAGAGCCTTACCGTATCGGGGTGGATGAAGCTGTCAGTGCTCCCGAAGTCCAGAAGGCAGGATAGCTTGTGCCCGTCGATCTTCACCTTTGTCGAAGTGGTCGTGAGGTTGTGCGGTTGAGAAAGGTCGATCGTGACCGAGGCGAGACACGGCTGGTCGTCGGCGGTTGCGCACGCAGTCTGAGTAGAGGAAGATGGCGGCGCCCACTGGCCGCACGTGGGGGGTGCCGGGACAATAGCGGCGATTGAGCGGGCCTGGCACACTGCAGCGAAATGTCCCTTCTTGCCACAGGCCTTGCCACTGCCCTCTGCGCCGGGCAGCGCTGTTGGGGGTGATTTGTCTGTCCGCAGAAGTAGCACTTGGGTCCCCCGGGGTTGGTTGGCTGCCGAGCGGCGCGCGGCGCAGGTGTGGGGTTGGCTGAGGGCGGTCGCTGATGGCGTCCACGATGGGGTGGCCGCTGGCGGGGTCCATGATGTATGGGGGGGTGGGCCGTGCGGTTGGGGGCATAAGCCTGTACGTTGCGTGAGGTGAGCGAGAGCGCTAGTTTCTTGGTCGCCGCGAGGTCAAGCGTGGCCCCTTCTAAGAGGCGCTGGCGGATGTAGTCAGACCCTATGCCCGTAATGAACGCGTCTCTCATTAGCAGGTTCGAATGTTCAGTGGCCTAAACGGCCTGGCAGTCACAGTCTCACCAGGGCGAGCAGGGCACACCAGAAATCTTCCACAGACTCACCGGGAAGTTGGTGCTGCGTGGATAGGAGGTGCCTGGCATAGATCTTGTTGGTCTGCTGAGCGTAATTCTGCTTCAGTAGCGCCATGGCCTCTGCATAGGTAGGCGCATCCTGGACGAGGGGAAAAACGTTTGAGCTCAGCCGCGTGTACAGAATCTGGAGCTTCTTTGCTTCTGAGATTGGGTCTGGCGCAGCCAATGTTGGAAGTCCTTTTTGGCGTTGTTTGCTTGAGGATGCAGCTGCAGGCGATTCGGCTTGATGCGGAGGTCCATCTCTGAAAAATCTCTGTGTAATAAATTGATGCACTATCAATTATGACGAGAGTAGAATGTAATCGAGGCTTTATTACGCAGAGATGTGTGGCCTCCTAAGCAGCTTACAAAATGGCTGCTGTTCGGAGAGCACACACATTTATACTCCGCCTCCTGGGCGGAGCCAGCAGGCAGGGATCTACCCCTGTACCTGTAGTACAGGGGCCTTACCCATATGTACAATATAATACAACATTGGTGACTACCACAGCCAGCTCCCGAGGGAGAGTGAATTTAGGTATATGCAGGTGCAGGACTTTGTTCACAATGAGTTTGAGTTTCCTTTGTTCCCTCAGCTGCCGAGTCATACATTGATGGATAGAATGTTATCATGCACTGAGCGAGGGAAAGGGAAGCTCTCTGATATGTAGAGATTAGGGGAAGTGGGAGGAGGAACTGGGATTGGCACTGGGAGAGGGGGTGCAGTGAAACACTGTATTGGGTGAACTCGCCCTCTTTGTGTGCCAGGATGAGCTTAATTCAATTTAAAGTGATGTGGAGATGCCGGCTTTGGACTGGGGTGAGCACAGTAAGAAGTCTTACAACACCAGGTTAAAGTCCAACAGCTTTCGGAGCACTGCTCCTTCCTCAAGTGAATGAAGAGGTAGGTTCCAGAAACATATAGATAGACAGAGTCAAAGATGCAATACAATGCTTAGAATGCGAGCATTTGCAGGTAATTAAGTCTTTACAGATCCAGAGAGAGGGGTTATCCCAGGTTAAAGAGGTGTGTATTGTCTCAAGCCAGGACAGTTGGT